>NC_046168.1:24910226-25541817 GCF_011064425.1 Rattus rattus | reverse complement strand
ATATGAATTCAGATGCTAGTGCTTTAGTGTAAAAGTTTCTAGTGGATGAGCCATTTCCCCAGTCCAGGATGATCTTGTTTGTTTTGTTTGTAAGAATGACATTCACAAACCACAACTATAGAGAAGAATCAATAAATAAAAGTCAAGTGCATGCCTCAGTACAAAAACTTACTTTCTGTTACACCTGATTATTTGGGAGCAATTAGTTAGATATATAAGAATTATGATATTATCTCCAAACTCCATGATAATTCTAGATATAGTGTGGCATGGGTTTGAGGATCAGCTTGATTTTGCCTGTAGGTTTCCTATGCAGACAAAACTATTGATTTGTTAAACTGGGCATTTTAAAATTCTAAAGACTTCTTATAATGTGATGCGGTGTGCCTCTGATAAGAAACAATTTGTTTAAAAAAACAAATATATTATCAAACTGCCCTTTTTCTGTCTGGATGTGTTTGCTTTCCCCAAACTCTATAAATTTTATTACAGCTGGCTAAGCTTTATTTTGACTCTGCATGACACAAGGCCACAGTGCTGCCACCAAGAGGGCAGATGGCTATACAGGAATTTGCTTCATATTTGCTGTGCCTTGAAGGCCCCATGATGCCAATTCTGTAGAGAGGATTTTCATGAAGCTCACCTCAAGCTGAGATTCTATGGCCCGTAAAATGAAACACTGGCCATGACCAAATATTGAACTAGCACATAGGACTGGTTGACGTATTAGATGAACATACTGAAAGTTAAAACACCAATCAACAACAAATATTTATGTGGAAGAAAGTGGTGTAATTGTATAACTCATATGCTCTGACTATCAAAGTGCTTTACAAGGTACCCATCCAGGAGAAGGAAAAGATGTGTTTCTCAAGTTATGCTGGGTAAGTACAAGTTTTCTCCAAAGAAAGAGAAGAAAACAACATAATCAATGTCAATTTTAAATAATTCTCTGAAAATTCAAGATTAATGATTCCAAAATTGTTTTAAGTTGCTAAGAGAACACTCAGATTACTATTTTTGGAACAATACACAGGCTAGAGCACAAAAAAGTTCCTATTCTAAGAAAACTTGTCAAGTTAATACTAGTGTGGCAATTGTAACAGAAAAAAGTATGCTAAAATAGTTGTCTTAACGCATAAAAAATTTGCTTTCCATCACACCTGATTATTTGTGAGCAATAAGTCAGATAGATACATATGGCAGTATTATGGTGGTACTCCAAATACATACATACATACATACATACATACATACATACATACATACATGCATCTCTCTGTAGGTTTCTATATCTCTCCATCTCTCTTTCTCTCTCCTCATATGCACATAGAAACACACACACACACACACACACAGTCACCTTTTAAGTTTTGCATTAAGCATATATTTAAATAACCTCACATACAGATTAGAAAATGCCAACAAAACAGCAATAGAAGATCTCAACTTCAATATAGGAACTCACAGAACAGTTTAACATACAGATATTTACACACATGTACAGACCTAAGTCATGATTTGTTCCATATTTTCTAATTATCTTAACAGGACAATCAGAACAAGAACAGGACATGTTGTAAGGCTTACTTTGGAAATCCTCAACATTTGTATGTTACTTTTCTTGTGAATATGGGTAAGTCAAGACAGTTTAAAGGTCAAGGCACAGGATATAGACTTAAATCTCATTACTGAAATCTAGAACAGACTTTGTTTCTCACTAGAATATCAATCCATCATCCTTACCTGTAACACTCTCTGCTACTAACCTTCCAGGTCTGATATTTGTTTTGACCTAAATATCTAGCTCTTGAACTCTGGTCACACTTTACTTTAAACCTACATTCCCCTGGTTATGATATATTTAGAGTGGTTTCCAAGCAACTGAACTTTTGCCCTATATCTAGAAATATCTTTTTCATTATAAGTGCAGAGAGGAGTATGTCTGAAATACTGGGAAGGGAAGTAAGCAATGTGAGAAAACACTTTTGAGTTTGTTTTCAAAGCATATCCAATTAATGTACATGGATGATTGTGTATCTTACAAAAGGAGTTCAGGGTCTTGGAGTCTATGGATGAAGTACACTGGTATATGTTACTTTGGTCTGACACAAGCATAAACCTGGAAGAAATGAACATGAATTTTTTGACATTTTCTTCACAATATCATTATTACATGTAAACTTGAACTGATAGACTTTTGCAAAAGTACATAATATAATTAAAGTTGTTTTGGCATAATAATAGCTCTAATGTATTATGATTAAACACACAAACACATATATTATATATGTTGGGTTATCTCTTCTAGAGTGAGGTGAGTGATCCAATGACAGTTCTACTACTAGGAAGATAGATACTAAAAAGAATCACATAAGGATTCTGACCCTTATTTTTTTAAAAAAATTATTAGATATATTTCTTTATTTACATTTCAAATGTTATTCCCTTTCCCGGTTTCCTGTCCATAAGCCACCATCCCCTCTACTCCCCCACATAGGTATTCCCACCATACATCCTCCTTACTGCCTCCCCAACCCCCACCATATTACCCTGCACTGGGGCTCCAACCTTGGCAGGACCAAGGGCTTCTCCTTCCACTAGTGCCCCAACAAGGCTATTCTCTGCTACGAACTCACTTTTAAAAGGATTTAGTTATAATGCAAAATACTTAATAATCCAATTTTCTCAGGAACCACCAAATTGATTTCAAAGGTGATTTTACCATCTTGCAATCTCACCAGCAATGAAGGAGTGAACTTTCTTCTCTACATTCTCACCAGTATCTGTGGTCACCTGTGTTTTTTATCTTAGCCATTATGAATGGTGTGAGGTGGAATCTCAGGGTTGTTTTGATTTGCGTTTCTCTGATGACTAAGGATGTTGAACATTTCTTTAGGTGCTTTTCAGCCATTTGAGATTCCTCAGTTGAGAATTTTTTTTGTTTAGTTCTGTATTACATATTTCCATAAGGTTATTTACTTCTCTGGAGGCTAACTTGAGTTCTTTCTATATTTTGGATATTAGCCCTCTATCAGATATAGGTTTGGTGAAGATTTTTTCACAATCTTTGGGTTGCTATTTTGTCCCATTGAATTGACAGTTTCCTTTGCCTTACAGAAGGTTTTCAATTTTATGAGGTCACATTTGTGCATTGTTGATCTTCAGTTTAGGAAATTTCCCCCTGTACCTACCTGTTCAAGGCTTTCCCCCACTTTCTCTTCTATTACTTTCATTGTATCTGGTTTTATGTGGAGTTCCTTGATTCACTTGGACTTGAGCTCTGTACAAAGTTATAAGAATGGATCAATTTGCATTCTTTTACATGCAGACTGCCTGTTGAACCAGAACCATTTGTTGAAAAGGCTGTCTTTTTTCCACTGGATGATTTTTAGCTCCTTTGTCAAAGATCAAGTGACCATTGGTATGTGGGTTCATTTCTGGGTTTTCATTTCTATTGCATTGATCTACCTGCCTGTCTCTATACCAACACCATGCAATTTTTATTAGTATTGCTCTATAGTACTGCTTGAGGTCAGGAATGGTGGTTCCCCTAAAAGTTCTTTTATTGTTGGGATAAGTTTTCACTGTAATTCCCATTCAAACTGAAAATATAAATTATATGTGTGTATTTATATATATATACATATAATTTATATTTATATTTACCCCCTTTAAAAAGACCTTGGAATGCACATATAAATGAATAAAACACCAATTATAAGAAGTAAGTAATGAGAATATATAAACGTTAAATTGAGTTTTAAATATTCTTTTTGAGAAGAAAAGCTTAGCTAAAGTTGAAAAATTTAACGTTAGAAATGAGTTATATAGATTTATCATAGTATATTTTTTGAATTGATGCCCTCTATAAAGGCAATGAATGAATTTAATAAGTTATTGAAAATCCAAAATTTTGTATTAATATTCATGTGTATATTTTCATTATTACATTGTACTATATTACAGAGAAACCATACCTTACGTGGTAACCAATAGACATTACATTCCTGAACATTGATTCTTAACTTTGTAATGTGTCAACTGTCAAGCGTACCAGCTATCATCTTCTTAGGCTTTGATCTTCTTTCTTTGTAAGCAATATTTTCTTTAATTTTCACAAATCTCTGGTGGAGTTGCTACCACTGTTTTCCAGATGATTTCCTGAGTTTATTTAGTTTGATTTGTCAAGGTTATTCAGCTATCTTGTCAAAAGGGACTCCACACTTAATCTTTTGTTTCCAACCAATAGCTTTCCATATAGTCCTCAGATATTATAATTAACCTTTAATCGAAACTACAGTTAAAACTACAATATCCCACAAGAGACTTCACCTACCAACTTTAATTTTGAACCAATTTTATAGGAGAGCCCAAACATGGGTATATATAAAGGCAGATACTACAATCAGTCATGAGGGATCTTGGTTTTCTAATACTCAAGGTACTTATACTCACATGAATGCATTATTTTGGTTGATAACTTGTCTACATCTGAAATTAACTAAAACCTGAGCTGCTGGGCACTCCTATAAGGGACTTTTCTGAACAAATTGACTAATGTCAGAAATACATGGCAAATATAGGATATGCTTTGCTGTTCAGCCTTTAAAAAGGAAGTATGGAAGAAGGAAACTTCTTTTTGCCTGCTTCTCCCCATTCTTATTTGCAAATTTATTTATTGTGGTGATGTAACACTACATTGATGATATGAGGACCAATTTATTTAGTTGTCCAATATAGACTGAAGACCAGCAGCTCTCCAGGAATCACGAGTTTTTTCAATACCAGAATGGGAGTAGTGATACATTCAAAGTGGACTGTCTAAGTATAGAACATTTATGCACTGAAGTGTAAGACCACCATTGTTGGGCTACTTGGGACATAATTGAAATAAATCTTGTTTAATATATACTTTAATTATATGGATTATGTCCTCTAAGGCCTCCTAATAGCAAGCGTCTTACACTGTTATATGCATAATATAAAAAGATAGTAGGAATGTTAGTCAATGTTTATTAATCATTAACTATGTATTAAAGATGCTAAAGTTTATACATATTAAATGATATACTCACTACAGGTTCTGACTTGCTCAGGAATGCACTGCTCAATATGTGTCATTTCATGATGAGAAAATGTCCAAGATTAAATCACGTAGAATAAAAATGTATATGAAATATTTTATCATTTCCAATATCAATAGAAAATTCCCTCTCTTTTTATTCAAATTTGAATCCTGTCACCACTGTCTTGGTCTCTTACCACTCTTGAGAACAAATATCTTTTCTCATTTGCCATTAACCTTAGACTTAATGTGGCTAAGACTCATTCCCATTAATGATTGTTTTGTTCTTTAAAATGGTACCATCTTGCTTTCTGTTAATGTTGTACTTCCATTTACTTTGCATTTCTAGGTATTTATTTTATGGAGGGATATGTGTGCTTTGCTTTGTCTGTTTAGGGATAATTCAAGTCAGTAGAAAAAATTGAAAACAAGCAATGAAAACTACTGCTAGTAAAAGCAAACAAAGAGAATCTATGAAGGTATGAGAAGCCAGAAGTACTTCATAGTGCTTCAAAGGAATGAGCATTTCCACAACATGCCCTCATGTGGAGAAGGTGAAGACACGTAAAGCAGAGGTTTCTTCATTTTAGTGTTAAATTTTCTTTGCAAACCCTATAACATTATGATATTGCTAATTTGGTTGCATAAAATGATTTGGTTGTAAGGAGTGCTCCTTAGTCACATAAAAATGCATGTTGTATAGAGGATATATATTAATTCCTAGTAAACATTCCCTTGCATTGTACATTCTAACTTATATTTGAACAAAGCTCTCCGGGTTTCTATTGTTCAGCATTACAATAGATTTTATAGCACAGCTGAAAGCATTTTTGTAGTGCAGTAATGGCAGCAGAGTCAATTTCCTCATTTGTGAAATAAGACATAACTCCGAAAGAGGCAGCAGCATTATCACAATGACCAGGATGTGAGGAGAATATCACAGGGTTACTTCTACAGCTCATGTGACTCATACATTTATATGCAAGCTCTTAGATTTCTCTAAGCCACTGCGAAGGCATTTTGTATGAATACAGAACTCTAAAAGAAACAAGGGACTGCTGTTAAGAGGACAGTTTGAAATCATTAACTGGCATGCTGGCATGGTTAGTGCCCTGGTGGAGGGGTTGGGGTAGAGAGGGTAGAAGGTAATGAGCTTAACAACTTAGTTTCATGTTGACTTGTGTTGAAAATTCTGATTATCAAAATGCTTTAATGTCCAGATCCTTTCTCAAGAGTACATTGTGCTTATCCTAACTATGGCACCAAAACGCTATCAATGAGCATATAAGTACACTACTTGACCCACCATCACTTTATGTATTCATCAAGCTATATTATAGGTCGTGATACATTATAAAAATCTCCTTCTAATCAAAAGTTTAGAGGTTCAATTTGAAAAAAAAATCCCATAAGATAGTATTTAATAAGGTTAATTTAGTATGATTATGAGAAAAGCACAGGTTATGGAGGTGTAAAGATATCATAATACCACACTGTCTTATAAACTTATTTTAAATCAGAAAAGGGTCAAATATCTCTCATTCCTTTATAATTCATTCTAATAACTCAAAAGATGGAATCTTTATTATATTCAACACAATTATACCTGCACTGCTGTAAGTGGCATGTTTAAAGAAGAAAATTATATATATATATATATATATATATATATATATATATATATATATATATATATATATTGTAGCCTTGATTGTAGATTCTGGAGCAGCTGAACATGGCTGTCCCTCATGCAACTTCCATTATCAAATTTGAGATACCTGAAATGGAGTGACACAAGGAATTGGCAATGTCATCCCAATGAGACCACGAGACCAAAAAGTTACTCAAATTCCAGGGTCTTAGGTTTTGTTAACCTGAATAATTCTGCTTTTTTCTTGATTATGAAAACTAATAAGTCTCTTGTGGTGACACTGGATAACAGTGTTTTATTGTTGTTGTTTGTTTCATTTTTTGCTTTTCTTGTTTTTGTTTGCTTTCTTTCAGAGACAACTCTGATAAACCAATTTAAATATAATCACCATATGTTACATAATTGCTATGATTTTTCTCAGTAGAATGGAAACACCTAACACTACACTGTTAAATATGGAATCTCTGACTTTTCGTAATGGTAGCAATTTGCGCTTCTTCAAGATTAGGTAAACAGTGTGCAGTAACTGACTGCCTGAATTAGCTTCGTCTTTGAATTCTGCAGTGGCTTTGAGTGGTAGTCGCCCATTCACTCTCCGTATAAGCGTGCCAGTGTAAAAGGAGAGAAGGGACTGAATTATTTACACATGTAGGTGGCATTTTAATTGCTCCCGAGTAGTCTTTTGAAATAATTAATGTCTGTAGATTAGCATCTTGGACAACCTGACCAAGCATTCACTTATTTTAGTTTAAGTAAAACTGAAAATACAACATAAACATATTAAGGAAGAAAATTTGTATATTAGAAAACTAAAGAAAAGGTCTAGGCTCTCCTGAAGAGAATAGAAATGGAGTCCCTAAATCTAAAACAATGTCTAAATTCTTGTCTGATGAATAGGCATATTTAGTCATGTATTTATAAAGTTATATTCAAGCAATCTACAGAAACAAATTTTAAATTTAATAAGTACTATAGGTTTATATGAAATTATAGATGAATCTTAAGTGATTGGAGGGATTCTACACTGCCCTACTGAGAAAAATCTCCTGTGTATTACTTTGTCCTCAGATTTCACATTAATGAAACCATAAATAGCAAGAATATGCTTATTACCTACCCTTGTTATTACAAGTCATTGCGTCCCTTTAAACTAAAACAGTGGAGAATGCTCTAGAAGGGACTGAAGACAAAAACAAAAACAAAAAAATGACTACGGACCTAGGTGGTTCTAGAACATTTGCATAGCTTTGCAAAGCTTAAGATTCAATTCCTAGTTCAACAAAATAAATAGCTACATTGCTAAGAAGATATATTAGCACATTTAACACATACTATATCTCTGTTCAACTGATAGAAATCATGTTAAAATTGTCCAAGGCAACTTTTCAAATAATTAACAAATCTTATAAATCTTGAAAAATTGTCTTTACGAAAAATGGCTGATAATAATAATGACATAATACTTTGCAGATTTGGACATTGTACTATTCTTTTCTCTATAGTGTAATTTGAGTAAAAAGGTTCACAAATGCATTCAATGTGGAAATTAGGAGCATAGCAGCCACTGGAAACGTAATAATGAATCATAAGTCTTCAAATTGTTATACTCTGTGAATGATCACTATTTGACCCAACTGGCCTGAAATGGTAATGTTCAATGAGCTCCGACCAAAAACTTCCCTTGACTTATTTTCTGAGAATTCAAGTGCATTCTTGCTAATGTTTCTCACAAATGATCAAGAATAATCATTCAACATCACAGCAGATTAAAGTGACAATAACAATTTAGAATACTAACATACTAACAAAAATTAATAGGAAAACTCAAGAACAAGATGCCCATAAGGGCCGTTAAAATGTTGAGAAATTGTTCATTAATTAAATTGTGCACTGTTCATGAAGACCACACAAGTTTATATCCAATCTCACTCCTCACACCTACTTGTAAGTCCAGGTTCAGGGAAGATATGTATGCACTGAACATCCTTTTCTGGTCTATTTGTTTACTTATACTAAGGTTGCACACATACACACACACACACACACACACACACACACACACACACACACTTTTACACTTTCAAAGAATTTGTAGAACATTAAAAATCAGCAAACGAATGCATATCTGTGTGATTCTCCAGAAAACATTTGAAGCGGTTTTAATTTTCCATTTCTATTTGACCTTAGGGCTTCACAAAAGATATGTGTATGATAGAGAGAAGTCTGATACCTGCTAGAGACCTGACAGCTCATCTCACCATTCTGCCAAGCCTCAGAAACTTTTATCTTCAAATGTTTACTTGATTTCCTGAGTAATAATTGACTCTTACATACTCATTGAACACAAATTGAATACCCACATAAGCAAAATATTATCATTAGACTGTAAATTTTCAAGCAAAACAAAAAGAACGATCATCAGAAACAACATAAACTGTAGTAAAATGAAAATCAATATAACAAAGGATCATTTTATTGAAAATGTTAAATATTAATAAAGGATTATGAGAAGATAATGGAACTGTTTGATGAATGTAAAGCCAACCAAAGAGAAAATGATAATACAATCTGAAGATCTTGTTGCTGGTGAGACCTAAATCCAGAATAATGAAAGGAATCATTTGTAAGTTTCTTACAAACATTAAAGAAACCTCTGCCTAAGGCATAAGAAAGTGAGTAAGGGCATATTGTTATATGTAGAATGCCAATGGATACATGTACAACTCTTGGAATTTGGAATGCCTTGTCTTCTAGTGCTCTATGATTTAAGCACATGATTGCTAATAGAAGATACTGTTTTAGGTGGCTTTGAAACCACTGGGGCACTGTAACCAATGTAGACTTAGAAAGTTATATGAACTTCTAGCTTCCCTTTAGATCTTTCTAGTTCCTTCCTTCACTCAATCCTCTCTTCTTCCTATTCTTTCCTCTTACAATAATGAGAACAAAAGTCATTTTCTTTTTCCTCTACTCATCCCAGTCCTTTTTGTTTCTGTTTTATGATGTAAGTAGGTATGTCACATGACCTGCGAAAAGAGCAAGTGCATCTCCACCAGCATAGCTGGCTTACTCTTCTGAAAAAGCTAAAAAATTGATTAATGTAAGTTTTTCTTTCAAGTATTTTATTACAGCAATGACAAAAATACATAAAGAATATGAGTGCTGTGAAGTGAGTCTTTTAAGAAGGAGCAAGTGCTTTGAAGGCATTTGAAACTGGTATAAGGGAAGTTTTAACTGTGGTGTGAGGACCAGTCTAGTGGCACTTGGTAAGAGCACAACATCACGACATGAACTATCAATAGAGTTTATAATAGTTTACATATGAATGAGGAATCCATCAGGAAATGCATCAGGGAATATTTTTGATATATTCTGGCAAAAATTTCTCCATCGTAAAAATTTAGATGAGGATAAACTCAAGGTAATGTGGAGATTTAATTTGCAGGTGAAATTTCAAAGTAAAATATAAATTAGGCTATGGCATAGCTATTACTGCCAGATGCAAGTCAGGTTTAGAGTGAGAATAGAGAAAAAAAACGGTAAGCATAAAGATGTGAAACATTGTTATTTAAGGGCATCTGTACTTGTCAAGCTTCAGACAATGTGAGTGTGGATAACCTAGCCACTATTGTCAAAACAAGAATACATTTAAGAAAATCAAAGCACTTAAATTCTGGGTATTATGCTTAGCCCTTTATTTGTTTTGGTTTTTTTCCTTCTAATTTTCAGAATATTACCAACATATCCTCCCCATTTGGTTATATATATATTTACTTTCACTAATATATATTAGTGAAATTAATTAATATATATAATATATTAATTAATATATATAATATATATTAGTGAAAGTAAATATTTCATTTAAGGTCTCAGAAAAGGCTTCACTAAGATAGAAACCAAAATCAGTCCATTAGTAAGCAAATACTTGATTCACTAATTCATAGTTGACTTTTCTTATTTAACACCTAATGAAGAGAAAATTTGTAGTCACACAAATGAAGCAGAGATTTGTGGATTATCAAATTCTTTATCAAAGAATTATAATGGAAGTCAATTTTTGTAATTATTATCATGAATTTCCCACACCTTATTATTCATGAATCAAACTGGATGAGGTCATCTCCCCTCAGGAGTGTTTTTAATTTAAAACTATTTGCAGATTAGTTAATACTTGGAGGCACAACAATAAGTGTTATGCAAATGACAAATAGAAAGAAAATCCTTAAGCAAATCATCAGTGGAACAGAAGTAAACAAGGAAATGCTATTGGAAGTGGAGAAAGCACACTTACACAGACAGGCAAGATTAAGGAGTATACGTAGGCTCTACGTTGTTGACCATTGGTTTCCCTCATGAAAGTGACAAAGATCAGCGTTTTAATGTTTTTCTTTATAAAAACATTTTTATTAGAATTTTACACAGTCTAAATCCTGGTGGTTTCTTGATGGTCTTCTAAATTATTCCTATGCATTTTTATTTTATGTTAAATTTTTACATTGTTTATTTATTTTATGTTCATATTTATTGAGGATCATAAAAAATATCTAGAATTTTAGGGAGAAATCTAAGAAGAAAAACAAGTTTCATTTTTCAGAGGATCCAAACTAAGCAGTCTTAAGAATTACTAAAGCATTTATTCTCTAATATACGAGTGTCTTCCTTCATTGTCTTCAGTCTGCTTTGCACTGAAAATTATACTACTTTATTACAAATATGTATTAGACAAACTGTCTCAAGTCACACTCCATTGTTTTGCTTTTACTGATAGTCTTCTTATTACCAAGATTCTTTCTTCACAGTATGTGTTATTGAATTTTTCTCTGTTGTTGTTCTCATTCTTAAATACAAAGCCTATATAAACCATCTGTCTGTCAGAACATGTGCTTCATGTATCCTCTTAACCTTTCAGGAACTCTCTATGATGAACAATTCTAACCTTCTAACCTTAAGAAAGCCTCCAAATCTTAGCATTAAATGATATTGCTATTTTCTTGGCAATGCCAAAATAATAATTTATTTTTAGCAATTTGAAAAGGACAGTGTATCTCCTAATTCCGATAAAATTAATACCAGAGTAAATCTATAGCCTACTCTACTGGAGCATTGTTACTCTCCAAAATGGCTCTTGGTTGCCATAAATTTTGTTACTAAGATTTTTAAAGTAGCGATATCATTTTTCAAATATAATATATATATATATACATATATATTATATATTTCAAATATAATATATATTAACACAAGATTTGAACTTTTATCAATCTTTTGAAGATAAATTTCAACCACATTTTAGGAGACTAAAATTGTTAGAAGAACAATTTCCAACATGAGGCAACACTGTGCCTCAACCCAAGCATCATTGTGAGGGCTGTGTTGAAGGCATTCCATGAACTCATGGTGGACAGAATTGGCAGATGCCTAAGCTGGTTGGGGCATTTTGAGTATTCTTCCTCCTCTCATTTAAACTAGTCAAACTAATGATGTTAATTAATAGTTAAGATAATAGCAATCAGCCTTACTATCCAAGTAAGGCAGAAACTTAACACTAAATGGTCAACATTATTGCCAGACTTGGAAAAACTCACAGAAATTGAATTTTATTTTCAAGAAGGTATCTGGGACTCAACGGGTTACTCAGCAATTAAGACACAAACTGTTATTGCAAAGTACATGATTGTGGTTCCCATCAAACCCTGTCTACAATGCTAATTCCAGAAGGATCTGAAGCTTCTGGACATTGAAATGAATATGTGTATATCACATACAAATACATGCCCAAATACAAAATTACAAATAATAAAATAAAATCATTTTTAAAATGTATCAAGGGTTATAAGTAGAAATTAAATGAATTAAAACACATCATATGAAAAGTTAAACTGTATTAGTAAATCAAATAAAAATGCTTTTTACTGTTTTGACTTTTCACTAATTAGAAGAGGGTAAATTAGAAGACACGCAAATGCATAATGAAGTTACATATATCTTAATCATGGTCAGTATATTCCATATTTATAACTAACTAGTTACATGTTTATAGACTGTCAGCAAGTATTAAACTTAGAATCAGTGCTGGAGTATGGGTTATTAAGGAAATAATAAAATCACAAATCAAAATAGGCCTGGATAAGAAAGAAGCTATTGAATGCAATATGAGACAAAAATGTCTTAGTTTCAAAACCATCTTTCTTGCTTACCACTGTACTTTTAATAATTGGTTTCTCTCTTCATTGCTGGTGTTATACCCCAGCATGAATTCAAAGCCTGCACAAATGTACAGTTTGTTATCATCAGAAGCACTGCCTAAAATGCTTAAAAACTACACACATTTGCACGTCTTTAGTCGTCCTCCAATAGTTTGGTTCATGCAAGGTACCATAATCAAGTAATGTCTTCAACACTGTTAAAGAGTATGTTAACTATCTCTAACTCAAACTTTTGTAATCGTTTTGACTAAGTATGATGGAATGCTTTAGAGGATGGAGAGTTTGGGGAATGACATATGTGTCAAGGTTCTGTGAAGAAACACATTATTTTATATATTGATTGTGTGCTATCAAGAAGAAAAATGATTACATTAAATTGTATGACTAAGTTATCTCTGAGAAAGAAAATGTTTCAAATTTTGTCTTCTGATAGAGTAGCCAATTTGTTGGAATCATACAGATGTATTCTTGGTGATTTAATGATTGCCTTAAAGATTTACTGCATCTGATTAGTAGTCACAGGGAGGAATAGCAGTAGTCATCAAATTAGTAAAGAGTATCCTGCTTTCTCTTGTGATTTGAAAGTCATCAAATCAATGTATTCATCATACAGTTAAAATATGTTATTTTCATATAAAAAGAGCTTTTCTCCTGCATTCACATATGATCTCATTTTGGACTATAAATTCTTAATTTTTATACTTCATACTTTCTAAATTTTAGAATGTTTACTTGGCTTGATTGATTTAGGGTGACTTTACACGTGCAAAAAAATCTTGTGAACAAGATGGAAATTATATGAGCTATGAGATGTATTGTGTTATACATATATTGTGAGCCTCATTTTTAAAAGATATTATCTTATCTAAATTATGAATTTTGTTTACAGATTTCTGGGCTAAATTGTTAGCATTTTTATGTCTGATTCACTGATTCTTATTTTTGTGATAAAAACAGGTCTAATTTTTTGCCACTATTCAGAACTACTAAAGGCTATCCTACTTTCATGAATTTTGTTGTGTTAGAGACCATCTTTTACTATGTTAAGAGCTAGAATTTTCCCTATCTAATACTCACTCTTTCACTGACCATTTTATGGTACTGTTTCCTTGAGTGGATTTCTGATAACTTCCTTCTGATAAACTTCTCCAAATCTATTTCCCCAAACAACCTGTACTTAGAGGGGTAAATGGTGTTTAAAGAAATAAGACAAAAATATAATCATGAAGTAGAATTTTTCTATGGCTCATGGCACAGAGGCCACACAGACACTGCTATCAGATGCATGTCATAGCAGCATCATAAAAATTAATTATTTCAATGGAAGTGTCACATAATAATAAAAATATATGAAGAAATTCAAAGATAATGAGACTGTTGAAATATTTAATTTTCGAAAGACATGATGTTTCCTTCAATGTCAAATAAAGAGAATATTCTGTGGGCGAAGCACAGAGGCACTCAAGTTCAACACAAGAACTTAACCCTAAGGATTACAGAGACACAGAGGAGGGATCTTTAGACTCATTCCAAGAAAGTTCAGTGCAGAAATTCTAAACCTTGAGAAACTCAAGTATGATGAACTCTGTAGACACGATATTTCCTGCTCTTTTCCTCAGTACCAAGTGACTTAACTGTGAGGGGAAATTTTCTCTTATTGGGTATCAGTACCCTCCCATCAAGACATATCACCATTTCTCCTCTCTAAAAACCAATAGATAATATCAAAGTTACAACAAAGTTAACTATATAGGATTTGAGTATAACAAAAACATTTAGTGCAAAAGAAAGAAAAAACTACAGTGTAACTTAGCATAGTAGATATGTAATCTAGAAAGTAGAGTGCGTAGAGGGTTTATTCACATGTAGACATCGAAGGGAACACAGGATAATGCATGACATTCAATAATGTTGTTTATGAGTATAGTCATAATCTCTCAAGCTGGCAAGATCCTAAAGAAATAATCTTAAAATACCCATGGTTTTATTTGTTTTTTTTGTTTGTTTTTACACTCCAGATTTTATTCCCCTCCCGGTCCACTCCTGACTGTTCCACACCCCATACTTCCTCTCTGCCCCTCCCTCCCAGTCTCCACAAGGATGTCCCCACCCTACCAGGCCTCTAAACTTCCTGGGGCCTACAGTCTCTTGACGGTTAGGTACATCTTCTCTGACTGAACCCAGACTCCTGAGTCTTTTGCTGTACACATGTTGGCAGTCTCATCTCAGCTGGTATATGCGGCCTGGTTGGTGATCCAATGCCTTAGAGATCTCAGGGGTCCAGGTTAATTGAGACTGCTGGACTTCTTACAGGGTTGCCCCTCGTCCTTATCTCCCTCCAACTTTTCTCTAATTCAACCAGAAGGGGCAGCAGCTTCTGTTCATTGGTTGGGTGCACATATCTGCATCTGACTCTTTCAGCTGCTTGTTGGGTATTTTGGAGGGCAGTCATGATAGGTCTCCTTTTGTGAACACCCATAGCCTCAGTAATGGTGTCATGTCTTGCGGCCTTCCCTTGAGCTGAATCCCAATATCCATGTTTTAAAATAAGCCTGCTGTATGGTTTATATCAGAAACAATCTTAAAGGCAATAAGGGGTGAGTTTCTTAATCAGGAGAACTCTTTAGTACATATTCCCATCTATGTACTTTCTTAAAGAAAACATGGGGATCCAAATTGTACTATATTATGTTAATTATTCCTCCCATTATTGTTTCTTTCATTTTCTCTAACATACCCCAAACCCCCTAGCCCTTCTTGTCCTATTATCTCTCCTTTTTGCTTTGTATTATTGCATTCAATCTTCTATCTTTCAATTCAACAACCACTAGCTCCTTACAAATTTACTAAACATCTATGAATGTTCTAATAAAGCATAAATGTTTAAGATTCAAAGGTAGCCTCTACAGCATGCAATGTATCCTTATTGTTGTGGGTTACTACTCTCAGTCTGGTTAATTCCAGTTCTGTTCATTTACCAAAAAATTTCATAATTTTCTTTTTATCTTAGAAGCAGAGTACATTATACTTCATGGATATAGGGAACTTGAACTTATAGATAGGGAACTTTAAGGCTACAGGGAGAAATAATGATTATTACTTTTAGTAAATAGGCATTATATCAAATAATTATCTTTATGTCTGTGAATAAACATAGCTTCCAGTCCATTTTCTGAGATGTACCCTTGTAAAGTGAACTTTGAATGACGCACAAACTTGGAGTTAGTTAAAGGAAAGTAAGTGCTTGGGGAGACAGAAATGCATATTCCACTACAACCCCCTCAAAACTGAGGTAACATCATGGAAGATGTGAAGGTAGACTTAAAAAAAATATGAAATTTGAAGGTAGTATTGTTGCTTCTGAACATGGCAGGGTTAGGAATAATAAAGTCAAAATGATTGTAGACTTCAAAAGACCCACCAAGGTAAAGCCAGCATATACTCCATCAGGGCCCAGGCTAAGATTCCCAAGAATCCTAGCTGAGGACCTACTGGCATTTGCTAGCTTCTCAAGCAGGAAGAATGTGTTGTCTTTGCTGATATGTATCATAGTGGGTTGCCCATACTCTATTGAGTACTCCTAAGTCCATATATACATGGTCATCATTTGATGATTCAGTAGGTTATAAAAATGAAACAGAACTTAAAGCTTAAGATGGGGAAGAGAAATGAAAGAGAGAACCTTAAAAGAATTGAAGGGATCAGTGAGAGATACTTACAATCAAGTTATATTATTTATTTGAAATTTTCATAGAGTAAAAATTATATAAATGTGACAATTTTAAAATGTAACAATATTTATAAATTATAAAATATAGCAATTATTATTATAAATTAGCAATGAAAAGTATAGGAGTATATATAATTGTATGTGTCATTTTATATATTAATGCATAAACATATAATAATATTTGATAAATTATATACAAATATAAGAAGGTAGACAGAAAAATATAATATACATGAAAATTTTTTGAAAGTGTGAAAGATTTTTAAAGTTAATCATATGCTTCAATCTTTTCATCATCTATTTATGATATATTAACAGTATTCGATAAATACCTTAGGATTTTAAAATGTGAATAAATAATACAGAAACATTTTTCTAAATAGAATTATCATTTGTCTCTTCTTCTGTGTACAAATAATTCAAATGCCATTTTTCCTTTTCTTTAGGTCATTGGAAATTTGAAATTACAAAATAAGAGCAAGTTGGAAAGAAGTAAAATATCTATTTTCACTATGACAGTAAAGAGCTACAAATTTATATGGAAGCACCTATTAAGGTATATTATCTCTATCCTCTAATGTGGACTGGATGCTGTATAACTTAATGAAATACAAAATCTAAGACACAATACAAAATAATGATTTATCAATACACGTAAGAATTTGTGACAGAATGTCAAAGGTATCAACTTTACAGATGATTTTGCTAGGACAGAAAAAAAAAACGATTTTCTTAATGTGATATATGGATGTTTCAAATGAGTAACCAGTATGAGGCAGATTCTAGTGAATATGAATAATTTTGTTGTATTCATTTTGAAATAGTTGTTTTCTATGCATTTGAACCAGGATGTTTTATTTTTACTTTTATTTTGGTCTCTCATTTTGTGTTTATAGCATCAATTGTATACTCTGTAGTCTTATAAAAATTCATCCTTAAACAAAAAATCTTGACTGACATTCATTACACACTCATACCAACTTTGTGATTTCAATCATTCCTCTATTTAATGTTCTCTTTCTCTTTCTCTCTAACACACACACTTCCATGAGATAATCTTGTCGATTAATGTTAATATTGCTGAGATGTACTCCAAATCACACTGGAGAAAAACGTAATTATCAAAAGGTGGGAGGTAAAGAGACCCTCTAGAATGTGTCAGAGACTCGGGAGGTCAGAGGCTTTCAGGACTCAATGGGGGGGACCTTGGTTAAAATGTCGATCAGGAAAGGACCTCGAGAGGAGGTATGGTGTTACCAACCCATAGTCAAAATTTGTAACCCAAAAATGTTTCTTTCTCAAAGAAGTGCAAGGACAAAAATGGAGAAGAGACTGAGGGAAAGGTGGCCCAATGACTGCCCCAAATGGAGATCCATCTCACGAGGAGACACCGATGCCTGACACTATCACTAATGTTATTTATTGTGTACTTAAAGACAGGAGCTTAGAATTGCTGTCCTCTGAGAGGCCCAACTAGCAATGGAAACAGATGCAGATATTTATACCCAACCTTTGGACTGAAATCAGGGACCCCTATGGATGGTTTAGGGGAAGAGTGAAAGAAGGAGCAAAGGAGGGTGACCCCATAGGAAGACCAACTAACCCAGAACTCAGCTAATGCTCAGACACTGAGCCACCAACCCCGAACCATACAGGAGCTGGTCTGAGGCCTTCAACACATAAATAGCAGGGGTCTTTCTGGTCTGACCTCAATGGGAGAAGATATACCTAATCCTGGGAAACTTGAGGTTCAAGGGAGGGGGAAGGGCTGAGAGTGTCTCTCAGAGACACGGGGATAAGGAATGAAATCAGGAATTGTGGGTTTGGGGACCAGGAATGCTGGATTGTAAATAATGTTAATAATAATAATAATAATAATAATAATAATAATAATAATAATAATAATAATAAAGTTTTTGCTACCATACTATTAAGGTGTATGCGATGCTTTGTTAAGCAGATAATGGGATAACATGAATCACAACTAAGTTGAACAAGATCCCATAGGTGAATAACATTGTCTTGTAAAATTCCTTCTTAATGTTATAAATTTAATACACCTAGCTGCAAGATCTGGTTTACCCGCAATCATTTATCTAAAGCAGGGGTAGTTACAACCAAGGTATTACATGCAGTAACTGTCTATACCAAATTTTGTAAGGTTACAACCACAGTAGCTATAGCTGCTGGGGGTGTGAGACCACCATAATGGCAGCAATTCCGAAACCCCTTCTGTAATGACATGAGAATGGGGTGTGATCAGAAACAAGAAGCTCACCCAGTCTACCCATCAGTCATTGCCTAGAAAAATAGCCTTGGCCTCCAATCACCAGTACCTTTTGTTGTTTGTTTGTGCCATACTGACTTTTCAATGTAGCATGAGAGCATAAGAGCTACTCTCAGGCTCTCAGCTTTGTGTGAACATTCCCCTGAGTCTGTGGCAGCATTTATTGAGTACTCTAGTCCCCCATTCCACACAGGAGCAATTAGTATTGAGAAATTTACTGGTCTTTGGCTATTTTTCAGGTTCTTTTCATAAAGTTAATTTTATTGTGATACCAAAGCCAGGTAAAGACACATGATAGGCCAATCTCACTGATGAATATTTATGCAATAAATAGAAACTCAGTGAAATATTTGAAAACAAAATTTAAAAATGCATCCAAAATATTATAGACTTGATTAAGTCAACTTCATCCGCACTTAAAAACAAGAAATACAAGGAACAGTTTTATCATAATGAAGGTTAATAGACAAAGAATAACAGATGAAATCAACTAAACAGGCTAAAGGGAGAAACAGTCAAAGAATTTCTAGGAATATCCGGAGGAAACAAGAATGATTGGATTCTCCAATACTTTTGAAGTCTTAGAGCAAAGGGATAATAAGTAGAGAATATAAAGAGAATGTAAAATGAGAAGAAAAGTTCAAACTATCCCTGTTTGAAGAAGACATGATTCTATACTTGGGCCTCATAAAACCTATTAGAAAAATGTGGATATGAAAACCTCTTAAATTTGCACAATAAGATATCAATATGAAAAACAGACTCTTCATTTATAACAACAATGTACTCTCAGTGAACATTTATGTCAGTTTATTTGGGTTCTAATCTTTACGATGGGTGCCAATTTTTTTGTGATAAATCTCCAACACCAATAAGACTATACGAAACCACACGACTCAGTTATAATATAAGGTGCACATCTAGGTTGGGCAGTAACCATTACACTACTCTATTATCCAACTATGAGATGCCGGGCTACTTGCAGCTCCTTCGGGCCACGTGTTTCTTCTCCATCTTCTTTCCACCTCCTCTTCCTCCGTTGTCCTCTCTCTCCTCTATCTTCTCATCCCCCTTCCTCTTTCTTCTCTCTCCTCTCTAAAACTTCCAACTCCACTTATCCCTTCCACTGTCCAGGCTCTACCTTTTATTCGACAAGTTAAAATGGGGAAAAGGTTCACAGGAAATCACCTGAGTACATGATCCACTCAGCTTCAGGACAGTCCCTCTGGAGAAAGCAGAATTAGCATCAAAATACAAGCAGCACCAAGGCAGTCCACAATAGAAAGACATAAACTGTATTTCTATCATTTACCTTTACAAAAAATATCAAAATAGATCATAGACTTTACTTTAAAACATAAAACATTGAAATTACTCATAAAATAATTAGCACAGTTAAGATACTGGAGTAAGCAAGCACTCTCTGAACAAGATTTCAAATGCACAGAAACTAGTTCCACTTATAAACCAATAAAAACACAGATCTAGGAAAACAAGTAGAGAGATTGGGAGAATTTGGAGGAACATGATCAAAATATCTTGTATGAAAAATTAATAAAAATACTGTGCATCCATCAAAGGAAGCTGTCAGTAGAGCACAGTCCCTGTGAGTGGAAGAAAGGCTTTACCAGCCATAATTCTGACAGGGCTATATTGAGAAATTTAGAAAATACCACTTCCCTTTTAGTTCTACAGACCCATGTTTTCCTGCTGTGTGTGTTTGAAGGTAAGATGGACTCTAGGGTCTGAATGTAGTTCTGATTGCTCAGAGATATCAGGCCTCTTCTCCTTTTATCTCCTAAATTTGAGTCAGTGCTATGAAAACGTGCACTCCATGATAGTCATATTGGGTTTTAATTTTTTTATTTACTTTTTAATTTTTAGTCTATGTGGATGTTTTATTTTACCCAAATAAAATACACATGATTTTATACATAAAGTTGTATATGTGGAACATAATGAGGGAAATCAAACATATTTAATTTATTGTGTTTGGTATGTAAATATGGGTGGGATGTGGGAAAACTTAATTTTTTAATATTGAACATAGATTCTTCTCTCGTACAATATATCCTGAAAATTGTTTTATGTCTCTTCATTCCATACAGCTCTCTCCCATGTTCTTTTCCCACCAGACCCACTTGACCTCCATTTCCCCTTATAAGAAAACAGGCGTCCAAGAGACAACCAAACATGACAAAGCACGATACAATAACACAGGGCAGAAGTCCTTATATTGAGGCTGAATTAAAACAACTCTGTAGGAGGAAAAAAAGTCACTCCAAATGGCAGAAAAGAAAGTGACACACCTCTCCAACTCTTAGGAGTTTCACAAAAACACCAAGTTAGTAGCCATACATATGCACAGAGGATCTGATGCAGAACCCTGAAACACCCACCATGTATTCATCATCAGTCTCTGTGAGCCCATGTGACCCCTGCTTAGGTGGTTCAGTGAGATCACAAACAAAAATCCCAATGCCAGAAAGACCTTTCTTTTTTGGTAGTTGTTGTCAAGTGAGGTCATATATATGCTCAAATATTACAAGCTTCTTACCTACAATGGCTACTTTCTCCTATCACTTGACAGCAAGTCCCTATCACTCAAGGCAGAACTTACTTGAGTCACGGAACATGGGAAAACATACTGGTACTCAGGTAGAAACTTCATCTCTATTATCTTGTTTTCACAGTACTGAATTATGACACACTGTTCAGTGGGCCATATTCTCCTGGTGTCCTCCACCCGCTCTGACTCCTACAATCTCTTCTCTCCTCCTCATCTACAAGATTTCCCAAGCTCAAATAGGATGGACTTGATCAAAGCTTCCAATTTGGACCGTCAGCAGAATGTCCGGCTCTGGGTCTCTACATCCATTACTGTCTGCTGCCGGAGAAAGTATCTCTGATAACAGTCGAACAAGGTACCAATCTATGATTATGGCAGAATATTAATAGGACTCATCTCATTGTTTAGCTTTTTTTCCTGCCAGTTGTTTTTGGTTCTACCCTGGGACTTTGGGCTATACAATCTCCAATTTCTGGCCATTGAAAGTATAGGACATGGACTACCTTTCATGGCATGAACCTCAATTTAATCTAGATACTGAATGACTACTCACTCAAGTTCTGTGCCACCATTGCCCTAGCACATCTTGCAGGCAGGAAAGATTATATAAGTCAAGATATTTTATGGCTGGTTTGATGCTAAAATTCTCTTCCATTCACCTACAGAATACCTTCCAGAGCCAAAGGGACTAAAACATAGGGGTGAAAGTTGCTTGTTGTCACCAACTAGACTTTTCTACGTTCAAAGATCTGTATGGTTGTTGTCTTTGGCAACAGAGCCATCTATCTAATTTAAAGAGAAACCCACTGTTTTAGCATTAATCTATGTTGTTGAGGAATCACTTCAGGACAGCAAAGCTAAGAAATCATCTGAAGGAAACTCTTTCCCACCACTGGAAATCTTGCCTGACTACAAAAGATGGCCAGTTCTTAGTCTGTATCCTCTACTACTAGGAGTCCTCATTAAGGTCAAACTCATAGCTTCTAGTAACCTTCTAGTAACTTTCTACTGTACTAGGTTTCCACTTACCCACAGATGTTCAAACTTTCTCTTGTTGCACACTCTCTCTATTCTTCCCCTGCCCACCTGATTACTCCTGATGGCATTCCCACATGCCCAAGTCCTCCTGCAAAATACATGTGTTTTCCATTTTGCCTGGGTCTGTTGAATGTAGCTTGATTATTATTTACTTAACATCTAATTTCCACCTATAAGTCAATACATTCTATATTTATCTTTCTTGGTCTGGACCACCTCTCTAAGAAGGATATTTGTCATTTGCATCCAACTTAGATATATCCTAAATTTTAGCACAGTTATATCCATATATCCATATGAATATTCACAAATATTCACTAAACTTCATACATTAAGTTGGTAAGTTGCATAGTTTCTGAATAATACCTTGGTTAAACAAATTAAAATAATCAACAGCAAACTGTGTACCACTACATTGTTCTGTACTTGGGCATCTAATCTGTCAAAAAATACATTTCAATAGTTGAAGTAGAGGTAACCCTATTTTGCTTCAGAAACTATTAGTTACGTGTCAGTATGTTGAAATATTATTTATAGCTAAATTATCCTAATAAAATATTTTCCCTAGAGTTGTGTATATTGAGAAGCTGAAAAGAGGTTATGATTCAAACAACTTTTAGAGTAAAATGAAAGAAAATACAGTTTGAATGATCACTTTTCCTTCAATTTCGTATGTTTGATACAAAAATAACACTCTGAGAATAGAAATGGTAGTCTCCAATATTCATCAAAGATGGATTATATCATAAAATGAACATACCCTAAATAGAAGCAAAAGAGACAGAATGTGCCTAGCTGAATCTCAGCCATAACAATAGCATTGATTACAATTGCTGTATGCTATGGGATTTTCCTCCTGAAAGGCAGCAGGAATACTATTCAAGGCTGCACAAAGAAGTTCAGGCCAAGGGACTTTTCCTTGAGCTACTTCTTCAAGAGACAACTGTCACTCACATCTCTACAGTGAATAATATTAGAAAGAGAAGATATACATGGACTGACCCTGGACTCTGACCTCATAGATAGCATTGAATATCTTAGTAAGATCACCAGTATAAGGGGAAGCCCTGGGTCCTGCTAAGACTGAACCCCCAGTGGAGATTGTTGGGGGGAGGGTGGCAATGGGGGGAGGATGGGGAGGGGAACACCCATAAAAAAGGGGAGGGGGAGGGGTTAGTGGGATGTTGGCCCGTAAACCGGGAAAGGGAATAACACTCGAAATGTATATAAGAAATACTCAAGTTAATAAAAAAAAAGAAAGAAAGAAAGAAAGAAAGAAAGAAAGAAAGAAAGAAAGAGAAGATATTTAGCAACACTAAAAATGCATTGCATCAACAAACAACAGAAAAATCTTGTCCTGGTTTTAAAGATCAACATATGCAGCAGAGGACCCCCGAGTCTGGGTCAGTGAGAGAAGATACATTTAACCCTCAAGTCTGGAGGCCCCAGGAAGTACACCGGTCTGGTGTGGTGGGTGTGGTGGGGACATCCTTGTGGAGACATGGGAGGTAGGGAGTGGGGAAGAGGTATGGAATGTGGAACTGTAAGGGGGAGGGTGGACCTGGGGCAGGATAAAACCTGGAGTGCAAAAATAAGTAAATTTTTAAAAGTTAAAAAAAAATGAACAGGTTCTTGCAATTTTTTTGATTTTTTTCTCTTGTGAGATTGCATTTGTCATTTGGCTATGTATTTCCATCTCACTTTGTGTGAACAGATTTTGTAAACTAGGAATGACATAATTGCAAATTCCCATACAGTATATATCATGTCCAGCAGTTGGCACAGTTGGCACAAGCATGAAAAACAGAAATACTTGGGATCAAGTTTCTCAGATATGCAACTAAATGTTGTTAACATTCCTTAATGTATAGCAGAAAATAGAATATGTTGGTTGTGGCTTTCATCCCTGGTAGTCATTATTCACACAGCATTCCTTTAGATGCTTTTCTTTATTATAATTATTAACTGAAGCATTATTCTTTGTTTGATTAAAAAGAGGTAGTAGTAATTGTTTCAACTCATTAATTCTTGTCCTTTACCATTATTTTGCTACTGTGTCCCTTTTAAATATGGACATATCTTTTTGAATCTTACCTGTTTAGATGTCATATAGTATTATGAATTCTGTCATGGTATTCTGGCAATCAAGCAAGATTTAAACATGAAAAGTAAACCTGCATGAAGCAAGTGTTTTTAGTTCAATTCTTATACGTATATAATCTTGAGTGAGAGAGTTGGGAATAAGATAGTGATGATCAATTGATTAAATCAAATTTAAATGTCTTAAAATATTTTTATTATAAGAAAATTTTGAGTGAGCTGTTGTATGCTGATTCTGTTCCTCTTGGGGACATGGCAAATGCCACTCTGCTCATCTTTATACTATCAAATTGTTTACTTTTGTCACCTGCATGTTCCTCATTACTTCCTGTCATACTGAAGGAAATAATTCCAGGATGTCAGCTGTAGCCTTGCTCCTCACCTGAGCCAGATGTTATTTGGGTCCATCTGTTCACACACTCTGGTATAATATGAAAAATAACTGGGGGCTGTGAGGTAACACAGTAATTAACCTTGTAAATGACATTAGTATCACAAATGAAAGCAACACTTGATTTTGTGACTTTTGTCAATTAGCAATAATTAATCTCAGTTTCTTTGCACAGCATCCCTTAATATTTTTTAATTTGGCTAATGATGGATGATACAACATTACCATTCTTTATCTGTTGTCTACAATAACTATTTCAGACACAACTTCTGAAGTTTGGAATAGTCTCTTTATTCACTAATGAACTAAATTCATCGAAACAGCATAATGGTTGTGCAAATTCTACTGAATGATAGCTACCAATAGTAAATTTTATTTTTCCTGAGTGTTAATTTTACTCCCTTATAAAATATACAAAATGACTGTTTTAATAAATATCAAGGTGATACTTAAAGTATATTACAATTTTTGACACTTTCAATATAAATTTTAGTCCTGACTTCTTCATTTTATGAGTTCCTTAGGCACTTTGAACAAAATATTTTCATCATATTCACCCCTCTCCAGTTCTTCCCAGTTTTCTTCGCTCTTCTCAACCCATACAATGGTACCCTAATTCTTTTGTTAAGAACCATGAAGCCCAATTTGTGATGTTCATATATTTTCCCATGTTTTGCCTTCATGGGAAGTTGTTTAAATAACCAGAGGCTGCAGTCTTAAATAAAATTGATTCTTGCTCTCCCAGCAGCTGTCAATTACAATCAATGTTTTAGGTAGGATTTTAAGTAGGAATGTCATTCCTCCTTCCTCTCCATGCTGTAATTTAGTACGGATTGTATTTGCATAGGTTTTTGTGCATGTTGCTATAACTATCATAAACTCATGTACAAATTGACCTGTTGTGGTCAGAAAGGGGTGGGTGAATGGGTGGGGGAACACCCTCATAGAAGAAGGGGAAAGGGGTATGGGATAAAGGATTTATGGAAGCAAAATGAGGAAAGGGGATAACATTTGCAATGTAAATTAAAAAGAAATCATGTTTCCAGTAGTTCTCACAATTTGCAGCTCTTAAATGCTGCACATCTCTTCCACAACAACTTCTAGTCGTTGGCATAAGGACTATAATGCAGACATCTAATTTAGGTCTAGCATTCCACGGCTGCTTATTTTCTACACTTGGACAAGTCGTAGGTCTCTATGCCAAGTGCCATCTACTGTAAATAAGAGTTTCTTTGATTTGGATGGGAGGCTATATTAACCTATCGGTATAACCATAATTTATATAATTTTACATTATATATTACATTACATACAATCATATGTTATGTATTACTATATACAGTTAGCAGGTTAATAATGTTAGGTACTTTTCAGAACCCATGATCTGTCTAGATACAGATTCTTAGCTCCCAGCTTTCAATTTTCAAACAGAAAGTGGTTACTCTCATAATATTTATGCCATTCTTGTCCTAGAGGTCATGTCTTTGCAGGCATTTATCTGAGATTTTATTTGTGTCCATGGTTAACTTATTTGAATAAAAATGTCTATTTTCACCATAACTTTGACGTATATCTTGTAATATGAGATGGTGAGGCTTTCAGCCATTTGTTATTCAATATTAGTTTTTCTATCCTGGATAAATTATGATTCCATATAAAATTTGAACCTATTTTTTAGTTTTTTGAAAAATTTGATTGTAATTTTGATAGAATCTTGAATCTATAAACTGGTTTTTGTACAATGGCCATTTTCACAGTATTATTCTAAACAGTGCTAAGCATGGCAGACCTTCAGAATGTTCTTAATTGCCTTTTTCAGTGCTGTAAAGTTTTTATTAAGTCTTTTATTGCTTTGTAAAATTTATTTTGAGATATTAGAGACTGATATAAATGTAATTTTTCATATTTCTACTTAGTGTCTTTGTTGTTGGGGAAAGCTACCAATTTATCTGTGTTTCTGCCTTTAAATTATACTAATTTGCTGTATGTGCTTATCATATATAGGAATTTGTGATGGTATATTCAGGGCATTTTCTATATAAGATAGCATAATCAAAAAGCAGGATACTTTAGTATTTTAGAAATATAAGGGACATAATTAAACATAATGACAGAGTTTATAGCATCAATTTAAGTTCAGAATAACCCAAAGCAATTTAACTAAGTCAGGAATAAGACAAAGTTGACCACTAACTCCATACATATTCAATATACTACATAAAAATGTAGCTAAAGCAATTAAGACAACTGAAGTACAGCAAAAGAATATAAATTGAAAGGAAGAAATTAAAGTGTTTTTATTTGTAGATGATATGATACTATATATGGATGACAATAAAAATCACACTAGGAAAACCTGCAACAGAAATACTATTTCAGCAAAGTATATAGATAAAAATAAACTGAAAAAAAATCAGTAGTTCTTTTATACAGAAAACAGACTAAGAAAAAACAATCAGGCCTACAGGAAAGGTAAGGGATCCTCATAATTAACCACAGCAGCTGGGAACCCCAAGGAGCCTGGCCGGCTTGGGTCTCATTCCTAACCCAACTCTCTCTCCATGCATGAACTTTACCACCTTTCTGGCCTAAGTCTTCCAGGGCAGATGATTGGCTTGTCTAAGACTCAACAGTCTGAAGGTAAAGACGTCTGCTTTACTTACAGTCAAGAGACACAGGAGACAGGCTCCAGATAGAGACAACTAGGCCAGTTAACACCAGATACATCTAGATGTGGAGAGACATGTGCAAAACCATAATCAACCGAAGCCAATATACTTTGGCACCATCAGAAATCAGTTCTCCCACAACAGCCAGCAAGGATACATCAACATACCTGAAAATCAGAATGCTGACCTAAAATCCTATCTCATGAAGATAATAGAGTCCCTTAAGGAAGATATAAATAATTCAGTGAAAGAAATACAGTAAAACACAGGTAAACAGGTAAAATCCTTTAAAAAAGAAACAAATAAAACTCCTAAAGAAGTACAAGAAAAAACAAACAGGTGAAGGAATTGGACAAAGAAATTCAAGACCTAGAAATGGAAGTAGAAACAAAGAAAACACAAATAGAGGCAACCCTAAAACTGGAAAACCTAGAAAAGTGTTAGAAACTACGGATGTAAGCATCAGCAACAAAATAAAAAAGCTCTGAGAATTCCAGGCATAGAAGATACCTTAGAAGGCATTTACACATCGTAAAAGATAATTCAAAACAGAAAATTCTCCTAACCTAAAGATCCCGGAAATCCAGAACACAATCAAAACACCAAATCTAAGAATAATAGCACTAGAAGAGAGCAAAGGTTCTCAGCTCAAAGGACCTGAAAACATCTTCAACAAAATCATAGAAGAAAATTCCCCTGACCTTAAGAAGGAGATGGCCATAAATGTATGAGAAGCCTATAGAACACCATGTAGATTGGACCATAGAAAAGGCATCTCATCACATAATAATCAAAATACTAACTGCACAGAACAAAGAAAGAATATTGAAAGCTGTAAGGGAAAAAGCCAAATAATACACAGACCTTTCAGAACTACACCAGACATCTCAACAGAGACCCTAAACCATAAGTACCTGGACAGAGGTCATACAGACTCTTAAAGAACACAAATGCCAGCCCAGGCTACTCTGCAAAACTGTCAATCATCATAGAGGGAGAAACCAAAATATTCCATGACCAAAACCAAATTTAAACAATATTTGTTTAACAATGCAGTCCTACAGAAAATTCTAGAAGGAAACTCAAAATCAAAGATGGAACCTAGACTAAAGAAAAAGAAGATATTAACCATTTCACAAAATGTAGCTGGAGACATGGGTCTGTCCATGTGTACTCTTTTAATGGTAGTTTAGTTCATCAGAACTCTGGTTGGTTGGAATGTTGTTTTATGGGAAATGCAAACTCATTCAGCTCCTTCAATTCTTTTTCTAACTCCTCCAATGGGGACCCTGTTCTCAGTTCAATGGTTGGCTGCAAGCATCTGCCTGTGTATTTTTCATGCTATGGAATAGCCTCAGAGGAGACAGCTATATCAGGCTCCTGTCAGCCTGCACTTCTTGGCATCAGCAATATTGTCTTGGTTTGGTAGCTGTATGTGTATAGGCTGGATCCTCAGGTGGGTCAGTCACTGGATAGCCATTCCTTCAGTCTGTGCTCAAAATTTGACTCCGTATTTCCTCCTATTAATAATTGTCCCCTTCTAAGAAGGACTGAAGAAAACAAACTTTATCATACTACTTCTTGAGCTTCATATGGTCTGTGGATTGTATCTTGGGTATTCTGAGATATGGGGCTAATATCCACTTATCAGTGAGTGCATACCAGGTGTGTTCTTTTGTGAATGGGTTACCTCACTCAGGATGTTATTTTCTATTCCCATCCATTTCCCTATGAATTTCATGAAGTCATTGTGTTTAAGACTTGTGTAGTACTTCATTGTGTAAATGTACCACATTTTCTCTATCGGTTTTCCTATTGATGGGCATCTGGGTTCTTCCCAGTTTCTGACTATTATAAATAAAGGTGCTATGAATATAATGGAACCTGTGTACTGGTTATATGTTGAAGCATCTTTTGGGTATATGCTCAGGAGAGGTATGGCTGGGTCCTCAGGTAGTACTATATCCAATTCTGAGGAATCTCCAGACTGATTTCCAGAGCGGTTGTACCAGTTTGCAATCCCACCGAAAATGGAGGAGTGTTCCTATTCTCCATCTCCTGGCCAGCATCTATTATCACCTGAGTTTTTGATCTAACTATTCTGACTGGTGTGAGGTGGAATCTTGTTTTTTTTATTTGCATTTCTCTGATGACTAAGGATGTCGAACATTTCTTTAGGAATTTCTCAGACATTTGATATTCCTCTACTAAGAATTCTTTGTTTAGCACTGTACTCCATTTTTAATAGGGCTGTTTGGTTCTCTAACTTTTTGAGTTCTTTGTGTATATTGGATATTAGCCCTTCATCAGATAATAGGATTGGTAAAGATCTTTTCCCAATCTGGTGGCTGCTGTTTTGTCTAAATGACAGTGTCTTTTGCCTTACAAATCATTGCAATTTTAGGAAGTCCCATTTTTTGATTCCTCATCTTAAAGCATAACCATTGGTGTTCTGTTCAGAAAAATTTCCCCAGTACTCATGTATTCTAGGTTCTTACCCTATATTCATCCTATTAATTTCAGTATATATGGTTTTATGTGGTAGTCCTTGATACACTTGGACTTGAGCTGTGTAGGTTGATAAGAATGGATAAATTTGCATCACTCTATATGCTGACCTCTTGTTGAAACAGTACCATTTGTTGAAATGCTATATTTTTTCCACTGGATGGCTTTAGCTCCTTTTTCAAAAATCAAGTGACCATAGATATATGGATTTATTTCTGCATCCTCAATTCAATTCCATTGATCTACCAGCCTGTCTCTGTACCAATACCATACAGCTTTTATCATTATTGCTCTGTAATACAGTTTGAGGTCAGGGATGATAATTCATCCCCAAATCCTTTTATTGTTGAAGATCATTTTTACTATCCTGGTATTTTTTTGTTCTAAATGTATCTGCAAATTGCTTTTTCTAACTCTATGAAGAACTGAGTCAAATTTTGTTGGGGGTTGCATGGAATCTGTAGTTTGCTTTTGAAAAGGTAGACATTTTTACAATATTAATCCTGCCAATCCATGAGCATGGGAGGTCTTTGCATTTTCTGAGATCTTCAAATTCTTTCTTTAGAGACTTGAAGTTCTTGTCATACATATCTTTCACTTGTTCGGTTAGATTCACACTGAAGTATTTATATTATTTGTGACTATTGTGAAGGGTGTCTTTTCCCTAATTCCTTTCTCAGCCTGTTTATCCTTTGAGTAGAGAAAGGATACTGATTTGTTTGAGTTGACTTTATATACAGCCACTTTGCTGAAGTTGTCTATCAGCTTCAGTAGTTCTCTAGTGATACTTTTGGGGACACTAAAGTATATTACCATATCATCTGAAAATAGTGATATTGACTTCTTCCTTTCCAATTTGTATCTCCCTCACCTCCATTTGTTGTGATTGTGATTGCCCTGGCTAGATATTTGAGTACTTTATTGAATAGGTAGGGAGAGAATGGACAGCCTTGTCTAGTCCCTGATTTTAGTGGGATTGCTTCAAGTTTCTCTCCATTTAGTTTGATGTTGGTTACTGGTTTGCTGTATATTGCTTTTATTTATTTTTCCAGAGCTGGGGACTGAACCCAGGGCCTTGCGCTTGCTAGGCAAGCGCTCTACCACTGAGCCAAATCCCCAACCCTGTATATCGCTTTTATTATGCTTAGGTATGGGCCTTGGATTTCTAATCTTTCCGAGACTTTTAATGTGAAAGGGTGTTGAGATTTTTCAAAAGCTTTCTCAGCATCTAATGAGATGGTCAGGTGTATTTTTGCTTTGAATGTGTTTACATAGTGGATTATATTGTTAGAGATCCATATATTGAAATATCTCTGCATCCCTGGGATGAAGCCTACTTGACCATGATGGATGATCATTTTGATGTGTTATTGGATTCTGTTTGTGAGAATTTTGTTGAGTATTTTTGTGTCAGTATATATAAGGGGAATTGTTCTGAAGTTTTTATTTTGGGGATATTTGTAGGTTTTGGTATAAGTGTAATTGTGGCTCCATAGAAGTATTGGGTAGTATTCATTCTGTTTCTATTTTATCGAATACTTTGGATTGCATTGTAGGACTTCTGTGAAGGTCTGAGTGAATTCTGCCCTAAATCCATCTGGTAGTGGGCTTTTATGGTTGGGAGATTTTAATTTCTGCTTCTATTTCTTTAGGAGTTATGGGACATTTTACATGGTTTATCCAATAGTGATTTCACTTTAGTACCTGGAATCTGTCTAGAAAATTGCCCATTTTATCCAGATTTTCCAGTTTTGTTGAATATAGGCTTTTATAGTAGGATTTGATGAATTTTTTATTTTCCTCGAATGCTAATGTTATGTCTTCATTTTCATTTCTGACTTGTTAATTTGCATACTCTCTCTGTGGCCTCTAGTTGTCTGGCTAAGGGATTATCTATCTTGATTTTTCTCAAAGAACTAGCTTCTGGTTTTGTTGATTCTTTGTATAGTTCTTTTTTGTTTCTATCTGGCTGATTTCAGCCCTGAGATTGATTATTTCCTGCCATCTACTCACCTTGGGTGTATTTTTTTTTTGTTCTAGAGATTTTAAGTGAGCTGTTAAGCAGCTACTGTATGTTCTCTTGATTTTCTTTCTGGAGGCACTCAGAGCTATGAGTTTTCCTCTTAGCATTACTTTTGTTGTGTCCCATAAGTTTGGGTATGTTTTCCCTTAATTTTCATTAAGTTCTAAAAAGTCTTTAATTTCTTTTTTTTTATTTCTTTCTTGACCATGCTATCATTGAGTAGTGCCTTGGTTAGCCTCCATGTGTATGTGTGTTTTCTATTGTTTTTCTTGTTATTTAATACCAACCTTAGTTCATGGTTATCTGGTAGGATGCATGGGATTACTTCAAACTTCTTGTATCTGTTGATGCCTGTTTTGTGACTGATTACATGGACAATTTTGGAGAAGGTAAGATGAAATAGTGAGGAGAAGGTTCATTCTTTTGGTTTTTATTTGTTTGTTTGATTTTGTTTTTATTGGATTTTTTATTTGTATTTCAAATGTCATTCCCTTTTCCATCCCCCTTCCCCTTCTTCTATAAGGGTTTTCCATATCCCTAGTCATCCTGCCTTCCTGTCTCCTGTCCTGACATTCCCCTACAATGGTAGGTATAGCCTTTGCAGGACCACGGGTTTCTTTTCCCATTGGTGCCAAACAAGGCCATCCTCTGCTGCATATGAAGTTGGATCCATGGATCAGATCATGTATATTATAGTAATTGGGTAGTGGTTTAGTTTCCTGGGCCTTCCACCATATGTAGGACTGGTAAAGATATTTTTCCAATATGTTGGTTTCTTTTTTGTCTAAGGACAGTGTCCTTTGCCTTACAGAAGCTTTGCAATTTTATCATGTCCCATTTTTCAATTCTTGATCTTAGTACATAAGCTACTGGTGTTCTGTTCAGGAAATCTTCCCCAGTGCCCATGTATTTGAGGTTCTTCCTCTATATTCGTTCTATCAGTTTTAGTGTATGTGGTTTTATGTGGAGAACCTTGATCCATTTGGACTTGAGCTTTGTACAGGGTGGTAAGAAGGGATCTATTTGCATTACTCTATATGCTGACCTCTAGTTGAACCAGCACCATTTGTTGAAAATTCTATCTTTTTTCCACTGAATGGTTTTAGCTCTTTTGTCAAAGATCAAGGGACCATAGGGATGTGTGTTCATTTTTGGGTCTTCTATTCTGTTCATCTACCTGCCTGTCTCTATACCAATATGTACTATATGATAATACAGTTTTTAATGACGATTGTTCTGTACTACAGCTTGAGGTCAGGGATTGTGATTCCCTCAGAATTTCTTTTATTCTTCAGGATAGTGTTCTCTATCCTGGGTTTTTTGTTAAGCAAGTGAATTTGCAAATTCCTCTTTCTAACTCTATGAATAATTGAGCTGGAATTTTGATAGGAATTGCATTGAATCTGTAGATTGCTTTTGGCCTAATGGCCATTCTGTCAAAATTAATGCTGCCAATACATGAGCATGGGAGGTCTTTCTATCTTCTGAGATCTTCAATTTCTTTCTTCAGATACTTGAAGTTCTTCTCATACAGATGTTTCACTTGCTTGATTAGAGTCACACTGAGGTATTTTATGTTTTTTGGGGTTTTTTTTTGTGACTATTGTGAATGGTGCTATTTCCCTAATTTCTTTCACAGCCTGTTTATCTTCCGAGTAGAGGATGTCTACTGATTTGTTTGCATTAATTTTATCCCCAGCTAGTTTGCTGAAGTTGTTTTCAGGCTTAGTAGTTCTCTGGTGTAACTTTTGGGGTCACTAAAGTATAGTATCATATCATGAAAATGGTGATATTTTGACTTCTTCCTTTCCAATTTGTATCCCTTGAACTCCTTTTGTTGACTGATTGCTCTGGCTAGGACTTCCAATACTATATTGAATAAGTAGGGAGAGAGAGTGGGCAGCCTTGTCTAGTCTATGTTTTTAGGGAAATTGCTTCAAATTTCTCTCAATTTAGTTTGATGATGGCTTTTAGTTTTCCATACATTGCTTTTACTATGTTTAGATATGGGCATTGAATTTCTGATCTTTCCAAACTTTTAACAAGAAGTGGTACTAAATTTTTTCAAATGCTTTCTCAGCATCTAATGAAATGATCATGTGGTGTTTTTCTTTGAGTTTATTTACATAGTTGTTTCCATTGATGGATTTCTGTATATTGAACCATTCCTGCATCTCTGGGATGAAACCTACTTGATCTTGATGAATTATTGTTTTGATGTGTTCTTGAATTCAGTTTGCGAGAATTTTATTGAAAAATTTTGTGTCAATATTCATAAAAGAAATTGGTCTAAAGTTCATTTTCTTTCTTTCTTTCTTTCTTTCTTTCTTTCTTTCTTTCTTTCTTTCTTTCTTTTTCTCTGTGTGGTTTAGGTATAAGCACAAATTTTGCTTTGTAGAAGAAATTGGTTATTGCTCCTTCTATTTCTATTTTGTGGAATAGTTTGGCCAATAGTGCTATGAGGTCTTCTATGACGGTTTGATAGAATTCTCTGGTCCTGGATATTTTGGTTGGAAGACTTTTAATATTTGCTTCTATTTCTTTAAGATTTATATGACTGTTTAGTTTATCTGATCCTGATCTAACTTTGGTACCTAGTATCTGTCTACAAAAGTGTCCATTGCTTCAAAATTTCCCAGTTTTGTTGAATATAGGCTTTTGTAGTAGGATCTGATTTTTTTTATTTCCTCAAATTCTGTTGTTATGTCTCCCATTTCATTTCAGATTTTGTTAATTTGGATACATAAGCTGTCCTCTCTGGTTGATCCAGCTAAGTATTTATCTAACTTGTTGAATTTCTCAAAGAACCAGCTCCTGGTTTTCTTGATTCTTTGTATAGTTCTTTTGTTTCTACTTTTATTATTTCAGCCCAGAGTTTAATTTATTTCCTGCCATCTCCTCATCTTAAGTGTATTTGCTTCTTTGTGTTCTAGAGCTTTTAAGTGTGCTATCAAGTTTCTAGTATATGCTCTTTTTATTTTCTTTCTGGAGGCACTCAGACTTATGAATGCTCCTCTTAGCATTATTTTCTTTGTGTCCCATAAGTTTTGGTATGTTGTGCCTTCATTTTCATTAAATTCTAAAAAGTCTTCAATTTCTTTCTTTATCCCTTGACCAAGTTGTGATTGAGTAGATCATTGTTCAACTTCCATTTATACGTGCACTTTCTCTTTTTTCATTGTTATTGAAGACCAGCCTTGGTCTATGGTGATCTGATAGTATTCATGGGATTATTTCAATCTCCTTGTATCTGTTGAGACCTGTTTTGTGATAGATTATGTGGTCTATTTTGGACATCATACTATGTGGTGCTTAGAGGAAGGTATATTCTTTTGTTTTAGGATGAAATATTCTACAAATATCTTTTAAATCCTTTTGGTTCATAAAATCTGTTAGTTTCTCTACGTTTAGTTTCTCTTTTCATGATCTCTCCATTGTTGAAAGTGGGGTGTTGAAGTGTCCCACTATTAACGTATGATGTGCAATATGGGCTTTGAGCTTTAGTAAGGTTTCTTTATATGTGTGGGTTCCCTTGCATTTAGTGCATAAATATTCAGGATTGAGAGTTCATCTTGGTGGATTTTTACTTTGATGAATATATAGTATCCTTCCTTCACCTTTAGTAACTCTTGGGTGAAAGTCAATTTTATTCTGTACTAGAATGGCTACCCTAGCTGGTTTCTTGGGATCATTTGCTTGGAAATTTGTTTTCCAGCTTTTTACTCTGAGGTAGTGTCTGTTTTTGTCACTGAGGTGTTTTTCCTCTATGCAACAAAATGCTGGGTCCTTTTTCTGTATCCAGTCTTTCAGTCTATGTCTTTTATTGGGGAATTGAGTTTACTGATGTTATGAGATATAAAGGAATGGTGATTGTTTCCCATTATGTTTTCTTGTTTGGTGTGGTATTATGTTAGTGTGGCTCTCTTCTAGCAAGATTCTCATTCTTTGAGTACTGAGGTTCTTTCACCTCCCAAGTATCTGGTACATTCTAGAGGTACCCCAACCTCCCATCTCTTAGGTTGAACATTTCCATTAATTCTTTTAGCCCTTGACGTTTCACCTCTGTTTCCTCCCCACACCCATACCTGATCAAGATCACCCACCCTCCACTTGCTTCTGCTTTCTTCTGCCTCCCAAGTGGGATAGAACCATCCTAACTTGGGTCCTTCAATTTGTTAACCTTCTTAAGGTCTGTGGTTTAAATCCTGGACATTCTATAAGCAATAAAAACAGAATACAAGAGAGAGAAGACAGAATGTAAAGTGCAGAAGATATAGAAAACATTGACACAAAAGTCCCAGAAATGAAAAATGTAAAAAAATCCTAACTCAAAACATTCAGGAAATCCAGGACACAATGATAACAAATCAAAGCATAATAGGTATAGATGAGAGTGAAGATTCCCAACTTAAAGGGCCAATAAACGTCTTCAACAAAATTATAGAAGAAAACTTCCCTAACCTAAAGAAAGGGAGATGCCCATAAACATACAAGAAGCCTACAGAACATCAAATAGATTAGACTAGAAAATTCATCCTGTTACATAATACTTAAAACATCAAATGCACAAAACAAGGAAAAATATTAAAACTGTAAGGGAAATACCCTATTGAATAATGTGTAGAGGGAATTTGTAGAATCCACCTCCAATAGAAATTCAGGGCATCAAGTGGAGGGATGTGGTCAAAAACTGTAACATAGTATTTCTGTCTAAGAGAACTGCAGGGGCAAAAATGGATGAGTCTAAAGAAAATGAGATCCCATGACCAGCACAACTTGGGAAGCATCCCAAGGGGTGGCTCCAAGGCCTGACACTGTTACTGATGTTATGGTGTGCTTACAGACAGGAACCTAGCCTAGCTGCCCTCTGTAAACTCCCACAAGCAGTTGACTGAGACAGATGCATAAACTTACTCCCAACCAATGGACAGAAGCTGCTGACCCCTGGGGTTAAATTAGGGCAGAGCTAGGAGCTGAGGAAGAGGGGACCCCATAGGACGACCAGCAGTCTTAATTACCTAAACTCCTGAGATCTCTTAGACATTGAGCCACCAGCCCGGTAGCATACAATAGCTGGTAGAAGGCCCCTGACCCATATATGACCGAGGACTGCCTGGTTTTGTCTCAGTGCAAAAAGATGCACCTAAACCTTGAGTTACTCAAGGCCCAAAGGAGTAGGGAGGCCTGGCAGGATGTGAGTGTAGGGGGATATCCTCTTGGAGAAGGTGGAAGAGAATTGTGATGAGGAACTCTTATAGGTCATAATATGGAGGAGATAAAGCCTGGATTATTAAAAAAGATAACAAAAAATTAAAGAGAAAAATAAATCAGAAAAACATTACATTTTACTTTAGCTTCAAATAATATAAAAGATTTTGAGTAACTCTATGCAAGTGAGGACTTGTGTAATAAATTATTCAAGTCACTGAAGAAAGAAATTGAAGAAGATAAGAGAAGATAGAGTGGTCTTACATATTCATAGATCAATAGGTATTACATAGTAAATATGGTCATCCTACCAAAAACAATCTATAGAGCCAATAGAATCACCCGCAAAATCCCAACACAGTTCTTTGCAGACCACAGGACTGTCTTCAAATTCATTTAAAAAATTAAAATCTTAGGATAGCTAAACAATCCTGAAAATTTAATGAACTGTTGGAGGTACCAACACTCCTGATTTCAGGTTGTACTAAAATGTATTAATAATAGAAACAGCATTGTGTTAGTATGAAATTTGTGTGTTAATTAATGGAATCAAATTGAAAAAAATATATATTTATGCCTGATCTTTCATAAAAGAGTCAGAGATACAAACTGTAGGAAGAGGCAACATCTTCACCAAATGGTGCTAGGCAAACTGGCTTTCTTCATGAATGCTAATAAATCAAACTGAACAAAACTGAATTACAAAGGAATCAAAGAAGATAGAAAGATATTTAAGTTACTTACTCATTTAATAGAAGACTTTTACTGCATGAGTATAAGTAATAGTTTATTATTGAATTGTGATTCCCATGGTTATTTGAACTAATAAATACTATTGTAGCCATTCTTCCATCACTTTGACAAAATAGTGGGTTAATATTAAAAGTAGAAACATTTATTTTGTATCTCGGTACCTTTTTCCCCCATCAGAAGCATACCAAGTTCAGTTGTCATTCATAGTTTTGAAATTAGCGATTGTGATGATTCAATAAGCATATTGTGAAAAGGATCTCATTATGGAGTAAAGCTGCTTTTCAAGGTGGCTGAGAAACAAAGATGGTAAGTAGTGCCACTTATTCAGTATAGGAGCATTCTCAATTGTCTACAATCCTATCAGCATTGCACATCTCAATAAAAGACCCGTCATCAGTATGGTGGGTTAGGATTTTAATTCCACAACTTTGGAGGCTAAAGCAGGAGCAAAGCTAGTCCCAGGAACAGAGCAAAATTTAAACTAACCTGGCTTGCAAAAAACTCAAAATTAAATAAGTAAACAAAAATAAAACTAATGGAATATAGCACATATAAACACAGAACAAAAATGATAACTTCTTGCTTGACAACCTGTATTTTGAAATTTCAAAAAAAAGATGTTTAGTTTTGGTAATATGGCTTTATTGACAAAAGACATCTCTTAGCAATCATGATGACTTGAATTATAAGGAACCCACACTGTGGAAGAAAATACCGAACTCCTATAAATTGTTCTTTGATCTTCAAATGTGTGTGTTTGTGTGTGTGTGTGTGTGTGTGTGTGTGTATGTGTGTTATGTGTTTGCACAAACTATCCCTCTCTTTAACCATCTGTCTATCTTCTCTCTCTCTCTCTCTCTCTCTCTCTCTCTCTCTCTCTCTCTCTCACACACACACACACACACACACACACACACACACACACATACACATACCACAGCTTAAAAGATTCTGAAGTACATTCTCATTTTGATATGCTTGTGGATTTTTGAAAATCAGCAAATTGTGCAAGCATTGTGATATTCATTTTGTTTAATCATTTTAGTTTTAAAGATGCTGAGACAAAATTTTTCTGCAAGTGGGTATTCAATACCCCTTCTTACTTCTACCTATTTTGATCTACTTAACTTTTCTTCTTTTTAATTGAGAAAATACAAACTTTCTTAATTCCCATTATGGAGAACATTGTCTTTCTCTTATTACTTAATTAAAACCTTATTGCCATTGCTTGGTTTTCTCCTTTTTGTAATTAATTTTCATTTACAAAACACAATATAAAATAAAAATACAAAATAAAGATGTGTTCATGTATCAATGATGTTAATTTCAGGAGTCAGGAATAACATTCAATCCAACTACAGAAATAATAGAAGGGGTGTGTGGATGGGTGGGGGACACCCTCATAGAAGAAGGGAGAGGGTGGATAGGATAGGGGGCTTATGGACAGGAAACCGGGAAAAGGGATGAAAATATCCAATAAAAAAAGAAATAACAGAGGTGCAAACTCTCTGTGGTTTGCCTGATATTTTCAAACTACCATATTTGACAGGTCTCTATAATGTAAACACTGCAAATAGACCCACCATCCGCTTAACCTAGTCTCTTCTTCATTTCTTATCTAAAGCTCTTTTATAGCCCCTCATGATTCTTCATGCAGAACCTGGAGTTTGTAGACAAGTTCTGCCTCTTGAAACTCTCATGCTACTCTTCTTTGTTTTGTTGTCTTTGTGGAAATACTATGCCTGTGTCTTATTCCTTTCCCAGAGCTGCCTTTCCTTTAACTACATTCATTGTGTTATAATTAATTCAGACTAAAGTATTCACAACTTTTCTATAAAAGCACTTGACTTTTGTTTTCTTGACTTTGTCTTCTTTGTGTTTGAAAATGTTGTACTCCCTTGATATTCACTGTATTGTGGGTAAAGAATTAGTTTAGCATGTAGTTATTTTCTGTACATCTTATTAAAACTCTTTTCTTTAAAGGAGAAACTACGTATTCATCCTTCCTTTGCCTAATACAAATTATCTGAGTTCATAGCCAAAATTCTACTAGTATTTCCTGATTATAATTAAAAATTAAAAATTTATATGACAGTTTATACCTTCATCAACTCTTTGATATATAAAATGCCTATATTCTTTTAGGGAGTTGAATGAAGATAAAAATGATATGGAATTTCTGAACCGGGTATAAAATGCATCTTTTTCTAATAAACTGATTAGTTTATAGATACATTTAGAAGCCATTTAAGCAAATAGCAAAATATTACTAAATGTGTATTATTTATTAGAAATGAAGGTACAGCTCTGTTGCCGACATTAGTTGCTATTATTAAGTGTGAGGCCCTGGTTGCCCCTACCAGTAAGGCAAATAAACCACTGAAAGAGCACATTTTGTTAGCATAGAAACCCTTGTGAGGATTTTGTAAATGTGCTGTCACATGAGAGTGATATGATTCACATATACACATTAATGCACTATTCTGATGAACTAATATATTTTGTTTACATTAAAATCTATACAGTTAATATTTACATGCATCATATGAATTTTTAAATATAAATATGTATATACCCGAAATGGAAAAATAACAGTATGGAAAACATTTCCACTTCTATTAAGTGTCATTTATCTATTCACTTTTGTATCTTCACAAGATCCGGAAAATATATCCTTTCTTTCCATTTTTAACTTCAAAAAGTCATGCATACTATCAAAAATGTTAAAATTATACTTCAACATATTCCTAAATAGGAATGAGCAAGGTTATCTAAACCTGGTAACATTCTTTTCAATTTTATGAAGTTTATTTTTACTTTAATGCTATGTGTAAATATTTATATAGGGGTAAATACACAAGTACTATGCCCATTGAGGCTGAGGGAAATGGCATTTCCTGAAAGAGTGGTTACAGGCAGTTTAGAACTGCCTGAGGAGAATGCCTAGAACTGAATTTAAATCCTCTGGAAAGCAGTAACTACTCTAAACAACTAAAATATTTTCACTCCTTAATATCACTTTTTAAATATAGTGGCATTATATCTGATAATTCAGGTGATTTTTCTTTAACATGCTCTCAAATCTATACAAATAAGACAGTGAATTTTAACTAATACTATGTTAAGAAGTACTACTTTAAAGTTCCTTAGATTTCCAGGATTCAATATAACTCTCTAAGAATTATGGCAACAGAATATAACACACACACACACACACACACACACACACACACACAGAGAGAGAGAGAGAGAGAGAGAGAGAGAGAGAGAGAGAGAGAGAGAGAGAGAGAGTCACAACTGCCAGAGGACCAAGTAGACTGCATGCACAACTTCTCGACTGTTTCTTTTTCCCCGGACCCAACCTCTTATGATTTTACAGAGTGATGTAGCAAAACCCAAGCTGCAGCCTCTTTTTCTCTTATCCATATCTGCTATGAATCACCTCCTCCACAGGTCACTTTGACTCATCCCCCAGGTTTAGCAGGCACACCATGGTTAACTACAGGCCATGCCAGCCAGAAATAGATACAGACAGAAATGATATTATTTCATGTATTAGTTAAGTCTTAAATAATGTGACTTTTAAAAATTAGTTGAAAGAAAATTATCTTGAACACATTAAGGATCCCAGCCATCAAGTCAAGCAGGCATCTTCTGGTGAGCCAGAGTGAACAAAGCCAGAAGAACAGATAAACTGCCTGTTTCCTCCTATTCTCTCTTGGTTCTCCTAGACCCAATCCCTCAGTTTCATCCCTAGCTCTGCCACAGATCATCAATCGTGCCCTCACTTTAATACTGCTCATATCACCTATTCATTCCACAAACTATAACTTCTGTCCAACCTCCACCCACTTGTCTTTATGTCCTAACCTCAAACACCCGCAGACAGTCTTTGTTTGCAGACCATCTGAGCATGCAAGTAAAACAGGAAATACATAGCCATCACAACTTTCCAAAAATTCAGAGAGGAACTAGAATACAAAAAACAAAACACCAACCCAACATACACAAATTCAGAAATCAACATGTATATATATATATATGCTGTTTTAAAACACACACACACACACACACACACACACACACACACACACACACAATCAGTCAATACCCAATAACAGACAGGTCAATATAGCTCCCCTAGAGCCTGGCTATTCTTCTACAGAAGGTACTGAATATTCCACTATATCTCAAGCACAAGAAAAAGACATTTAGCCAACTGTTTGCAGATGATAGAGGTCCTGAAAGAGAAAAAGAATAATTATCATGAATAAATGCAGGAAAACACAAACAATCAGAGGAAATAAATACATTTCCTGAGAAAAGCCGAGAAAAAAATAACAGTTGAAAGCAAAGTGTTCAAGACCTGAAAATAAAAATAAAATGAATAATTGATTAGCCTGTTATCATAGAGTGACCTCCATTCTCCCACCACCTCTCTTCCACCTTTATCAGATGCCTGAATCATATAGACATGCAGGTCTCGAACCATATAGTCCAACAATAACCATCAGAAGCTTGCTATGCCAATACCAACAAGGTTCACTCCACTACCAATACCTACTACAATAGAACATTCAGGGTCCAAAACCATTCAGATGGCTAACGGCCCTTGAAAGAATGCAACAAAATCCAAGACAATTAGACAACTGTGATACACAGCTATGCCACTAATGCAAGCTCTAGATAGCCTAGCATAACTGAAACACAGGAAAATGACTGTAAATCTAATGTTATAAAGATGATAGGGGCCATTAAAGAATAAATGAATAAATCCCTTAAAGAAATACTTAAAGATATATTCAAACTGGTAGCAATCTTTAAAGAGAAAACAAATAAATCCCTTAAAGATACACATGAAAATACAACTAAACAAATGACATAAATAAATAAAACTGTATAAAACCTGAAAGTAGAAATAGAAGCAATAAAGGAAACACAAACTGAGGAGATCCTGGAGATGGGAAACCTAGGGAAGAGATCAGAAAAAAGATAGATGCAAGCATCACCAACTGATCATAGAACATGGAAGACTGAATCTCAAGTGTAGAATATACAGTAAAAGAAACTGATACATCACTGAAAGAAAGAAAAGATTCCTGAATCAAAACATCCAAGAAAACGTAAATATCATGAAAAGACCTAAACTAAGAATAACTAAAATAGAAGGTGAAGGGTCCTAGCTCCAAGGCCCAGAAAATATTCTCACCTAAACTATAGAAGAAAACAATCGAAAAATAAATAGGTACATATAAACATAAAAAGGTTATAAAATACCAATTAGACTGCAAGAGAAAAAAATCCTTCCAGCACATAATAATCAAAGCTACAAATCTATAAAACAAAGAATAAATATTAAAAGCTGCAAGGGAAAATGATAGGGTAATATACAAATGCAGAACTGTCATAATTACACCAGCTTCTCAACACGGAGTACATACAGGTAGACAGAGACTGTAAGCAGCATCCAGACAGACATCTTGCAATTTTTCCGAAGGCCACGGATTCCAACCTGGACTATTATACCCCAAAACACTCTCAATCATCATAGATGTAGAAAAGATATTCCAGATATTTGTATTTATATATATAAATACAAATAATATCTATCTAAAAATCAACTTAAATAAAATACTACAAAGAAAACACAAGAAATAATTCCATACCAGCATAAACAAGGAAAGCAGCACATGCATAAGTATACACATCTCACACACATACACACACACACACACACACACACACACACACACACACACACACTAACACCACCAACATCAGTATGATAGGAAATAACAATTACTGGTCTTCAATATGTCTCAACATCAATAGGCTAAATTTCCCAATAAAAAGGCACAGGCTTACAGAATGGATACAAAAACAGGATCCGTCATTCTCTTGCATACAAGAAAAATAACTAAACAATAATGTTATATATTGCCTCAGAGCAAATAGATGGAAATAAAAAACGTTATACAATGAAACTGACACAAGAAGCAAACAAGGGGAGTTATTCTAGTATCAAGTAAAATACATTTTCAAACACAATTAACCACAAGAGACAGGGAAGTATATTTCATACTCATCAAACAAAAAACCTACTAAGGTGATATCATAATTCTGAACATCCATGCCCCAAACCTAAGAGCACCCACATTTGTAAAAAAAACAATGCTAAAGCTTAAATTACATATATATCCCCTCACATTAATAGTGGGAGAATTCCCAAACAAATCAACTGATAGTTTACCTAGACAAAATTGAAACAGAGAAATAATGAATCTAACAGAATGTATGAATCAAGTGGACCTAGTACACATCTTGAGAATATGTCACCCAAACAAAGAGCATACCTTCTTCTCAGCACTTCATGAATAGATCTCCAAAACAAAACACACATTAAGTCACAGAGTAAACCTCAACAGATACAAGAAAACTGCAATAACACCTTGTATTTTATCAGCCCACAAAGTTAAGCTGGATTTCAATACAACAGAGACATGAAAAGTACTTTTACCTATGTGCCCAGGTCCCATAGTAATCATTGATTTAATCACAAATAACTAATAAAGGTACAGTACCTCCTATGCAAATATTTTAATTGCTTTTGATACTGTCATTAAGTATTTTGAGATAAAAAATTAAAAGATATTTGATTAATTTTAGAGTAGTTAGTGTTTTTTTTTTTATCGTGTCAAGCCAGGAGAAGAAGAGAGGAAGAGAGAGAGAGAGAGAGAGAGAGAGAGAGAGAGAGAGAGAGAAAGAGCAGAAGGAAGAGTAAGAGTGAGGAAGAAGAGTGAGAGTGAGAGTGAGGAGGAATAGTGAGAGAGAGAGAGTAGTTAGTGTTTTTATACAAATATTCAGTCCTTCCTTCAGACATAGCTTTCCTTATTCATCATCATCATCATCATCATCATCTTCATCTTCATCATTATTTCCTTATTATTTTTACTCCATAGTTTCTTAAAGTTCTCATGAGGAGCTATCTAGGGTTGAGCTCTGAAGAGTATGAATCTCTGTGTGAGAAATACAACAAGCCCTGAAGGTTCAGGAGCTTCTGTAATACATTTGAAATAGCTTTGTAATAGGGTATTGCTGTGGGAGTGGAGAATTCTGAGAGGTATCTCAGATGCTTACATTGCTTTGAATTGGAAAGAATACAAGGGTTATATGACAAGGGTTATATGTGATAGGCTTCTGCAGAAGTTAGAGAAATGCTATATCAAATTTAGAGAATGAGATGATGCTTGGTATGTAGTTTTAGAATGTCTATAAAAATGTGTTCTCTAATTATCTGGAAAATAGAATTTTAAGCAGTGAATATGTACATGAAAACTTATATTTTCAAAATAATTGAAGGTATTGCTCATGTCAAATGGGGAAAAGAGAGAACAAGGGAAAACTGTTAAACTTTATGTTTACTATTCAGGAATTGATTATTAAAAATATGAACAAATGCAGATGATGATGAAATAATACTAATATTTAGAGCTTGATATAGACCCACTGAGTGTTGTGCTTTGGTTCACATGATTAGCATATCATGAATTTTTAGAGTACAATGTAATAGACAAGGCTACTTAAAATTTTAAATGCACTGCCCATCCACTTTCTGCAATCATGTCAGAAGTGTATAGAATGTAAAGGCCTATAGAAAGCACAATACCCTTTATTCCTCTCAGCAACAAGAGTTTGAGTGAACGTAACTCTGCAACATATATGGTGAAACATTTTTTGTAAAGGAAGTTTTCTGTGACAATTTGTGCAAGCAACATGTATTTTCTGAGAACTTGATATCAGAACAATGGATAAAAGAGTTTAAAATGAGAAGAAATGGGAGAAGATGAAGGGAATACATTTGGATCTTTAAGTTTCTACTTGCAGAAAGCAAGTCCATGATACAATGTTGTTCAACAAATTGCAACAAACTTTCAGAAAGGAGAAGCAACTTAAAAGAACAAAAGGGAAGGTTAGGGTCAGAGCATGAATCCTTGTGAGATGGTAGTTGGATGAGAATGCTGAGTGCTCGAAGTTTTCTTGGTATATTTAAAATGTCTTTGCACCAGTTATTTGTTTTTGTGGCTTCTATTGTTCCTTCTTTGAGCAAGAAGGCCATACTTGTAATCGTCTGCTTTCTCTGTCATTGTATGTCTCAAACTTGATAACAGACAACAGTTAGTTACCTACTTAAGAAGTCATAAGGAGATGAGAAGAGCCTCTCATCAGATTTGTGTTACCTTGGGAATGAGCTTTGGTATCTCTGAACTGATGCGAATATAGCAAAGCTTAAGCATTTTGGGAAGATGAAAATAATATGTAATTTTTGGACTCTGTTAATATTTCAAGATAACTTTTTGAGATACTTGGAATAGTAACAATTTATATAATTTTCTATAGGTCAGGGACAAATAGTAGCTGACAGAATTCTGTGCCTTTGCACTTTAGGATTTCACGTAATACTCAGACAGTAACAAGTGTAATTATATATTTTGTTAGATGATTTCACTATAAAAATAACATATATGTACTGGCTTAAAGAGAATTTTTTTGTTGTTGTTCTTTTGTAGTTCTGGAAATTCTCTAAATCAAGACTTTAATTGAATTATTGTCACTATGGATATTTTCTCATTGTAGGGTCTTCTCAGAATTTTTAGAGTTCTCTGTCTTGTAATTTCCTGTCTTTAGATGCTTTGCTGATCATCATTTATCTTTTAGTTCTTGTGTTTAGTTCTGCATTCATTAATTATACATAGTCTATCTATAATGTTGAATTTAGAACTATTTCTGTCTAGCCTGACCTCATTTTTCAACTATTAATTTTATATTAAGAATACTGTTTTAATATTCTAAAGCTGCTATAACAAAATGATAGTTTTTGGCTACAGTAACACATTTATTGTATATTTTAGAAAATGAAACATCCAGAGACAAGGAGTTGACATATAGAATCCCAAGTAAGGTTTTCACATCCTAGCTACAACTGTCAAGGAAAAAGCCACATCCATAACCATTTTTCTTTATGCATAAGTATTTATTTTTTAACTCAGTCATTCAATACAATTAATTAATCTTTATTGGATATATTGCTGTTGAACTAAAATCTTAACTAGCCAATAAATTGAAATATAAAGGCAAAAAATGGATAGAAGGACAAATTATAAAAGAAAATTCTGAATATAATGACTGCTTTTAATAAAGAATTAAAATTTCCAAGTTTTAATGAAACAATTTTAGATTAGTTAGAAATGGGTAGTAAAAGTTGCCTATTAATGATGAAGTGTTTTAATATATTAATTTCTCTGAGGAAATCATAGTCTTCTTCAAAAAATTAAGAACAAGCAACTTGCAAAAATTGAAACAAATATATTCGAAAATACTTAACAAAATAAAACAGTAAGAGAATATCAAAATACATATATGAATTGTTTTTCTAATTATTAAATTTGCAACATATTAGATGTACATGATTTAGATATGACAAAGAATGTAAGAAACTATATTTTTTATTTTTATTTTTTCTTCCATTTTTATTAAATTGGGTATTTCTTATTTACATTTCAAATGTCATTCCCTTTCCCGGTTTGCAGGTCATCATCCCCTAGCCCTCCCATTCCCCTTCTATATGGGTGTAACCTCCCATCCACCCCACTGCCAACCCCCCCAACAATCCCATACACTGGGGGTCCAGACTTGGCAGAACCAAGGGCTTCCCCTTCCACTGGTGCCCCTCCTAGTCTATTCATTGCTACCTATGAATTTGGAGCCCAGGGTCAGTCCATGTATATAGTCTTTAGGTAGTGGCTTAGTCCCTGGAATCTATGGTTGTTGGTTCTTATGGGGATCAAGCCCCTTCAGCTCTTTCAGTCCTTTCTAAGATTCCTTCAACGGGGGTCCTGTTTTCAGTTCAGTGGTTTGCTGCTGGCATTCGCCTCTGTTTTGACATATTATAGCTGTGTCTCTAGGAGAGATTTACATCCAGTTCCTGTCAGTCTGCACTTCTTAGCTTCATCCATCTTATCTAGTTTGGCGTCTGTATATGTATGGGCCACATGTAAGGCAGGATCTGAATGGCCATTCCTTCAGTCTCTGTTCTAAGTTTTGACTCCCTATTCTCTCCTATGGGTATTTTTGTTCCCCTTTTAAAGAAGGAGTGAAGGATCTGCTTTTTGGTCATCCTTCTTGAGTTTCATGTGGTCTGTGTATCTTGGATAATTCAAGCATTTGGGCTAATACCCATTTCTCAATGAGTGCATACCATGTGTGCTTTTCTGTGATTGGGTTACCTCACTCAGGATGATATTTTCTAGTTCCATCAATTTGCCTATGAATTTCATGATTTCATTGTTTCTGATAGCTGAGTAGTAGTACTCCATTGTGTAGACGTACCATATTTTCTGTATCCATTCCCCTGTGAAGGTCATCTGGGATCTTTCCAGCTTCTGGCTATTATAAAAATGGCTGCTATGAACACAGTGGAGCATGTGTCTCTGTTTTATGTTGGAGCTCCTTTTGGGTATATGCCCAAGAGAGGTATAGCTGGAACCTCAGGTATTTAAATGTCCAGTTTTCTGAGGAACCTCCAGACTGATTTCCAGAATGGTTGTACCAGTCTGCAATCCCACCAACAATGGAGGAATGTTCCTCTTTCTCCACATCCTCGCCAGCATCTGCTGTCACCTGAGTTTTTGATCTTAGCCATCCTGACTGGTGTGAGGTAGAATCTCAGGGTTGTTTTGATTTGCATTTCCCTTATGACTAAAGATGTACATTTCTTTAGGTGCTTCTCAGCCACTCAATATTCCTCAGCTTCGATTTCATTATTTAGTTCTGTACCCTATTTTTTAATAGGTTTATTTGGCTCTCTGGAGTCTAATTTCATGAGTTCTTTGTATATTTTGGATATAAGGCCTCTATCTGTTGTAGGATTGATAAAGATCTTTTCCCAATCTGTTGATTGCTGTTTTGTCCTAACCACAGTGTCCTTTGCCTTACAGAAGCTTTGCAGTTTTATGAGATCCCATTTGTCGATTCTTGATCTTTGAGCATAAGCCATTGGTGTTCTGTTCAGGAATTTTTCTCCAGTGCCCATGTGTTACAGATTCTTCCCCACTTTTCCTTCTGTTAGTTTGAGTGTATATAGTTTGATGTGGAGGTCCTTGATCCACTTGGACTTAAGCTTTGTGCAGGGGGATAAGTATGGATCAATTTGCATTCTTCTACATGCTGACCTCCTGTTGAACCAACACCATTTGCTGAAAAGGCTTACTTTTTCCATTGGATAGTTTTGGCTCTTTTGTCAAAAATCAAGTGACCATAGGTGTGTGGGTTTATTTCTGCATCTTCAATTCTATTCCACTCGTCTATTGCCTGTCTCTAAACCAATACCATACAGTTTTTATCACTATTGCTCTGTAATACTGCTTGAGGTCAGGGATGCTGATTCCCCTGACAGTCCTTTTATTGTTGAGGATAGTTTTAGCTATCTTGGGTTTTTTGTTATTCCTGATGATTTTGCAAATTGTTCTGTCTAACTCTATGAAGAATTGGATTAGAATTTTGATAGGAATTGCATTAAAACTGCAGATCGCTTTTGTTAAAATGGCCATTTTTACTATGTTAATCCTGTCAAATCATGAGCATGGGAGATCTTTCCATCTTCTGAGATCTTCTTCAGTCTTTCTTCAGAGACTTGAAGTTCTTATCATACAGATCTTTCACTTCTTGTTTAAAGTCACAATGTGGTATTTTATATTATTTAGGACTATTATGAAGGGTGTCATTTCCCTAATTTCTTTCTCAGCTTGTTTATCTTTTGTGTAGAGGAAGGCTACTGATTTGTTTAAGTTAATTTTATACCCAGCCACTTTGCTGAAGTTGTTTATCAGGCTTAATAGTTCTTTTGTGGAACTTTTTGGGGTCACTTACATATATGGTCATATCATCTGCAAATAGTGATATTTTGACTTCTTCCTTCCAATTCCTATCCATTTTACCTACTTCTGTTGTCAGATGGCTCTGGCTAGGACTTTGAGAACCATTTTGTATAAGTAGGTGGAGAGTGGGCAGCCTTGTCTAGACCATGATATTAGTGGAATTGCTTCAAGTTTCTCTCCATTTAGTTTAATGTTAGCTATTTGTTTGCTGTATATTGCTTTTACTACGCTTAGGTATGGGCCTTGAATCCTGTTCTTTCCAGAACTTTTATCATGAAGCAGTATGAATTTTGTTAAATGCTTTCTCAGCATCTAATGAAATGATCATGTAGTTTTGTTCTTTCCATTTGTTTATATAATAGATTACGTTGATGGTTTTCCATATATTAAATCATCCCTGCATGCCTGGGATGAAACCTACTTGATCATGATGGATGATCGTTTTGATGTGTTTTTGGATTCGGTTTGCAAGAATTTTATTGAGAATTTTTGCATCAATATTCATAAGGGAAATTGGTCTGAAGTTCTCTTTCTTACTTGGATCTTTGGTGGTTTAGGTATGAGTAATTGTAGCTTCATTGAAGGAATTCAGTAGTGCTCCTTCTGTTTCAATTTTGTGGAATAGTTTGGACAATATTGGTATGAGGCCTTCTATGAATGTCTGATAGAATTCTGCACTGAACCCATCTGGACCTGGGCTGTTTTTGGTTGGGAGATTTTAATGACTGCTTCTATTTCTTTAGGAGTTATGGGAATGTTTAAATGGTTTTTCTGTACTTGATTAAACTTTGGTACTTGGTATATGTCTAGAAAATTGTCCATTTCCTTCTCTCTGTGCCTTCTGGTTAGTCTGGCTAAGGATTTATCTATCTTGTCGATTTTCTCAAAGAACCAGCTTTTGGTTCTGTTGATTCTTTGTATAGTCCTTTTTGTTTCTACTTGGTTGATTTCAGCCCTGAGTTTGTTTATTTCTTGCCTTCTAGTCCTGCTGAGTGTATTTGCTTCTTTTTCTTCTAGAGCTTTTATGTGTGCTGTCAAGCTGCTGATGTATGCTCTGCCTATTTCTTTCTGCAGGCGCTCAGAGCTATGATTTTTCCTCTTAGCACAGCTTTCATTGTGTCTATAATAAAATCCATTTACCAAATCTGTATGTTATTGTAGTTTCATCTTACTTACTATTAAATGCAACTTTGCAATATAACTTTCTTTGTCTTACATGCAAATCATCAATGGATTTTTTGGTGGTGTTTAATCTATATATGTGATGATGGGTCATGTTTGTCAACTTGACTGCATCTATAATGTGGTAAAATTCTAGCAATTGGGCTCAAATGTTAAGGGGTTTTCTTGATTGAATGATTTGCCGTGGTAAGATTTACTATCAATCTGGACAACACTTTCTGGTGGTGGCTATATAAAGTGACAAAGAAGTTGTCTGTGGCTAATTGCATGCTTCTCCTCATTCTTCCTGGCTACTCAATCTATTTTGTTACCTAGGTACTACCATTTCTAGTATCAGGGTGTACAGGTTCAAGACTCTAAAGTATACTGAAGAAAATCTGAGACAGCACGAAGACTATAGAACTATTCTTTGTTGGCCTTTTTGTGAGGAAAAATTCACTACTGTACTAGCATAACCACAGTTTATAAGTCATTCAAATATTTCAATCTAGAGTATATAGTTTCGCTCCATCTGTTCTGTCTCTAGGCAACCCTGACTAGTGAAGTATCTATCATGTTGCCTGGTCCCTCTTCATACACACATGTGTTCATAAGCTGACTTCACTGTATAATATTCTTCACTCTTCTAATTCTTCTATTTTTACAAGGTTGGTCATGGTTTAAATTTTTCTCATGTTCTGCAGTACATCACTTATTCCAGAAAGCATATCTGAGCCATTAGATTCTATATAGGTTTTCTATTCAGTTTGTTATGTTTCTAAACAACACACTGAGATTATATGAGAAGAAATATTTTGTTTTTCAAGGTTTAGAGGTCTTCCAGACTATGATCAATTAATTTTAGTAAAGAAAGAAAATATTGAGAATATTCAATTATTGACAATACTTATACTTCTCCTCATCTCCTTTTCCCCACTTTTCATTATGCTGATGAATGTAGAAAGAATAGGTGTCTATTATACTTTTGAGCATTGTAATAGCTAGAATTCAACAATAATGTTGAAAATTAAGTTCAACAAGAAAGACATAAATGAGATTTCATATTTCAAACCATGGTATCCTGACATATGAATTCTGCCTACAACATTTTAACGTTTGCAATCATAAGATGCATGGTTTTCATCAATTTCACCTTCAGTTCTCTAGTTTTTGTCCACATATTCTTTTCAGTCTCACATGTTATAACATATCAATAATTCTGAATAAATCCATGACAAGTCATGAGTGTCAACTGTTCCATTCTAAAGTTTTAATTATTTCTTTCTATCCAGATACATAGATATCTTTTTAATCACATCTTGAGTTTCAACTATTCCTAAAAGCCCATGGAAATCACCCAATAAAATATCTCTAAGGTGTCTTAAAGCCAGTATATCATAAAGGATTCTCATTAAAACTCTCCTTCTCTAACATTGACCTTTTCTTTCTTTGTTCTGTTTTTCATAGTAACATCATTCAACCATTTGATTGATACTAAAAACAGAAATATTCATTGAACTATAATTCTTTATTATATTCATAGCCAGTTTCTAACATTTCTCATGCTACCAATTTCATATTCATTTATTCCATTCATTAATTATTCTAATAAGTATGTATCAATGACATAATAAATTTTTGTGCTGTTCTAAGTGCTGGAGTTATAGCATAATTAACTCCTGGTTTAGGGTATCACATTGGAGACAATGTCATAAATAATTGATATAGCTAAAGACCATAAAATATCAGTGATTTTTTGAAGGAATATTTTAAAGAATTTTGTCAAGTCCTACTTGAAAATATTCTCTGTAGCAGGTTTTGTAAAGGGCATAGTATAGTGAGTATGAATTTACCTTGATATTGATGAGAACTATGGTCCTAAATTTAAAAATTGGGTCACTAGATGATCATAAGAATTTAAACAGGTTTTTCTTGAGTTTTTGTTAAAACTTCTTAAGTAAACCAAATTATTAGAATATAATTTTGGAATTTAGGTTTTTCTATCTTATAAATGATTTATAAAACAATTGCGAGAATATAACAGATTAATTCAGTTAATTATAAAACATGTCACATGTATGAATATTAATTTAGTACCAAAATTTGTGCTGTTTAACTTTCATTGTCAACTTGACTGTTTTAGTAAATGCCAAGTAAATGGAAGGTACACACATCTACCATCCCTGAGAAGGCATTTCAGAGCAGAATAAAAGATGAAAAGCCTGACACTGAATGTAAATGACACAGTTCCCATGATGTAAATCCCCCAAATAATAAGAGAAGAGGAAAAAAATCAGAAATATGGAGCAAATCCCTTCTCTCTACATTTTTTCTTTTCATTTATAATTTTATTTTTGAAATTATAACATGATTGCAACATTTATCCATTCCCTTTCATCCTTTCTACGACCACCTATATATATATATATCATATACATATACATATGATATATATCATATACATATATACATATACATATATGTATATGTCATATGTATATATATGCCATAATTCTATACCTTTTTCTGACTAGATTTTAATATAAATCAACCCAATTTACCCAATTCTAATTAACAATCTTACATGTGGTTGGTTACTTATGCTCAGCTACATGTTCATCTTGGGACATCTTCGCTGGGACAATCTCCCATGCCTGGCTCTATTCCAGAATTCTTTCTTCCTTGTGGTGATGCATCATACAAGACACAAGATATTCAAGATTCTCTCTCTCTCTCTCTCTCTCTCTCTCTCTCTTTAACTAGCTAAACTAAAAGTGTCGACATGTTGCCTTCATGGGGCAAGGCAATCATTTCCTCAGGAATCTCTCTTTAACAGCACCTTCCAATAGTTCTCTTTATTCAATGGAAAGTCTTTGAATTGGGACAACAGTTCTATATGTTGGAGTCCATGATAGCCAATGTGATTTGATCTCTGAAATGTCCTGAAGGCCTCTTTTCTATTTTCTTAGTGCAGAGGGCATGGCTGCCTTTTTATTGTTGTCAATCATGACAACCACACCACTTACAACTTTCAATTTGTTCATTTTCCTTCAAAGCTGCATGTTTTTCAATTTATTTTTCTCTTTCTCTTCAGATGTTTTCCAAGTCTTACTAATTATATATAAAACCCACACCAATGTCCATGTTACAGACTGAGTCCCGCAAACTCTTGACATTACTTCTGCCCATGTAAGTAAACTTTAAACTCAGCGTTAAACTTTAATGCCTTTAAACTCAGCATCAAATTAGTTTCAAAGTAGACACATTGTCAGACTAGAATAAGACTGCCATCTTGCATATATATATGTATATATGTATATATATGTATATATGTATATATACATATATATGTATATATATGTATATATACATATACATTTGTATCATCACCAGAGTGTCAGAAATGGGCATAAAGAAAGAGTCTACAGAGTTTAGCTAGCTATTGCTCAAGGTAGGAGCACATGTTGGCATCATCCTTATAAATGATGCTACTTAGCAAGCATAAAAATGCAATGGATACATGTTGATAAACTTATGGGTGATACTTTCTAGGAAGGCCTGGATATCAAGTGGTGTGGAAGAATGTGGTATTGTATAAAGATGCAAGGGTGAATCTTCAGATGTACTGAAAACATAGTGATATTGGAAATGCTAAAATCTGGAATACCTATACAGAACATGACTAGATGTTGGGCAAGGTCCCCTGTTTGGGGGTGGGCCTACCCATTCATCTCTGAATTTTTAACCCAGAATTGCTCCTCTCTAAAGGAAATACAGAGACAAAATATGGAGCAGCGACTGAAGGAAAGGCCATCTATAGACTGCCCCACCTAGTGATCCAGCCTATATTTGGACAGGAAACCCAGACACTATTGTGCATGCCAAAAAGTTTTTGCTGAGAGAAGCCTGATATAGCTGTCTCCTGAGAGGCTCTGCCAGAACCTGACAAATACAGAGGCAGATTCTCGTACCAACTATTGAATTGAGCCTGGGGACCCAAATGGAGGAGTTAGAGAAAGGACTGAAAGAGCTGAAGGGATTTGCAACCCCATAGGAAGAACGACATCAACCAACCAGACCCCCTACCCGCAGAGCTCCCAGGAACTAAACCACCAACCAAAGTGTACATATGGAATGACCTATGGTTCCAGCGACATATGAGCAGAGGATGGCCTTGTCTGTCATCAATGGGAGGAGAATCCCTTTGTCCTATGAAGCTCCAATCCCCTAGTGTAGGGGAATTTCAGGGAAAGGAGGCAGGAGGGAGTGTGGAGGGACATCCTCATAGGTGGAGGGAGAGGAGAGACGGGATAGGGGATTGACAGAGGGGAAACTGGAAAAGGAGATAACATTTAAAATGTAAATAAAAATAATATCTAATCAAAAAACTGGAAAACCTGTCAAAGAAATTGCTATACTACCAATGGTACTATCCAGGTAGAATCACATGTGTTGCAAATAGCACAGCTAGTGTCTTAGTTTGGTTTTTATTGTTATAAATGGACACTATGTCTGTGGCAACTCTTATAAAGGAAAACATTTCATTGGAGCTGACTTACAGTTTCCTAGTTTAAGTCTATTGCTATTTATCATAGTGAGAAACATGGCATACAGGAAAAACATGGTGCTGGAAAGGGAGTTGAAATCTCTATGTCTTTATCCTCAGATAGCAGGAGAATGATAACTGCATTAGGCATAACTTGAGCATATGTGACCTCAAAGCCTGCCCCTATAGCAATACACTTACTTCATCAGGTCATTATCTCCTAATAGTGAGACTCTCTATGGGCCAACAATTAAAACACCTGAGTCCGAGGGGGCATTCCTATTCAAACCACCACATATAGAGACAGGGCTAGCCAAGTCCAAGTCCCTTGAAGCTTACATCACAACAACACATGCCATAGAAACTAAGACATATAGCTGCAGAATTGTGATTTCCCTATTCATTTTCTTTCTCGTCCCAGAATTTTGTTGTCATTCTTCCATTTCTACCTGTTGGATCGGAAATGTTTTCTTTGAGCCACTGTGTAACAAATACTTAATTTAACCTTTATTTTATAGGAGCTTACATATAAGTCTGGCATGAAACTTGAAGAAAACTTTGAAATTGACTATGAACAATGTTATGACAGTTAAGTCTTTTGAGACTCAAGGAAGTAAATTGAAGATATTTTCTTTATGAAAAGAAAATAAAATATTTTGGTGGCTGAGGGTGGATTATTATTTACAGTAATAGATTTTAGTGGCAAATTGATAAGGGGTAGACTCATAATTGTTTTTAATTTTAATTTTAAACATTAAATTTTAAATGGATATAGAGTCACCTAAAAGACTAGTGAAATAGACATCTGAATAAATCCATTAATGAAATAGAGAATATTATTTGAGAAAATCAAATTCTCTTCTAATGCGTAAAATACTAACCCCTAGTAAAGAGGATAACTAAAAGTAGCACAAGAATAATTCTACCTGAGCATGGGAAAATATTGGCTTGAAGTGGATCATGTAACATTTTCCCTTGGCTATTTTAGTCAAAGGATAATAGTCATTTTCTATAGCTCTTTGAACAAATACAGTATTATTTTACTCACCTACAAAGTACATGAAAACCAATATTCAAAATACAGTGAATAGTGTGTGTGTGTGTGTGTGTGTGTGTGTGTGTGTGTGTGTGTGCAATATAATTAGTTACTGCCATTCATCAAGGTGAAATTTCAAGTTCTGGAAAGATCCATTAAGCAAGTCACAAAGGAGAAATAATTAGATAAAATTCTAGTCTTTACCTGAACAATGGGAGTTTAAAGGCAGGACAAGAGCAGATAATTCTTTCTAAATTATATTTTTAAAACTTAGTTGATATTTTTAGGATATCTTTATTCAATTTGGTATCACCTGTGATTCTGCTATTGAAAAAGAAATTCATGCTCAGACTTTCCTTTTAAATAATGGTTATGTTCCCTGCCTGTTCATCCTTTGGTCTGCCTGTCCATTGTATTAGAGGTCTGGATGAATTTATTTATAGCCATAATCTTTTCTTTGGATAATAGCTAAAGCTAATGGTGTATCATCTGTACAACACTGCAGTCTATCTTTCCTGATTCCTCAGGGTAGCTATCCCCTGCACCTCATCAGTCCATTGGATCTCAGAACAGACATCATCCTTAAAATCCCATTTGTACCATTTGGATCAGGTCAGGAAGAGTAATAGCTCTAATCTTCTTGGAGTGATATTATTAATCTTGAGCAGGTGAGCTCCAAGGTACTTTCTCTAACCTACACATTTAGGAGGCAGAAGCTTCAGGGCTGTAATGAATAAAGCTAAATGGAAGCCTGCAGCATGAAAGGAAATGATTGCAAGATTAAGCTTTGCTTCAGCTTTGTTCTTAAACCCTGTTTACACTGCTAAATCAAGAGCTTTAAGAAAACTAAAGACCAATATTAAAAGGCTCTTGATTTGACAACAACCAGAATGCCATTTAATTATTTATATTTTTCTATCAAGGAGTGCATAAAAATCACGGCTCAGTGAATTTTGTTCTAATATTTTATGAAGTTTTCAATGCTTTTCTGAAAGCACTTGCATTTACTTTTTCATGGGTCTATTTCTATATTTGACAAAGCAAACCAATACCACTTCCAGCAAAGAAAACATGATAAAGCATCTTTATCTGCTTACTTTACCTCCACTGCATTTGTAAACCTTATGCGTGCAATTCATCTCTTACATTCTGCATAAAGGCTGTGACTTTTTTATATAAATAACTGAATTTCCATTTCATAGATCACTCCCTCTGTGTTTTCTACAGACTGTATGTATTAAATACAATTTGTATCTTATTATTAAAAAAATACTCAATCCTCTGCATTCTGCTGTGCATCCTAAGTCTATGATATTTTTCCCTTATTGGGTCATCAGTATACGATGTTGGAGAATTGCAGATACACATGGGTTTGGTGGCGTCATATGAAATGCCAAACTACCTCTTTGGGTGACACTGGAGACATTTAAAGTGAAGGGAAAAGAAGTTGGTTTTCCTGTGCATTTGATTTTATTTCTGTTTGGAGACCTGGTATAACATTGTTTAATGAACAGAAAACACATCTTATATTCTTCTCATGGTTCATTAATATTAATACCACATTTTGAAAATTATCAAATTTGTTGATAATATGTATTTTGTGAGCTGAAAATAGTATCTTCAAAACTCAGGTTATTAATTTTGGCATGAATATGAAGATGAGAAGAATGAAAAATATCCATATTGCCCACCTTATGTTGAACTAATCAATATGATAATTATACCCAAACCACATATCCAAAGAAGCTAAGTAAGAAGGGGCACCCAAGGGGGCACATTTGAATCTCATTCAGAAGCAGAAATAGATTAGACTTCTAGGGCCAATGGAATTAGGGGACTGGGTAGAAGAAGGGGTGGGGATGGATAGGAGCATGATAAGGTGTCGAAAAGTCCCAGGAATCTCTTAGGCATGACCCTACCTAAGACTTCTAGCAATGGAGAATATGTCCCTGAATAAGTCATCTCCTGTAACCACACAAAACTTCCAATGGAAGGATTATGATACCAACCCAGACTCAAAAACTTGTACCTGCAGGTTTTACTGCCTACAGGAGATACAGAGGTCAAGGATAGAGCAGAATTTGAAGGAAGGACCAACTCAAGACTCGCCCAGCTTGAAACCCATGCCATGAGAAGGAGTTTACCCCTGACACTATTGATATTTTGGTAGAGTTGCAGACAAGAGCATAGCATAATTGTTGTATAAGGACTTCTCCTAGTAACTATAGGAAGGTAATACAAAGGCCCTCAGCCTACATTGAGTGGAACATAAGGAATCCAATGAAAAAGGAGGTGAAGAATTGAGGAAGCCAAAGGGATCAAGGACACTGTAAAAAAAATCTACAGAGTAACTAAGGTCTATCAAGGATCGTGAAGCCTAAACTGCCAATCAGAAAGCATGAATGGGGACCTAGGCCCTATGCAAATATGTAGAAATTTTGTAGCTGGATCTTTATGTGGGACTCTTAAAGAGGAAGTAGGGGCTGTCTCAGACTGTACTGCCTGTCTTTGGATTTCTCTCCTCTAACTTGTCTGCCATGTCAAGCCTCATTGAAAGAAGATGAGCACACTCTTGTTGAGGCTTGATCTTTGGAGGCTGGTTGATGTCCATGGGAGGCTCCCTCTTCTCTGAGTAGAATGGGAAAAGGGTCTACTGAGGATGAGGTAAGAGGGAGAGACTGGGAAGGGAAGAAAGATAGGGAAGTTGTGATCAGAATGTAAAGTTAGTAAATAACTTAGTCAATTACAACTTGACCTGCAATGCTGGATCTGCACTCCTCTCCATGGTCCACAGCTCAGACGGCCTCCTGTGAATTCTGCCAACTGGGAAGACCAGAAGAGATTCTCATGCCCTAACCCCGAATCTGCAGGGACGCTGGGAAGTCCAGTATCTCTGAGGTCCACCACAACTACTCTGTGCTCCGTCTTCTCATTCACATCTCATTCTATCTCTATAGTCCTAGATCTATACTTTATTCCCAAAGCCATGGCTCAGTCTGCTTCCCTAAAGCCCTGCTGACACGAGTAACAACTGGATCATCTAGCCTATGAGGTGGCCTGCCACCACCCAGGATAACCAGGACAACCAGAGCTGTCCGCTTTTCTGAAAATCTGCTGCAGCCCAACACAACCAGTAGTCTGCTGCCATTAGGGACTACTAGTTCTGTCTGCAGTCGCAGCGGCCTGTTAATACTATGGTTTAGAAGGCCAGCCAATGCCAGAGTAAACAAGTTGGATAAAGACCAGCACAAGAACAGAACCAAAAGAAGGTAGCAGGGCAATATGGAAACCATTTCTCCTGCTAAAAAAGTACAAGAAGCTTATAGAATACCAAATAGATTGGATAAGAACATGAAATCTTCCCAACCAATAATAAACAAAATATTAAATGTGCAGTACAAAAAAATATTAAATTTTGTAAGGGGAAATGGTCGAATAACATTTAAAGCCAGGCCTATCAGATTTATACCTGAATTTCAACAAAGACTTTAAATACCAGAAAGGGCCTAGATAGATGCCTTGCAGACTTGAAGAGACCACTGATGTTAGGACAGACTATTATATCCAGCCAAAATCTTAATCACGTCATCTGGAGAAAACAATATATATATATGTATATGACAAAAAGCAAATTTAAACAATATCTAATAATCTGACCCTTCCAAGGATACTAAAAGGAAAAATCCCAACACAAAGGAAAGTAACTATACCTCATAAAATGCAAGGAATTAATAATTCCACAGCAAAACCAACAGAAGAGAAACATACACACACATAGAAGATAGGGTCTTAGTTGTTTATTTCTTCAACAATTAAAGCATATAGTAAGAGTATTACAATTTAGTCTTCTCTATATCAGAAATGTGAGAAAGAATAAATATTCCTTGAGTATGTAGGAAATACAGGAACATAGCTTTCAAAAACTATTAAAATTACAGAGATAGATGACCACCTAAACAATCCCCAATATTTTCTCCAATTTTCTCTATCTTGAGCCTTCTGGCTCATAATGTCTGACTGAACTTTTTGTGAAGCAGGAATTATGAAGACTTGCTTTTCCTATCATTTCAGAGTTTGGCAGTTAACTTTTCTGTTTCTGTCCATTCTGGTCAGCAATTTTTCTGCAGATGAAATCAGGGCATTTTCTTTACCCAGTGTTTAGCTTGCCACAATTGAAGCAATTCCACATAGAGGTTATTGATGCTCGTCATAGTCTTTGAAGTGGGATGACAGCACTGTCAAGAGCAGACCTGTCTCATAGTTAAAAGATCTTGTAATAATAATGTAATTTTAATGTCATTTTCTGTGGATATCTGGGATTTTTTTTATAGCTTATCTAACCTAGCAAACTCTGCTTATTAGCTATTTTCTATTTGAATAACCTAAAAACATTTAATTAACTAAATGATCATCAAATATGATCTAGAGTCTGACTATCTCACGATGAGTTTGTATTTCTTAACCATTTCTAATAGTTCCTAACGTGTGTATTTTTAAATGAGTTGCATAAGTGCTGAAAAATATGTGTGTGTGTGTGTGTGTGTGTGTGTGTGTGTGTGTGTGTGTATGCTCATGCACGTGTGGGCGTGTGTACATATATATGTATATGTATATGTATATATAATGGTAAAAAGAAAATTAATCTTTAACTATGTATGAAAATATAAATACTTATATGAATGAAAGCATTAGACCTGTATCAACATAAAATTTCGGTAACAATATAACAAAATACAACCACCGTTTTTCATCAAAATATAAAGATCTCTACCACTGTAACTTGATGACTACAAAATATTTTTGGTGTTACTTTGAAAATAGATTCAATATTCTAGGCTTATTTGTCTAACTTCTTATATTTCTATGTTCCTGCTTTTCTCTTTAACCCCATACCCTTTACCTAAAAAATGAAGAATGGTAGAGAAGAGGAAAGATTGAGATCCCTTAGCCTAAGCTCCCTAGTTTTTTCTTCCTGTACAAAATCATAATCTATTCCAACGAAACATGTCCTTGGTCCAGTAATTTGAAGTCATTAAAAGTAAAGACCAGTTGAATTTAGCAGCCCTTTTTCCATTTAGGTCTGCTCTATTTGATCTGTCTCTCATGTGGGAATACCATATTACCATAAACAAAGAACTTATAACTCTCCATTTTGATAGTTTAAAGATTATTATTATTATTATTTATTGAGACAGGGTCACCCTGTGTAGCCTGGGCTGATTTGGATCTGCTCTGTAGATTAGGCTGGCCTTGAAATCACAAGGAACCTATCTGTCCATGCAACTGTCTTTCAAGTATTGAAATCAAAGGCCTGAATTTATTTATTTATTATCTATTTACCCTTGAGTAGGTGAAGGATCACCCTCATAGAAGCAAAGGACAGGGAGGAGAGCGGATAATAGGATCGTGTGTTTATGGAGAGGAAACTTGGAAGGGGGATATCATTTGAAATGAAAATGAATAAAATGAAAAATGAAGAGAAAGGAGCGAACAGTGCAGACAGACAGACAAGAGAGAGAGGGAGAGAGGGTGGAGAGGAGGGAGGAGAGAGAGAAAGAGAGAGAGAGAGAGAGAGAGAGAGAGAGAGAGAGAGAGAGAGGCAGTTTTATCAGGAAAATTTTACATTTAGAGGTAGGTTGAAGTGAGACAAAGCTAGACACAGGTGAATAAAGAAAAAGCCAGGGAATTAGAAAGAGCCAAAATATTTTAACAGATTGTCAGTAAGTTTGAGGCCAAGCAGAACAAGTCAGAGATTGAAGGAGAAGCCAGATTTTATCAGTCAGTTTGGAGAGGAGTTTTAGAGAAGAGTTTTAAGCCCAAACAGGTAAGTTGAACCAGCCAACCAGAAATGAGAAAGAACTAGGAAATGATGAGCTCATATATATATATATTTCTACCATACTAACCAAAGTGCTATTGAAGTAACCAACACTCTTTTGTTATTGGATTTATGTGTTTAGTGGAATTTCATTAAGAGTAATTTTACTGTTATATTCCTTACAGTAGTAGCTTTTCCACTAGGCATCATGGCCTATATATTCTGATTGTTGGCCTCCTTAGCATTGTTAGCATTGTCAGGAATAGATCCTGTCCTCTCTTATCTAGTGGGCATAAGTATAACATAAGTGTGGTTGATTACTCCCATAACATATCTACCATGGTCTATATCTTGCAGGAGGGTTGCTATTGTAGATTATAGGGTTTGTAGCTGTGTAACATTGGTGATTATTTTTTTTCTGCTGCTAGCACAATAGTCATATGTCAGTAGTGATGAATTTTCTAGTTAGATGATTGGTCAAGTTTTCCATTTTCAATGGTGTAATAGAACCTTACCATCAATTTGTGATTGAAACCAATAAGAAGATAGAATAGGGACTCTTAACACTTTTACTTTAATTCAATTCAAGGTGATAAAATTATTTATGACCTTTAGTGAGATTTCTCCACTATTTTAAGGCCAAAGAGAAAGATAGTGGTCACCAACTGGTCTTGTATCTTCTATTTGGTGTTAAGGAAACTATGCAGACCCTGTCATTTTTGCAACCTAAGTGGTAGCTTAATCTCAACGTTTTGAAGAAATGAAGACAGAGAGTCAGAAAAAATTTTTTGAAGATATAAAAGATTGTGCATACTCCAAAATGCAATGACATAACAGTGTTCTAATATATGACAAAAAAAGGGGGCAACTAGGCAGTATTTGAATTCTACAACATAAGAATTTACATGAGTGACTCAACTATAAATGAATCAAGGTATAAAGGGGGAGGAATGAGGCATTACATTGAAAAACTTTATTTAGTCTATTAATGGAACAGTATCTCATATGGGAAAACACATATGGAATAGGAACAGAAAATAGTGTGGAGATTAACCTATCATGTAACATGCCTAAAACCATAATCTTGATTTTGAAGATTCACAACAGGGAAAATCACTAACTTCCAAGCAAAAGAGTCTGTGAGCCATAAGGAGGCTTATTTGAAACTGGGACATTGCCTTTGGAAATTTATAGAAACACTATATTCTATAATTATACTAGGAAAATCATAAATTTTAGTAGAAGAGATTTAGCATGAAATGTCAACATCAAACCAAAATAACACTACCAAAAAGACCATTTTGCTTTTCATTTGTGAGTATTATCTTTCTGTGACTATGGCCTTTTAGAGGTTATCAGCAGAAGCCAGAAAATGGTTGCTTAATAATGGTCATTGAAGTCTTTTCTACCCTTCACTAAAGCTTCAAAACTCAAGAACAAGAAAAGGTTAAGTGAGTCCTGGAGACTTACGATTACACAAACATCGAGTCCATGAAATGAAAGGTTTTGTCAAAGCATTACAGTGAATTCTTTGGGGCTAGGCAAACAAGTAGTTTTTAACAAAAGGGGGAAAATAATGTTGTTATAGTTATGAGTTCTTCTGTTTAAATAATAGCATAAATTCTCTACAAAGGCAATGAAATCAACTCCTCACATAAATGAGGTTATGTCACACTTAGGAAATGCATTCTTGCTTATAAACGGAGGTTGAGAGAAATTCTATAAGAGAAGTTTCCTTAAAATTTTAAACTTTATATGAGTGCCTAGCAGTTGCATTTGTGGAAATGTTTCCCGATTTTGATATAGAGAAATAAAAGGCACGTTTCCTAATACAACTATGGTCTTGTCTTTTGAGAGAGAATGTGAACAGCCAGAAACCCCTCCATCATCATGACAGTCTGAATGGAGCCCCTGTGACTCTGTCCCTCAGTCAATTCTGATTGCTAAATGAAGATGCCAACAGCCAATAGCTGGGCAGAAGAGACATAGATGAGGTTTAGGTTCCTTGGGCTTGGGGTCAGAGATGACTATGAGGGAAAAAGAGTTCAGGGGTAAAAGAGAGAAGCTGTCATGGGTAAGGTGAGCTATAAGAACATGGTCCTGCAAGACTGATTGATTGGAGTTAAGAGCAGTCTAAATGAAACGTAGTAAATAGTAAGTAATAACCTGTGGGACAGTGGAAGACGTCCTGGTTCCTGGTTGAGCTGAGGCTTGAAACCCAGGTGACCCTGAAAGGGATGGTAGGCATTTCCCTAAACTCACAGAAAACTAGGCCAGTCACTGGCCCACAGCCCTCCATAGATTGGTGACCATCAGTCACATAAGGGCAATGCCCCAAGCCCCTTTGCAGGTAGAAGACTTGACCACAGGTCACAGAGGCTCAAGACAGATCTCCATTATAATGAGGTGCCTAAAGGTCTGGAGGCTTAGCCAATGAAGTTTTCCTTCCTAGACACTCTTTACCGCAAAAGATATTTAATCTCAGGCTCACTCTGAGAAGTGAGGTATGGTTTTACTCATACCCTCTCCTCCATGACAATAAATAACTTGAAACCATGGACTTCCTCTTTTCATGAGATCCTCCATGGGGAGGCTTAGAGAAGCTCTTTGCCTACAGAGCCTCTGCCTAATCTCCCACAGAAGGCCTCGCTGCACTCCCAGCAGAGGCAGCCACCAAGCCCAAGCTCGCCACCTCCTTCCAGTCAAAGATTCTTCCCAGCAGGACCAGTCGAGGTGTCTCCCCTCTTTTCCTCCTTGGCCCCAGGCTAGATCCAGCCCCGCCAGCCCCCACTCCATTTTTCTGCTCTCCAGTTGCATCGCAGCAGTACCTGGATGCCCAAGAGCCAAAGAACCGATGGCCCAGCCTCCTTACAGGCCTGGGACCCCTAGCCAGCTCTCTTTGTGTACCCTACCCCCCCCCAGCAGTATCCTTAGGCTTCTCACAGCTTGCCACCTGCCTGGCAGCAGCCAGGTCAAACTTTCCCAAGTCCAGCCTGCCCAGTGGCCAAGCCTTGTAGCAGAGCGGATCCCACATTAATCTTACAATAACTCAGGGCTACTGCTAGGAATGTTGATTTTAACAGTTTGGAGGGTAGGCAGCTGCTCAGTTCTTGGGCTATTTAAGGCTCATTGTAAATATAAAGGCTGTGAGCATGTCTTTCATCCAAGAACTTAAACACTAAAGGTAGGGTAGAAACCCTAAACTGGTATTTAAATAATTTAATACAACATTTTGCAATTTTACTATAATAGTATGTGTGCAATCTCTTAGCATTAGCTTAATAACAAAAATGGTAAATTGTTAAGACAGTCTCCAAAGGGTCACTAATATTCGAATCAGTAGCAATATTTCAGTTGCTTGTGGATTGAAAATTTAGATACCTTAAAGAAATAGATTTATTTAGTTTTTTATAGGATCTCCTGACATGGTCTTCAAGCTTTCTTTTCTCAGGATAATTATACTTTAAATAATTTTTAGCACTGAAATATCTTTTAGATGAATCTCAATAAGGAGTTATTTAATTATTATAGAAGTCGTATTACTGTGATTATTAGTTTATAAAGTCCTTGAGTTGCTTTTTATTTCACCCTAAGCAACAATCCTGCCTCTGGCTAATGCTCATAAATTCAGCAGCTCCTTCATCTAGTATAGTTTGATTTCTAATCATGCTGAATAACTCCTACCAAAGTCTACCTACCCCCTGGAATTAATGTTTTCTTCTCTATTTTTATTCAGACAATATCTCTTGCCTTTTTGCTTCTACTATGAAATATTAACACATTTCAAACAGGCCTCAATGTCTAGATAAACTATATAATTTATCCTACAATAACTCAGGGCTACTGCTAGGAAAGTTGATTTTAACAGTATGGAGGGTAGGCAGCTGCCCAGTTCTTGGGCTATTTAAGGCTTATTTTAAATAAGCTTATTTTAAATAAGGCTGTGAGCAGGTCTTTATAAACTATATGATTTGTCTTCCCCAAACTTGAGAATATTTCTGGAGATATAACTCAAATTATTGAGCAGTTTACTCACAGAATCATTTCATAATAGTCACCTTTCATTTATATGTTTTATTCTTTTCTAAATATGTGAAGTGTGTGTGTGTGTGTGTGTGTGTGTGTGTGCGCGCGCACGCACGCATGCTCTTGGGAGCTATTTTAAACTGAAAGGGCTCTCTCTCGCTCTCTCTCTCTCTCTCTCTCTCCCTCTCTCTCTCTGGAATTTACACACGATAAGCATACCAATGAGTGTGGTTAACTATTGACCTTATTTGGTAATGGAACCAGACCAATATCCTTCCTGACAAAAACAGTGACCCCCCAGGACCCCAATGTGCAGAAGTAGAGCGAAAGTTACTTTCTGCCTTATACCCAGCAAGTATGCTTATACTGAACACAAAATACCCTGGTATCTTCCTCTCTGACTTCTCAAAATCATGAGAAATAAACGGAGAGCGATAAGCTGCTCAGTTTTTAGAGTCTCCGTATAGTATTAAACTATTGGAACACACGGCAATTTCCTACTCAGAATATGATTGTGGAAATTCTCTTCTTAAAATAAATATTGTGTTTTCTCCTTTAAATAAATTACTAGCATACATGTTGTTTTTTGTTGAAAATATCATGGGGATCACTAATAGTTGATCACTAGTAGTGTGAGAGTTGCCTTAATTAAATGAAGTTTCTACATCCACTAAGATTCTACAGATTACATTACTCTTTGGTGTACGCTCAGTGAATTGTAACCTATTTCTAATATACCACACATTATTGAATAGATGTTTTCATACTGAAACATGTAACCATTTCTAATTAAGCAATTGTGTAATGAACACTAACTGGCAAAGATTGCTACATAACAGAAATTGGTAGTAATTACAGTGACATACACATAGAATAATACTAAATAAAAACTTCAAAAAGGAGTTGTTATACTCTATAACTTTTGGATGTGTTTTTCTTTGTATATATAATATAATTGAAACTATCTCAGTCTGAATAAATAGTTCATTAATTAGAACATAGTAAATTCACTAAAATATAATATCGCATGCATTCCATATCAAATAGTAGTCCCTCTTGTCTTTTTATTAAAATTAAAGTTTGATTTTTTTTTCCTTTTCTTTTTTTCAGAGCTGGGGACCGAACCCAGGGCCTTGCGCTTGCTAGGCAAGCGCTCTACCACTGAGCTAAATCCCCAACCCCTAAAGTTTGATTTTTTTTTTTTATTTTTTGTGTAATTCAATATCAGAAAATGTAGCCCACTTCATCCCTTCATTTTATTTTGCTTTGTTTTGTTTTGTTTTGTTTTGACTTGGTTGAGACAGGGTTTCTCTGTCTACCTCTGTCTCTCCTATAACTTAGAGATCCTGCCAGCCTCTGCCTCCCTCCCAAGCTTTTGGATTAATAGCATACACCATCATTCTGGTCATCCCTTGGGATTCTTTACTTCATTTGTACATTTTACTCCCATTGCACATGTGACATTTCCTTTGCAGTAGACAAAGATCTTCTTCCTTTGCAAAACTCCACTATTGCTATTCGATTATGCCAACTTTTCAATGGCTTCATTGAAATTGCAACCTTTAAATTTCACCCATGAGTCTGTGTAGGTTATGTCCACTTCTGTTATTAGTGGATTGACTCAGAATACCCACCACAATTCCTAGAAGTTTGATAACTTCTATAAATATTTGTGAAATGATAACCACTTCTCCCTTAAGCACAGTTTTCATATCATTCAAGAATTTGAAGTAGAAGCCTGGATTGTCTGATACAAAACCTGGTATGTCCAGTACACTCCACAGAGATACTCTGCTTTAATAGATTCTTAGGCCACTTCAAGGAACATGGTAATTACTGCTATTGTCTTCCCATCTATGCTTATTATTCTTCTGTCAACGGTTTTCTTCATGTTTCCTGTTCACTCTTTCCTTTATTTTCATTATTAATGTGAACCATTGTTGTAAAAATACAAGAAATACTTGACGTTAAATTTTATTTTCTACTGAAAAATGCAAGAGATGCAAATAAACCTAGCTGAGAGTTCAGAAAAAATTCATAACTAATTTGTTTGAATTTTATTACTTCATAAATATGTGGCTATATGAAAAATTGAAGCTGTCGATGTCTACATTTACTTCCACACATTACTTGACAGCTAACATGAGATTCAGTCAATAGCTTTTGATTTAATTGTAATTTAATATAAATATTTAGAATAAAACTGAGACACTGAAGCTTTAAAATCTATCTTGCATTAGAAGCTAAAAGTTAATTTTTTAATTGTGAGATAAGGTAATTAGAAAAATACAATAATTTGAAAAATTCTCCATTTAAAATTTCTGGTTAGCAATAAAATAACATTTTTTTTATTTCAATTTCCCTTTAAAATGAATATGTACATTCTAAACAATGGAATAAAGTATGCATTTAATTTGGCAATACTCATGAGACAGCATAAAATATTTTTAAGACTAGATTAAATATGACCACATGAGTATGAATATCTGTACAAAGATGTTAAACATGTTCTCCTTTAAATTGTACTGTACCTATATAGCCCTTAAGTCACAGTAAAACAAGTATATTTTGATGTATGTCTTTAATATTACTTTTATTGAAGAGAGCCATAATACTAAAAGGTGACTTATATTTCCTTGGGACACTGTATTCCCAGATTAGTCTATGTGCAGACAACCTTGTTACATTGAACATTCCCTCTGCAATAATAACCCTGCACTTTTGTCCATAAAAGAAATATTCAATATCATAAGGGAAAAAAATCTACAAGAAACCAAGTAAACTAGTTATGGGAGTTACTGTTTGCTTATTCTGCCACACTAGGAGTTATATGATAGTGTCATTTTAGAAATAGATTGAACGGGGATGCTAACAGATTAAGTATTTTAAACTCTCCACAAAGTCATGTTAATTGTTAAAATATTTCACTGAGATTTTATATATTAGGTTAATTTAATGCAGTTTATTCAATACATACTGAAAAATTAAACATAATTTAAATGTCCTACTCTGCACATAAAATTCACAATTAAAACAAAACAAATTCATCACCATTACCCAATATTACCTCTAAATGCACAGTTCTATCAATTACATTCTTATGGCTTCATTTCCTACATATTAATTTTCTAATTTTGTCTGTTATGTAAATCTTTATCTCTTAGATTATAGGCTTAAAATAGACTGATTTTCCTTTTGCATGGGAAAACATGCCATAAGTTTAATAAACAAACTATATTCTTAACATAGTAAATTACAAAATGCTATCCTTCCTAAGTGTTTTTAATCAGATGTTTATGAGTTGTTTATATAAATAATGTTAAAATGGGACCTACTACATTCTTTGCACGTAGACAAGTAGGGTCTTTCTAACTGCACTGACAATAGAATGATTGTGGATTTTTTTAAATCTCACTAATCTCTATGTAGATTTTTTTAACTGTGCTCCTGCTAGAAAATATGTGAAAATAAGATTTTATTATGTTGTGTTACATATATGACTTGGAGACATTGGATGGAATATCAGACCCGACCTCATGGGAAGCTTTAACAGAATTAGAAGAATACCTATGCTTTTCCTTCATGCACATTCATAAGAAAGACATGACTTTCAAATGGTTATTTTCCAAGAACTGCTTATTTGAAGCATATACTTGAATCTTAACACTTACACATGTACATAGCTTATATGTGCATACATACATATGTATACACATGTGTGTATATGAGAAATAGTCTGCTTTCAGGGTCCTAAATTTGGATCTCATTAAAGTTGATTTTTATAGCATTCTTTTAAATAAAATATAGAAATTAAAAAGTCTATATCAAATAACCTATGACATGTCTCAATTCTAACATTAATTTCTGAGTCTTCATTCAGTGACTAGTTTTAAATCAACCTTAGTACACAGTGTAAGTTGATAATACAGTTGTTCCAATAAATTATAGGTGATTTTTTGTTTTCAAAAAAACTTTTTTTTATTAATTTGAGTATTTCTATTTACATTTCGAGTGTTATTCCCTTTCCCGGTTTCCTGGCAAACATCCCCTCTCCCTCCCCTTCTTTATGGGTGTTCCTCCCCCATCCTCCCCCATTGCCACCCTCCCCCAACAATCTAGTTCACTGGGGGTTCAGTCTTAGCAGGACCTAGGGCTTTCTTCCATTGGTGCTCTTATTACCTTTCGTGGGAGTGGTCCTGGGCTTTAAAATTTTTTAAAGTTGAGATATTTGAAGCAGTCTAATATTTAGGGAAATTTTCTTTCTCTTTTATCTCCTATAAATTAAAATGTTTGTTTCAAAAAATCTGTCTTTGAATTCCTCAAGGAATTCAGAGTCAACTAAGAGAAAGATTATTAAATAGTAGATTCTCATATCAAACTATCTTTCTGATGCTCTTCCCAAGAATCTACCCACCAGTGATATTCACCTGTATCTTCTGGACACCGAAACAAACATAGCTTGAGCACTCATTTTCTCCCTGAATTATCTTTCCTAATTTTTTTTAAACATCAACCTTGGCATCAACTTTTCCTGCAAATATGGCAGCTCCCAATTTCAGTCAGAAAACTCCTAGGTATTTGGTAATCCTCCCAGCACTTGCTTAACTTGAAATGTTTAACTCAGAATGCCATTTAGACAAATGTAGATTGTGAAACGTTAGTTGTGGGTTATATCCATTTGTGTGAATTTGTCCAAGCAGCCCATTCAGTGTGTGTCATTTGGAAAAGAGCATTGAGGAAGTGTCTGAAGTTCTCTCTTTCTCTCTCTCTCTCTCTCTCTCTCTCTCTCTCTCTCTCTCTCTCTCTCTCTCTCTTTCTCCTCCCCCCCACACACACACCAAGAGCTCTTATTTGCTCTAAGTCTGTATCAGTTTAATGCTTTCAGATTTCAAAATGGATTGTTTTCATTAAAATAAGTCTTTGCTAAACAACAAATATTCCATTATTACAACTATTATAAACAATATATTATTAATAAGTTAAGTGGGTACTCAGAAAATAATGCCTTAATTTAGGAGAGTTAAAACATTATTAAGTACATTTGTTTTGTAGTAATTACTTTTCTCTCTGCCATGAAAAAACACCTGACATCTGGAAACAGTAACATAGGGAAAGAATGGTTTGTTACTTCAAACATTTTGAGGGTACAGTCAATTGTGGGAATGTCATAGTAACAGAATCATGAGATGGCTTTTCAGAGCTCTCATGTTCCCAATAAGAACCAGAGAGCCATGAATGCTGGTGCCATAGTTAATGTTCTCTTTTCCTTAAATTTTGGATAACAGCTCATGGGAAAGTATCACCCACAGGATTGAGTCTTCTAAACTCAATTAGCTTCCTCTGAATAGGATACCATAAATATACCAAGAGGTGATTTTGCAGTGACTTTAAATTCAGTCTAGTTAACAATGAAGAACAACCATTATATAGGTGCCTTTACCTTTGGACTCTTAGTATCTGCCAAAATGACAAAACAACAATGAAATAGAGAGGTGAGAGCAGTATGTATGACTATTAATAGAAAACATACTCCCTTCTAGCTGGTGCCTCCTGCTGTGGGGGTAGACACCCAGCTAGTCTGCTCCCCTGAAGACACAACAGCCTGAGGCAGCCCAGGAGATCCACTGCACACAGGGGAACTGACACTATAGCCCAAATGCATTCCAGGAAATCTGCTGCACACAGGGTAACTCATACCACAGCCTAAAGGCATACCAGGAGATTCACTGCACACAGGGCAACTGAACAGCTGATCTCCAGCTTGTCTGCTCCCCTAAAGACATCACCGCTTGAAGGTATCCCAGGAGTTCCTCTACACACTAGGCAGCTTGGCAAGGAACACCACAGTTTGAAGACCTCTCAGGGGCTCCAAAGCATGCAGAGCAACTGATCCAAAAGACTGAAAGATTCCCTGGAGTTCTGCACACAGGGAAACAGAAAGCACAGTCTGTAGGTCCCCAGGAGACAGCTTCACACAAGACAACAGTTTGATTGCTCTTCTGAAAACCCAACAGTCTGAAGGCCTCCCAGGAGATGTGCTGCAGCCAGAGCAACAGATCAGCAGCTTCTCTGCCCCTATGAAAATCCCACAGTTGGAAGGCCTCACAGGAGGTCTGCTAGAACCAGGGCCAAGGGCCTACCAGAGACCTGAAGCAACTCAGGGAATAAAGAGGCAGGCTCCAGACAGAGATACTCAAACCAGCAAACACCAGGGATAATCAGATGGCAAGAGTCAAGCATAAGACCATAAACAGTAGAAGTCAATGTATGTGGGCATCGTCAGAACCCAGTTTTCTGACCACAACAAACCCTGAATATACCAACACATCTGAAAATCAGGAATCTGATTTAAAATCCTATCTCAAGAAAATATAGAGTCCTTTAAGGAGGATATAAATAACTCACTGAAAGAAATACTAGAAAATATAGGTAAATAGGTAGAAGGTAGAAGCCCTTAAAAAGAAAACAAATAAATCCTCCAAAGAAATATTAGAAAATATAATGAAGCAGGTGAAGGGATTAAATAAAGCAGCTCAAGACCTAAACCTAGAAGTAGAAACAATAAAGAAAACACAAATGGAGGCAAACCTGGAAATGAAAAACCAAGGAAAGAGGTCAGGAATTATAGATGTAACCATCACCAACAGAATACAAGAGATTGAAAAGAGAATCTCAGATGTAGAATATACTGTAGAAGAGACTGACAAAGAACACACACACACACACACACACACACACACACACACACACCCACACCCAATAGATGGAATCAGAAAAGAAGATCATCTTGTCACATAATAATCTAAACAATAAATGCACAAAACAAACAAAGTCAGACCTATTAGAATTACACCAGACTTCTTAACGAAAACACTGAAAGTCAGAAAAACATGGTCAGAAGTCAGGCGCACTCTAAGAGAACACAAATGGCAGCCTACAATACTATACCAGCAAAACTCTGTCAACATAGATGGAGCAACCACAATTTTCCAGGATGAAACCAAATCTGAATAGTATCTATGTACCAATCCAGCCCTATATTGGATTCTAAAAGAAAAACTCTGACTCAGGGAGGGTACCTACACCAACGAAAAGATATTAATCATTAATTAAGATATTAATCATCTCACAACAAAGCCAAAAGGAAAGAAGCACATGCACATTATGCCACTTACAAAAACAAACAAAACAGGAAATAACAATCACCTGTCTTTTGTATCTCTCAATATTAATGGACTCAGCTCACCTATAAAAAGACATAAACTAACATACTCGATACCAAACAGGATGCAGCGTTTTGCTGCATATAAGAAACACACCTCAATAAACAAAGACAGACATTACTTCTGAGAAGTAAAGAACTCAAGAAGCTAACCACCCTAAAACCAAACAACCCAATCAAAAAAATAAGAGTATAGAACTAAGCAAAGAATTCACAATAGACAAATCTCAAATGCTTGAGAATCAGTTAAAGAAATGTCCAAAGTCCTTAGTGTTCAGATAAATCAAATCAAAAGGACCCTGAGATTCCACCTTACACCAATCAATTCTAAGATCAAAACCTCAGGTAACAGCACATGTTGGTGAAGATGTGGAGAAAGAGGAACTACTTACATTGCTACTGGGATTGCAAACTGGTTAAACCACTCTGGAAATCAATCTGAAGATTCCTCAGAAAATTGGAAATATATCTACCTGAAGATACATCTATACCACTCTTGGGCACATATACCCGAAAAGATGCCCAACCATGCCAGAGGGGCACATATTCCACTGTGTTCATAGTGGCCTTGTTTGTGACAGCCAGAAACTGGAAACAACCCAGATGTCTCACAACAGAATTGATACAGAAAATGTAGTTCATTTACACAATGGAATACTACTCAGCTATTAAGAACAATGACATCCTGAGTTTTGCAGGCAAATGGGTAGATGTAGAAAATATCATGAGTGAGGTAATTCAGACACAAAAGGACTTTCATGGTGTATACTTACTAATAAGTGAATATTAGCCAAATAGGTATAGAATGCCAAGGATAAAAAGGTTAACAAGTCAAAAAGGCCCAAGGTAGGATGCCCCAATCCTAACTGGGAGAGAGAAGCAATCACAGGAGGGCGGAAGGAGGGCAGGTCCTGGATAGGAAAGTGGACATGGTGGGAAAGAGGGGAACATGATCAGGTCTTGGGCAGGGCAAATGACTGAAGCTCTGAAGGCCAGCAGAAAATGGAAACAGGTCACGTGGGGCAGGGCAAATGACTGAAGCTCTGAAGGCCAGCAGAAAATGGAAACAGGTCACGTGGGGGAGGTATGAGGTAGGGGGACCCTCAAGAATGTACCAAAGAACAGGAAGGAGAGAGACTCTCAGGACACCAAGGGAGGGAGCTTAGATGGAGTGGCCAAGAATATGGAGAGGGTCAATGTAGAGCCCACCTCGAGCAGAAAGACAGGACATCAAGTGAGGGATGGGGTTACCATTCCACAGTCAAAAACTCTGACCCATAATTGTTCCTGTTTGACAAAACTTCAGGGATGGAAATGGAGAAGTCTCTGAGGAAAAGGTGTAACAGTGACAGGGCCAAAGTGGTATCCAGCCTAAGGAGAGGCCCCAAAGCCTGGCACTACTACTGAGGCTATGGAGTGCTCACGAAAAAGGACCAATCATGACTTCCCTCTGAAAGACCCAACAAGTAGCTGAAAGAGTCAGATGCAAATATTTCCAACCAACTGATGGACAGATGCTGGTGACCCCAGTACTAGAACTAGGAAAGGTGGAGGAAGATGAGGAGGAGGGCAACTCTATAGAGGCCAAGCCTTCTCAGTTATCCTTGACTGCTGAGATCTCTCAGACACTGGACCACCAACCAGACAGCATACACGGCTGACATGAAACTCCCCAGCACATATGCAGCATAGGACAGCCGGGTCTGGGCTGAGAAGATGCATCTAGCGCTCAAGATACGGGAGGCCCCCAGGTGTGGGGAGGTATGGAGGGAAGGTGCTGCCTGGGGTGGGAACATCTTTTGGAGACAGGGGAATGAGGTATGGGATATAGAATAGTCAGAGTATGGAAAAGGACAAGGAAAAAATCTGAAGTATAAAATATTAATAGGAGAAAATTCTGAGATGAGCAGATACTTGAAAGAAAGGCCATCCAGAGACTACCACACCTGGGGATCCAGCCCATACACACACAGCCACCAAACCCAGACAATATTGCTGATGTCAAGAAGTGCACGCTGACAGGAACCTGATATAGCTATGTCCTGAGAGGCTCTGCCAGAGCATGACAAATACAGAGGCAAATGCTCACAGCCCACCATTGAACTGACAATGGGATCCCCATTAGAGAAATTAGAGGAAGGATTGAAGGAGCTGTAGGGGTTCGCAATCCCATTAAACAACAATATCAACAAAGCAGAGCTCCCAGAGACTAAAACACCATCCAAAGAGTATACATGGAGTGATCCATGGCTGCAGCTGCATATGTAGCAAAAGATGGCCTTGTTGGACACCAATGGGAGGAGAAGCCCTCGGTTCTGACAAGGCTGGACCCCGCAGTATAGGGGAATGTCAGGGCAGAGAGGCAGGAAGGAGTGGGTGGATTGGTGGGAAACACCTTCATAGAAGAAGGGGGAGGGAGCATGGGATGGGAGTTTATGCATGAGAAACCAGGGAAGGGGATAACATTTGAAATGTAAATAAAAAATATCCAATAAAAAATGAAGATTAAATAAGATTTTTTTAAAAAAGAAAGGAAAAAAGGAAAAAAAATACTATTCCAGGAAAGAAAAATCCATAATCCCATTCCACCTGTGCAACCTCCAGATTCAAGATCTATAAACATAGGATCAGAAGAAGAATCCTCTTTAAGCTAACTCTTTTGTTCAGCTGCATTGTACTATGCTCATAAGTGCTATAGGAGAATGTGAGGAGGCAATTCCCATGAAATATCTAATCTCCATGGTTACTAAAATCTCAAAGCAAATTAAGAATCTATTCACCTTTCTAAGATGTTTAAAATTTTTAAGTATTTTATTTCTCTCAATTTTGATTCCTGTTTTGTGAATTTTAGGCCAAATATTTTACTGCTTATAAGTTTATCTATATCTTATGAATGAATTGTGAATGATATCTTCAATATGTCATTTTATTAAAGATAAACAATATTGGCTTGTATCTCATAATATTTGCCTTTTTATAATTCATATCCCCAAATTTCGCCTTTGTTAAGGGTATTTTGTGAAGTAGAAATCCAGGTGAGAAGCTTATTCTCTGCACTTCATGGTCATAATCTTTAGTCATTCTCGATCAAGGGTCACTAACTAACTGACTGTAAATTTCTCCCTTACTTTATATTTGTATATAATGTTAACAATGATTAAATAAAATATGCATTAGTTTTGGAAACAGCAAAAAGAGATTAATGGGAGGGGCTTGAAGAGGAAAGAGAAAGCAAAATGATAGGATAATAGTAAACTTAGTATTTTTAAGAAAAAATGTTTAAAAAAATATATTCAAATTCAGGTGGACATCCTGTGCTTTACTACAGACCACAGAGGCAACCAAACGTCCAAATAGACAGCCACTCATAGACCTCCCCCATTCTCTCAGTGCCTGCCCATCCTATCCCCAAACTGATTCCCTTCCTATATCCTAGGCACCCTTGTCAATTAGAAGCCACACAACCCATCAGAAACTTAGGCATGGCACCTGGCAGTTGAATATCCTATCAATTCCCACCTACCCTATTTCTAGTAACTGTTTTACTCCCTATCAATATGTTACTGCCCACTCTGTCCTCATGCCAAAGAGAAAACAAAAACAAAAAACAAAACACTCATCCAACAGAAACAAACTCAGAAATTTTTACCTAGACTTGTCATCATTTCTAAACCAGAGGCCTACATGCCAACAGAAAAACATGATCAACAACAGCCAAAGTTGTTGTCACCAGTATCTTCCAGCTATCCAACTAAAGCAATTACAAATATTCTAACACAGAAAAATAACCAAAACACCAAGAAAAATACTCAAAACTATATTTATAAAAATGATAGAGGTAAAAAAAAAAGTGTAAATAAAGAAGTCCCTTAAAGAATTCAAGGAAAAGATAAATAAAATGTTGGAGGAATTGAATAAATTTCTTATAGAAAGCTAAGATGATAAAAACAAACAGGTGACAGAAATATACAAAAATGTTTAAGAACAGAAAATAGAAATTGGAACAATAAGAAAACACAAACCTAGGCACTTGGGGAGAGCAAACATCTAGGGAAACAAAGAATACTATGGACGTATGAATCACAAACAGAATTCAAGAGATTGAAGAAAGAATCACAGGTCTTAAAGATACAGTAAAATAAATAGATAGAGCAGTCACAAAAATGTTAGATTGAAAAATCCCTGAGAAAAAATATCCAGGAAATCTGAGACACCATGAAAAGATAAAACCTAAGAATAATAGGACTAGACCTTCATCAGGCTTGCTAAGCTTGAAGCCTATAGGTAAGCTTCTCTTCTCCCACCCATCTATCATGCTGACTGAGTCTTCTTGTGCAGAGTTGCCCTGAGCAGCATTCTGTCCCAGGGTGACCTCCATTCCTCCACCACTTCTCCTCCCACCTTCATTAGACCTGTTTTTCCTGAACCATACAGTATTCTTGCTCCCCATAACCCAACTTCCATTCTCCTGTCACTTCTCTGCCCCTCTTTATCATGTCTACAGCTCCTGAAACACACAGATCTGCCAATGCTAAATCATACAGAACTGCAGATACATAATAATAAAATACAAGAATACCCATCAGATGTCTGCCATACCAGGACTATAGAGGTTAACCCTTTCCCAATACATAGTACATAATGATTCAGGGACCAAAGCCATTGAGATGGCTGAAGGTCCTTAAAAGAAGACAATGAACAAAAGCCAGGGCGAGATGACACCTTCAGAGCTCAAGTATTCTTCTGTGACAGGCCCTGGATATCCTAACATAACCAAAGCACAAGAAAATGACCTTAAATTTAATCTTACAAAGATGAGGCCTCAAGAGAGGAAATGAATAATTCCCTTTAAGACATACAGGAAAACCCAAATAAACAGGTAGAGGACTTTAAATAAAAACAAATAAATCTCTTGAAGAAACAACAAGAAAATAGAGTTAAACAGTTAATGGAAATAAAACTGTGGAATCTCTGAAAGATGAAATAGAAGTAATAAGGAAACATAAACTGAGGCAACCCTGGAAATGGAAAACCTAGCGAAGAGATCAGAAAAAACAGATGCAAGCATCACCAGGGAATGCAGGAGATAGAAGATAGAAGATACAATAAAAATTAATGCATACCTCAAAGAACGTGTTAAATCTAAAATTTTCCTGACATAAAACATCTGGGAAATCAGAAAAATCATGAAAAGATCTAATCTGAAAATAATAAGAAAGAAGGTAAAGAGTCACTTGGTTCTCTGGAGTCTAACTTCTTGAGTTCTTTTTATATATTGGATATTAGCCAGTAAAGTTAGTCATATTAGTCAGTAAAGGTCTTTTCTCAATCTGTTGGTTGCCATTTTGTCCTATGTACAGTGTCCTTTGCCTTACAGAAGTCTTGTAATTTTATGAGGTCCCATTTGTTGATTGTTGATCTTACAGCATAAGCCATTGGTGTTCTGTTTAGGAAATTTTCTCCTGTGCTCATGTGTTCAAGGCTCTGCCCCATTTTCTCTGCTATTAGTTTCAGTGTATCTGGTTTTATCTGGGTAGATGTTCTGTAGACTATCAGAGACCACTGACGTTAGCCAAGACAACTTTACTCAGTCAAACTTAGATATACCATATAGAAAATATGGTATATCTAAACATGAATATTATGTTTTGTGTTAGGAGCTTTTTGCATTTTGCATTTTCTTTGATTGTTGGTCATTGTTTCCTGTGGTATCTTCTGTACCTGAGATTAGCTCTTGTATCTCTTGCATTCTGTTGGTGACACTTGCATCTATGACTCCTGTGCTCTTTCCTAGGATTTTTATCTGCAGGGTTCTCTCCCTTTGTAATTTCTTTATTGTTCCTAATTCCAGTTTTAGATCCTGGACAGTTTTGTTCAATTCCTTCACCTGTTTGTTTTTGTTTATCTGTAATTCTTTAAGGGATTTTGGTGTTTCCTCTTTTGAGTTCTTTCACCTGTTTACATGTGTTCTCCTGTATTTGTTTAAGGGAGATTTTTATGTCCTTCCTAAAGTCCTCTATCATCATCATTAGATGTTATTTGAAATCCAAATTTTGCTTTTCTGGTTTTGGGATATCCAGGACTTGCTATAGTGGAAGAACTTTGTTCTAATGTGGCCAAGTAGCCTTTGTTCCTGTTGCTTGTGTTCTTGCACTTGCCTTTTGCCATCTAGTTATCTCTGGTGCTTCCTGCCCTTTCTATCTCTGACTGGAGACTGTTTTCTCCTGTGATCCTGGCTGTGTAAGAACTCTTCAGAGTTCATCTGTCTCTGTGATCCTATGATTCTTGCATCCTGTGATCCTGAGATTCTGGGCGTTTCATAGCTCCTGGGAGTCAAGCTTTCTCAGGGTGTTTCAGGATTTGGTGGGAATCCAGTGCCCTGCATTTGCTCTGGGCACTGCTACAAGCAGAAATGAACCTGATCCTCTAACTGGGTGGAAGATTGTGTTTCCCTGTTCCCGTGTGGGTCCCAGTTATGCTGTGTGTTGGGAAAAATTTTGTGGCCTCAACTGTGATCTTGAGTGTGTCAGAGTTCCCGATATCCTGGTTTTTCCGATCTCTTGGGAGTTGAGCTTCCTCTTTGATACTGTGATCCTGGGTATTTCAGAGCACCTGGGAGTCCGGCTCCCTCTGGGTGTTGTGGGAAATGAGATACATATTCCGTAAATATTACAAGTAGACCTTTACCATATATTCCTTCCTCAAACTTCCAAGCATTTAGAAGGTAAAGTCTGCCCACCAAGTGTGACTACAATATATGTTTCAAAATTGATAAAACGTTTTTTGAACTGTCACGGGTGAGTAAGAAATATTAGTGTGTATGGAGAGGGGTTGGTTAATAAACTTGATTTTATCTCAAAGATGGACAAGCAAAAAAAAATAAGTTATCCCACCATAACGTACAAATATATGCAAATAGTATAAGTTAGAGAAAATTAAAATTTAAAATATATACTTCATAGAATATCTTACATTATAAAGTACTACTTTGGAAGGTTGGAAATTGAGAGAAAAACAGTCTATCTTCTCTATGTGTTTGATTTTGGAAAACAAGAGTTTAAGTCTCATTAACTTATGATAGAATCATACTTACAAAAATCACTAAAACTATTAAAAAGCATTGTGTAGATTGTAAACATTTTAAAAAACAAATGAATATATGTATTTTAAAGCTTTACTCATAAAATTGCATTACATGTACATACATATAAACATATATATTATAAACACATGAGGTAGAGTTTCAAATACAGACAATAGCGAGAGGATTATAATGAACCACTGCCAACATCAGTTAAAACCTTTCCTTTCACATCCATATGTTCCTGTTTATTCTTTTCTGTTATGCTGAGGTATAATATTTTGTTTTCTTCAAAAATTTCAATATGCTTGCAGAGTACTATGTATTTGCTCTGCATAATGACAATTACTGCTCTAAACTCTGAAGGAAAAAAACTTAAGTGAAACTTGTCAAATTTTCATTGTTTTAAAAATAATATCAGGAAATACCACATCTCTACTCTTTGTGATAGATATGAGTTCATTTTCAATTATCTATTTTATAATCTTCTCAAATCAAAACTACTCAGATACATGTCTCCCCTATTTTTATACATTACAATATTTACAGTTATATAGAAGTAACTACTTACATCATTGTTGAACGTCAAATTGTAGTGAATATATTGTAAAGAATATCTGAGTTATGGGCTTTGTCTTCAGAAAATCAAAGTATAATTTTACATGTGCATTAGTGCATATATGTGTACCTGCCCATATCTGATAGTAATGTTCTTTTTGGCTGCCTCTGACTTATTTCAATGTATCTTACCTGTTATAATGCCTTGTCAGCCATATAACTTCTCCTGAAACTCATTTCAGCAGTGTTTGCAAAACTTCATTCCAAGTTAATATACACAAAGCTTTGTTCTATACTACCATAGTAATACATTTTCTGCTCCAGGAAAATCACATTTTGTGATATTCAGAAAGAGCCAGGACTGATGTGAATAGACATGTTCATCTTGGATATAAACTAAGAACATTTAAGATTGGAAAACACATTTCTTTTTGGTGTCAATTGTTAGTTTTGGGCTGAAGAAAATCATGATACACTTTGAGTCCCGCATGCTGTGGTGTTGATCTGATAGGATTCAGTCTACTACAAAAATTGGTTTGAATTGCCGTTTTAATTTTTCAAAATTAACTTAATCTGCCAGTAAAACACTTCTGAATTTCTGCTATTCTTTCTCTAAAACCTAGAGCTTATCCTTCTTTCATGGCACTTGAACCTGTTTCTGGAGCATACATTGAAAGTCATAAGAAATCAACAGTGTGTGTAATGTATCATAGTTCCTCAACCACACAAAAAAACCTGACAAGGTCATAAAAACATGTTTTTTCAGGGCATTAACAGATATTTTTAAATGTGATTAACATTAGTATATATCAGGTAGACTTCAGTCAAAACAAATGAGATGTTTATGAGATGTCACTGCACAACAATTGATAGCCTCAATCAGAGAGATACATAATTAATGATGAAAGGAAATTACGTGCAGAACAGTGAACTTTTGGTCACTACTAAAAGCATAAGTCAATAGAGCCATTGCACAAAAACATATATAGTTACTGAAGAATTTAAAAAAAATCACTATTAATATGTTATACTTCTGAGTATATGCACAAAGACTGTGAGACTGCAGTTTATTAAAAGGAATACCATTCCCTGATAACTGAAGTACTATTCAAAAAAAAATAAACATCAAAATGGAAGAATCCAGACAAAGAGTAATGAATACAGATGTTGTTGGTGGTGATGGTGATGTGCATGCATGGGTGCATGTGTGTGTGTGCGAAAGTGTGTGTGTTTGTGTGTGTGTGTGTGGGTGGGTGGAGGCGTGTGGGTCTGTCTGTGTGTCTGTGTGTGTCTGTGTGTGTGTGTGTCTGTGTGTATGTGTGTGTCTGTGTGTGTGTGTCTGTGTGTGTGTCTGTGTGTATGTGTGTGTGTGTATGTGTGGGTCTGTCTGTGTGTATGTGTGTCTGTGTCTGTGTGTCTGTGTGTGTGTGTGTGTGTGTGTGTGTGTGTAGAAGGAATAAATTTTTCTAGGGATTATATACAACAAGTAGAAAAATTGGATCGAAGAATCGATAAAATATTCCTTAAAATTTCCATCATGTCCTTTGTTGTTTCAGCCCAGACATTGAGATTGTGGGGACTGATGATAATCCTATCTTTGTATTGTCTGAAATATGAAAATAACCCAGTTCTCTGAAAGAGAGACAGTAATTAACCATTGATTCAAACAAGGGCATGTGAATGTGGGGATTGATGATGTGTGTTATTATGAAGACTTTTTAAAAAATGATAAAAATTGTTTTCTTAAATGATAAATATCCTACACAGAGTCATAGGATCATTTTTAAAATGCATTTATGACATAAAGTTTTAAATAGAAATAACTCATAAGTATTTTAATAAAAGTGCATTTTGTAAATCATTTTTATTCTTACTATTATAGCAAAGCATTTTGTTTCCTGTGACAGAACAGTATTTTGTTTTCTAGTGAGTTCCTTGATTTTCTGTTAAAGAAATAATTTTTTATGTAAATCACAGTGATTTCAGGAATTTTTGGGGTTATGATTTGTGTGTAACTGAACATGTGTGAGGATACTAGTGCATATATATGCATGTAGAGAGTGGAGATCAACATTATCTTCTTAAATAATCTTTATTATTTCCTTTTTTTCATTTGTGCTTTAGATAGGATCTCACAGTGTATCTGTTGATGTTCTACTGAGTAGAACAAGATACGTTTAAGTTAAGGGATTCATTTGCCTCCATCTCCCTAGTGTGTGTGTGTGTGTGTGTGTGTGTGTGTGTGTGTATATATATGTAAAATGTATAGGTAACTACAATCGCTCTCACCTTTTGTTCTGATATAATGTTGCATACTCAATCCTAATCTTGGCTGTTTTGCTTGATTGGCTGTTAAAAATTTAATGTGTCTTTCTTTTTTGGGCTTCCTAGGACTGAGATTATTACTGTGCTCTCAAATCTGACTTTTTAAGTGGGTTCTGTGAATAAACATTCATGTCCTCATGATTAAAAGATAAGCACTTAATAATTGAGTCATCTTCATAGCACACATTTTATAACTTAACTGTAGACTTTGATTTTTTCAAACCTTACTTGAATAGGGTTCTTTACTACTACTACTACTATTACTACTACTACTACTTTTATCTTTTACAGTCCAGCAATTATGACACTCCCAGTCTCAGCTCCTATGGTTCCTCATCCAATTCTTCCTCCCCTTGTCTTTAAGAGGATCCCCCCCAACAGGCCTCCTTATTCTGTGTTACCTCAAGGCTCTCCTGGGTTAGGCAGATCTTGTGTGTTTACACACAGGAAGCTAGCATGACAGACCTCCAAGAGACCCAAAAAGCAGCTGAGTGCAACAGATACAGATATTTACACTCAACCATTGGACTGAAGTACAGGGTTCCTGTGGTTGAAATAGGGAAACGGTGGAAGAATAAAGGCTCTTAAATGCTTTTACCTCCCTTCTAGTCTACCAACCACCAGAGGTAGTAGAAAGGAAAGGTTAATAGCGCAAAGGGGGAAGTGGACCTGTTTAGAAATATTTGTTTGGGGTGATTCTAATCTTTGTGTTTGGATGTTGAGCATCCAGTACACACACATGAACAACAGTATCTCAAGCCATTTGCAAACACCATTCATGAATCAGTAATGGCGGTTTCTTCCAGAAGAAAACCTAAGGCTCTCCAAATTGTGTTTTGTCCACAGAAGCAGCAAGAAGCCATTGGTATATCAGAAGTCCTTTTGTGCATTTTTCTTTACAAAATCACCACATATGATGATTAGGAAAGAAGGCAAGGCAAACAAATGCCACAGCTTTGTAGGCAAAAGCTAACATCAGCAAAGCACAATTAAGGGCACCAAAGAGTGGCGAGGCAAACCAACGCCACACCGTTATCCTCTGTCTGTTGGGGTATACATATATCCTTCTCAAACTTCGCATGTCCTCTCAATAGTTTGTTCCAGCAAAATATTACATGCCCTTTTTATATGAAGCTGCCAGAGAAACACCACATTTCTGTTCTCAACAAATCTACTCTTACAAGTTTACACAAAAACATCAAAATGACACAACCGAGTCTCCAAAGAAACCAGAAATTTCCAATTTATTTATATTGCACCTTCTATACAAAGATGCATGCATGACCATAAAAATATAATTTTATATATTTCCTGTACCACATTCTTCCTTCATAATCTTCATTTATTTAATGACTTCTGTATGTCCATTCTTACTGTCACAATTTTATGATCCCACACCAGAAGCTGATGGATGATGTGTTCACATTCAATGTAAAACTTGCTACAAAATAGACTCCAAATCTCCACAATTAATGTTTTCTAACCTATTTATAATTTAAGTGAGATATTAGTACTTTAAGTGCTCATTTATTTACTATTAACTTAGTTTTTCTGCAACAATGGTAGAATTACATGTGAATGGTATAATTTACATATCTTTACAGTATGTGATGGTTGATCTCAGTTGTCAACTTACATCTTCCTTTGGCCATTCCTGCCACATTGCTCTTGATTTTCTTCTGTGTCTGTAGAACCCAGTTTCATTGATTGTCCAGTATAGATTGAAGACTAGTAACTCTGAGAATCTTTCATGCCTCCAGCCCAATACTAGGACTGCTGATGCTCTCACTGAACTCGGTGCCTCTTGAACTGCATAGCTCCTAGATTCTCAGCCTCAGCACTGTGAAAGAAACAAGTGTTGTTGTATATAGACTATATTTTGTAAACCAATTTAATAGCTCTATTCAATATATATCCATTCTTCTGATTGTCTAGAGAATCCTAACACATAGTAATTTAGTTAAATGCTATGGAAAAAGTACTTCCCATATGAGTGATTTCAACAAGGTGATATTTATATGCATAACGTTTTATTCTTTATGTTTTTTTATGCTCTGGAATTCAGAAGTCTATTCAAATTGAAAACAAAATTCTAAACTTTAAATGATTTCATTATTTATAAGGAATAGTCTGTGACTCAGGAAAATTATTCACCAAAATTCTAAGTCGAAAAAAAAAAACAGTTACTGAAAAAAATAATATGCTTTAGAAGAATATTTTGTTTTTCAACATTTTAGTTTCAGAAAAAAAGAAATGCTATTGAGTAAAAAATATTCCATGTACTGGGCAAATATTTTCTGCTCCCTTTTCAATCTTATATTGTCATACTGTTTTATAACAACTAGTAAATAAGTATTATTAAACTAATAATATTATTTTACTTGTTTTTTCTTACATTTATATATCTCTTTAAAAATTTCTTCTCTGTAACGTTATTTAATTTTATGAACTACTTTACTAATTTCAGGTAATATTGTTCAATTATTTGGTACAGTTTTTAATTAAGTTTGCTGGAAAATTTTTATAATTAAATGAGGTTGACCACTACAGATATATTTGTATAAATATAGATAAAAAGACATGCATGTATTGTTTCGTGAAGTGTGTGAGGGAAAAGACAATAGAGGCAAAGTTTTCTTCTGTCCTTAGTATTTTAAGAGAATATGATAACTAGTAGATATCTTCATAATTAAGAACAGTGGCAACTCTTCTAGAGGATCCAGGTTTGATTCACAGTGCCCACTGGTAGATCATACTTCTCCGTATCTCTAGTTGAAAGGATTCCCTCCCTCTTTTTAACTCCCAGGCACAGAGGCAAAATTGCCATACTCATAAACTTTTTCCGTAACAATTTATTCTTGAACACTACTTATGTCTTTCTTTTTATAAAATTGTCAGTCTTCAGAGAGCTCTTTAGTTTCCAAACTTCTCTCTTTTTGCTGTCAGAGGTATTCAATAACTTGAATTAACTTTATTTCTCAAAATAATTTACTTCTCTTTTAAGCTGACTACATGCTAATTTGTCCCTGTTTTCATTTAGAAAATATTCGGTTTATTGTTTACAAAATTGACTGAAGAGGATTGTTGTCCTCTTTGGAGATATCATTTTTAAAGCAATGCATTAATCAAGTTGAGTGAAAATTGAATGCAATTAATAGCCTAGCAACTGCAAATAGTTTCCTGACTGAAAGGAAACACTGCAGACTTTGCCATAAACTTAAAAAAAAAACTTTTAAAAATTATAAACCATGTATATTATAATTGTGACAAAAGTCTATAAATTTCATGAACTGGTTGAGGCAGGGTTTGTCTTATTAATCTACTTTATAATCGCACATTTCCCACTTTTATCTGTTATGCTGGAGGAAAGTCATCATGTACAACTAATATTTGTTTTAAGAGGAATTGAGGAGCTATTCTCTACTTGGAACAATGCAATGTGAGGCATTTGTGTTTTGTTCCCAATATCTTTACTTGTAATTAGTTAATTTGCAAAATAACAGACTCACAGATATTTTATAATTATATTGTAATTCAATTTAATATAGTCATACATGAATAAAATCTTTTGAGGCAGTAGCTTGAAATTCATAATATCCTGAACTCAACCTCAATATATAATAAAAGTATAATGAATTTCAAAGTAGTATGTCTTAATTAGGATTTCAGTGTTGTGAAGATACAAAGACAACCCATTAAATTGAGGATGACTCAGAGTTTCAGAGGTTAAGTCCATTACCATCATGGCAGAAAGCATGACAGCTTGCAGGCAGACACGCTGCTGGAGGAGCCAAGAGTTCTGCATCTTGATCCAAAGGCAGCCAGGAGTAGTATCTCTTCAGCACTAGGCAGTGTTTAAGCACTAGGGAGCTTGACAGCTTGCCTATACAGTAACACATGTCCTCCTACAAGATTACAAAATTCCAATAAGGCCACTCCTAGTAGTGCAATTAATTTCCCATGGGCCAAGCATATTCAAACCACCAAAACATGTCTGATATACTTATTTTAAGATACACTAGTTATGACATTATACCTGAAATATATCAATGAAATAAGATACAAATAGAATATATTTGTTTAATGAAAAGGCATAGTTTCAAATTTCAATTATGCATTGTTGAAATTATTTAAAGTGCTACATTTTCAAATAAAAATCAAAAGTGCTTTTTTTCCTCTCAAAAAGATGCTCAAGGCTGATCATTGGACTGAGCCTGGGGACCCCAAAGGAGGAGTTAAAGGAAGAACTGATGGAACTGAAGTGGTTTGCAACCCCATAAAAAGGACTGCGATGTCAGCCAGCCAGACATCCGACAGTTCCCAGTAACTAACCACCCACCAAAGAGTACACATGGAGGGACCCGTGGCTCCAGCTGTGCATGTAACAGAGCACTGCCTTATCTGATATCAATGGGAGGGTGGTCTCTTGGTCCTATGGATGCTAGATGCCCCAATGAGGGGGGGGCGCTAGGGTGGTGAGGCAGGAGTAGGTAGGTGGAGGGGGAGCCCCCTCGTGGAGGCAGAGGGATAGGATGGGATAAGGGTTGTGAAGGGGAGGCCAACAGGGCGATGACATTTGAAGTGTGGACAATAGAATAGCAATTAATAAAAGAAATGCATATTTATTTTTGACACCCATTTCCACAGTTCTGAAAGAGAAAGACATGACTAACACAGACATAAAATTGAATATTTTCAGCACACCCTATTAGAAAAACATGTCTCTGGAAGTTTGAAAGCCCTACCCCTAGTGCACAATCCTCACATTACTGGTGGCAAGATCTCCTGTCATTCACACTTACTATGTAGATAATGAGATAACTAAGCACCCTGTAAATGATCTCTGCCGAAATAGAAATAAAATGAGATTCAAGAATTTTGATAGTGTTTTAAAGCCTTGACTGCCTTTCAGGTTAATGGTGCTGGTGATTCATAGTAGAGAAACCAAGAAAACACAAACATACATATATTTTGACATAGGAGACAATTACCTTTGCTCCTGTGGGCTATGCCAGTGTGTATTTTGCTCTTATCATTGCATGCATGAACATTGTTTAAATCGTAACTCAAAAATTCTTTCAATGAATTTGAGCAGCCTCTATGATAGCTCAATCATGGACACAGTATCTCTGTTATAAAATTAGAGGAAAGAGGACAGATCTGGAGATAATCATGGTAAATGAATAAATCAATGCCAAAAACACAATGATCGGATGCTCCATATCTCTCTCTCTCTCTCTCTCTCTCTCTCTCTCTCTCTCTTTGTGTGTGTGTGTGTGTGTGTGTGTGTGTGTGTGTGTGTGTGTGTGTGTGTGTAGACAGATGAAAGATTAAAAGGTGGACTACTAAAGATATGAACGTGGAAGAAAACTAAAGAAAAAGAGGGATAAGAAAAATGAAAACAGAGGTGAATCTGAGAATATATTTTGTGCTTACCAAACATGTCACAACGAACCTATTTCTGTTTGTAATCAATATGTTATTTAAAAGCAGCCATATATGTAACTTTAGATATGTTGGCCATATGTCAGGATTTTTTTTTTTTTTTTTTTTTTTTTTTTTTTTTTTTTTTTTTTTTTTTTTTTTTTTTTTTTTTTTTTTTTTTTTTTTTTTTTTTTTTTTTTTTTTTTTTTTTTTTTTTTTTTTTTTTTTTTTTTTTTTTTTTTTTTTTTTTTTTTTTTTTTTTTTTTTTTTTTTTTTTTTTTTTTTTTTTTCATGATTGGCTCTTTAACCTGTAGATTTAACGAACTGCGTTTTAGTTTTTTCCCCACACTGAGAATCATCATTGCTGAAATGATGAATTATACCCTATCTTTGAAGGACTTGACACTCTCAGTGACTTATCACAATTTGAAAAGGTTGCTTCTGAGAGAGAAATTCAAGGTCAGCCCTAGTTCAGAAGCACGGTGACGTTATAAGCTTTGATTAGGTGCATGACCAGGATGTACACACTGTAAACTAATGTTATTGTATAGCTGCATGTTATAATATTAAAACCTTGGTTTATTGGAAGGGAAGATGAGAAGGTAAAATTAGAAAATAAGTGCTAAATGATTTTATTCCTCTTTAAATCTTTTCACAACCTCTACAAACTTCTCTGGATCTAAAAACCAGTGAGCCAGGATCTGGACATCCCCATGGCAAGTTACTATCTATCAATCTTTAGAATCTCTGAATAAGCAGATTGATTAATTCACTGAAATTTATAGCCCAGAAAATATCAGAGGTGGCAGATGCTTTCTCAACAGTGATTTACATGGAGAAGAAAATGAAATTCCTGGTCATTTTAATTAAGCCAATGAACCAGTGAACCCTAAACCTTTCTTCTGCTATTTCCTCAAAAGAGCAAGGATGTTCTTTGCCTAGAATTTTAGTTTAGTTTTGGTGGTATAAATTTTTGCTGTTTTTTTTTTCAATTTTGATGAAGTAGAAGTCCCTAAAGACTGCTGCCTTGGAAACTGATTAATCTCTAGTCATTAAAGCTCTCAACTGACACTAAAGCTAAGATGTCCATATCTCTTCATTAGCTTGAGATGGGAAGCTTTAGTGAAGCTTGCCTGAATTCCTACTCTCACACCATCCTCAGGGTGTATTATCAGTGAAGGGCTTTTACAGGCTCCAACGCACTGCTATTTTCCTTATTCAGATACCATTTTATCTCAGAATTTTGCAGGACAAAATATATCTGCCTTCTTAATACTGAAAGTTGTTAATGTAAGTCTTGAGAATATTATGCACTTGTAAATTATGGTTAATAAATTTCTCCTATCACTTACTTATGGGATGGAAAATGAGATAATTTTGAGGGGTCGATCCCATTTTTTTAAATGTCCTTCCTCTACAAATCACACTCAGTAAACAACAAGTGAATTCTCAGACACTAAAATGTTTTGTTTAAGCTATATTTTAGACATTTTTTTGCTGTTTAAAAATATTATGTAGAAACGTGTTCTTTCGGGTGTTATTTTGGAGCTAAAACTCTTTTTTTTTTCATTTTTTCATTGGGTATTTTTTATTTACATTTCAAATGTTATACCATTTCCCAATTTCCCATCCAAAAATACCCTATCCCATCCTCCGAACCCCTTCTTCTGTGAGGCTGTTCCTACCCCCCAATCACCAACCCCTTCCCATCTTCCCTCCCTGATATTCCCCTACACAACGGGGGGGTGGGTTATACAGCTTTGGCAGGACCAAGGAATTTTCTTACCATTGGTGCTCAAAAGGGCTATCCTCTGCTATTTATGCCGCTACAGATGGAGCCACGGGTTTACCCATGTATTCTCTTTGGATGCTGTTTTAGTCCCTGGGAACTCTGAGTGGTTGGTATTGTTGTTCTTATGGGGCTGCAAGGCACTTCAACTCCTTCAATTCATTCTCTAATGCCCCCGATGGAAACCCATTCTCACTTCAATGGTTGGCTGCTAATATTCGCCAATATATTTTTCATGATCTGGCAAAGACTCTCAGGTGACAGCTATATCAGACTCCTGTCATCATGTACTTCTTGGCATCAGCATAAACCATTGGTATTCTGTTCAGGTAATTTTCCCTAATGCCCATATGTTCAAGGCTCTTCCCCACTATTTCTTCTATTAGTTAGAGTATATCTGGTTTTATGAGAGGTCCATGATCCATTTGGACTTGAGCTTTTGTACAGGGCGATAATAATGGATCAATTTGCATTCTTCTACATGGTGACCTCAGAGTAAAAGGCTGGAAAACAATTCTCCAAGCAAATTTTCCTAAGAAACAAGCTGGAGTAGTCATTCTAATAGCAAATAAAATAGACTTTCAAATAAAAGTTATCAAAAAAGATAAAAAAGGACACTTCATATACTTCAAAGGAAAAATCCACCAAGATAAACTCTCAATTCTGAATATTTATGTTCCAAATGCAAGGGCACCTACATTCATAAAAAAACCTTACTAAAAGTCAAAGTACAGATTACACCTCACATAATAATAATGGGAGACTTCACCACCACACTCTCATTAATGGACAGATCAGGGAAACAGAAACTAAACAGAGATACAGAGAAACACACAGGAGTTATGAACCAAGTTGATTTAACAGATATTTATTTCATCCTAATCCAAAAGAATATACCTTCTTCTCAGCACCTCATGGTACCTTCTCCAAAATTTATCATATAATTGGTCACAAAACAGTCATCAATAGATACTAAATGATTGAAATAATATCATGTTCAATCAATTTTCCTTATGAATATTGATGCAATAATAATCAGTAAAACTCTCACAAACTGAATCCAAGAAAACATCAAAACGATCATCTAACATTATCAAGTAGGCTTTATCCCAGGCATGCAGGGATGGTTCAATATATGGAAATCCATCAATGTAATCCACTATGTAAACAATCTGAAAGAAAACAATCACATGATCATCTCATTAGATGCTGAGAAAGCATTTGACAATATTCAGTACCCCTTTACGTTAAGAGTCTTGGAAAGGTCTGGAATTCAAGACTCTTACCTAAACATAGTAAAAGCAATATACATCAAACAAGTAGCCAACCTCAAACTAAATGGAGAAAAACTTGAAGCAATCCTGCTAAATTCAGGGAATAGACAAGGCTGCTCACTCTCCACCTACTTATTCAATACAATTCTCAGAGTCCTATCCAGAGCATTCAGACAACAAAAGGAGGTCAAAAAAAAAAGTGGAAAGGAAGAAGTCAAATATCACTATTTGCAGATGATATGATAGTATTCTTAAGTGACCCAAAAAGTTCCATCAGAGAACTACTAAACCTAATAAACTACTTCAGCAAAGTGGTTGGACATAAAATTAACTTAAATCAGTAGCCTTCCTCCACCCAAATGATAAACAGGCTGAGAAAGAAATTAGGGAAATGGCACCATTTACAATAGTCACAACATAAAATACCTCGGTGTGATTTTAACCAAGCAAGTGGAAGATCTTTATGACAAGTACTTTAATTCTTTGAAGAAAGAAATTTTAGAAGACTCTGAAGATAGAAAGATCTCAAATGCTCACGGATTGGCAGGATTAATCAATAAAAATGGCCACTTTGCCAAAAGCAATCTATGGATTCAGTGCAATTCCCATCAAAATACCAACTCAATTCTTCATAGCTTTAGAAAAAGCAATTTTCAAATTCATTTGAAATAACGAAAACCCCTGGATAGTTAAAAACTATCTCAACAATAAAGGAACTTCTGGGGAACCACCATCCCTCACCTCAAGCTCTATTACAGAGCAATCATGATAAAAACTGTATTACCATACAATACATATTGTTACAGAGACAGGAAGGTAGATCAATGGTATAGATTTGAAGTGCCAGAAATGAACCCACACACCTTTGGTCACTTGATCTTGACAAAGTAGTCAAAACCATCCAATGGATAAAAGCATTTTCAACAAATGGTGCTGGTTCAACTGGAGGTGCCAATATCCTTATCGTACACCTGTCATAACAAGAAAAATTGGAATGTTTGCTGAGCTTTTATAAACAGAAAAAAAATACTGCTCAAAATAACTACAGGCATGGCATTAACCAGGTATAGCTGTAACCATTTGGTAGAGAAATGCAGAGAGATTTCTGGTTTCAAAGCCAGTCTTACCTATAAACTGAATTTCCATTCTGCCTTCCATGCATTTTTTACTCTTTATTCTTGAATTACAGCTTTTTATAGTTATTATTTTTAATTTGAAATTAAACAATAATGACAAAAGTAAAATGATTGAAATAATTTAATTGTGCCTACTCCTGTTCTTTCTCATTAACTTTCTAGCTCAGATTTGTTTCCCATGAAAACAAGGTGTAGCAGAAGGTATTGCAATGATTCATTACTTTTGACTTAGATTATTTTCTTCTGTCAATTACTATTTCAATGAAAACTCTAAAGAAAAGATAATATTGCCCAATAAAATCTAGACTAGTATATTACAAGTTATAAATATTAAAATGCATTCCATTATCTTTCAAGATTTAAGTACATTTTATGGAGTAAGCCCTTTTCCAAAGATCAGAACACTGCTCTAACAGAAAATGTTTAATATTAATTCATAGAACAAGCATGGTAGAATATGGGTAGTGACTTCACATTTCCAGTTAGGAAGTAATGAGAAAAGTCTCATATCTATAATCTGTGGTTGTTGTGGTTGTATTTGTTGATATTTTTGTATAATAAAATGTACATAGTATGAGAGAACATAACTTAACTGAAATACCTATGTTATTTAAGATGTAATGCATATATGAAGGCATGCCCACAAGGGCATAATGGGTATAGTTATTTTCCAACAGAGAGTTTTCCAAGATAACAACTGACCTATGTCTCGGAATACTCAAATAACATTAATATTGCCACTAAATAATTTTATTTAAATTTATTTCCTCTGTGAATGATATTTTTATCTTTTGAGATAAAAGTCTTAGTGTTTTAGTTAGGGTTTTAGTAAGGGTGAACAGACACCATGACCAAAGCAAGTCTTATAAAGGACAACATTTAATTGGGTCTAGCTTACAGGTTCAGAAGAAGTTCAGTCCATTATCATTGGTGGGGGTGGGGGAGCATGGCAGCATTCAGGCAGGCATGGTACAAGAGGAGAAGATAAGATTTCTACATCTTCATCTGAAGACTGCTAGCAGAATATTGGCTTCTAGGCATCTAGGAGTAGGGTCTCAAAGCCCATGCCCAAATTGACAAACCTACTCCAAAAGGTCACACTTTCAAATAGTGCCACTCCCTAGGCCAAGCATATACAAACCATCACAGAGGTTACAGTATATTTATATATTTCTCCTTCCCCTGTCCTTCTTTCAAACATCCCATATACATTGTGCCTATCTCCCTTCTCCCTTTCAAATTCTGTCCTTTTTGTCTTTCACTTATTTTTTCACACACACACACACACACACACACACACACACATATATATATATATATATATATATATATAGTCCTAAGTGCAGAAATACAACCTGATCAATATGATATGTGATACTATTGGTGTGTGAATGTTTACAAGATGAACTATCACCATTTTAATTGCTTGTAATTCTGTGTGTTTGGTTGGGGTTTTGAAATTTTACACATCCATGCTAGCATGTCTATTGGTGGTGTTCTCATTCAGTTCATGATTAGATGGTCACATTGTTGAGACTTTATATGTACAGCTTCTGAGATCTCTTAGAGCTTCAATTTCACAGAATACTCCCTTTTTCATGTCAGTTCCAGTTCAAATGGCCTTTGAGTATTGCATCTAAAGTGCATGGTGTCTTCACCGAAAGAACTTACTTTCCAATTTTTAGGAAAAACTAAGGTAAAAATCAAATCCATTGCATAATTTTCTATAATCCTGGCCATCAATTCAAGAGAGTGCTTGTCATACCTGGTATTGAAGATTTTCTTAGATGATCTTTAGCTCTTATGGGAAAAAATTAAATTCATTTCTATATTAACTGATGAATAGAAAAGAAAATGTGGATGCATGTGATACTTAATAATGTATTTATTTCCCTATCTTATTCACTCTATTTCATATGCTTCTATCATGTCCCCTGCATCTTATTGCATCTAAAAGAATCCCCTGGGGCTGGGGATTTAGCTCAGTGGTAGAGCGCTTACCTAGGAAGCGCAAGGCCCTGGGTTCGGTCCCCAGCTCCGAAAAAAAAAAGAACCAAAAAAAAAGAATCCCCTTCATTTAAGGAATATCAAGATGTTAGTCATTAAGCTTTCTCTTTGTCATTGGACATAGATGTGTGTCTAACTTTCATAATCTGAAGAAAACTGTACAATGTACAAAAAACATGTTTGAGACAAAATTAAAAGTCATATCTTTTTTCCCAATAACATAATTATGATCATAGCTTAAACATCTGTCTTGGCAGAGATTTTTCACGTTGATGCCCTTCTGCATCATACCTCTCAGTGCTGAGGAGACTGAAGCACTACAGCAGAGTCTCATCAGGCTAAGGATCTCACAGTTTGTCAACTCACATCAGCAGTGCTCTCTAAGTACTCGATGCATAAATATAGATTGAGATTGTCAATGTGGATCCACTAAGTCTTTGTTGGTGTCACCATTAATAACAATTACAGTGCTGAAATTAAGGGTGCTTTGGCTAACTCATACTTCGTCATTTGTACTTGTGCTTATAGAGTATAGACTTAAAGATCCAGGGATAAATTGTTCAATGTTCTTGTTACTATCAAATGTAGTTACTATCAACTTAGATTCAAGTTGACTCAAAACTGTTTTCCTGTGTGGCAAACGCCCAGTCAATCAGCAATGCTCTCTTGAAAATTGCTGGAAGCGCTAGGATATTAGCTGTTTCTTCTCTTTTACAGGTTGTTCCCACTTTTATATCTTTCTATCAACCACTGATGGTTTATTATTGCCATCAAAAAGTAAATAATATAACTCAAAAATACTGTTGAGGAGATTAATTTCAAGTCTACCACAGGTACAAATGTCACATTCTCACTTCCGTACAAACATAGGATCAAACATTAAGCATTTTTGGGGGGACTCATTACATACTTTTTATTACCTAAAATCACATGCATTTTATATGCCTCTGCCTTCACAATTATCTTTGGCAGTCTGGCCCACTTTGTGATTCATAGCTTATACTCGTAGGAGGTTACTTAAAGCATTTCTTAGTTTGCAAAACGACCCAAATACCTAAAAATATTTATAATATTCACTGAAGGTGCATCATTTCATTATTATCTGGAATGTATTTTCTGATGTTGTACATAGCAGTTTCCAAGACACACATGGTAATGAAGAAAGTGGCCAACCTTCCCCTATTGTATGTTTATTTTTATTGGATGTTGCCTTGTGGTCAGCACGAGGCAGATTTTACATCATCATTCTCCTGGGAAGACATTTCTTTTTTCAAATAATAACTGAAACTTAATTTTCGTACTCTTTATGTGTTTCGTTTGTCTAAAATTGAAATCCTGGTGGCTGAAAAATGGGTTGTTGGGTAAGTCAATGCCTTTTTCTACTTATGGATCTTATCACCCACCTATCAATCATACTATGTTCCCTTGCATACCTGAAATATCAACACTGAGGTGCATGGCAACAGGAGCGGTATTGGACCTTTATCACCTACAGCCCAGCTGTCATTAATGCAGTTCAGATCCAGGAAAACACTACCTTAGAGGAATAAGGGCAGGGTAATAGATGGGAATAATTGTTGTCCTTTGACCTACCACCTCTCACTTCACCTCTCAGTCTTATACATAGAGGGAGAGAAAGGAGTGGGGAACTCTACTATTGTTTGGTAGAAAGGTTTATTTTTCTAATATTTCACAGATTCTGACAAGGCATAATACAGTGGAGGAACTTCTGAATATGCTCTTGTAACAGAAAGTGTCCATCTTATATGCAACTTCAATGGTTAAATTGTTCTGTATCTTTCTTCTTTTTTAAATTGTCCTATGAACTTTAAGTCATTAGCATGAAAGCTGTTTTTTGCACTGGTTTGAATTATACACTCTATTAAAAATATGTATTTTTTAATTAAACAAAACAAGATTTTTGCTTCATAAAAATGTTAATCTTTTAACACTGCTTGCTTGCTTACACGCCTATCTCTTGTCTCCTTGTCTCTGTCTTTTTATATCTGTCTCTTTCTTTATACAAATGCCCAAATAAAAACACCCAAACACAGGCATACATTTATATTTATATTATTCTGTATAAGAATGTGTATTTTTGTGTTTATGTCTGTGTGTTTCTGTCCGTCTGTCTGTTTATAATTTGTGTGTGTCTATTTGGATATAGTCAGTTAACTTGTTTTTCTCTTCATACACTTCACCTACTTCGATGACTATTTAATAAAGTTACATGGAGTAAGACGGGCATTTGTATAAACATGAAAGTAAAATCTCAGGCAGATGAGTCTTCAAATAAGGGCTTAGGCTAGCAAATATCACTAAGTCAAGTGTAGAGTCTTATACACTTTCCTATTTTACTCTCAGTGCCATGAGGTAATTCAAGGCTCACCCAAATATCTGAAAGCCATCTTGACAAAACTGTAATGTAGAAAAATGTTTTCTATTTTTGGATAACAACATAAAACTCACCTGGGAAAGGTAAAGTCTATTTCATTTTTTTCTTATTCATCAGGTGGAACAAGTAGAAAGAATAAATTTTAAAATTATCATGTTATATTTTGTATGAACATCAATGGTTTAAATTTAAATGTGATTATAGTCCAGTTCTATATGAGTTATAGTGAAATAATGAACAAATTTGCAATTATTTCCTAAGTATATACATTTGTTCATATACAGATATCTATAAATAATATGCTAAATAAACAGAATATACTAATTTTGTAACACTTTCCAGAATTCCAAATAAACATTAATTTATAGGGGTTACTTGTTAATTTTACTCTATTCCTACTGAACTTATAAAGCTAATGGCAAAAACAAAACAAAAATGAATAAAAATTGATATTTAAGGATCAGGACTACTCAGTTAACTTCCTGTCACTCTTCTTTTTTCATTACAGGCACACCTAGCATTAAAGCAGACGCTGAAAATAAAATTAAGCGCGAAGAAAACCATTTTATTAATAGAATTTTCAGGAAATATCTTTTGTGCAAGCATCCCTTTATAAATCTCTTTATACTAACCATAGAAATGTTAAGAAGATCTGCTTCCAGTTAAATATAATTCTAAAGTAACGATAAATAAAATATAAAAAATCAAAGAATTGTTCAGTAGAAATGAATTAGAGAAAGTACATGGATGTATTTTTCAGGAAAAAAATCAAGGGTAAAACAGAACATTTATCACTGTTTTCTTTAAAAAAAAAACAAACACCCCCTAACCTGTGGCATCCATCATCTCTAACAGAGCAAAACAATCTCATTACTATCGACTTTTCCTACAAAGCATTGTCAACAACTAAGCAGCAGATTTTCTGTTATCATAGAATCTTACTCCATAAATAGCACGACTCTGTTTTGTTTTATTTTAGTAATGCAATAAATAATTCCCTATGTGATCAGCTGCCAAACCCTCAGGGCTCTCATTTCTATCCAAGCTAATCATTTTCTCTGAATAATATTAGATGTTTTTTAATATCCAACCAAATTAAATTAGGCCTTCATTAAGCCTCATAAGCACAAAGTGAACAGTGTTTAGATGAATCATTTCTCCAATCCTAAAACATGTTATTATTTTTTTGAATGAACACAATGTTCTTACTACAGCTACTGCTAAAAAGGCTATGTGATATCACTGTATTATAATTGTTCCTTACAATGTGTCTTCAAGGTGTATTGTTATGGGCACTGTGTAGAGGAAAGAAGAAAGGCAATTAGATATTGATAATCAGACCATGGATAGTGCTAAGGTTTATTTTCGGTCTTGCAAATTACGCAAACTGACTGTATGTAGAGCCATGATTTAAATGCACTTTTTCATCAAATGGCACGACAGTTAATGTTTGTGACAATTTATTAGCTAATAAATACTTAAAATTCTTATATATTTATTTATTCTATATCTGGAATGATAGATATATGGTATTCATTTTGAGATCAGAGGATAACTTCCTTGAGTTGGTTCTGTTCTGTGTGAGCCTCAGGGTTCACACTCAGGGCGTCTCTCATGGAAACAAATGCCTTTATCCTCTAATCCGTCCTACTGCACATAATCGTTCTCCTTTTTTATTGGACTTTTTATTTTCATTTCAAATATTATCCACTTTCCCGGTTTCCCATCCCATCCTCCCTTCCCATCCCATCCTCCCTTCCCTTCTGCTGTAAGGGTGCTTCCCCTTAACAACTACCTACCCTTTCCTGACTCCCTGCCCTGACATTCTCTTATACTGGGACAACACGCCTTAGTAGGACCAAGGGTTTCTCCTCCCATTGGTGCCCACCAAGGCCATCCTCTGCTACATATGCAGCTGGAGAAATGGGTCTGTCCATGCATGCTTTTCGGTTCACAGTTTAATCAATCCCTGGGAGCTCTCGTTGGTTGGTATTATGTTCTTTTGGGGTTACAAACCCATTCAGTACTTTCAATCCTTTCTCTAACTAATCCAAATGGGGACCCCATTCTCATTTCAATGGTTGTCGGCAATTATCTGCCTCTGTATTTGTCATGCTCTTACAGAGCTTCACAGGAGACAGCTATATCAGGCTCCTGTCAGCATGCACTTCTTGGCATCGGCAATATTGTCTGGGTTTGATGGCTGTATGTATAAGGGCTGGATCCCCAGGTGAGGCAGTCTCTAAACGGTCTTTCCTTCATTAACTGCTCTAACTTTTGTCTTCCTATTTCCTCCTATTAATATTTTTGTTCCTCCTTCTGCGAAGGACTGAAGCATCGGCACTTTGGAGATCTTTCTTGAGCTTCATTTAGTCTGTGGATTGTATCATTGCGCAATCTGAGGTTTTAGGCTATTATCCACTTATCAGTGAGTTCATACCACGTGTTTTTTGGGGGGATTAGGTTACCTCACTCAGGATATTTTCTAGTTCCATCCATTTGCCTATGAATTTCATGAAGTTATTGTTTTTATTTTTATAGCTGAGAGGTACTCCATTGTGTAAATGTACCACACGCTCTCTATCTATTCCTCTTTTGGGTTCTTTTCAGCTTCTGGCAATTATAAACAAGGCTGCTATGAACATAGTGGAGCTTGTGTCTTTGTTGTATGTTGGTGCATCCTTTGGTTATATGACCAGTAATTGTATAGCTTGGCCCTCAGGTCCAATTTTCTGAGGAAATGCCAGACTGATTTCCAGAGTGGTTGTACCAGCTTGCAATCCCACCAACAATGGAGGAGTGTTCCTCTTTCTCTACATCCTCACCAGCATCTGTTGTCATCTGAGTTTTTGATCTTAGCCATTCTGACTGGTGTGAGGTGGAATCTTAGGGTGGTTTTGATTTGCATTTCCCTGATGACTAAGGATGTTGAACATTTCTTTAGGTTCTTTTCAGCCATTCGGCATTCCTCAATCTAGAATCTTTGTTAAGCTCCATACCGCATTTTGAGTTCTTTGTATAAATTGGATATTAGCCCTCTATCAGATGTAGGGTTGATAAAGATCTTTCACTGACCTGTTGGTTGCCCTTTTATCCTAATGACTGTGTCCTTTGCTTTACAGAAGCTTTGTAATTTTCTGAAGTTCTCTTTGTCAATTTTTGATCTTAGAGCAGAAGCCAGTGGTATTCTGTACAGGAAAATTTCCCCAGTGCTCATGTGTTTGATGCTCTTCCCCCTTTTTTCTTCTATTACTTTGAGTGTATCTGGTTTTATGTGGAGGATTTTGATCCACTTGGACTTGAGCTTTGTACAGAGCAATAAGAATGGTTTAATTTGCCTTCTTATATATGCTAACCACCAGTTGAACCAGCACCATTTTTTGAAAATGCCATGTTTTTTCCACTTGGTGGTTTTAGGTTCTTTGTCAAAGATAAAGTGACCATAGGTGTGTGGGTTCATTTCTTGGTCTTCAATTCCTCTCCACTGATCTACATGCTTCTCTCTGTACCAATACCGTACAGTTTTTATCACTATTGCTCTGTTATACAGTTTATGGTCAGGGATGGTGATTCCCCTGGAAGTTCTTTTATTGTTGAGAATAGTTTTACTATCCTGGATTTTTTGTTATTCCAAATGAATTTGCAAATTGCTCTTTCTAACTCTGTGAAGAATTGAATTGGAGTTTTGATCGGGATTGCATTGAATCTGTAGATTGATTTTGGCAAGATGGCCATTTTATCAATATTAATCCTGCCTATCCATGAGCATGGGAAATCTTTCCATCTTCTGAGATCTTCTTCCAATTTTTTTCTTCAGAGAATGAAAGTTCTTGTCATACAGACCTTTCATAATCTCTCTTTTGAAATACCAACCACACCTAGGTTTATTTATTTCTGGTATAACATATTGTAGGATTTAAAATTTCTTTTCATTTAATTTTTTTATTCTTTTCATTTGTAGTTTCCGTTGTATGAAATTTATTTGTATCTCCACAGTTCTATTGGGTAGCTAATCGACAAGTGTAATGTAATTATAACAATATTTATCCCACAAAGCCTATTATCATTGAATAGTATATCAATTTCAATCAGAAGCAATTTCTTTATATTTTTAATGCTCTGCAGGCATAGCTGTGGGTCTTCTATTGTATCTCATTGCTTGCCAAAGATGAACGATATTCAGTGTTCAAGCAATAGCATGTCCTAACATAAACAATCAATAAATGCATTGTCCTCCTTTGCATTAATATCACCTACATATAAGGCTTGTCATTTCATTATTTTAAAATATATCATAGTTAATATATTAAATATTAATATATTAAATATTTATGTAAATAACTGCTGTCAAATATAATGTTAAATTAGCCAGTGAACTTTATTAATTTCACTCTTCTTGGATTTTTCAATTTTTTCTTGTATAAAAATCCTTCTTTGTTCAAAAGAATATTAGTAATAAATTAATTTGCTTCAAGCATCTTGTTTTGCTATCACTTATTACTTTTCTATACAATCATTTCTATGCTTTAATAAATTTTCTGTTCAGTATAATGATATAAAGAACAAATAAGCTAACTGAAAAGATATGGACTTTTCAGATCAAGAATCTCATTCCATCCGCTATGCTGGAGTCATGAGTTTTACAATGAACATTCTCACCTTTGCCTATCAGATCCAAGGAAATAATTCAAGTAAAACAACATTTCTTTGTTTCTCCATCATTGATAATCTTTACTTAGCCAGGAAGAGATGAATGTTCAGGGTTACAACATCCATCTATGATAAAAATATGAAGGGTCCAATCTTGTAGAAAAGTAACCTGTGAATGTAGTAGTATCATTTATGAAATTAAATGGAGAGTGTAAATGTAACACAAACTTTTCTCTTTCTGCTTCTTGTCTATAGGCATGAGGAGCAGAGACCTCTTGCTCCATCCAATACCCCATGTTAACAGTGATAAACTGTACTCCCAATCTCTGAATCTGCATAAATCTTTCTTTACATTGCTCTGTAAGGTACTTTGTCATAGGAATGAGATTGTAGAATGGAGTTTCTAATCACATAGGCATCACAAACAGTTTTATATTTAAGTGCACTTGATGCTTCACTTTATGAAAATTTATCTTCTGAAATAAATGTAGAATAATTGTGTTCTATATGTGCATGTAGAAATTGTTAATATAAAAAGTTAGAAAAGTTGAATGATTTAAAATATTTATGTTTTATAAGTACCAGATATGTATTAGATGTAGTATGAATTGACAACCTAAAGTTTTTACATGATGTGCTGGCTTGAATTTGTATTATTAAAATTAATTATAACCTAATACTGATAGCCATTCAAACTGTAGTTATGATTACCTATTAAATAATAAATATATATGGAACATATATGGAAAAGTAGTTCTTTTAACTTGTGTTTTCAAATGCAAACAGATTTGATTCATGGTTTACTTCCACATAGGTACAATATTCATTGATCTGAATATCAATAAATTTAAAGAAATAAAAAGTATAAAATATTTTCCATTCATACAGTATGTCCCTTATGATGTATATCAGCCTTTTGAAAGCAAAGTTTACTTTCCTTTTATAAGAGAGAAATATTTGTTTTTACTTTATTTACACTAAGAATTAAATAGCTGTCAGAAACAGCACCCCCCCCCCGTGGAGCGTAAGGAGTAGCTCAAAAGAACCAAGAAACACAGCTATAATGGCTTATTTTATTGGTATCCCTGTGATGCTTGCCCTTTTCTTAAGAGAAACAGAGGAAGCATGGATGGGGAGAAAGGAATTAGAGAGATGGAGGATGGGGAAGGAAAGAAACTGGGGTCAGGATGTGAGAATAAATTAACCAAAAATAAATAAAATGAGACCACGCAAACAAAAGTGTGTAATTTATAGTTTATAAAGGACCATGAAACTATAAATTGATACTTTATGAAACAATGCTTTATCTTTGACTCAGAAAACTTCTTGAATACTCTATTTCTTTTCAGTTTAAAGCTGACTGTTGAAATCAGAAGTGAGCATAGGGTTTATAGAGGTGTCCTAACAGAGAGGAATAACTTTTGATCTGTCAAGTTCACCTGTGGTTAGATTAGTACTTGGCAATATAAGGGATTATTTTACCTTAACCCAAATTATTATTTATTTCAGGGTTAGAATTTAAAGAAACAATTGTCTGTATGTTGATTGTTAAGACAAAATCTAATACAAAGTTAATTCATTAAATAAGTATCTGACATGTTAAATAAAATTATGATAATTTATAAAATAAGGAGTTATAAATATTAAATAAAATTATAATGATCTAGATAAGTGTGCTAATGCAATGACTATCTTAATTTGCTCTTTCAGAGAAAGAACTTGTAACTCTAGTAATATCAAGAAATATACATTTGAATTATATTCAGTAATATATTCCAAGAGATGCGTTGTACAGAAAATTATGCATTTTTCTGTTTTTAGGTTAATTTGTATATATTATATAACATAACTACTTAGTTATACTGAATACAAAAAACAATAATGCCCAAGTTTAGGCAGAAATGAGAATTGTACCTTAACTCTGTTAAAGGATTGTAAGTTAATCTTATGCATTAAGCACTTTTTAAGATATGTATAATATGATCATACATTGAGGTAAAAAACAAGATTCAAGTATCAGACATTTGTTTCAGTCTCATATTTGGTTCCAAATATAAGAGAAGATTTTGTGCTTGAAGGTCAAGGTACAATTACATTTATTGTTTGTACAAAATTTGCTTGGGTATGGTACTAGGTCTTTCTTATATTCTTTTTCTTTTCTCCTCCACTAAGTCTTCACAGCAAATATAATTTAATTATTTTCACTAAAAATGATGTATAGTAAATAACACAAATCAGTAATCATTGAATAACATAAGTTTCTGGAATTCATCAAGATAAGTCTAATTCTATGAGAAGTTGATCACTCACGACCTTATGCAGAAAATTTCCAGGCATCAAGGACAGAGAAGAATGCCACTAAATACTTAAAGAGTATTTTCCAAGGATAATCAATAAGAATATATAACAAGAGACAGTAATAAAAAGTAGCATCAGTTCACGGTCATATAATAAGTTTTATGTAAGGCAAAAATATATCAGTTTTGCTTTCATGATCATTGAGCTAACTGAACCTTTTATAAAGCAATTACCAATATCTTCAATATCAGGTGCTCTAGGTAAGTGAGGTTTTTAAATTCTCCTTGAAATCTATATAATTATTAAATATTTAGTATGAAATTAATTAATAAATAATTAGTTATCATTTTATATGATCTCACACATATGTCCAATTCTCTAGGAGACATCAAAAGGAAGAATGAATCCTCTAGAGCTCTGAAACAAACCAATGAAAACTTCCTCACATTCCTTCATTTCGCATATGGAAGAAAAATAACAATGTCAATAAATTATAGTTACATTGACAAGAAAATGAATAGGGCCATATTCAAATATGTAAATTCTGGATAGATAAGGCAACAATACCATGAGTTAGTAAGTGATTTTTATATTTTCACAATAGCATTCATGATTTCTTTGTATGATCTTAAAAATTATGTTTGATAAAACTCTCCCCCATGCATGTGCTTTCATCTAAATATAGAATTGTGTTTCACTTATCAAGTACTATAACATCCATGCCACGTGTTGTAAACTTTTGAAAGTTCTTTCAACACTTTCTGAATATGTTAAATGAAACGTGTCTTCACAGAAAACAGCGTGATACTTCCCCCCTCAGGCATGAGGATGGAAAGAAAGGATGAGCTCAGAGAAAAATAACAATCGTATTATTCTTGGATACCCCAGGGATAGAGCTGCCTGAAACTGAAAGGAAATTTTGGTCTGGTGAAAATAATAAATCTTTAATCAGTTTGAAGGAGCTATCAGCATGCCAGACTGACAGGATCCTGTCAAAGTCTGTATCACTCAAAACTAATGTGGAATTGGGGACAGAATGACAGCAGTTGACAGAAATATAATCTGAGAAGTGGTGTAACCTTAAAGTTCCAATTAAGTACAACAGTAGATAAGCGGTGATGAGTTGATGTGGAGCAGATGTGCCCTCTTGATCCACCTTTAACTATGAGATATTTAAGTAAAGTAATAGGACTCTGAAATAACAGTAAGTCACTTAGATTTGCCAACTGCTTTACACTCAGCGAACACTTATAATAATCGATGCATCTCAATTAACTACGTGATATAATTACTGAAGTAATTGAAACCACAATAAGCTGAGAATGTAATATTTACTGTGATCAAATGTGCTGGGCTGATAAAGCTGAGGTAGATGCTAAATTGTAATTTAAAGATTCTGTTGAAACAACTACCAAAATTTTGCTGTAGGGAAGATTATTTTCTGGCCACCATTATTGTCTAGAAATTGATGTAGAATCTATTGACCTGAGAGCATATTTTGTTACATGCATTGACTTACTTGTTTATAATTTTTGTGCATGATTTCTTTAAAAAGCATAATTTTATCTAGTAAAATAGCATTCATAGGTTTATGTAGGTTATTTAAATGTTTTCTGAGCGTTGATGTAAAATAATATTTAAAAATATATATACTCTGTCTTCGATTATGTGTTAAAAGACCAGAATTTCTCTTGATGATTATACTTAACCTGCATTAACTATTCAATTAACAAACTTTGAAAAAAATGATAACAAAATCCATAAACAAGCATGTTATTTCATGAAAGAAAATCTTCAAATTAGAAAGAGGTTATTTGATTATAAGAGTGTTAAACTGTCTTTGTACAACATTAAAGGTATGAAATAAAATTATCAAGTCACTAACATATAACAGACAGTGATTTTATATTGTTTAGATCCTAACTGAGTTAAAAAAACGAAAGAAAAGCATGCATAGAATATGGGAGTTTTGTTTGTTTTGTTTTGTTTGTTCAATTCTTTTGTTTTGTCTCTGGGACTGCTTTATAGTTAACATGGGCCTTGAGTTCACAGAGATCTGCCTGTCTCTGCCTCCAGAGTGTTAGTATTAAAGATATGTGCCACCACCACTAGGCTTAATAAGACCATTTTTTTTTAACTCCATATGAACTATCTAAGTTTATACAGCTCTATTTAAGGAGAAAGGATTTATGGGAGAATAAGAATAAAAGGAAAAGATATATTGAGTGTCAAGCAGACCCAATGGTACACTTATTTGAGGAGTCATTAGTTTGATGCAAAACTAGCCAATCTGAGTACACACTAACTGTAGCAGCACTAAATGAATACATAAAAATTGGAGTCATTGTTTTTTATAGCTGAGTAGTATTCCATTGTATATATGTACCCCATTTTCTGTATCCATTCCTCTGTTGAGGGACATAAGGGTCCTTTCCAGCTTCTGGCTATTGTAAATAAGGCTGCCATGAACATAGCGGAACACGTGTCTTTGTTATATGTTGGAGCATCTTTTGAGTATATGCCCAGGAGAGGTATAGCTGGGTCCTGGGCAGCATCTGTTGTTGACTGAGATTTTTCTCTTAGCCATTCTCACTTCTGTGAGGTAAAATCTCAGGGTTGTTTAGATTTGCATTTTCCTGATGACTAAGGAGGTTGAACATTTCTTTAGATATTTCTCAGTCATTCAATATTCCTCAGTTAACAATTCTTTGTTTATCTCTGTACCCCATTTTTTATTAGGCCTATTTGATTCTCTGGAGTTTAACTTCTTGAGTTATTTGCATATTTGAGATAATAGCCCTCTATTGGATGAAGGATTGGTAAAGATTTTTTCCCAATCTGTTTGTTGCCATTTGGTCCTAATGACAGTGTCATTTGTCTTACAGAAGCTTTGCCATTTTATGAATTCCCATTTGTCGATTCTCGATCTTAGAGCATGAGCCACTGGTGTTCTGTTCAATGAAATTTCCCAAGTGCCCATGTGCTTGATGCTCTTTCCTCCTTTTTCTTCTGTTAGTTTGAGTGTGTCCGGTTTTATGTGGAGGTTCTTGATCAACTTGTGCTTGAGCTTTGTACAGAACAATAAGAATGGATTGATTTGCATCTTTCTATATGCTATCCACCAGTTGAACACCATTTGTTGAAAATGCTCTTTTTTCCACTGGATGGTTTGAGCTCCTTTGTCAAAGTTCAAGTGCCCATAGGAGTGTGGGTTTATTTCAGTGTCTTCAATTCTATTCCATTGATCTATCTGCCTGTCTCTGTACCAACACCATACAGTTTTTATCACCATTGCTCTGTAATACAGCTTGAGTTAAGGCTTGGTGATTCACCCCAAATTTCTTTTACTGTTGAGAATAGTTTTTGATATCCTGGGTTGTTTGTTATTCCAAATAAATTTGCAAATTGCTCTGTCTAACTCGATGAAGAATTGAGTTGGTATTTTGATGGGGATTGCATTGAATTTGTAGACTGCTTTTGGCAAGATGGACATTTTTGCATTAATCCTGCTAATCCATAAGCATGGGAGATCTTTCCATCTTCTGAGATATTAAATTTCTTTATTTAGAGTCTTGAAGTTCTTGTCATAATCTTTCACCTACTTGGTTAGAGTCACAACAATGTATGTTATATTGTTTATGAGTATTGTGAAGAATGTTGTTTCACTAATTTCTTTCTCAGTCTTTTTATCCTTTGAGTAGTGGAAGGCTATTGATTTGTTTGAGTTAATTTTATATCCAGTAGCAAATGTATGGAACTAGAAAATATCATCTTGAGTGAGGCAACCCAATCACAAAAAACAGAAAGAAAAACACATGGTATGTACTCACTGATAAGTGGATATTAGCCCAAAAGCTGGGATTACAAAAGATACAATCCATAAACCAAATGAAGCTCAAAAAAGAAGGATGATCAAAGAGTGAATGCTTCAGTCCTTCTTAGAAGGGAAACAAAAATATTATAGGAGGAAATATGGAGACAACGTTTAGAGCAGAGACTGAAGGAAAGACCATACAGAGACTGCCTTACCTGGGAATCCAGTCCATATGCATACAGTCACTATACCCAGACAATATTTCTGATGCCAAGAAGAGAATGCTGACAGGAGCCTGATATAGCTGTCTCCCGAGAGGCCCTGCTAGAGCATGACAAATACAGAGGCAGATGCTCACAGCCAACCATTTAACTGAGAATGGTGTCCCCAACAGAGAAGTTAAAGAAAGGATCAAAGGAGCTGAAGGGGTTTGCAACCCCATAAGAACAACAATATCATCCAATCAGAGCTCCCAGGGACTAAACCACCATCCAGTGAGTATACTTGGACAGACCCACGTTTCCAGCTGCATATGTAACAGAGGATGGCCTTGTTCGGCGTCAATGGGAGGAGAAGTCCTTGGTCCTGCCAACTGCCAATGCCCTGTATGGGAATGTCAGGGCAGGAAAGTGGAAAGGTGTGAGTGAATGGGTTACGGGGTGGAGGAACAGCCATAGAAACAGGTGGAGGGGGGATGAGATAGGGCGTTTATTGACAGGAAACCAGGAAAGGGGAGAACATTTGAAATGAAAATTTTAAAAAAAATTATTCAATAAAAAATGTGTTCAAACATAAAAAAATTGCAGTAAGGAGACACTGAAAGTTAAATTAAGCTAAAGTATCTGTTTGTCTATTACTCATTTTAAATAACAGGAAATGAAACTTTAATATTAAGATTTAACCTTTTTGAATGACTGAATGTTTTAATTCACGGTTTTTTAAAGCAAGAGGATAGAGTTTGATGTTTCTTTGAGGCTTATCTTACTCTGACAGGAAACTGGGGAGATATAAACATGAACATGATTACAGGCCAAAGTTACCAAGTGTGAAATTAATACTTTTAAACTCTTGGATGAGACAATAAAATGAGAGCATATTTTGTTGATTAACAAATTCACCATTTTAAAGCAATTAAATAGGGAAATTATCCAAACTTTCAAAAATGTAGTAGCTAAAGCATAGGTAAACTAAATTTGAAGTGTTTAAGATGGCAAGGACAAGTTTAAGGAGGAACCATGCTGTAAGGTACATTGTTTCCTTAACAGTAACAGGGTAGATGGGTAATAAAATTATCTTCTTCATGAATAAGTTTGTTCATTTCATAATTTTTTTCTATCTTCTTAAAGTATAATTTTTACCTAATGTCAGTTATAATGAACCAACAGGGGGAAATGTGGATATCATGTTAACTGTTGTCCCTAAATTCCTTGTCTCTATATTTACTTCCCTACACTTTCCTTAGGCAATCCTCCTATTATTTGTATTTTTAAAACGTAATTCAATTAATCTTTTTTTTACATTTAACTAACAATGTTCAATGTGTTATTAATTCTATCCATGAATTACTGAATATGATAAAGATGATATTTTCAGGAATGGTGTTGAATACATAAAAGCAAATACATGTTTGCCAGCAAATTAGGACATTTCTATTGGTTTACTCAGCATTGAATTATTATTATTATTTTTATGTAGAACCTCTATATAATAATAATTGTTCATGTAGTCATAAAAATATTAAATAGAATATAGTAGCAAATAATAATGTTGTATGAATTATAGTACATAGTAAAATGCCATTTTTGCTAATATAATTCCAACAACTCACAAAAATATATAAGAATATATTTAATATATATATAAATAAGATATATGTAATATATATAAGATAAAAATAATATAATATAATATTATATATTATAATATTATATAATATTATAATATAATATAATATATAAGATATAGATAATATATAATAAGAATATATAAAATATATATATTAAGAACATTTGAAATTTTATCTAAATACTTAGAGTGTCCAATTCTTTTCCAAAATAAATGTTTGATCAAAGTTGTAAGCATTATGCAGAGATCTGATGTGGCCAATAAAAAGTGAGCCAAGATCTCAGCATAAAGTGGAACATTTCTGACTCGAAAAAAATGACATGCAGAAAAAATAAAAAAACTAGTTAAATATGTGTGGTTATAACTAAACATACAGAATTTGACTTCAAAGAACTCCCTCCACCCACTACAAAGGGTGGGATATTTTGCAAATATATCTATGGAATTTAAGACACCACTAGGCAACATTCTAAAGACTTCTTTTCAAACCAACACATCATCAACATCATCAGAGATAACATGGTTTGAAAACTAGAAAAAATCTTTGATAAAGACAAAATAACTTTCATTGTATCAACATCGGTTTTCTGTTCATTAGGGATATATATATATATATATTTAAAAAGTCAGTTATAATCACAAGGATTCTGGTGTGATGTTTTTACATTTGTTTTCCTTCCCTGTTAAATCAAAAAACAATCTCATTTATAATACCTGTCTGTGCCTCAAAGTAAGGTTACTCACATGAAACTATCTTCAAGTTATTTTTCTGAAACAATTACAATGGGCTAATACAATTTTAAATTTCAAAACCTGTTGGGGAAAAGAGAACAGTTCTCATAGTGAATGATACATAATGATTGTATCATATTTCATTCATGTTTAAAGATAAAACCTTGCAGTGGTTTATATGTAGTTTAGTGAGAGAGAGGAAACCTGAATAGATAATGATAGATTTAGATAGATAGTAAAAAGATTTAAATATCCCATATATTGATAACTGTGGAAAAATGGAAGAATAAAAATGAAAAACAATCATTTAGAAGGATTCTTTTCCTCCTCCATTATATCTCCTCTTCTACAATACAGGCAATGCCCTTTTAGACATGAAGGTCATATATTATAAGTATTTTTATAAAGACTGATTTAATGCCAAATTTTGAACTTTAAATTCTCCTGTCTCTATCTTACGAATTACTTAAATATGGAATTAAGCCTACTTGTTTTGAAATAAATGTAGGACCATCCAGTTCATGACTAAGGAACCCTTCATTTTCTGAATAGTTTCCCAAAAAGATACTAAATGAGTCTCAAAAGAAAAACAAAAAAGGAAGAAAGAGAAAGGGAGAGGAGAGAGAAGAAAGGACTGGGAAGAGGATAGGAAAGAAAGTAAGAAAAGAATGCATTGCGTGTGTGTGTGTGTGTGTGTGTGTGTGTGTGTGTGTGTGTGTGTGTGTGTGCAATTGGACCATATTTCATTGATAAAATGAAGACAAGTTGTCACAGTGGCTTTAATCTGCAACGGCACAGCGGAGAGTTTTCTGTGTTCATGTATGTAGCATCATTGTGGAGGTATGGATGCTGCATAATGTGTTGCAATCTCAAATTCCTTAACCAAGTCCTGCATTCCAGGTTTACTATCAGCAATTTGCCCTGTTCTTGGATGTGACACACAGGAAATCTGCTTTGATAGCTAACGCCATTATATCAATCAGATTGCATCTGTAATCAACTAAATCCAAGCCACTGGACACATTTGTAAGGGATTTTCTATCAAATTAAATAAAAAAAAGAAGACTCTACCCATATCTGAACCAGACCTCCTAATGGAAGCCCATATAAAAGATCAGAGAAGAAGAAAATTACTTTTTTGCCTACTGGCCATCACTCATGCTAGTCAGTTCGTGTATCTTGTTGATAGGTCATCATAAAATCAAGTTTCCATAGAGTTCCAATGGAGACTGAAAACTAACAGCTTTCAAAACTAGAGCAGCAAAAAACAGTCCGCCTCATGGACTGAACAGCTACTGGATTTGACTTTTAGTTGTGAGACAGCCATTGCTGAAAATCCAAATCATACACTGTAAGACAGATTACATAATGTCTAGGCAGTAATTTTGTTCTACCAAATAATTAATATAGATTTCAATTTAGCTACTTAAATCTTCATGATTCTTCCAGAATTCCCATCTGACTAAATTATACATCATCAATATGTTTATTATATATTAATTCCAGCTATAAGCTATTTATCAGCTAAAGATGAGAATCGATGAATTAATACCCATGAGATTCACTGGTAGAATTCCAATCTAGCTTGATTGATACACTGAGGGATTGATCATTTTAAATGGCCCTGGTAAAGGAAAATTATACTAAAACTGAAATATAATTTTTAAAGGAGGTATACATAGTTTAGCCAGTTAGTAATATATAGAATTGTGTCTTTGCTAATATATAATAAACCTCATACAGGTGTTAAAAATCAAAGAACCAATTTATTTTTTGAATGATTAATTATGAACTCAAGCAATCTCCATCCTGACCTTTTCATTATTTTTTTCTATGGATCTGAAATCTTCATCTTAAGAAATTTTCTGTGTTTGCTCTCAGTTAGTGCTGATTGGTTTATTACAAAAACTTAGACACAAGTATAACATATAATATTGTTTCTTATTCAATTGGATCAACAGTTTGGACAGTTAGAAAAATAACCCTATATACCAGTTTAAAAATACATTAAAAACAAAATTATATTAGTTACAAGCTAAACACATTTGCAAGAAAATTTATTCTAATGGCAATTCTAAAAGCAATTTATTTAATATGAATTAGTTTTAACTAAAATGTAAATAATCTACAATCATGAAACATGTATTTACTCATGAATTTAGTATAATATCAGATACAACTAAAATTTGGGGGGAAACATACAAGATAAAATACTTAACTGTTTATACTATCTTTCCTGATAAGATACATAATTATTGGGTAAGTTTATTTTTCTATAAGTAATATTCAAATTGTTAAACTTAAAAATTAGTATTAGAACCAGTGTTCATAATATCATTTAAAAAGTGGTTTTAGCGAAGGCCCTGGGTTGGTCCCCAGCTCCAGGAAAAAAAGAAAAGAAATGGATTAATTTTTTAAAAACAAATTCAGATAAGACACAGTTCAGAATATTCATTATATTATTTGAAGAAATGAAGGTATTTATTGTAAGAGTTATGTATTAGAGAGATAGACTGGGGAATTGACTTGCATATGTTGTTCCAGGAAGTGTTCATTAACCCAAAAGACCACCGAGGAGCCAACTCTGATGCAATTGCATTAGGGTTTTTCCATGGTGTGGCTGGGGTTCAAGCTTGTAATCCAACAGGCAGGTGCCCTGAAGGAAAAACATGAATAATCACAAAGCAGTCTGAAAGTACTTCTGAAAAAATTACAATAATCTTTGATTGACTATTGATAGGAAATCACTAGGAAGTAAATCTGGGTTTTGGGCCAAGGACAAGCCAAGAGGTCCTTCCTGGTACTTGGGTGTAGCCTTGGTTCTGCTATAGTTCAAGTTTCTCTTAAGATGGAGGCCAGTCACAAAATGGAATAGGATGGGCTTCTCAATATATAGAATTTTAGTTTCTTGGTGAAATGCAAAATTTAAAATGAAGTAGCAAAAGCTGCATAAGCAGATTCTATGGGCATGAAAGGATTACTTTATAAATGATGGAGCACAGTGTCAGGATAACTGTCGTGAATACACTCTGTTGGTAGTATAACTTATGTATGTTAGTATGTTATAATAGTGGAGACTAACCAAATGCATGGTTTGAACTTTTATCCTATTTATAAGACACAGCATAGTCTCATATAGTGGTTTGAATAAGGAAGGACCTCATAGACTTATTTATTACAATGCTTATTTCCCATTTGATGGAACTCTTTTGGGAAGCATTAGGAGCTGCAGCCTTGTTGAAGGAGGTGTGCCACTAGGGGTAGGCTTTGAAGTTTCATATCCCCATGTAATTCTTCGTTGATTTTCTTTGACTCATGCTTGTAAATAAGATAGATGTGAGCTCTCAACTAAGACTTCAGGGCCATACCTGCATGTTTGCTGAAATGCTCCCTGACATGATGGTCATGGACTCCTCTGCTGGAACTGTAAGCCTCATTAAACAATTCTTTATATAACTTCTTTTTTTTGTAATCACAGCACCAGAAAAGTGAGACACCTTGTCATAAGCAAAAATAAGCTAGCAAACTAGAAGAATACAGCTGATAACTATTAACAGAGAGAGAGCACAAACTTTCAGGTTTACTTTCTGTATTTTAATAAGCCCCCATCCTCAAGTCTATTGTCGATGGTATGAAAAATCATACCCGCACAGATATTTGAATTCAAAGACTATGCCTAACTTACAAAGGAAATGCTGAGAGATACTTAAAGTGATGAATATTAAGAGCCTTTCTTTGTGGCACAGTCAGCAGAATATGCAGGCATGCTTAGAAGTATCCAGACCACCACAGACTTAAGAGGAAGAATATTCTTGGATCAAGAAAATAAATTCAAAAATGAAGAAAATTATTAAAAAGTGTGTGTGTGTGTGTGTGTGTTCTGACAAAAAAAAACTCAATATTCAATATATTAAGATTATTAAATGCCACTTTGCTCAAGAAAAATTTAAAGATGAATAGGTTGCCAGAATATGGACCAAAAAAGTAGATAAAAGAAAAACATGAGCCATCGAAGTTTTCATTGCCATTAAAAACTTTAATATTAATAAAATTTTTGTAGTTTTAATTGTTTGTTTTAGAAATGTTTAGCCAATATTTCAATACTTACTATTGAAACTAGAGGCTGATTACAGGATGTGTGCAAAATGACTGGATGAAGTATGATAGCTACCAAAATCAACATCTTCAAATATTAAAAATTGAAACACATGCTACTGTATTCTACATTAGTTCATCTTTTAGGTTTCCATTTGTTTTGTTATGATCTGTTTTGGTTTAATTTTGGTTTCATTGTTAGTATGCCATTAAATTGTCTAGACCGGCTTCAAATTCATGTTAATGTCTCTCCTTTCCTATTTACTAGTACTGTAGGCATCCTCCACAAAACTAAACTTCTATCTGACTAACAATTTATATTTCTGTCTGTATTACTGAGACTGAGAAAGATATTGGCTTGGAACACATGCAAGGGTCAGAGGACAACCTTGATTTTTCAATGCTTATCGACTACCTACTTGTACACAAGCTCTTTTGTTTTTGATGCACAATCCAAAATAGTTGTCCTTTACGTCATAATTCTCAGTTCTTTGCAACTTATCTCACTATAAAGAATGTGTGGAATGTAGACCCATGCTATCTTGCCTAATTTTATCTGGTTCTGGGTGGTGAGTTTATTTTTCCATGACAAGCACTAAGCCATTCTTTATGCAAACAATTTTGTTCAAACTTTATAATGTCTCCCTCAGAGGAGTACATTTCTAAAAAAAAACAAAACAAAACAAAAAAAAAAAAAGATGTGCAATCAATTTCTTCTGAACCCAACAGTGTGATTTGAAACCTATCAATGAATTTAGACACCAGTATCTTTTCACATTTTCAATCCTATAGTTTTAGAACTAATTTTTTGTAACATTAGCACCAGTATGTATAATTAGGGATATATATATATATATATATATAGAGTATTATAATTTTCCACTTGATGTTTAACATTTCTTCCTTCTGTTGAATCTATAGCTCTTTTAAAACCTGTCTGTGCCACAGTAAGGTTTTCTCAGATGTAAACTATCTTCATTATTTTTTTTCATGGCTTTCTTTCAAAATTTCAAAACTGTTGCTTCTCAAGCTGAATATGTTTTCTTCTTGAGATACCTTCTACAGTGGTTTCATATTTAGTTTAGTAGTGGGAAACCTGAATGTGGATGGTATTTGAAATGTGTAAAAAGAAAATATCCAATAAAAATGGAAGAAATGAAAAACAATCATTTAATGCTTCTTTTCCTCCTCCACCCTCTTCTACAATGGCATTTTTCAAAGTCTTTCCACCTTTTTTTTTACTGATTTATAACTTGTCTGGGACCATATGGAAACTTGGTTCAAACTGGTCACATCCTCAAAGAAAAGGAAGGAAGGAAGGAAGGAAGAAGGAAGGGAAGAAAGGAAGGAAGGAAGGAAGGAAGGAGAAGAGAAAGAGGAGAGAGAAAAACAAAAGAAAGAAAGAAAGAAAAAAAGGAAGGAAGGAAGGAAGGAAGGAAGGAGAAAGAGAGTGAGAGAGAAAAACAAAAGAAAGAAAGAAAGAAAGAAAGAAGGGGGAGGAAAAAAGGAAGGAAGGAAGGACTGCATATCCAGGAAGAATGTAAAATATTTGATTCCCATCTCTCTGGAGAGGCAACCATCTGGAGATTCCCTATCATGTCTCTGTCTTTCTTGTCTTTCTTTGTTCTCTGTCAAATTGTATTGAGGTTCTTGTCTCTCTCTTTGCACTCTCTCTGTGTCTCTTTATCTCTCATTCCTTTGGTCTAAAATAGGGTTCTTTCAATGTTATTCCATTCTTTACCTTACAGTACACAGAGGAGGTCTAATCTGTATAATTGAAATGATATATTTTTCCTCATCTTTTTAAAATTTTCCCAGTTATTTTCAATTTTTATAAAAATTTTAACATCTCATTTTAGGAATAATATTCCTTTGCACATATACATTATATCATACTTATTCATTCATGTCTTGATAAAGAAATATAAAATAATTATCTAACAATGCATTTAAAAGCTTAGTGAGGAAGTCAAACTCCAAAAGAGTAGATGGGAAGAGATAATAAAAATCTATTATGACTAAAATTAATGAAAAAATAGATAAGGTGATAATATATTTAAAATTTTTTGAAGAATCGATGAAAGAACAAATTAATATTTTCAAAAACAAATCAGATTGACCAACGCTAACAGAAAATAGGAAAAAGGAAGAGAAGACAAAATTTGATAAGTTATTATATTAATAGTCAGAAATACCTGAAGAAATGAAAAGTATTAAATGTGTACAAAATATGCAGACTGGAGAGTGATGAGATAAAGCATTAAAAGGGATCTATAGCTACAAATAAATTTGAAAAATAAGGAGAAAAATTCTCCGTGAAAACCTCAGGACTACATGATTTAATGCACAAGTACACTAGAAATTGAAGACGAATTAAAACCAGTGGTACTGGAAATACTATGTCAAACAGAGAAGAAACAAACTTTTCCAAAAATCTCTAAATGAATCAAGCCATCAAAACTATATAAAAACATTTAAAATCAAACCAAAGTGGCTTTCAAATTCTACATGTGTAAACCTTTACTATGAGCCATAAGACAAGAGAAAATAAAAAGGGAAAAAAGGAGATAAAAACATGACCTCATATTTTTGACATATTTGAAATTATTCCAACAAATTTTTTAGTGGTGATAAATAATTTCCTTTAATTGGAAGGCTATTAAACTAATACACAGAAATCAGTAGCTGCCTTACATAGATATGATAAACAGACTCTAAACAAATCAGCAATTCTTTTTACAATGGCCACACAATAATCAAACCCAGGAAAATAAATTCAACTGGTGACAAAAGGTTCTCAAAAATGGAATTATTAAAACACCACAGAATGGAATAGCCAGAATATGGAATAACATCATGCTCATTGAATTAGAAAGGTTTTGTAAAAAAAAATTTTTATAACAAAATGCTACAAATTTAAATACTCTTAATCAAAATTAAAAGCAAAAAATTATGAAAACTAAAAACAAATAAAAATATTCATTAACCCTAATGAATAATGAAATGATTATCAAATACAATTTAAAAAATTCTCAGTATAATCCATAAAACAATATGTTTAGCTATCAGTAAATGGAAAATGCAAAAGTTCAAAAAATCTAGATATAAGTTCACACAGTTATACTTATCTCAGTTATGACAAAGCTAACAAAATTAGACCCTGAGGAGAAGATATCATCTTCAACAAGTATTGCTGAAACCTATAAAAGTATCTTTTATTTTTCTCCATATTTACCAGATGTAATTGTAGTCTGAGAGTATTACTACTTAGTAAGTTCACCCTTTTTAGCTCTTTCTGAAGTCTGGCTGGCTAGTCCGACTCATTATTTCTGACTCAAACTTTTCACTCCTATCCAAGATGACTAAATTCTTGAGAGTGGCAATGTTTTTTCTCTTGACTTCCAGATTCTTCTTTGACCTGAAACTAAAACTATGGCAATGCATATTCTTTTTTCTCTCTCTTTTCTCCCTCCTCTCTGTCTTTCTGTCTCTGTCTCTCTGTCTTCTGTCTTCTGTGTCTTTTTCTATAAAAATTCCTTACATCTTTCTCTGATACCATCAGTTACATTTTTGTCTCTCTTTCTTCATTGTTTGTTGATGGGACTGTCTCTTAGCCATCGGGTTTAAAATGGATACAGTCAGTGTAAAAATTAATCTGGAGGGTTGAAGCAAAGAAACAAAAAGGAGTAAAAATGCAATATCCATACGACCTACCTATAGCTCTTAGGGATACAATCAATTGATGTTATATCCTACTGCAGTTCCACTAGGAAATTCATACTCATTGCTGCTTTAAAATGGTAAGAAGTAGGGGTTGGGGATTTAGCTCAGTGGTAGAGCGCTTGCCTAGGAACCGCAAGGCCCTGGGTTCAGTCCCCAGCTCCGGAAAAAAAAATAACCAAAATAAATAAATAAATAAATAAATAAATAAATAAAATGGTAAGAAGTAAAATTTCCCTATCAATTAACATATATTAGGTGAAATCCTGAGGATATTGGTGTCATAGTTAAAATACATTTTAGTATTTATTTCTGAATTGAGCCTTCTAATATGATTCAAAATAAAATCTACAGTATTCATTAAGTAACACTTCCTCTCTGAGGATCACAAACATGTGTTATGTTTTCTATAAGAATTTCTTTTCTATTTAGTTTATTACTTGGGGTGCTCAAAATGGATGTGTCCTATTGATATAAAATTCTATATACATTAAGTTTCTTAGAACACATATGAGATATACCAGATGAAAAAATTTCAAGTTGGGGAATATATTTATTTATGAAATGATCAGTCTTCTTCTGATATATATATATATATATATACATATATATATACTGTAAAATAGATGATACGATGCCGTTAGTTGTGATTTCTACTTCTGAAGATTAGGGATTGGCTTTATGTAAGACAGTGTTTCTGTTTTTTTTTTTTTTTCAATTGAAAATATAACTTCACACAACACATTCTGATCACAGTTTCTCCTGACCCAAATCTTCACAGATTCTCCCTATCTCCCTACCATGCAGCCATACGGTCTCTTTCTCTCTCCCTTTAAAAGACAAGTAACCTGTCAACAGCCATGCAGGAAAGGCTGAAGATGAACAGGTGCTCCTCTAGAGAGGATTCATTGTGGAGCTGGGATGAAGGAGCTCTTGGACACAAGGGAAAAGTCTCAGGAATTGCTTCCTGTTATTGATATGCCTTTTCTGTCATTATTAAATTAATTTAACAATCACTGGGCTTTAGCCTACACAGTTGTGTAGATTTTCTGTAGACCAAAACCAATGTTCTGTCTTGTAGTGTTGCTATACAAATAAATAAATGATTTCCTAATGCATAATGATGATTCTATAATAATTTCTAAAATTATATTAGAAATTATTGAGAAATTGTTATCTGAAATTAGATCTCGCTAATATGAAAACTACAATAGAGATTCTGCACTTCTTCACATCAAGTGCTAATTGCACTGGAAGGAAAGCAGACATACGGATTTAATATTTAACAATCTTTAGTCTATAAAACAAATAACTAAAAGTTGTAAAAAGTAATAAACAAATTATTGTAGGTGCAAGGAGAGAATATACAATATTAACTGTGTTTATCTATACAAAACTTCAATGTTAACTAAGACTTAACAATTACAGTTTTAGACTCCCAGTGAACCTTTGGAACAAGTGACAGATAATGAATGTCTCCCTAGATAATTTTTCTTAATGGAAACAAATGTAAACATCTATGTTGTAAACATCTTTTTCAATTTATGATTTAAATGTTTGTTTAAATTTGTGGCAAGTCTTTTATAGGTAATTGGAATACCATGTGATCATATCTCCAAGGAAAGTACAAAATTTCGAACAATGACTTTAAATAGTCAGTAACACAGAATGCAGGAAGAGAATTCAAAACTAAGGCAGAACTTAAAGGACAGAAGAGGAATGGAAAGTAAGAGTGGAAGCAAAATAGAAGCTTGGCAGAGATGAAAAGCTGAGCAGATAGAGAGAGAAAAGGAAGAGAAAAGAATTAAGTAGGCAGAACAAGAAAATAGACTAAGAAGAAATGGAGCTACAGAGAAAGCTGAAACTCCCAGGCAGGCTTTTCCTACAATGAAACAGGTTTCTTAATCCATTTAGCCATTTAGCAATGAAAGTATAGAAGCTTTTTATTTCTCTATGCTATAAGTTTGAAGCTTACTTTTCATGCAGCATGAGTGAGGTTTTTTTGCACTGTTATACACTGGTGCTGCTCCCACCAAACCTACTCATGGAGCTCTCTCTCTCTCTCTCTCTCTCTCTCTCTCTCTCTCTCTTTCTCTCTCTCTCTCTCTCTCTCTCTCTCTCTCTCTCTCTCTCTCTCTCTCTCTCTCAGAGGATTCTCTCTCTCTGGCTCTCTCTCTCTCTCTCTCTGGCTCTCTCTGTGTCTCTGTCTACCTCTGTCTGTCTTTATTTGTCTCTGTCTCTGTCTCTGTCTCTCTGTCTCTCTGTCTCTCTGTCTCTGTCTCTGTCTCTCTGTCTCTCTCTCTCTCTCTCTCTCTCTCTCTCTCTCTCTCTCTTGCTCTCTCTTTCTCTCCTCTAAGGCCAGGCAGAGGTACCTGGTAGCAGGCCATCAAAAAATTTAGAACTATTTAGAAGCATAAGAAACATACATATACACAGAAACATTGACAGAAAAAAAAAACAAAACAAAAAAGCAAAACCATAAATAGCCCCAAATCAGAAAACATAATATATAAGCAGAGGATCCAAAAAATTCTGAGTGTGCAAAATCACTCACAATGTAATATGAAGGTATAATGTTTTTGTGTAAGTATGTTTGGGATAAGTAGTTGGACCCAGTAGTAGTGTATGAAAGTTTAAGAGAATGTATTCATGAATTCGTATTTGATTGTATTATGTTTATGCATATTAGCTTGTGTTAATTTTTTTCCTTTTGTGAGCATGACCTCTTCACCTGCCTGGTTCAATAAAGGTTGTATTGCTTCAAGCCTGGTCAATGAGAGCAGAGAAGGCTTCTGAACATAAGAAAGGAGCCCTAGCAATTAGACCTTTACTTAATCCCCCTATTGTTTTACAAAAGGGTGTTAACTCACCAATGACCTGCAGCTTCTAGTTTGAGTAACATAGAGTAGAGGCAGAGAACTACAGTAAGAGTTATGTTTTCTCATGCTTAATCAAGCACGGGTATTGGAAAGTTTGCAAGAGTAAAGTTTAGTAGTACTAATGACGCAAAGACATTTATATAAGGAATAGAGAGATAAGGAGGTAAGTTTCCTCAGTAATTAAGAAAGCATAGAACAATAATAGTTGTTTTAGCACAAACTTCAGTAAGATTTAGTTAAGTAGTAAAATGAATTATAAAGAATTACAGAGAAAAGAAGCCGGTAGTTATCAGCACAGAATAAAGGAGAGTGTGAGTCTCCAGAACCCATTGACTTCAGCATCCAGGGTACTTAGAAAGTTGCAGGGTTAGAGATTCTCACTCATTTGACTGCATCCACAGGACATGTGTGCCTACATCTGCTCCTTCTCCTAAAGTCAAGTAGACAAACTGGAAAGCAAGCAATGAGAAATTTAAAACTATTCAGAAGCACACATATACACATATACACAGATACAAAAGGAGCCAAAAACTAACACAAAATATCACAAAATCAGAAAGCATAATATATAATCAAAAGGCCAGGAAGATTTTCAAAAGTTCAAACAAATCTCTTAAATTCTTACTTTTATGAAATTCTCACTTTCATAACACTTAGAAAAGATTTCCTCAACATAGTTTTTCAGAGCTTATCTTTCCATACTTCCATAGTGAGAATATATGATTATGTAGCTTGAAAATTCTTTTATTTTAATTATCAATCAAAAAGATGTTATGGATTTTGATGTTATGGATATTAAGCTCTATGACAGGTACACATATTCAGCACATTATACCTTGAAACTGAAGACTAAATATAGAAGAATTTATATCATAACACCAGCAGAGGCATCTGTATTCTGTACTCATGTTTTGAAAAAGAAAAACAAAGCTTTGCTAAGATATTCTCCTGGAAAACAGGGTTGACCAAGTATTTATGTTATTTAAAGAAATGGCCAAAATAGAAAATTAATCACTTTCTAAGGCATCTTAGTAAGACTGACTTGTTATCTCTTTGGACTTCAGGGAGTTGTGTGATTTGTTTCCAGGTATTCATTAAATGTAAAGTATTTCTATATGGACCCAACAATATAAGAATAATAAATGTCTTTCATTTTGTAATTAATGGTTAATATCAAGTCTAAAGAACTTCACCCAAAAAATAATTGAGGAAATCGCTTATATTGAACACAAATATTTCCTTCAAGTAAGGTACAAAAGTTTTATTCGAATCCTTGTACATCCAAAAATCTTCCCAGAAGAGGCTTTGGATCAATAATACTTGGAGCTTCCAATTAATCCTGGCTTGATTAAATTTAAAATATAGTAGAGAACAAAGTTACTGTGTGACACAGAAATCAATGAGTTTATTGGAGTGAAAAACAAGAAATAAAAAGAAGTTGGCATTATTTTTTTCTTCATTAGGTATTGTACAACATGATGGGAAGTCCCAAGACAGTGGATTGTCTCCCCTGATATTCCAGAGTCTCAAACATTCTCTCAATGAGAGAAAAAGAGCCACCTTAAAGCCTGGCATACAACTGAAAGTTAGAACTAGAAAAGCAAATTTGAGATAAATGATTTAGAAAGTATTAAATGTTGAACCATTCTTAAGTATACAGTATTACTAACAATCCAAACAGAAAATATGAAGCAATATTAAACATTTAAATCATAGGCAAAAGAAAGTGTTTCTTCTTTCATTTTTGTTAATGTGCATTATTTTTTTCTCAGTGTATGTACATTTACATGCTGGTATGTTATGAAGCCAGAAGGCTTCAGATGCTCTATTGAGGAATGTAAAAATGGATGTGTGATGACCAGTGTAGTTGCAGAGAACTGAGTTCCAGTCCTCTGCAAATACAGAAGATGCTCTTAAACACAGAGCCAAGCCTCTTCCACAAGTTTCATTTTGTAAGTTAACTGCAAGTTTCACTTTGGTATTATTATTATTATTATTATTATTATTATTATTATTATTATTATCATTATTATTGACATTGGCATTTATGTTCCTTTTTCAAGTTAATATGTTCCTGCTAATATTTCCATCATTTCTAAATCATCTTATTGTAGTGACATCACAAATAAATATATCAGATAGTAATATTAAGCTGAGGAAGTTCAATTAGAAATGTTCAATATAACTATCACTTAGATTTCCATATATTTATCTAAAGTAAAGAAAGTGTAAATAGTGTAATAATAATAATAATAATAATAAACTTCATATTTTATTTCATGTTTCACATGTCATTTAACTATATTCTGTATTTCTTTATCACCATCTGTTTTCTTTTCTTGTTTGCCTTTCTAAATGTTACATATGTTGATTTAGATCTTATAGTCTCGTACCCTTATGTAAGTAATCAGCATATTTTTTATGTCTAAGTTTGAACAGCCTCAATTAACAATATATAGTTTGTTATCCATTTTCCTGCAAATTTTGTAATTTTTCTATGTCTTTATAATATTCCACATTTTATTTTACCAGATTTTTATTATCCAAGTGTATGTTTATAGACAAATATGTTGTTTCGATTTCTTTGATACTATGAATAGTGCAGCAATAAACATGGATGGGCATATATTTTGTGATAGTATAAGAAACACTCTGGTAGTATCATTGTATTATATTTTTTTATTTACTGCACCTATGTTTATTTATTTATTTATAGTTTTGAAAAACTTATAAATGGATTTATATAATGGCTATCATATTTTGTACCTGTACTAACAAGAAGTAAGGGTTGATTTTTCTTTATATCATCTCTATCATTTGGTGTCAGGTTTTTTTATGATAATCATTCTGGCAGGGATGCACTCTTAAAGATCATTTCCTATACTTTCATCCAATTTTAAAGCAATTCATATTTGTCTTAATTTCTTTAATCAATTTGTAATTGATTGCGGTAGATAATGAAATATATGATTTTAATTTTAATCTTTTGTAGCTACCTACAAATAGCCAGTTTTCTGAGTATCAGCTGTTCAACATATTGTGAGTTTTTGCCAAATTTCTAAATGTTTAGGCTGGCACAGCTTTGTTTGTTTACTTACATAGTCTCTTTGATTTATTTTGTCTGTTATTTTCTGGTGAAAAGTCAATTCTACAGTTGTCAGTAATTCACATTGCTTCTGGTTGATAAGTAGTGCTGACTATGATGCAAAGATGTTTTGTGGTTCTTGAAAATGATAACCTACAACTTTATGGTTTAGTTCTCAGATATTTTGGGATTTGTTTGTGTGCACGTGTGTGTGTGTGTGTGTGTGTGTGTGTGTGTGTGTGTGTGTGTGTGTGTGTGTACTTAAGTCCTGCAAGTGTGATCGAGATTCTTCTCCTAGCTGCCTTTGGTTCAATATGTAGGACTTTAGTTTTTCCAGCACAACTACCTCTGCATGGATGCTGCCGTGCTTCCTCCCTTGATGATAATGGAATGAACCTCTGAACCTGTAAGCCTGTCCCAATTAAATGTTGTCCCTTGTGAGACTTGACTTGGTCATGGTGTCTTTTCACAGCAAAGGAAACCCTAACTAAGAGATTATTGAACACAGAACACAAAACGATAAAGAACACATAAATGAATTGAGACATAGTATCCTCTGCCCCAAACTTCTCATCCAGAAAACTTTAAAAAATCTGTTCATTCATCCAGATGCATAATGAAATGAATAGATCCAGGTTAGCAGATGCTGTGCAGGAAGAGTTTCCATGGGCAAGTGAGCTGCCTGAAGATGGCCCACTATCCTGCTCAGCTCTGATGGGTGAGCTCTGGTGCAGCACAACCCCACAACCTTCGTCAAAGGATTGCTTCTTGCAACTGATGTGCTTTATCATTTTTATAGTCCTTATTTATTTTTCTTGCAGTGAGTGGACACAAAGAGATCCTCATTGACAATAATTTGGTATGATTACTTCCTGGGTGACAGAGCCCTCAGTTGGCTATCAAAATGACAATGAAAGTTATTGAGATAATGCTGCCTAGATATATTAATGATTTTATGAAATTCCTGATTGAATTTAAATAATTTTTGGAAGTTAGATTTAGATAATTTTGGGACTTTGGGGTAGTTGATACAAAATATAAAGTTAAGAAATTAAAATAGTTGATAGAAAATTTTAAGTTAGAATCAAGAAAAGAAGTGTACCCCTTCATGATAGAATGAAAAGAGTTTTGTGAGAGAAAAAAGAACAGTGAACATTCATGGGAAAAAAGCACATCATTATAGAGGCAAGAAGCATAAGCTTTGGATAAGTTAATGATGAAAGAAAGCATACAGTGTAGGTTGGGCCTGACTACCTTGATCTTTTGTTTTATGGGTTTGGTAACAGGTTTTCGTTGTGCATTAGGAAATAATAAAGTTATAATAAAGAGAAAATAATTCTATTATGAATTCAACAGTGAACAGGTGACTAGCCAGCCTCCCTGATAAGACCTTGAAAAGTAAGGCCAAGGATAGATGACTTGCTCCACTGTAAGTACAGGTTGTTGTCAACAAAGCGCAGAGGAAAACTAGCAACTATAGACATGGATGCTTAAACTTTGTTCATTAATGACTAAAAAAATATTGCTTTGAGGTCACAGTGAGCTTTTGGAAAGAAAGATAGATGAGAATAGTTATATATGTCTCATGTAAGAAATAAATAATCAATATTCTGTTGTGATTTCCTTTTATATAATGATTTTAATCTGTTTCTAAAGATTATGTTTTCGTGATGAATATCCTTGGAAATTGTGTAACTTGTTGCAATGAGGTAATTTTCTTCTTAACAGAGAGAAACATTGTCTTTAGGGGTATAAAATTGCTTAAGGGAAGAAATAAATCACTGAAGCGGGATTTTGTTTCTCTCTCTCTCTCTCTCTCTCTCTCTTTCTCTCTCTCTCTCTGTCTCTCTCTCTGTCTCTCTCTCTCTCTCTCTCTGTCTCTCTCTGTCTCTCTCTGTCTCTCTCTGTCTCTCTCTGTCTCTGTGTGTGTGTGTGTGTGTGTTTGTGAGTGTTTCGTTCTCTTCATTTCCCTCTTTCTCTTCTTTAACCATTGACAGCCATAGACAGCAGCTTCAATATGTATGTGGATCAACCCCTGTCAGCTACTCTCAGCACTGACCTCCACTTGCTCCCTGCCTCAGTTTATCCTGGGGTGTCAATGATGATCTTTTACACCAATGGCGGTTTTATTTCTTGGGTAGTTTATGCATTTACATTTCAAATGTTATCCCCTTTCCTGTCCCCCCCTCTCCCATCCCTCTTCCCCTGTTTATATGAGGATGCGCCCCCTCCCACCCAGCCACTTCCAACACTGTGGCATTCCTCTACACTGGGGGAATGAGACTTCACAAAACCAAGTGCTTCTCCTCCTATTGATGCCAGAAAATGCCATTCTCTGCTTCATATGCTACTGGTGCCATGGGTCACCCCATGTGTTTATTCCCTTGGAGCTCTGGGGTATCTGGTAGGTTGATATTGTTGTTCTTCCTATGGGGTTGCAAATCCCTTCATCTCCTTCAGTCCTTTATCTCCTCCATTGGTGTCTCCATACTTACCCTAATGGTTAGCTGCAATCATCTTCAGCTGTATCAGTAAGGCTCTGGCAGTGCCTCTCAGAAGACATCCACATCAGGCTCCTGCCAGCAAGCACTTCTTGGCATCAGCAATAGTGACTGCATTTGGTGCATTTGGGTATATGGGATGGATCCCCAGTTGGGGCAGTCTCTGGATGGCCAGTAGTAGTTTTTATTTTCCAATCATATGAATTCATTGTTTCTGTCTGAGTCTGAGAAGTAAGAACTTTAAACCCAATCAGCAATGATGGTTCACTGATGGCAAATATGGCAGCTTCCCTTTCCCGTTTGGCTTTTTGGTTTTAGGAGGGGCAACACTTCTTCCACTTGTGAGCTGTCGATGAAAGAAATAGTGACTATGCTAGATTTGACTGTGGATGGATGAACTGTGTTCCTCAGCTGGAACTATACATGATGTGAAGCCACTATAATCAGATTCATATCAAAAGACAACTTGTCAAATGATGTAAATGATATTCCAACATGATAAATTAACTCAGTGACTGTTCTTCTTTTAGACCCAGAAATGTGCATCAATATAAATTCCATATTTTCTGGTTACCATGAACTATGGTTATTTCCCCCTTTTAGAAATAAACATGAGGGATATAGATAAATGTAAGTATCTTGGGAAAGGTCTGAAAATATATTTTATAAGCAGCCATGCGATGGTTCAGAATAAAGGACGCCTCTTTGTCTGGCTTTTGACTACAGGGTTCCAGGTATTGTAATTGGGTTTTTGTTAAGAATATTAGTTTGCTTGAAATTATTGCAAAAGTCTCCACTGTGCTCATAGTAGCCTTATTCATAAAAGCCATAAACTGAAATCTACCCTGACATCCCTCAATCAAAAAATGAATCCAGAAAATGTAAATAAAATGTAGGAATGTAAATAAATATGGTTCATTCACACAATGGAAAACTACTGAACTATTAAAAATGAGGACATCACACATTTTGGAAGCAAATGGATGGAACTAGAAAATGACACCCTGAATGAGGTAATCCAAATCCAAAAGGACATACACTAATAATTGTATAGTAGCCAAAAGTACAGAATACCTACAATACAACCCACAGACCATAAGACGTGTAACAAGTAGAAAGGCCCAAGTGAGGATGTTTCAATTAAACTTAGAAGGGGATAGACTATCTTAGTGTTTTGTAATTTAGGGATTAAATTTAATAACCATTTTACCCAAATCAACTCCACACTTTAAAGAACTGTAACTTAAAAAGGTTTAAGTATAAAAGTATCACCATAACTCACACACATCCTTAAGTGAATGCATTCCACATTGCGTAAGTAAAAGTTTTATGCAAGTAGAGATTATTACTCACGAATTTTTCTATGATATTTAAAGAAATATAAATGTGCTAAATATAATTGAAAGTAGGTCATGGCTTAAACAAATTTTGAGTTAAAAAGAAAATAAATGGTTGAAACCACTTCCAGCTGCATGTGGAAATTTACTTAGATAAACTCAGCTACTGAGTAGGCTGTCTTCTTTTCTTTCAGTGCAGGACTAGGTAGTCCTATGCACGTTTTCATTAATTTTTATGATGAATATTAGCCTTTAATATTTGTAATTATAAACTTTTCTTTCCTAGAGAAACCTTTGTAGTTTTCACACTAGAGCATATTAGATTACATTCGAGTCGTAGGATCTATTGCAGTGAAATTTAGTGGGAAATATTCAGAGTATACAGCTTTTCATAAGACTAAGAGGAAGTCTTCAAAATCATTCGAGAAAAGAATATTTCCCAAAGGGAATAAATTATGTTATTTGTAATATGAAACTCTAGTCCTAAGAATCACAAATGTATGTTAAGGTTTTTCATTCAATTTTCTTTATAATTCATTTACTTATACAATTAAAACTGGGTCCTAATATTTTGTCATATCACAGTGTGACACTAGAGATAACAAGTGATTTTTAAAGGTCTTAAAACACCTTTTTTTCAAAAACCTCTTACATATGTACAAAATAGCTTTGACCTCTTCATCCCAAACTTCATCCCTTTATTTTCTCATCACCATATGTCCCATCATCTTCAGATATACAATACTACTTGTTGGTTTTATAACTCAATCCAATTAGTGCTGCTTATAAAAACCTGTGTGTGGGGTCCTCTACCTGTCATGTAAAAACTAAAAATAGCTCCTCCACTCAAAAAACCATTCATAAAAATGACTGTCTTTCTTAGTAGTTATCAATTGTTCTTAGCTCATTTGTCCTATGGAGGACTTGTACAGATTCAAAATGATTGTGATAAGCATAATTTTATTGTATGTTTCTGACATATTCAGAAGTAAATTCCTTTCTAAAGTGTTTTCATATTTATGACAAATAATAAAATCATTATGTCTTCAACTTAATATACAAGTTTTCAACTAAATGTAGCTAGAGGCCTTGAAAATGCATTTATGGGCATGTTTTAATGTCCTTAGTTTAAAATGTTATAATTCCTCCAGAAATCATGTAATAAAGATCTGTTTCTTGATGTGCCTTTGATATTGAATCGTCACATATCCTCACTGTATTTGTTGTGCAATGTGCAATGAGCACACATATTTGTTGTCGTGCCTACATTTAAACTCCCTATTTCATATTTGTAAGTTCATAAACTATGCATATTTATTTTGAAATCTCATTTTGGAAAATGTAAAGTGACAATAGAACTTATGTAAATAAATATAACATGAAAGGTATTTTGATATGTCTTTAAATACAGCTGACTATAGCTTGCTATAAATTTAGAACAATCATTTTAATGACATAAAAGATACAATTCACTGTAGTATCAACAAAAAGTAAAACCTCATATATGCTAATCTAATAATTGCTTTCGAACAACAATAACAACAAATCTTCCAAGCGAAATTGTGTTAAACTTAATTATAGTACTGCTAAAAATATAACAAGCATGTGAGCTCTGACTTAGGTAGGGTGATAAAAACGATGTGGCTGTTTAAATGACGTTACAAATTAACGCTAATTGACACTTAGAAAATGATACAACATTATCATTAACTATAGTTGAAATTTGATTGATCTTTAATTCCAATATATTATTTTGTGGACAATCCAAAAAACAATACTCTCAGGCTGATTTTAAATGCACAGAACATGAGGAGGAAGATGGGAAGATGGGTTGACAGTAATAAAGACATCCTTGACCAGTTCAGATCATGACTTAAAGCTTCACCCACCCCTATTTATTTCTGCACATGCTGGCAGAACCATTTACGAAAGATGAACACAGAGTCATTTTCATCTTCTCATTTTCTCTATTGCCAATTATCTTTAATTATGGAGAACTTTTTCTGTGTATAATGGATGCTAAAATGATATTATGCTCATTATACCATAATTCTAGATAGAGCAATATATTCTGATCAGTCCTGTTTTGTTATAGCTGTGAAATCTCAAGAATTCAGTACTCTATGTACTTCCAATCATATTACACAAAAAATTTTCTCAGATATGTAAATATTATTTTTTAAACCAAGCTTCTAAGAAAATGTCTTAAATGATATAAAACATAAGAATACATTAATGTGGCTTGCAGGGGGACAGTTTGTACCATTTGAATACAGAAAAAGAAAGCATCATTTGATGCCAGAATATTTGTATACATTCAGATAATAGTCTGAATTCTCTGAATTCTATAAATTGGCAATATCAAAGATATAGTGTATCAAATGCTATATCCAGAAAGCATCACCTTTAGAAGCTAAAATTCCATTAGGGAAATGTATCCATGCTCCCCTCTGTTTATATCACTTCTTAAGGAAAAGTTCTCTAAGTTGGCTGTTTTTATTCAGCCAAAATTAGCACAATAAATATATCATTTGAAATGTACATACATAAAACATTCAATAAAAACAAAAGAAACTCAGAAGATATATTCTGAATGTGATTTGAAAGATAGATGGAAGGTGAGATGGAACTAAATATCCACTAGTTTCTCTGCTTTCTTTGTCCTTGAACCCAAATCATCAAATTTGTAGGTGAAAGTTGACAATCTTGCTTGTAGTCTCCAGTTTAAACTTAGTTCTCTATAATTCAGATTTTATCCATACTTTTAATCAGTTGTCAGATTAGGACTTCAGGATTTTTGAGGATGCAAAAGCATCAGTAGTCAGAAATTTCTTTATAATCTGTCTTCATATTTCTGGCACGAGTTTGGTAATATGAAAAAAATAAATTAAAATCTAATTGTTTTTGTTTCAATATTCAATCATTGAATATTGGTTAACCTGTTTCTTTCCAGTCCATGAGAAGATGTACCAGAAGATAATTATTGGAGACCAAGATACAGAATCTCCCAAGATACAGAATCTCTGCATCATCCAGTTATACAACATTTTGCAGCCTTGCGAAAATCAGCAACTCGTTTCTCATGATTCTGGAAAAAGGGCAGGTCAAGAGCAATGTATCAGCAGATTTGTTGTCTAATAAAAGCTCATTTCCTACTTCATGGAATTGCTTTTGATCAATCTGCACTCACAAGGTAGATGGGAAACTCAGCTCTCTGGGACAATTTTTAGAAAGATTAGACCTGATATGTAAACACTATGCCCTCATGGCCTACTTACTATCATAAAACTCATTAAGTATTTTAAAAGTAAGCAAATATATATATATATGTATATACATATGTGTGTGTGTTTGTATGTGTATGTGTGTCTGATCAAAGTAATTCCTATAAATTAGAGAAGGTGAGAGATACATCAACATATATCAAGTATAATACAGATAGCAACTACTAGCCTGATTTACAAATGGCCTCAATTTTATATTATTTTATTTTATTTTAATTTTTAGTTTAACAGCAAAACATTTAATACGCATTGAGTAATATGCCTATCATTTGTGAGGTGTTTATCTTTTAACACTGATCAAGAAATATTAAATAAAAATGCTAATTCTCAATGCCCTAGTTATGTGTACAATTTTATAGCTTTTTAAACACTAAATCAAATCATGATTTATAAATTTAAAATATGTATTTTTATATATAGAATCAGACCCTGATGCATGTACACACATACACAACACCCCACTGAGAGAGAGAGAGAGAGAGAGAGAGAGAGAGAGAGAAAGAGAAACACTCCTGACTACATAAAATCGTGATTTGTCACATTGCTACAAGTTTGATTGACACTAAATGTATCTTTTGAGTTGATATAATTTGCAAGTTATAAAATTACAACCAATCTTTCATAATTTCAATTTCTCCTTTGCTTGAGAGTGATAGAGCTAGCCATTCATGCATGTAGAAATAAAAGAGTGGTACTTAATCTAATCACAGATATTTATGTAAGTCATAAATATAAAATTTTAGAGTGATGGCCATTATACTTGAATATAGACACTGTATATTCACAGAATAATAAATTAAATATACAGTGTAGTTCATACTTTACACTTATCCAGTTACAATAGTGGCTAGATTTTTTTATTTGATTTTTTTTATATACTTTTCAAATGTTATCCCCTTTCTCCCACATAACCACCTACTTGCTTCCACCTCCTGGCTCTGATATTCTGCTAGACTGGGGGATTCGGCATTGGCAGGATCAAGGGCTTCTCTTCACTTTGGTACCCAACAAGAACATCCTCTGCTACATATGCAGCTGGAGAGATGGGTCACTCCATGTGTACTTTTTGCATGGTGATTTAGTCCCTGTGAGCCATGGTAGGTTGGTGTTGTTGACCTTATAGGGTTGCCAGCCCCCTCACCTCCTTTAATCCTTTCTCTAATTCTTCCAATGGGGACCCTGCTCTCAGTTCAATGGTTGGCTGCAAACATCTGCCTCTGTATTTGACATGCTCTGGCAGAGCCTTCTAGGAGACAGCTATATCAGGTTCCTGTCAGCATGTACTTCTTGGCATCAGCATTATTGTCTTGGGTTGGTGACTGTGTGTGTGGGCTGAAACCACAGGTGGAGCCACCTCTAGTTGGCCTTTCCTTCAGTATCTACTTTAGATGTTGTCTCGATATTTCCTCCCATTAATATTTTGTTCCCCCTTCTAAGAGGGACTGAAACATCTGCACTTTGGTCAACCTTCTTCTTGAGCTCCATGTGGTCTGTGGAGTGTACATTGGGTAATCCAAGTTTTTGGGCTAATATTCACTTATCAGTGAGTGCATACAGTGTGTGGTTTTACTTTTTCTTTTTCTTTTTCTTTTTTTTTTTTGAGGGTGGTGTTGGAAGAGATTGGGTTACCTCACACAGGATGATATTTTCTAGTTCTATCCATTTGCTTATGAATTTCTTTATGCCATTGTTTTTAATAGCGGAGTAGTGCTCCATTGTGTAGATGTACACATTTTCTGTACTCATTCCTCAGTTGAGGAATATCTGGGTTTTTTCCTGCTTCTGGCTATTATAAATAAGGCTGCTATGAATATAGTGGAGCATGTGTCCTTGTTATATTTTGGAGCATCATTTGGGTATATGCCCAGTAGTGGTACAGCTGGTTTCTCAGATAGTACTATGTCCAACTTTCTGAGGACTCTCCAGACTGATTTCCAGAGTGATTGTAACAGCTTGCAATCCCACCAACGATGGAAGAGTGTTCTCACTCCACATACTTGACAAGATTTGTTATCACCTCAGTTTTTTTTTTATCTTAGCCATATAACCAAGAAATGAGCCTACACACTTATGAACACTTGATCTTTGAAAAAGGAGCCAAACCATCCAATGGAAAAAAGATAGCATTTTCAACAAGTGGTGCTGGGTCAACTGGAGATCAGTATGCAGAAAAATGAAAATTTATCCATTCTTATCACCCTGTACAATGCTCAAGTGTAAGTGGGTTGAGGACCTCCACATAAAACCAGATATACTCAAACTAAGAAAAAAAAAAGTGGGGAAGAGGGTCAAACACATGGGGACTTGGGGAAATTTCCTGAACAGAACACTAACAACTTATGCTCTAAATAAAGAATCAAAAAATGGGAACTCATAAAACTGCAAAGACTCTGTAAGGCAAAGGACACTGTCATTAGGACAAAATGACAATCAACAGATTGTGAAAGATTTTTACCAATTCTACATCCCATAGAGGGCCAATGTCTAATTGTAAAAAGAACTCAAGAACTTAGACTCCAAATAACCCTATTTAAAAATGGGGTATAGAGCTAAACAAAGAATTAACAACTGAGGAATATCAAATGGCTGAGAAGTACCTAAAGAAATGTTCAACATCCTTAGTCATCAGGAAAATGCAAATCAAAACAACCCTGAGATTCCACCTCACACCAGTCAGAGTGGCTAGATTTTTAAACTATAAGAAAGTAAGTGCATTGGAATCATTATGATCTGTACTAATGAAGTACTGCAGAGATCAAGTTAAAATGACTTAATTTCTGTCATACATTTTTATCACTAATTCTTTTTTTATTATATTTTATTTACATTTCAAATGTTGCCCTCCTTCCTGATCCTCCTTCATGAGTTCTTCACCGCGACCTCCCTCCCCTTTGCTCCTGAGATGGTGCTCCTTCTCTGACCCACCCATTCACATTTCACACCTACCATCCTTGATTCCTAGAATACCAAGTTTCTACAGGATTAAGTGCATCCTTTCACACTTAGGCTGGACAGAGCAGTACTCTGCTATATATGCAGCATATCTATCTACTAGAAGTGGTCTCTTCAGCTTCCATCTCCCCACTATTGGAAATTTCAGATTAGGCCATCCCAATTGGATCTTAGAAGCCTCTCCAATCTGTGTTGTCTGGGACTTGCTAGAGGTTCCACAACACCTTACCCCAAACTGCTGCATATTTCTTCTTCTTTCTTGGCATTCCAGCTTGTCTACTGTCTCCTCTCAGACCTGATACTGCCACCTCCCTCCCACTCCCTTTCTGCTCTCCCACCCAAGTCACTATGCTCTCCTCCCATGATTATTTTCTTCCCCATTCTAAGTGGGATTGAAGCATCAACACATGGATCTTCCTTGCTTCACATGGTCTGTGAGTTGTATCATGTATATTGCAGACTTTTTAGATAATTTCCACTTTTCGGTGAATACATATCATGTATGTTCTTTGGGGTCTGGGTTATCTCACTCAGGATGATATTTTCGAGGTCCGTCCACTTGCCTGCAAAATTCAAGATGCCATCATTTTAATAACTGAGTAATATTTAATTATGTAAACAAACCATATTTTCTGTATCCATTCTTCAGTTGAGGAACATTTGGGTTGTTTCTAACTTCTGGTTATTACAAATAGGGCTGCTATGAATACAGTGAGGCACATGTGATTGTGGTATGCTGGAGCATCTTTTGAGTGTATGCCCAGGAGATGCGTAGCTGGGTTTTCAGGTACAATTATTTACAATTTAATGAAGAACTGCCTGATTGGTTTCTAGAGTAGTTGTACTAGTTTGCAATTCCACCAGCAGTGGCTGAGTATTCCTCTTTGTCCACATTAATGCCAGCATCTGCTGTCATGTGAGTTTTTGGTCTTAGCAATTTTGATTGGTGTTAGATGGAATATCAAAGTGATTTTACTTACATTTTTTGATGAGTAAATTTTTGAACATTTTTTCAAGTGCTTTTCTGCCATTAGTGATTCCTCAGTTGAGAATTTGCTGTTTATCTCCATACCCCATGTATAATTGCATTATTTGATATTCTGGAGTGTCAATTCTTGAGGACTTTATATATTTTGGATATTACCCCTCTATTATATATAGGGTTAGCAAAGATTGTTTCCCATTCTAAAGGTTACCCCTTTTTCTTATTGATGTTGTCCTTTGATTTAGAGACTCTTTTCAGTTTCATGAGGTCCTGTTTGTCAGTTGTTGATCTTAGAGCCTGAACCACTGGTAATCTGTTCAGGAAATTCCCACCTGTGCCAATGTGTTCAAGGCTATTTCCCACTTTCACTTTTATTAGATTTGGTGTATCTGATTTTATCAGGAATTTCATGTTCTTCGTGGACTTAAGCTTTGCACAAAGTGATAAATATGGATCAATTTGTATTTTTCTATAGGCAAATCACCAGGTAGGCTAGCATTAATTGCTGAAGATGCTTTCTTTTTTTCCATTGGGTGGATTTGGTTTCCTTGTCAAATATCAAATGTCCACAGGGGTATAGTTTTACTTATCTGTCTTCAATTCTATTCCATTGATCAACCTGTATGTCTCTGTACCAATACCAAGCAGTTTTTAGTCACAATTGCTCTGTAGTACAGCTTGAGTTCAGGCAAAGTGATTTCCCCGATGTACTTTTATTGCTGAGAATTGTTTTTGTTATCCTGGGTTTTTTGTTACTTCATATGAAGATAAGAATTATTCTTTGCATGTATATGAGAGATCGAGTTGGAATTTTGATGAGAATCACATTGAATCTCTAGATTGCTTTTGGTAAAATAGTGAGTTTTACTCTGTTAATCCTCCTGATGGATGAACATGGGATATCTTTCAGTCTTCTGTGGTCTTTTGAGATTTTTTTCAGGTTCTCATAACACAAATCTTTTACTCCATTGGTTAGAGTAACACCAAAATGTTTTATATTATTTTTGACTACTGTGAAGTGTGTTGTTTCCCTAATTTCTTTCTCCGCCTTTTTATTCTTTATTAAAACGAAGGCTACTAAATTCCTTGTATCAATTTGATATCCAGACATTTTTGCCAAAGTGGTTCATCAGCTATAGGATTTCTCTGGCATTCCTCATGTATACCTCGTATCATACATAAATAGTGATAATGTGAATTCTTTCTTTTCAATGTGTATCCCTTTGACGTGTAATTTCTCTAACTAGTAATTTGAGTACTATATTGAATAGACTTGGAGAGAATAGTTAGCCTTGTTGTCTTAAATAGAAAAACATAAAACATCATCCAACATTATGCTGAGCACCAGTGGGCCACATGGCACAAGTGGACTCTTCTCATCTCTTCAAACTCTCTTGCCTGGCATTTCCAAAATCTCTCCTCCCAACTTGCTAAGTTCTCATGGCAGATCACTGACATGCCAGCCCCACACATCCAAATCGTGGCTGTCTGGAATGCCCTGCAACCATACCTTTTCCTGGAACTCAGTTGTGTCACTGCATAAAGGAAAACACCCCACAATCTTAGTTTAAAATTAACAGGTAACTCAATCACTGGGTGCAACTACTAACATCCTAATTAGTAAGCCATAGTAAATTAAATCCTCAGGTGGCAGATCCTGGTCGATCCACCATCTAACTGGGAGTCTCTAGTTTGTTACATCTTCTACCTCAAACACTCTCTCCCTCCAAAAACCAACAAGCTCTTTTACTCCTCCTCTTCTCCCATCTCTGTCCTGGAAGTCTGACTACTTCTCGCTCAATGATTGGTCTCTGAAATCTTTATTCATTAAGGGAATGTCCCATGTCACATTTCACCCTTTCTGTCTGTGATGGTTTTCATATGCTTGGCCCAGGAAGTGTCACTATTAGAAGGTGTGCCCTTGTTAGAGGAAGCATGTCACTGTGGGAGTGGGCTTGGAGACCCTCCTCCTAGCTGCGTGAGGATGCTCAGTCTCTTCCTGGGTTCCTTGAGGTGAAGACAAAGAACTCAGATCCTCCTGCCCCATGTCTGTCCAGATGGTGTGATGCTGCCATGCTACTGCCTTGATGATAATGGACTGAACCTCTGAACCTGTGAGCCATCCCCAATTAAATGTTGTCCTTTATAAAATTCATGTTTGTCATGGTGTCTGTTTACAGCAATAAGACCCTAACTAAGATATTGTCCAATTTAAAAAAAAAAACAAAAAAAAACTTCTCTTTCAAATATAAGCAGAGCATAACCATTACCATCCTGCAATTTAGAAAGTATAAACCACACCTAACACCCAGTTGATCACTCTTGTCCATTAAATAGAATGCTCTGTTATCTAGCCTACTTTAAAACAAGCTTAAAATCTATATCATGTCTTTGCTAGCTTGTATACTATCTGAAAACTATCTAATTAAATAAGTTTTCTCAATGTTGAATAGCCTTGGGTAGGATATGAGGACTATATTAGCTTCAACCCTGTCGGGGAAATCCAAGAGTGACTAATATTATTGAAAATTAGAAAGCCTAAATACAGCTTCCAGAACTGAGACAAGATGTAGAGACAGCTGACTACATATACAGCCCTTGTATGTCAGGAAGTTCGAGTGTCAGTCTTTAGTCTTCTGGCCTAGGATCATCTGACAACTTTTGTAACATAAAATTTTAAAGGACTTATTACCCTAACTTGGCAGAGATTATCAGTCAACTATTCTGCACAATGTGTTATTTTTCTGGAAAGTATTTTGTCGGTAGATGAAATAGACAATTTCTACCTAGGGGCTACATAGCCACACTCCTACCATCTCATGGTAGTAAAGGTGCTCAATTTCTTTTGAATCCATAAAATGGGAGATGCTGGGAGCAGATATGTCTCAACAACAAAAAGAATAAATAACATTAATCCCACATTCTTGGATTTCTGACATTTTAAAATTATCTATCTATGTGAAGTAATCTGGACTATTGTCCATTATCTACACCTAGTTATGTCTAATAAAAAATATCTTGAAACACCCTAACAGTAAACTCAGAGCTATGAATTTGATATCTGGCTCTTAACTCATATGCTTAATCATCTCAGATCAGTTTGTAATAGCATTTATAGAAGGACTGAGTCCAAGCCGTGTACTATTATTTTTTTTTAATAATAGAGGAAATTTGTGACGATGAAAATCCTGATTCCATATCAAAACAAATACCAATGTGAGAAATTATAACTTCAACTTAGTAACAGTTATAAGGATTTCTATCGAACGAGATTATGACTACACAATCAATTCTAGCTCATTCCTTCCTGTTAAATTATGACCATTTCTAAATTCCTCAGAAAGACCACTTTAGAATAACGACCTTCAGCCCTTCCAAAGTCCAGGGTACTGGGGTGATGACTCTTCATAACTACTTCTAGCTGTATATGGGCATTGAGACATCTTTGGGATAAGGGGCAGGGATAATGGGAGAGCTGTTTGGCCTTCAGAGGGCCACACCAATGATTGTTATAATCACTGATGTCTGTCCTGATGGAATCAGGCTAACTGTATGTGAGATCAAGGGTTAAGCAGGTTAGTTCAGCACATCTGATGATGGATCTCATCAAAGCTGTACATTCTGCAATATATAACTCTCAAAACAAAACTTTAGTATCATCAAGATATCTGTATCGATTGTATCAGTCTGTGTAGTGTGTATGTACAGGCTGTTTAGGATGGAATTCTGCTCCAATCATAAGTCTTCATTTCTGCCATGTGAAGGATGGCACAAAGAAATATTTGTTTATTTGATCCACATGAATCTATTTTCTCATGTCTTTCTCTGTCATATCTGATCCATATAACTGTGGAAGGTGCATAAACATCAATTACCTTTTCTTAAAATACAAAGACAAAACCTTTCTCCCAAATCAGCATATTTTTGACAGTAACCAGAAGAACCTTTTGGTTCATTTTTCTCCCAGAGGAATAATATAACCACAAAACTCAAAATCACATTCATTTTGAAAATTAAAACAATCTAAAATAAATGAAGTAAACTAAACTACCATATGAGCCCATTCTTAGGCTTTTTCTATTCAGTCATGTCAGCAAATTACCCCAACATTCCCATGGAACCCTCAAACAAAGAATATGAGTTTCCAGCAGACTTTAACATACCACCTATCTGTTATGCTCTCTACCTGGAGCCACAGACTTCTATTTATTAAGAACTTTCATAGCCAGCAAATTCTCACTCCTTTCTACTCAAGTCACTGACTAATTTTCCCTATCCTAGTTCTGAACCATGCATGAAATTCCACATATGATTTGGACAAAATCTGTATATAAATCTATCCTAAAAGCAAATAATCCAGCCTTTGAATTAAATCATATCTAATCAATATTTGCTAACGAAGCAGGCAGCTTCCTCTCCAGCTCTCTGTGGTTCAGAGCAGCCTGCACTTTTCACAGCAGGGGAACTCAGAGCCTTCTTTCTTACATTCTAGGTTCCCTGACCTAGGCCATCACAAGACCTGATTCTGCCCTGCTCTCCAAACCTCCAAATTTCTAACTAAATTTCTAAAGATAGATTAAAAATCTTAAATTTCTAGTGGAATCTTGCCTACTACATTGGACATCGTCTGTTGCATTAAATAAATAAATCCCCTGATTGTAGTGGGAGTGCTTCAAGTTTCTTTCCATTTAATTTGATGTTGGCTGTTGGTTTGTTGTATATTGCTGTTATTATGTTTAGGTATGTACCTTGAATTTCTGATTTTTCCAAGACTTTTAAGATGAAATAGTGTAGTATTTCTGACAAAGTCTTTCAGCAGGTAATAAATAAGATAACCATGTGATTTTCTAAGTTTTCATTGTTTATATAGTGGATTATGTTGATGGATTTCTGTACATTGAAACATACCTAAATCCTTGGGATAAAGCCTACTTGAATGTGGTGAATGATAGCTCTGATGAATGGATACTGTTTGCAAGAGTTCTATTGAATAATTTTGCTTCAATTCTTATAAGCAAAATCAGTTTGAAGTTTTCTTTCTTTGTTCAGTCTTTGTGTGGTTGAGGTATCAAAGTAACTTTGGCTTCATAGAATGAATCAGGTAGTGTTCATTCTGTTTCTATTTTGTGGAACAGCTTGAGGAATAATGGAATTACCTCTTATTTGAGTATCTGATAGAATTGTGGATTAAATCCATCATAGCCTGAGTGGATTTTTGTTTCTTTGATTGGTTTTGGTTCTGATACTTTTAATGTTCTGCACTTTTCACAGCAGGGGTAATGTTCTGATACTTTCTATTTTTGTAGAGATTCTGGGACTGTTTAGATAGTATCCCTGATCTTGATTTATCTTTGTTACGTGATATCTGCTAAAAATCATTCATTTTTCTAGTTTTGTTGAATAAAGGCTTTTTTTAAAAAAGTGAATTTGATGATTTTTTAAAATTTCTTCACTTTTGTTGTTATGTCTCTGCTTTCATTTCTGATTTTATTAATTTGAATATTGTTTGTGTGACCTATAGTTAGTTTACCTATCTTGTTGATTTCTCAAAAAATATACCTCTTGGTTTGGTGATGCTTTATATTATTCTTTTGTTTCTACATGGCCGATCTCAGTCCATAGTTTGCTTATTTCTAGCATTCTACTCCTTGTATGAGTGTGCTTGCTTCTTTTTGTTCAAGTCTGGCCATGTTGAGACTTCATTTTCATGCCTATATACTGGAGGTGGTCTCTACAGTTTCTATTTCCTCTTCTCTGTGCATTTCAACTAAAGTCACCGCTGCTGGGTCCTGGGAGCCTCTCCTATCCCCGGTATCTGGAACTTCTCAGTGGCTATTCCTAGTTCCTCACACCCCCTGCTAATACATAAAAGTAATTTCTGTTTAAATGACCTGTACATTGATGAGAGTGGGGTATTGAAGCCTCCCACCATTATTGTGTGCAATTCAATGTGTGATTTGAGTTTTAAAACAGTTTCTTTTATGAATGTGGGTGTCCTTGCATTTGGGGAATAGATTTTCATATACGAGACTTCAACTTTGTGAATTTTTCCTTTGATGAGTATGAAGTGTCCTTTCAAATCTCTTTTAATAACTTTTAGTTGAAAGCCCATTTTATTGGCTATTAGAATCACTATTTCAGCTTGTTTCCTGGGACAATTTGCTTTGAAAAATTTTTTTTCTAGGCTTTTACTCTGAGCTAGTTTCTGTCTCTGTCAGTGAGGTGTGATTCTTGTGTGCAGCAAAATGTAGGGTCTGGTTTATTTATCCAGTGTTTTAGAATAGGTTTTTTTTTATAGCAGAATTGAGTCAAATAATGTTGAGAGATATTAAAGATCACTGATTGTTGGTTCCTGTTATTTTTGTTGTTGGAGGAGGTATTGTGTTTGTTTAAAATCTCTTTTTTTCTTTTTTTTGTGAGAAAACTTATTTCTTGTGTTTTCTCTGGTACAATTACCCTCCTTGTGTTGGAATTTTACTTCTAGTATCTTCTGTGGGACTGAAATGGAAGAAAGATATTGTTTCAATTTTTTTAGGAATTATCTTGGATTTTTCATTTATGGTGATTTTTTAAGAATTAAAATTAAGAATTTTGCTATGTATAAGAGCTTGGGTTGATATTTTTGTTCTCTAAGGGTCTGTATGACATCTGGCCAGCATTTTCTGACTTTTAATGTCTCTGTTGAGAAGTCTGGTGTAATTCTGATTTGTTTCCTATTATATGATAGTTGGTCTTTTTCCATTACTGTTTTTAATATTCTTTTTTTGTTTTGTGCATTTAATGTTTTGATAATTATGTGATGAGAGGATTTTCTTTTGTGGTCCAATTTATTTGTTATTCTGTAGGCTTCTCTTTCATTTATGGCCATATCTTTCTTTATGTTGGAGAAGTTTTCTTCTATGATTTTGTTAAAGATGTTTTTGGTCCTTTGAACTGGGAATCTTCACGCTTTTCTATTCCTATTTTTCTTGTATTTGGTCTTTTCCTTGTGTCCTGCACTTCCTGGATGTTTGGGGTTAGGATCTTTTGCACTTTGGATTTTTTTTGGCCATTGTGTCAATATCTTCTTTGGCTTTATCTACACCAAAAATTTTTCTATCTCTTGTATTCTGTTGGTGATGCCTACACCTATAGTTCTTGATCTCTTTCCTAGGATTTCTGTCTTCCGTGATACCTCCATTTGTGATTTCTTTATTGTTTCCATTTATATTTTCAGTTCTTGTATAATTTTGTTCAATTTCTTTACCTGTTTGATTTTGTTTTTCTCTATTCCTTTAAGGGATTTATTTGTTTCCTTTTTAAGAGCTTCTACCTCCTTGTGTGTATTTTTCTGTATTTCTTTAAGGGAGTTATTATATCCTTCTTAAAGGCATCTGTTATCTTATCAGATGAGATTTTATTTCAGAATCTTTCTTTTCAGGTGTGTTAAGATGTCCAGGGCTTGTTGTGGTGGTAGAACTGTGGTCTGATGGTCCAAAATTACATTGCTTTTTGTTCTTTACATACTTGTGCTTACCTTTCACTATCTGGTTATCTCTATTGTTAACTAGCCTGGGTGTTTCTGCCTGTATCCTGCCCCTCCTGGAAGGCATGTAAAGCTCTGTGACTTGTGTTAGAGCAAACCTTTTGGAGGCAGACAGTGCTGTCTTTGGTTAGGGTGGGCCTCCTGTGTCCCTGGTTAGAGCAGGACTCTTGTGTCCCTGGTTATTGCTGACCTCCTAGGAAACCTACAGGCTCTGAGTTGTGGGAGGAAACAGGAGCATCTGAGCTTCCCCAGGAAGAGTTGCAGACTAGAAGGAAAATGGAGGTCCAGCATAGCAAATAAGCCCAGTGTCTACTGGATTCCATAGAGTTCCCAAATGGGTCAGATATTGGAAAGGGGTCTTACCTGTGTCTTTGTTTAAAGCAGACATCCACTTCTGGCTTACAAATAGCCTCAATTTTCAAAAGCCTCAATTTTCAATACTGCCAAGCCCAACCTCGACCAGCAAGGAAGACACGACCAGAGAAGATCTTCTTCAAGCAGTTTTACTCAGGAACCTTGATACAATCTTCTGACCCCGGAGAGTCCCCGCACCACACTTAAATAGCTAGCGCTGGCCAATCCTAGCAAGCCATGTGGGTCATGCAGATAGGCTGTCACTATGTGGAAGCTAGCAGGCCAGGCAGGCATAGCCAAATAAGGACTTGTTTACTACAAGGAGTGCTCACCATTAGGAGGGTGGAAGGTGGAAACCAGCGCCATCTTTGAGGCGCAGCACGTCGCAGCTCCCTACACAATACTCAGGCTTAATTGTCTTTGCTTAGAGAGATATTGGAAAGCTTACTCATTAGTCATGTATGCTCTGAAGATATAGCTAAGAGGTGAATGTCTTGATCAGGTACATGTTCAAGGATACAGACTATACTATAAAGAGAATAGAGACACCACTGTAATATATATATATATATATATATATTCATTAATTATTAAAATACTTCATAGTTGTGCTAGATAAATTGTTCATAAAATAAGATTGTGTACTCTTTTTTAAAAATGTGAGTTCAGCTTTGAGATACCAAAGAAAGTGTGGCATGGAATCACAGAGTTGTGCTCATATAAACATGACTGGTAAAAGCATAGACAATAAGCTACTGTGTTATGCTCAGCACTTATGGGTCATTCGTCTTATGGACTCTATTCCTTATAGTCAGGGGTCACTGAGAAATTGGAGGTGCAAAGACTGTAAGAGAGAGAGGTAACTCTGAGTAAATAATGTTGTGTAGACAGAGTAAGTGCACCCCATGCATGAACTCTAAGTGGTGTGACAGCATGCACAAGACCTAGGCAAACTCCAGTCAGACAAACACCAGTATGGAGTAGGAAAGAAGGTAAGAGTAATCAATGGTTAATGACAGATACTGAGAGAGGAAGAGGAAGATTTTTATTAAGCTCTGTACCCTGGTATGTAGACAAAACTCCAGTATAAGTCAATATATCTATGGGTATATTACAGCAAAAATTGTATATGATGAGCTGGAGAGAGAGAGAGAGAGAGAGAGAGAGAGAGAGAGAGAGAGAGAGAGAGAGAGAGAGAGAAATTGATTTAGGGAAACAGGATATTGAGGCAATTCTGGAATGAGATGAGGGAGGGTATTGAATATAATCAAAATCCCTGGTGCAATTTTCTCAAAGCACTAATTAAAAATTCTCATGAGATAATCAATATTTTGTTATAAACTAGCCTTTGTCTTGGATAATTTTCTGCAATTGTATGCTATTGTTAACATACTTAGGTAAACTAGAATAAGCTTTGATAGTCCATGTACATTTCTATCTCAACATACCATTCTGGTATTAAACTTAACTTCCAAACTTTCAATGCAAATTGAAATTATTTTTGCAAACCTCTTAATAGATGTCTACTGAAACACAAGAAACGTCAAGACACCAAGGAAATATACTCATCAGGTGTTTTTTTCTTTAATAAAGTTTGTTTACATCTGGTTTCTGTGTGCTTTGACAGAAAATACAAATCACCTCAAATTTCTCTAGCAAAAGTTTGTTCAGACCCATTCATTGTCCTGTTTCCAGACAATGATTTTTATATGGATTATAGACTTTCTAAATGACCATTTTCCATTTCTTTGCTCTGTTTTGCATAATAACCCCTTATCTTTTCTTGTCATATTCCATAACAAGTCACAGAGAAAAACAAGGCAATACCATGTGCAATTCACTTGGTGAAGTCTTCAGCTAAATAACTGTTTATTACTTCCATACATTATAACTATCATCAAAAAGACATTAATCTGTCCACCTCATCAGCTGCTTTAAAGGACCAGATCTTTCTTTTAGTGACAACTAAGGTGCTTTTTTAACTCCTGAGATAATAAAACTGCTTTTTAATTACTTTTACTTTTTTAAAGTACAGTTTTACAAAATTACATTTTTAGTAGCATTCTGCTCAACTCAAGCTGCATATCTCTTTATTCTCTAATATGATAGATTCTGTCTTCAGTCCTTCCCTCTGATCCTTCTCTCCCACAGAGTTTTCTGTGATCTACAAACTACTTCTATAATCTCTTCAAGAAAATTTAGATTTTTTTCTCATTAATATCTCAACATGGATCCAATACATTATCCATCATCAAAGACCAAAACAACTAAAGCACTCTAGGAAAATAGTTACCAGAATGTTTCTGTTACGAGAATTTCTTTTGGTTTTCTAGTAATGTCACTGCCAAATATAAAAACAATAACTATATCACAGCTCTTGAAACTGGACATCAATATTTTGAGATTAGATCCAGAACAAAGAGTGGAGGTGCATATTTACTATACCAAAGTGGACCTTGCTTCCAGATTTTCCCAGGATGATCAGTCAATACTTGGCAGACCCTGCCCTCTACTCTGAACTTTCCAGCCCCAGGGTTGGGCTTCCAATCCCCCCCACCCCAATACATATACCCCAAGGATCTTTCCAATATAATCCAAACATTTTGGTCTCATTCTTCTTTTCTCTTCTTCATATTTTCTTCCTTTCTAAATGCACATGCCCTTTCACACTTTCTCTTCTCCCTCCCCTCTGTCTCTCTTTCCATGACAAATACTCCAGTCTTTTTTTACGGGGGACCAGTGAACCAACCAAAGAGTGGCTTCCCAATAAACATGACTTTATAAAATCTAATCTGTCTTGAATTCACTCATTTTATCAACAAGGAAATATTCTATCAAATATTAATAGACATGCTAAAGCAGAATGGTGAACTTCTTAAGGCAAACCACTATACAAAGAATTGGAGGAAAATAATGACCTCAAAAGAATACTTATTAGCCTCTTTCAATGTGCTCCTAGGTACACTAGGCATGCACACAGTACACATATATAAGTGCAGGCAAAATATTCATAAAGTAAAATAACCCTTAAAATGTGGACAGTATAAATACAGGGAAATATTTTTCATAAAATCACTTAATTTTTTATATATATTTCTTTATTTATATTTCAAATGTTATTCCCTTTCCCAGTTTCCTGTCCATAAGATCTTATCCCCTCCTCTCTCCCCCATAAATGTGTTCCCCCCATCAAACCCCCCTTACCACCCCAACCCCCGACATTCCTATGCACTGGTGGACCAATCTTGGGAGGATCAAGGACTTCTCCTTCCACTGGTGCCCTACAAGGCCATCTTCTGTTACATATGCAGTTAGAGGCATGGGTGTCCTAATTCCTCCAACGAGTATCCTATTTGCAGTTCAGTGGTGTGCTGCTAGCATTCGCATCTGTATCAGACATGTTCTGGTTGTCTCTCTCAGGAGATATATCTATATCTATATATCTATATCTATATCTATATACATATACATATATACATATACACATATACATATACATATATATATACATATACATATACATATATATATATCACATGTGGGACAGGCTCTGACTGGCTATTCCTTCAGTCTCTGCTCTAAACTTTGCTTCAATATCCCCTCCTATGGATATTTTTGTTCCCCCTTTTAAGAAGGAGTGAAGCATCAACACATTGGTCATCCTTCTTCTTGAGCTTTATGTGGTCTGTGGATTGCATCTGAGTGAATTTGAGCTTTTGGTTAATATCCACTAATCAGTGAGTGCATACCATGGTTGTTTTTCTGTGATTGGGTTACCTCACTCAGGTTGATATTATCTTGTTCCGTCCATTTGCCTATGAATTTCATGAGGTCATTGTTTTTGATAACTGAGTAGTACTCCATTGTGTAGATATACCACATTTTCTGAATCCACTCCTCTGTTGAAAGGTATCTGGATTCTTTCCAGCTTCTGGCTATTATAAATAAGGCTGCTATGATCATAGTGGAGCATGTGTCTTTTTTGTATGATGGAGCATCTTTTGGGTATATGCCCAGGAGAGGTATAGCTGGGTTGTGAGGTAGTAGAATGTCCAAATTTCTGAGGAGTCTCCAGACTGATTTCCAGAGTGGTTGAACCAGTTAACCAGTTTGCAATGCCCCCAACCAAAAATGGAGGAGTGTTCCTCTATTGGCACATCCACACCAGCATCTGCTATTGCCTGAGGATTTTTGTTTGTTTGTTTGTTTGTTTTGCTTTGTTTTGTTTTATCTTAGCTATTCTGAAAGATGTGAAGTGGAATCTCGGGTTGTTTTGATTTGCATTTCCCTGATGACTAAGGATATTGAACATTTCATTAGGGATGTCTCAGCCATTCAATATTCCTCAGCTGACAATTCTTTGTTTAGCTCTGTACCCCATGTTTTAATAGGGTTATTTGGCTTGGCGAAGTCTAACTTCTTGAGTTCTATGTATATTTTGAATATTATCCCTCTATTGGATGTAGGATTGGTAAAAATCTTTTCCCAATCTGTTGATTGCCGTTTTGTCCTAAAGACAGTGTTCTTTGCCTTACAGAAGCTTTGCAGTTTTATGAGGTCCTGTTTGTTAATTCTTGATCTTAGAGCATAAACCATTGGTGTTTTGTATAGGAAATGTTCCCCAGAGCCCATGTGTTCAAGACTCTTTCACACTTTTAATTCTATTGGTTTGAATGTATCTGGTTTTATATGTAGGTTCTTAATCCACTATTTGGACTTAAGGTATGTACGAAGCAATAAGAATGGATTGGTTTGCATTCTTATAGATGCTAACCACCAGTTGAACCAGCACCATTTGTTGAAAAATGCTATCTTTTTCCCATGGATGGTTTTTGCTCCTTTGTTAAAGATCAAGTGACCATAGGTGTGTGGGTTCATTTCTGGGTCTTCAATTCTATTCCATTCATCAACCGGCCTGTCTTTGAACCAACACCTAGAGTTTTACCACTATTGTTCTGCAATACTGCTTGAGGTCAGGGATGGTGATTCCCCCAGAAGTTCTATTTTTGTGAGGATAATTTTCGCTATACAGGGTTTTTGTTTTTCCAAATAAACTTGCAGATTGCTATTTCTGTCTATGAAGAATTGAGTTGGAATTTTGATGGAAATTGCATTGAATCTGTAGATTGATTTTTGCAAAATGTTCATTTTTACTATATTAATCTTGCCAATCCATGACCATGAGAGGTCTTTCCATCTTCTGAGATCTTCTTCAATTTCATTCTTCAGAGACTTGAAGTTCCTGTCATACAAATCTTTCACTTGCTAGGTTAAAGTAACACTGAGGTATATTATTTGGAACTACTTTGAAGGGTGTCATTTCCCTAATTTCTTTCTCAGTATATTTATCCTTTGAGTAGAGGAAGTCTACAAATTTGTTTGAGTTAATTTTATACCTAGACACTTTGCTGATTTTTTTTAACCAGGTTAAGTAGTCCTCTGGTGGAACTATTGGGGTTGCTTAAGTACTCCATCATATTATCTGCAAATAGTGATATTTTGATTTCTTCCCTTCTAGTTTATATCCCTTTGACCTCCTTTCGCTGTCGCATTGCTCTGGCTAGGGCTTCGAGTTCTATATTGAATAAGTAGGGAGAGAGTGGGCAGCCTTGTCTAATTCCTGATTTTAGTGAGATTGTTTCAAGTTTCTCTCCATTTAGCTTGATGTTAGCTACTGGTTTGCTGCATATTGCTTTTACTATGTTTAGGCATGGGCCTTTCATTTCTGAACTTTCCAGGATGTTTATCATGAACAGGTGTTGAGTTTTGTCAAATATTTTCTCAGCATCTAATGAAATGATAATGTGGTTTTTATCTTAGTGTTTGCTTATAGTGGATTATGTTGATGGATTTCCTTATATTGAACCATCCATGCATCACTGAGATGAAGCTTCTTTGATCATGATATATGATTTTTTGATGTGTTCTTGGATTCTGTTTGCAAGAATTTTATTGAGTATTTTTGTGCTGATATTTATAAGGGAAATTGGTCTGAAGCTCTCTTTCTTTGTTGGTTCTTCATGTATTTTATATATAAGAGTAATGGTGGCTTCATTGAAGGAATTTGGTACTGCTCCATCTGTTTCTATTTTGGGGAATAGTTTGGACAGTATTGGTATGAGGTCTTCTATGAAGGTCTGATAGAATTTTGCACTAAACCCAACTCATCTTGGGCTATTTCTGTTGGGAGACTATAATAACTTCTATTTCTTTAGGAGTTATGGGGTTGTTTAGATGATTTATCTGATTCTGATTTAACTTTGGTACCTGGTATCTGTCTAGAAATTTGTCCATTTTATTCAGTTTTGCTGAGTTTAGAATTTTGTAGTTGATTCTGATACATTTTTTTGAATTTCCTCAGATTCCATTCTTACCTTTCCCTTTTCATTTCTGATTTTGTTAATTTGGATACATGCTCTGTGCCCTCTAGTCTCTCTGGCCAAAGATTTATCTATCTTGTTGATTTTCTCAAAGAACCAGCTCCTGGTTTTGTTGATTCTTTGTATTGTCTTTTTTTTCTACTTGGTTAATTTCAACCCTGACTTTGATTATTTCCTGCCTTCTACTCCACTGGGGTATATTTGCTTCTTTGTGTTCCAGAGCTTTTAGGTGTGCTGTCAAGCTGCTGATGCATGCACTCTCCAGTTTCTTTTTGGAGGCATTCAGAGCTATGAGTTTTCCTCTTAGCACTATTTTATTATGTCCCATAATTTTGGGTATGTAGTATCTTCATTTTCATTAAATTCTTTAAATTCTTTATTACTTTCTTGACCAAGTTGTCATTGTGTAGAGCAATGTTCAACTTCCTAGTATATGTGCGCGTTCTGTCATTGTTGTTATTGAAGACAAGCTGTAGTCCCTGGTATTCTGATAGGATACATGGGATTATTTCTATCTTCCTGTATCTCTTGAGGCCTATTTTGTGACTGATTATATGGTCAATTTTGGTGAAGGTACCATGAGTTGCTGAGAATAAATTATATCCTTTTGTTTTAGGATGGAATATTCTATAAATACTTGTTAAGCCCATTTGGTTCATAACTTCTGTTAGTTTTTCTATGCCTCTGATTAATTTCTGTTTTTATGATTTGTCCTTTGATGAGAGTGGTATGTCGAAATCTCCTACTATTATTTTGTGAGATACAATGTGTGATTTGAGATTTAGTAAGGTTTCTTTTATGAATGTAGGTGCCCTTGCATTTGGAGCACAGATATTTAGAATTGAGAGTTCATCTTGGTGGATTTTTCCTTTGATGACTATGAAGTGTCCTTCATTACACTTTTGATGATTTTTGGTTGAAAGTCAATTTTATTCGATATTAGATTTCCTACTGCAGCTCGTTTCTTCAGACCATTTGCTGGGAAGATTGTTTTCCAGACTTTTACTCTGAAGTAGTGTCTGTCTTTGTCTCTGAGATGTGTTTCCTGTAGTAGCAAAATGCCTGGTCCTCTTTATGTATCCAGTCTGTTAGTCTATGTCTTTTTATTTGGGAATTGAGTCTATTGATGTTGAGATATATTAAAGAATAGTGATTGTTGCTTGCTATTATTTTCATATTAGATGTGGAATTATCTTTGTGTGTCTCTCTCTTCTTTTGTTTTCATTGCCAAGAGATTACTTTCTTGCTTTTACTACAGGGTAGTTTCCTTCTCTGTGTTGGAATTTTCCATCTATTATCATTTGTCCTGCTAAATTTGTAAAAAAAAATATGTGTAAATTTGGTTTTGTCATGGAATATCTTGGTTTCTCCATTTATGTTAACTGAGGGCTTTCCTGGATATAGTCACCTGAGCTGGCATTTGTGTTCTCTTAGGGTCTGTATGACATCTGTCCAGGATTTCTGGTTTTCATAGTCTCTGGTGAGAAATCTAGTGTAATTCTACCTTTATATGTCACTTTACCTTTTCCCCTTATTGCTTTTAATATTCTTTATTTGTGAATTTGCTGTTTTGACAATTATGTGAGGGGAGGAATTTCTCTTCTGGTCCAATCTATTTGGAATTCTGTAGGCTTCTTCTATGTTTCTGGGCTTCTCTTTCTTTAGGTTAGAGAAGATATTTTTTTCTATAATTTTGTTAAAGGTATTTATTGACCCTTTAACTTGGGAGTATTTAATGTATTCTATAACTATTATTCTTAGGTTTGATCTTCTCATTGTGTCCTGGATTTCCTGGATGTTTTGGGCTAGGAGCTTTTTGTGTTTTCCATTATCTTTACTGGTTGTGTCAATGTTTTCTCTAGTATCTTCTGCCCTTGAGATTCTCTCTTCTAGCTCTTATATTCTATTGGTGATTCTTGCATCTATGACTCCTGATCTCTTCCCTAGGCTTTCTATCATCAGGGTTTTCTCCTTTTGTGCTTTCTTTATTGTTTCTACTTCCATTTTTAAATCCTGGACAGTGTTTTTTCAATTCCTCACCTGTTTAGTTGTGTTATCCTGTAATTCTTTAAGGGATTTCCTCTTTAAGGGCTTCTACTTGTTTACTTTTGTTGTCCTGTATTTCTTTAAAAGTTATTTATGTCCTTCTTAAAGTCCTCCATCATCATAATAAAATGTGATTTTAAATCTAAATCTTGCTTCTCCCATGTGTTTGGATATTCAGTATTTGCTTTGGTGGAAGAACTGGGGCTCTAAAGATGCCAAGGAGCCTTCGTTTCTGTTGCTTAGGGTTTTTCACTTGCCTCTCGCCATCCAGTTCTCTTTGGTAGTAGCCTGTCTTGCTGTTTCTGACAGTAGCTTGACCTTCCTATAGGTCTGCATATCAACACTCCTGTAGACCAGTTTTCCTGTTTTCTTTCCGCCATTTCTGGGGACAGAGTGCTCTGCTCTCAGGTGTGAAGGTGCTCTGGTGACTGTCTTTCAGCTCTTGGTACAGGCAGAAACCTGAATGGTCCTGCCCCTGACTGCTCCTAGGTCCCTGTGCCCAGGGGGCACAGATGGCATGAGATGATTCCTTTTTGGTTTGGGGATGTGGTCAGTGGGTAGTCTCCTCTGATTTCTCAGGAGTGTCCGCACTTCTGAGGGTCCAGCTCTCTCCACCAAGGGATTTGTGTGCAGGAAGCTGTTTGACTGGTTCAGTTTAGTTCCGGGCACAGAATGGAACTGCAGGTACTTGCTGCCGATTGCACTGTGTTCAGAGGCACTATGCACTTTCCTTTTGGGCCAGGGATGTGGGCCAACATGGGCAGAGGTAGCAGTCTGTCCCATAGTCCCAGGATGGTCCACATTTCTGGGTGTTCAGCTCTCTCCCACATAGGATTTGAGAGCAGGGAGCTGTAGGATCGGCTAGGTTCAGTTCAGGGCACAGCCAGAAACTAGAAGTATGCTGTCCCTGAGGACTTCTGTCTTTGTGTGACCTGAGTCCACCAGGCAGGTCACTTGGAGCAGAAAAGTTGGTCTTACCTCTGCTCTTTTGTGTGTAGGTGCTCCTGGTAACCAGCTTTCAGCACTACGCGCAGGCAGGAATCAGAAAGGTCCTGCCCCTGAGTGCTCCTAGGTCCCTGCACCCAGAGGGCACAGCTGGCACTGGGTGATTCCCTCTTTGGTCAGGAATGTGGGCAGATGATAGTCTCCTCTGATTTCTCAGGAGTGTCTGCACTTCTGAAGGTTCAGCCCTCTCCCCCATGGGATTTAATCTTAACAGATATTTTAAGGCAATTTCTTTCATTTAGTTTTCAGATGCTCTGAAAAGGTTTGACCCATAGAGATTAGATGTATACCCTCATTCTCTGCTAGTTACAACCTTTACCACTGAGTATAACAAAACTTTCCTTTCATTTTGCATTTCGAGACAGGGAGACAGTAAATTGCTCAATGTATCCTGAAAGCTTCCTGTAACTCCAATGGCATTGAATTTAAAAATTTTTCAACAGCTAAACCCAGAACAAAGTACTTTCAGCAATGGACCAGTTCTCCTAATGAATCTCCTAATATTTTTTGTATTTTTTCATGGAATAGTTGATTGACAAAACAGTTTTAAAGCTGAGTATCCTTATGTTTGTAACTGCTGATATGTGTGACTGCTATCACAAAATCTACACACATAGACCTTTTCATTTTTGCTGTCCATTACTGACAGGACCATTTTTATCTGTCTCCATACTAAGCACATGTGACTTAATTGCACATGAGCCTTACTTCTGTCTCTAACAGCATTAAATATTTTATGGCTAAAATAATTTCTTACTTCTTCCAACTTATGTCACATGAAAAAAAAAAACCATGAGAATCCTCATGTTGTTGTTGTTTTCTCTTTCAATTAAGTAGTTTGTACATGGGTTTCATTTGTATCCTGAAGATATTTTACTTTTATAGATAACAGCATTCAAACTTAATTCATTATGCACTATTACTTAAATAAATACAATGTACATTTAAAATTATGTGTGACAAAAACAAAATCTCTTTCTTTTACATGTACATTATATAGATAACTACTCTACATTTCTTTAGAACATTCAGTATTATCACAGAAATCAAAGCCAATTAAAATTTGAATTTAAATTGTTTATGTTAGCTTTGTTTTTTCTAAAACTTTCTATGGTGAATTTTTAAACATATATTATAAACATTTAAACTTAAAATCACCCTTTCACTATAATTTTAATAGTAATTTAGCTTATTACACTCTTTTCAGAGTTTAAACTATATCTTGAGAACACATGAATAATTGGATTAAATAATACTTCTGTTATTTCACCAACATTTCTATTCTCGTATTATTGAGAACTAAAAGGATAGCATTTCAGCCTCCACTTGTGTGAGCTTAACCAACTGAAGTTAAGATTTTCTGCATAGTAAACTAGCAAAACCCATAGAGAGGTGAAAGAATAGGAGGGAAAATAACATTTTACCTTGGATCTGGCAAGATGGCGTAGACAATAAAGTGCTTGCTTTACAAACAACTGTATAGGGGCTTGGATCATTATACCTTCATCAAAGGCTGGCCTCTGGGGTGGATATGACACCAGGGCTGCTAGTGTTTGGGAGAAAATATCCAGAGGATTTCTAAAGCATTATGGACAATCTGTTAGCTCCATATTCCACAAGATGCACTTTGGTGGCTTGAATAATTGCCCCAATTGGTTTATGTGATTGTTTAAATAAGAGTAGCTCACATGTCCGATAGCTTGATACCCAGGTAGCTGTACTATTTGATAAGTGTTAGGAGGTATGGCCTTGAGGGAGTAATGTTGGCCATTTCAGAGGAGGTGTATCATTTCGGGTGGTCTTTGAGAACTTAGAAACCCATTCCAGGACCAGTTTCATTTTCTGCTTGAAATTTGAAGACTAGAAGTGAGCTGTCATTGACTGTTCTAGCACCATTCTTGACTACCTTCTGACATCTTCCTCAGAATGGTCACCGAGGACTAACCAGTTGATGCTGTATGCAATGCCCCGATTAAATGCTTCCTTTTATATGTTGACTTTTGTTATGGTTTGCCCTGGAGTTAGCTATATTTCGATGCTAATTCCACTGCCCCAAGGATGGCTTCCTAGTCACTATTCATGACTCAAGTGACTTCACCAGAAACTTCTCCCTTACTGGATAGAAGGCGGCCTGTCATTGGATGAGAAGGAAGGAGGAGCAGGAGAAAAGTCTGAAGGAAGAGGAGGAGAGTGGAACAGAAAGAGGAAGAGACAGGAGGGACAGACAGGGTAGCCACTGTGGAAAGAAGAATGGAAGCTGATGTTAAGGTTCCACTCTGTGTATTTACAGGTTGTTATTAATGTTCTTAAGGGATGGATGTGTACTGGGTTTTGTATGTTTAGGTGGGCAATTATATCTTATCAATTGGGTCAAAGCTAATTGTGTTGGGTATTCTTTTATGTGATGTTTGAGTGTAGGAAAGCGTGTGGTGGCTGGAAACACAGGGCCACTGCAGAATTGGCATGAAAACCTGCCTTGGGAACTGGATGGGTAGAGAGATTGCTGCCAGGCTCAGAGAGAGGCCTTCAGCAGTGTGATGTGAAATGGAGCAAAGCGGGTGAGAGGCTTTGCTGACTGAGAATTTAGATATTTAACAGATATCTTGGGACACTTCAGTGTAGAACTAGTGGGGATAAAAGATACCATTTTATATTTTTTATTTTTACAGCAACAGCCTTTGATATGGAATCTCCTTACAACAATACGATATTAAGGCAGAAGCTGGTATCACAAATGTACCTGTGCAAGGACTGGTCATTCAGATTGTTAAAAATATAAGTGAGACTTTGGGACAGAGGCATAGAAACTAACTGAGTACTTTAAGGGACTCTATGGGCCATTCTAGTGGGATCTTGGAAGACAACAGCATTGATTCCTCTTTGGACTTTAGAAGAATAACTCAGGAGTTTTCTGTAGGTACAAATAATAAAACGGATAAAGACTATCATTGTGATATTTTGACTAATATGAGGCTGCTATTTGGCCCTATCCAAGACTGAATTGAAGAGCTTTTTATTAAAATAGTTAAGAGATAGAGAAAAGGAATTGCAATTGTTGGAAGCAAATGTTGTGTTATTAGTGATGCAAAGTTTAAAATATTTCCCGATTCAAAGTGGAACACAATGTTCTTAGAGCTAGACAACACCCAGATAAACTTCCAATTTGTGATAAGGAAATAAAGGAAGTTTGATTAGCAAAGGAAAGCATCAACAAAAGAAAGTTTATGCAAATGTATCTCCTGGATGGTGCCAGGTTCTGTCCCCAGTAAGGAGTAGAACTTGGAATCCTTGATCAAATTCTGGTCATGGATATTGGATAATCTTTTTTTTTTCTATTTTTAATGGATATTTCAAATTTACATTTCAAATGTTATTCCCTTTGCCAGTTTCCTGGCCATAAGTCTCCTAACCAATCACCTTCCCCTTCTTCTGAAAGGGTGTTTCCTCTCCATAACCACTCCCACTTCCGGCCCCCACCCCCACATTCCCCTATACTGAGGAGTCCAGCATTGGCAGGACTAAGGGCTTCTCCTTCCATTGGTGTCCAACAAGGCCATCCTCTGCTACAAATGCAACTTGAGCCATGGGTCTGCCTTTGGGTAGTCGTTTACACACTGGGAGCTCTGGTTCGTTGGTATGGTTGTTCGTATGGTTGTAAGCCCCTTGATTTCCTTCAATCCTTTCTCTAATTCCTCCAATGGAGATTCCATTCTCAGTTCAATGGTTTACTGCTAGCATTCGCCTCTGTACTTGACATGCTCTGGCTGTGCCTCTCAGGAGATAGCTATATCAGGCTGCTGTCAGCCTGCACTTTTTAGCATCATCAATATTATATAGTTTTGGCGGCTGTATATATGGGCTGTGTAACCATGGGGGACAGACACTCCTTCAGTCTCTGCTCCCAACTTTGTCTCCATATCCCCTCCTATGAATATTTTTGTTCCCTCTTTTAAGAAGGAGTGAAGCATCTGCACTTTGGTCATCCTTCTTCTTGAGCTTCATTAGGTCTGTGGATTGTATCTTTGGTTATTGTTGCTTCTGGGTTAATATCCACAGTGAGTGCATACCATATGTGTTTTTCTGTGATTGGGTTAACTCATTCAGAATGATATTTTCTAGTTCCATCCATTTGCCTGTGAATATCATAAAGTCATGGTTTTTAATAGCTGAGTGATACTCCATTATGTAGATGTACCAGTTTTCTGTATCCATTACTCTGATGAAGGGCATCTGGATTCTTTCTAGCTTCTGGCTATTATAAATAAGGCTGCTATGAACATAGTAGAGCATGTGTCTTTGTTGTATGATGGAGCATCTTTTGGATATATACCCAGGAGAGGTGTAACTGGGTCCTCATGTAGTACAACGTCTAATTTTCAGAGGAACCTTCAGACTGATTTCCAGAGTAGTTGTACTAGTTTGCAACCCCACCAACAATGGAGGAGTGTTCCTCTTTCTTCACATCCTAGCCAGCATCTGTTTGTTAGTTGAGATGTTGATCTTAGCCATTCTGACTGGTATGGGTTGTTTTGATTTGCATTTCCATTATGACTACAGATGTTGAACATTTCTTTAGGTACTTTTCAGCCATTTGATATTCCTCAGCTGAGAAGTCTTTGTTTAATTCTATACCCCATTTTAAATAGGGTTATTTGTCTGTCAGGAGTCTAACTTCTTGAGTTTCTGTATATTTTGGATATTAACCCTCTATTAGATGTAGGATTGGTAAAGATCTTTTCCGAATTAGTTGGTTGCCCTTTTGTCCTAATGACAGTATCCTTTGCCTAACAGAAGCTTTGCAGTTTGATGAGGTTCCACTTGTCAATTCTTGATCTTAGAGCCTAATCCATTGGTATTTTGTTCAGGTAACTTTCCCCAGTGCCCATGTGCCCAGTCCCACTTTTTCTTCTATTAGTTTGAATATATCTGATTTTATGTGGAGATTCTTGATCCACTTGGACTTAAGCTTTGTATGGGGTGAAAAGAATGGGACAATTTGAATTCTTCTACATGCTGACATCTAGTTGATCCAGCACCATTTATTAAAATGCTATCTTTTTTTGCACTGAATGATTTTAGCTCGTTTGTCAAAGATCAAATGATCTTAGGTGAGTGGGTTCATTTCTTGGTCTTCAATTCTATTCCGGTGATCTACCTGCCTGTGTCTGTTCCAATACCATAGAGTTTTCATTACTATTGCTCTGTAATACTGCTTGAGGTCAGGGATGGTGATTCTTCCACAAGTTCTTTTATTGTTGAAGATAGTTTTTGCAAACCTGGGGTTTTTGTTATTGCAAATGAATTTGCAAATTGCTCCTTCTACTCTTTGAAGCATTGAGTTGGAATTTGATGGGGATTGCATTGAATCTGTAGATTGCTTTATACCAAATGGCCAATTTTACAGTGTTAATCCTGACAATCTATGAACATAGGAGGTTGTTCCAACTTCTGAAATATTCTTTGATTTCTTTCTTCAGAGACTTGAAATTCTTGTCATACAGATCTTTCACTTGCTTGGTTAGAGTCACACTGAGGTATTTTATATTATTTGTCACTATTATGAAGGGTGTCATTTCCATAATTTCTTTCATAGTCTGTTTATCCTTTGAGTCTAGGAAGGCTACTGATTTGTTTGAGTTAATATTTTACACAGCCACTTTGCTGAAGTTATTTACCAGCCTTAGTGGTTCTGTGGTGAAACTTTTGGGGTCATTTAAGTATACTATCATATCACCTGACAATTGCTATACTTTGATTTCTTCCTTTCCAATTTGTATCTATTTGACCTCCTTTTGTTGTCTGATTGCTCTAGATAGGACTTTGAGTACTGTATTGAATAAGTAGGGAGAGAGTTCGGAGCCTTGTCTAGTCCCTGATTTTAGTGGGATTGCTTTAAGTTCCTCTAAATTTAGTTTAATGTTGGCTTCTGGTTAACTGTATATTGCTTGTACTATGTTTAAATATCAGCCTTGTATTCCTGATCTTTCCCAGACTTTTATCAACAAGGGATGTTGAATTTTATCAGCATCTAATGAACTGATCATGTGGGTTTTTTTCCTTTGAGTTAGTTTACATAATGGATTATGCTAATGTCTGTCTGTATATTGAACCATCCCTGGGATGAAGACTACTTGATCATGATGGATGATTGTTTTGATATGTTCTTGGTATCAATTTGTGATAATTGTACATTTATGCATTCATATTCATAAGAAAAATTGACCTGAAGTTCTCTTTCTTTGTTGGGTCTTTGTGTGGCTTAGGTACAAGCATAACTGTGGCTTCATAGAAGGAATTGGGTAATGCTCCTTCTGTTTCTATTTTGTGGAATAATTTGGACAGTATTGATATGAGGTCTTCTATGAAGGTCTGATAGAATCTTGCACTAAACCCTCTCAATAACTTCTTCTATTTCTTAGGAGTTATGGGATTGTTCAGATGATTTATCTGATCCTGATTTAACTTTGGTACCTGGTGTCTGTCCAGAAATTTGTCCATTTCATCCAGATGTTCCAGTTTTGTTGAATATAGACTTTTGTAGTTGGATCTGATGATTCTTTTAATTTCCTCAGATTCTATTGTTATGTCCCCCTTTTCATTTCTGATTTTGTTAATTTGGTTATATACTCTGTGCTCTCTGGTGACTCTTGCTAAGTGTTTATTTAACTTGTTGCTTTTCTCAAAGAACCAGCTCCTGGTTTTATTGATTCTTTGTATAATATATTTCTGTCTACTTGGTTGATTTCATCTCTGTGTTTGATTATTTCCTGCCTTCTACTCATCTTGGGTATTTTTGCTTCATTTGTTCTAGAGCTTTTAGGTATGCTATCAAACTACTGGTGTATGCTCTCTTCAGTTTCTTTTTGGAGGCACTCAGAACTATGTGTTTTCTTCTTAGCACTGCTTTGATTTTGTCGCAAAGTTTGGGGGATGCTGTGTATTAATTTTCATGAAATTCTAAAAAGTTTTTAATTTCTTTATTTCTTTTTAATCAAGTTATTGTTGAATAGTGCATAGTTTAACTTCCATGTATATGTGGGCTTTCTCTGTTATTGTTGTTATTGAAGACCAGACTTAGTGCCTGGTTATCTGATAGTATGCATGGGATTACTTCAATCACCTTGTATCTGTTGAGGCCTGTTTTGTGACAAACTATATGGTCCATTTTGGAGAAGGTATCATGAGGTGCTAAGAAGAAAGTATATTTTTTGTTTTTTAATAAAATGTTCTCTAAATATCTATTAATTCCATTTGTTTCATAACTTCTGTTAGTTTCTCTACATCTCTGATTATGTTCTGTTTCCATGATCATGTTTCCATGATCCATGATCCATTGATGAGAGTGGTATGTTGAAATCTCCTACTATTATTGTGTGAGATTCAGTGTGTGCTTTGAGCTTTAGTAAGATTTCCTTTATGAATGTAGGTACCCTTGCATTTGGAATATAAGTATATAGCATTGAAAGTTCATCTTGGTGGACACATTGGAAGACTCCCAACTTAAAGGGCCAGTAAACATCTTCAACAAAATAATAAAAGAAAACTTCCCTAACCTAAAGAAGCAGATGTCTATAAACATGAAAGAAGCCTACAGAACTCCAAATAGATTGGACCAGAAAAGAAATTCCTCCCATTACATAATAGTCAAAACATCAAACATATACAACAAAGAAAGAATTTTAAAAGCAGTAAGGAGGAAAGGTCAAGTAACATGTAAAAGCAGAACTATAAGAATTACACCAGACTTCTCACCAGAGACTATGAAAGCCAGAAGATCCTGGTCAGATGTCATATCCTAAGAGAACACAAATGTCTGTACAGGGTACTATATCCAGCAAAACTCTAATTAACATAGATGGAGAAACCAAGATATTCCTTGACAAAATCAAATTTACACAATATCTTTCTGCAAATCCAGTCCTACAAAGGATAATAGATGGAAAACTCCATACAAGGAGGGAAATTACACCCTAGAAAAAGCAAGAAAGTAATATCCTTGCAACAAAACCAAAAGAAGAGAGCCACAAAAACATAATTTCACCTCTAACAACAAAAATACCAAGAAACAACCATTACTATTCCTTAATATGTCTTAACATCAATGGACTCAAATCCCCAATAAAAAGACACAGACTAACAGACTGGATATGTAAAGAGGACCAAACATTTGGCGCATACAGGAAAAACACCTCAGAGACAAAGACAACCACTACCTCAGAGGAAAAGTGTGGAAAACAAATTCCCAAGCAAATGTTCTGAACAAACAATCTGGAGTAGACATTCTAATATAGAAAAAATTGGCTTTCAACAAAAAGTTATGAAAAAAGATAAGGAAGGATGCTTCATATTCATCAAAGAAAAAATCTACATTCATAAAAGTCCCTGAATCAGAGATAACTCCATGGAGACTAGGAAAGGCTATTGTGTGATCTGTTAAAGTGAAACCTACATTTTCTTAGACACGACAATATTTTGGGGATACAAATGTTTTAGGATGCCTGTCAATGGTAGATTTTAAGACAATGTGGAAAGACCAAAAAAGAGTGAAGTCATTTTCAGTCACAAAAGTGGCAAGAGAAGTACAATCTAATAATCTCCTTAATATCAGACAGAGAATTGTGAAATTTGAATTTTTGTTGCTGGTCTTTAATCTTGATATGGTCTGGCATTTTCTCCCTATTTTCATTCTTTCTTGAATGAATACCTATTACTAATTATTGTGTTTTGGGTGTACATGATTTTCAGTTTGATTCTACAGTGTGCTACACTTAAGATGTTGCTTTGAGACTTTGAAAGCCATATGGATTTGAAAGTTTTAACCAGTATTTGACTTTGGAAGATTACAGGGACTTTTAAAATTGGACTAAAGGCATTTTGCATTATGGTGTGTGTGTGTGTGTGTGTGTGTGTGTGTGTGTGTGTGTGTGTATGTGTAGAGGGCCGCAATAACATTCGCCACCACCAGATGGCGCTGGCTTCCACTGCGCCCCACGTGGAAGGCCAGGTCAGTCAAGATGGTACTGGCCTTTACAACGGATGGCAGGAGCCTTTATTATGGGGAGATTAACTGGAGTGCGCGCTATGTGCAAAGAGTGCCTTCATGCACACTTTGCCCATTTCACGTACCTGATGAGGCTGTCATGACACACACACAACACAATCAGGTGTGGGTGAGAGAGGGATAAATAGAGAGAGAGAGAAAGGCTGGACAGAAAACTTCCACCAGAGAGAGGAATAGACAGGAATAAAGTCAGGGGATAGTAAAGATTTTATGTCTCAGAGTGTAGAGCTTCTTGCCGGGCGGAAGTCGTGGTGGGACATTTGGTGCAAGCAGAAACCCTGGGAAAAATATCGTATGCCATGGGAAGCCCCACTTCATGGAACAAATTCAGAAGCTATGAGGGAAGACTCCTGGAGAGACCATGGCTAGCCTTGATCCGCTCCAACTTTGTCTCCTGCCGGCCTTTATCCCTTGAGTTGCTCTGGCAACCCTCGATTTTTCTCAATTGACAGGTCTTGAGTTTTTGTCACCTTCAAAAGGCGTCATGGAGGTTGTATGAGGGAACTGCCTAGGTAAAACAACAAAGCCCGGAGAGCGTTGGGGGTATAAGGGAAAAAAGATGGTCAGAAACAGGGTAGAAAAGTTCCAACGGAAAAACTGATCGATCTCTAGGCAGTCCTCCAATTGGAGGTGAGAAGTTGGAGAAAAAGAATGTCCTGGGGAGAGAATAAAAGAGGAGGGGTAAAAAGAAACACAGTATTTTGGGAGAAAAACTTTGTCTTGGTGCTTATAAAAGGTATAATTAAGCTCCCACAGCGGCTCAGAGAAGAAAGGGCGTCCGTCTTGGGCGCTGAGCGCGACAGCTTTACAGAGTCATTGATCAGATTTGATCGAGGCAACCGCCTGAAAATTTATTCAGGAGAATCAAAAAAAAAGGACATCTCAGTGCCCGTGCACAGCCTGATGGAGTTTATGTAATTGGGTTGAGTAAAAATATTCAGGGCTGTGTTTGGGAAACTTCCATACCATTGGCAAATGTCGGTTGTGCCGCTCAGATAATATATCTCAGTATCTTACAGGAATTGGGTTTCAACACGTTGGTGGACTAGTCCAGGAATTGAGACAATCCATCGCCCATATCAACTCCACCGAAAGTGGATAGTCACCGTGAACACCATCTGTTTTTTTTCCTCTTTGTCTATTGTTTGTCTCTGGTGCACCAGGATGTCCCCGTGTCTGTCAGTTTATGTCTGTGATTTTTGTTTCTCGTTGTTTTAAATGTTTTATGTTTCATGTTCAAAAAGAAAAAATGGTAAAAACCTTATCTGCGGGTCATACACACCTTGACTTGGTTTTTAACTTCGGTTCAAAAAAAACAAATGAATAGAAAAAGGTTTCAATCAGGTCTTTAAAGCCCTGTGCCTAGAGCCAGGTGTCTAGATTAGCTGGAGGAACTGCTTAGAGGCTGGCTAAGCGTCTACACGGGCTGATCTTAAAGGTTCTTAACAGCTTCTCAGCTTCTTTGGTATGAGAGTTGATAGCTGTTTCTGAGAAAAATCCTGACTGGTTAATTGACTCAACAGGTGACAAGGTGCATCTCTTAAAATCATAGCTAAAAAGGTAAAAATGGTGTTTGATATGTGTAGCCACTTCAATTTGTTTCTCATTGGTTTTAAATGTATAAATATGCTCTGCTTGCCTTGCAAAAATTTGTGGACTATTGGTTTTCAAGTTATGGATATGGTTAAAAGGTATAATATTGACAACAGAAAGTTGGCTTAAAACTATAATTTAGATGAAGTAATTCTAGATACATGTGACATTGGGCCACCCTAGTGAAACAGGTCTGAATTGAGGTAATATTTTTATGGAATTCTTATCTAGAAACCAGGCTTCTAAAAAAAAGAATTTGGGACATTGTCTCGATTATTGGAGACCCACGCCATTATCAGCGTTCAATTGTAGAATTGATAGTCAAACTTTACAACATAATAGATAGACTTGTGGTGCCTTGGAGACTAGATTATTTGGGGGTTGAGTTTTGCTTTCCATAGGTGTGGCTTGCCGGAAGTTATCTGTATTCTAATGCTAATTTCCACTGCCGGGAGAACTGCCCCTAGTCCCATACTTCAAGAGCTCAGGTGACCTTGTGGTGGTGGTCTGCTGTTCAAAAGGAGAATTTAAGATTGTGATTAAGGATTGCCAGTGTTACATTGACTAACTCAAATTTATTTATAATTGAGGAAAAATCAAACAGGTAGAGATTGTATTGGATAGAGATTGTTACAAGATTTATAAAGGATTGATGAGGTTTTAGAACTTATGAGAACATTACAGCTTGTTTGCTTTACTCCAACTGCCATTTCAAGATAGATTTAGGATTGTTTTATGCAGTTTGTTTTACATCCTGCGATTGTGAAGAGTTTTTATTTTGTGAGCTTGCTTATAATTTTAGAGAGCCCATAGAGTGATATCATTAAAAAGTGGCTAATAGCCTTATATTATGTAATTTTGTTGCTTCTTCAATGTAAAAGTTAGAACTTTGAATCTTTCAGTGTATATGAAAAAATTTTACTACAAACTTTTGCTCTCAAAATGAGCTTTAATGACATTGGGGGAGTAGTACATGTTACACTACTCCAAAAAAGAATATTTGAAGCTAATGTTAAAGCTTCTAAAGATATGTTAATTTGGCTAAGTACCTCCCTTACCAGAGGACTTGGGTCTTTGTTATGAACATTGGAGATAAACTTCAGCTGTGTTAATTGAATTGTAGGCTAGAGTCATGGAAGTATTTTAAAAAAGAAACCTGGTGAAACATACCTTAGTCCAAACAACAATTTAATTGGTTATTACAAAATACTGATATTTGGCCTATTTCATATACAAATTTCAGGCAAAATTGATAATTTTACTCCTTGCATGCTTTTTGTATTTACTGTAAATTTGTGCATGCAACCATAGAAAATCGCTTACTGTATTTATAGATGGTTCATCTAATGAAAAGGCTACATGTATGATTGGATCACTTGTTTATTCTCTTGAGTTTCCCCTGCTTCAATATAGACTATTAAATTACGCGTGCTGTAGCCATTGTTTTAAATGTTAAAAATCAAGCTTTAATTCATATACTGATAGCCAAAGGTGTGGCTTGTGGTTTTACAATTGATTAAAAAGTTTTTCCTTTTTTTAGATACTACTAGCCCTCAAATTTTACAATTACTTAATGCTTTATTAGAGACAGGTTTTCTACTTGAAATCAGTGAGTGATTCGTGTAAATTGTCTGACAACTCACTGTCCTTTCAGTGCTCTGGCTCAGAGAACTAAACAAAACCATAGACCCAGCTCTTTGAAAATGATAATGGAGTTGATAACACACCCTCACGAAAAGAGGAAGACTCCATTTGCTTACTTTCAACGCCCAACCTCACCTAGCTCAGATTTCTAGTACAGGCTAAATCTGGACCTTGTTTACAGGATTTGACATTTCTAATTAATGCTTATGTTTAGGTAAAATAAAGTTTGTGAGGTGCTGGAGAGATGGCTTAGTGGTTAAACACTAAATACTGTTCCTTTATAGGACATTTAAAGAACTCAAACTGGATTGCCCTAACTCCTTAACTAGGGAGGACAGATACCAGACAGATTAGGCCTTACATAAGAAAAATTAGTGAAAAAATCTCATTCTTTATATATCCAAAACAATAATGCTGGAAACAATAATTTGGTACAGTCAAATTATAAAATACAAAAGTATCAATGTCCTCAATTTTATCCTCGAGGACTTATCTTAATAAACAATATTTTAACAATTTTTTAATAAATAAAGGGGAGTTACCCTGAATGCTAATAATACTCCTTTTATTTCAATTTTAAAAATTTGGATGCCAAAGTTATGGCACCCTACAACTAGGCACCCTACAACTGGGCATACTCCTGCCTAGGTGAAATAGAAGATCCACATATTGACTTCAGTCCTGTCCAGATATTTTATATGGGGAAGAGGGAATGTCTGTGTTTTTCTGAGGATGCTACAAAGAGTGTGCCAGCTGCCTGGGTGGTTGCTGAGACTTGCTGATCCTGGTTACATGAAGATTAAGCTCTCGTGGTTCGGGTCACTAGAGTCATTACTCTGCCCTGAAAGGAAGGCGGAAGATCACCCTTCACCTTTTGTCATCACAGAAATCTTGCCGTTGCTGCAGTCAGTGTTACCGCTGCGTGTGTTCCCGTCCTGTGGCCTCGCTCAGACTCTGCCACTTTGCTGATTCAGCTGTTACCCCTGTCCCTTCATTTCCTGGTGACTCTTGCTGCCTTAACTGGTAACTGGTGTTGCCATTTTACAGACTGTAGCTTAGAAAGCCACCTGTGTAAAAAGCTTACAATGACTGGAAGAACTCTGTCCTGGTCATTTAGATCTCAAATTGGTTCCATTGTCTGCTGGTTGTTCCAGAGAAAAATGACTGATCCTGAACTGTCCTGGAAAAGACCTTGACACTTTTCGCTGCTATTGTAGCAGCCATTACACTACAGACATTGTGTCTACAGTGTCTGAGTTATCCTCCCCTATTGTTAGACAAGTACAATGGTGAACTTTCTGGGTAGTTACTAACAATTGGAAATTCTAAATTTCATTATAGGGGTGGCTTGACCATGGCCCTTGGTGGCAACAGCTGAGAGGACAAATGGGGTGCCCACTACTTATCGGGGAGTGGCTCTGTTTTGATGCAGCCCCCTATGCTGTGGATCAGTATTCATACCATGGTTGGTTTGCAAACTCAGATCTCAACAGTAATGTGACAAGGCCGTTATTCACTCAAGCACTTGTGGCCATTGTACAAAGGCCTCCCACTGAAATTTGGTTATCTTGCTCAGGACTTACTCTGTATCTGAGTTCCCTGCTCCCTGCACCCCAGGACCTGTGGGTCCATTTGCACCCTGGGAGAGGGTCTCTCTCTGTATTCTGAGTTCTCTGCTCTTGCACCCATGGATCTGTGGGTCCATTTGCACTGGGATTGAGAGAGACTCAGCGATTTCCTTTGATCAGCCCCTGCACGCCATGAGGTTTCCTCATTTGCGATGGGGTGATCATAACTGCTATAAAATTATATATATTAAAAAGGGTGAGATGTAGGGCAATAACATTCGCCACCACCAGATGGCGCTGGCTTCCCTCACCCCACGTGGAAGGCCAGGTCAGTCAAGATGGCGCTGGCCTTTACCAGCATAAGCCGGCTCCTATGGGAGATTAACTGTGTCGCATGTGCAAGAGTGCCTTCATGCCAGGTCTTTGCCCATTTTCGAGTACCATGTGAGGTCATGATGGCGACAATCAGGTGTGGGTGCACACAGGGGGGATAAATAGGAGTGCGCCTGGCCCGGCACTGTGGCTTCCACCATGAGAGAGAATAGACAGGAATAAAGTCACTCATAGTAAGAATTTCTATGTCTCGCGTGCTTCTTGCCGGCGGAAGTCGTGCGTGGGACATGTATGTGTGTGTGTGGTCATCTGTGTGTGATTCTAATTCATGTAAAAGAATTCCTCATGGAGTCCAGAAGATTGTGTAACAGGGATTATATATCCACCAAATGTGGATGCTAGAAAACAATATTAGAACCTCTTGAAAAGTCAGTAGTTCTCTTAGCAACTCAAGACCTTTTGTGCTAATTACATAATCTATGCAATATCTTATTTTCCCTCATTATTACATCTTTTATCTGTATATAATTTTTCTACTTTTTCTATCTCTTAATCTTAGATTAGATAATGAACATTGTAAATTTTATATCATTGAATGCTGGATATTTAAATAGGATGAATATCCATGGAATTTATTTTGAAATGAAATGTTTTTAATTCTGCATATATGAAATACTAAATAACTAGAATATATTATTTTAAACAATGTTTTATCTACAAATTATTTTTAACATAAAAATAATTTATCTAGCTAGTCTAAGGCCCAAACACATGTACCGCAGAGGATGCTCTAGTCTAGCCTTAATGAAAGAAGATGCATCTAATCCTTGAGAGACTTGAGGCCCCAGGAATTGGGAGGCATGGTAGGTTATGGGGGAAATGGAGGTGTAGGGACATCCTCTTGGAGATGGGGGAGGAAGAATGGAATGAGGAACTGTGGGAGGGTAGAACTGGAGAGGGTTGACTGGACTGTAAAAAATGATAAAGATAATAAAAAATATAAATGATCAACCATACACTGAGAAATATGACTTGGAACCAAGACTCATGGTAAATCTGTTTTGTTTAAAACTTTGGTTGTTTCTATTTCCACCAACACTTAAAAATTTGCTGTTACATTAAAGTGTGTCAACCAGCCTCTCACATTGAGTTTGGGTTGACAGTATTGTTTCCATTGTTAGCAAGGTACTACTTGATTTTATAGCTTTCAGAAACTTCAGTTTGCATCTGTTTTTGACAGGTCAGTGTAATTATTGCATAATTAACTTATACAGCACAAATATACATTCCCACAAAGTGATGAGCACGAAGGTCGTCTGAAATGATTTAATCACAATTTCTTCCTAATGAATAGAGTGTTTATTTAACCCATGTGCATATATGGTATCTGCCAAATAAAAATCCAATTATGATAATTTGAACATTACTTTTTTGATTATAGTCAAATCCATTATGAAATTAGGTTATTTAAATCTTGTTAAAAAATTTAAAGCAAATGGTTTGATTTTAATGCACATCTGATTTAGCACTTAAATATATTTTCACAAATTTAGTATATTTTATTTCCAAAGCTAGAATCGTCACTTCATTTTGGAAAGAATTTGGTATCAATAGTTAATAAAGCATTCATATGTGGTATTGTAGAAGTTTCAGCATTTCTCTCCTTATTTTTCTTCTCTCATATATTACATCCCTTCTGCAGCCTCTCCTCCCTGCACTACTCCAAGCCCCTCTCCCTCTCACCTCTCTATCACACCTACTCCTCCTCAGCCTCTTTGGAAAAGAGGTCAATCAGTATACTATCTGTAATATAAATTATTTGAAGACAAAGAATTAATACTGTCCTTGTGTCTACATGTTTCCGTGTGCATGAGTCTATGTGTGTAAACATATGCAGGCATTAATATTTACACATATAAAGAAATAATGAAAAGGATATATGAATATAAATATATATGTGAAAGTTACACACGAACATATAGATGGAAGACACACACATTTATATTTTTCCACATCACTGAATGCAATGTCAAATATTTCTTTTTTGGAAACTAAATTAAGTGCTTTCAGCAGTCAAGTAGTGAGATTTTTATGCATCCATAATGTTTATACCATAACTATAATATCCTTGTTTCTTATTCTCAGATGATTATAGTTCTTACTGCATGAATATTTTATTCAGAACAGAGAAAATTCCTATATCAAATATGTTCCCTGCTATTGCTGCCAAAATCATTCACACATAGTAGATGCTAAATGATTGGTCCCTTAAACATTGAAATTACATAACTTCATGAAGCTTAGATGCAATTTTTCTCCCCTCTTATGCAATATGGATTATTAATAATTACTATTATTACAAATGAAAAACTCAACATGATTACAAAATTAAATAATAAACAGTTGGCAATTATTTTCATAGTTCTGCCAGTCATATTTCAAGTGAAATAATTACTTCCCAGGAGTCTCTAGTAAACTTGAAAATGTATGTAATAATAATAGTTTATAGTAATAATTATTCAGAAACAGCTTTAAAGCACAGAAATAGTGGTTTGGGTTCAAATTCTAAAATTGAAGTGCCGTATTCTTTCATTAGTAATGCTGGATATAAATCAGTTTCCTACAGTATTAATGTAGAAGCTGTTTAGCCTGTTGCTTTGAGCCTTGGTACAGTTTCTGTGGAGCTATTTTGTGCACATCTCTATTGTGTGATAAGGGATGATAGAGAAGATAATCTACTTCTCAGTGATAACCTTGTGTAGGCACTTAAGAAAGCTCCAACAACAGCTGTCTGCTGTTTATTCCACCTCATTTATAGTTCTGCGAGAAAAAGACAATTACTCCTAACTGAGCACTCAACCACTTGCTAAAATCTTTTATTCAAAAGAAATCTTAGTCTTCTTTCCATTCTACTAAATCGGTTCTGCTTACTTGAACTGAAGTCAGGGACCCCGTATATTTGAGTTGCAGGAAGGACTGAAGAAACTGAGAGAGAGAGCAAGTCCATAGGAAGACCAACAATCCAAACTAAACCAGACCCCAGTAAGCTTCCAAAGACTGATCAACCAACCGAAAGCTTACAAGGGCTGGTGTGAGGCCCCTGGCACATACATAGCAGAGATCTGCCTGGTCTGGCCTCAGTGACAGAAGATGCTCTTAATACTCGAGGGACTTGAGGCCCCAGGGAAGCTGGAGATCAGATTGAGGGAAGTATCCTCTAGGAGACAAGGAGAGGAAGAAAAGGATGAGGAAATGTGCAAGGAGGACTGAGGAGGAGCAATGACTATAATATAAATAAATGAAATAACTTAAAATATATAATTTTTATTTGAAACACAACTGAATAACTTTCTTCATTTCCATTTTCTCTCTGTCTCCCAAAGTTCCTTCTCTCAGATGACTGCAATTCTATCCCTGTCTCACACTGATGGTCTTTTTTCTTTTAGTATTATTGATATTTATTCATATTTATATATGTATGTATGTATACATAATACACATTTAAGACTGGGTATGTGTTTGTTGTTTTTATTTGTGTGTGTGTGTGTGTGTGTGTGTGTGTGTGTGTGTGTGTGTAATTACAGTGATGATCACTATGCATTGGGCAATTAGCAAACTCTTCCTGGGGGAAGGCAAATTCATTTTTCCGCAGCTTCCCACAGAGTTCCTCATCTTGCAGTGGGACATGTGGGTGACTTCTCATTTCTTCACCAGCATGTCTGTTGATATTGCCTTTGTTCAGATATTATATATGCAGCTATTTCTATGAAATGTTGTTTTCGAGCTGGTATCCTGGCATTCCAATGTTTTGCAACTTTCTGACTCTTCTTCTGTGATATTACTCGGAGCCATAGATAGGCAAGTTGTGATGTAGATATATTCATAGATGTTCTGCTCCTTGTGGCACATGGTTCCCTTGATGTTTGTCTCATTATAGTTTTACCTAGTGGTCTTTATTTCTCTATTTACTGTAAAGAGAATTATTTGGGATTGTCTGTGTGTTGATGGTGAGTGATAGATACACTTATCTGTGGGCATAAGAATGAGATTTAGAATGTAGCTATGAATTATGTTGGTATAGCAAAGTGCTGGTAGTCAATTAGTTTCTAAAGTCCATATCTTCTCACCTTTTCTCACATCCAGTGAAATTTTGAATTTTTCAGAGATATTCATTTGAGTGCACAGAACCATGGCTCTACTGATAAGAAAATGAGCCTTTAGTTTTCATTGTTGTCATTACGTTAATAAAAATACTTGAAATTTTTGCTTTTTGTTTCACTGATATTTGGCCTTTTAATCATGTCTGATTTAAAACAACTGAGAAAGTCCATGTGATGCTTACGGGGTGCTTTACTTTTTCTTTGTATATCAACTCTTTGGTAATGACTATTTCAGTGGCAAAATCAGACAAATTGATTATATAACAAATAAATAAGCTGTGAATTCTACCTAAAATTTGAAATGTCACATGAAACCCAAACTTTCAACAGGTTTTCATGGAATATCACATTAAGCCCAACATGTGTAATGCAGCACGTTTGGAGATTAATGTCACTGACTACTTCCTACCTTGATTATAGGAGGTGGCAGAAAGATTGAAAAGCCATAATTTAGATATATATTTCTCTTTTTTGATGATTTTTTTGATTCAGGTTTTCCCTATTGCTCTCTTACTTTGAATGAGACTGTTCCAAAGACTATTTTTATTATTCTATTTTGTCTCTTATAGACATGCCTTTACTATTAGACATAGATGTGTGATTCTATAAATATATTTGTCATATGCTTTCAGTTAATTATATTTGGATATGTTGGTATTTGAAAAAGAGTACTGAATTTATAATAAGGCAAGACATGCTGCATACTGAACTGGCCTTTATATAATTTTTTTAAAAAAATCATTCATTGTTTCCTTATCTTTGCAATATAACTAACATTTACAGGAATTGATAATAGGATGTTCTAGTTTATGTCTCTATTGCTTGGAAAAAATACTCTGTCCATAGGCAATTTAATGCAGTGATTTATTTCATCTTATAGGATACAGATCAGTTATAGGATCTTATAGGACTACATGCAGTTATAATGGTATAAATTCCTCAACTATGCTTTTTCTTTTCTTGATGACTTAAAGAAGGAAAAAGAGGAGGAGGAGGAAGGAAAAAGGAGGAGGAGGAGGAGGAGGAGGATAAGAAGGAGAAGGAGGAGGAAGGGAGGGAAGGAGGAGAGAAGGAAGAAGGAAGGAGAAGAAGAAGAAGAAGAAGAAGAAGAAGAAGAAGAAGAAGAAGAAGAAGAAGAAGAAGAAGAAGAAGAAGAAGAAGAAGAAGAAGAAGAAGAAAAGAAGAAAAGAAGAAGAAGAAGAAAAGGAAAAAAGGTTAAATATATTACTCATCAATGTCATATCAGGAGGTTCAGAAACACACTCAAATTCATCTTTACTTGCCTTATTTTCTGGAAAAGATTTGGTGGTCTCTTATGTCCTCAGAAAAACATTAAATAATAATTATATGGAAAAGAAAGCTAACAAACAAAGTAGAAAATATTGTTTATTACCTTGAAGAAATTTGCAACCTATTTAGGGAGATAATATAATTACATATAAATAATTTATTTGGGTCTCAATTTCATCAGCAATAAAATAAGGATGGCAATTATTACACAGCACTGTGGGTTAACAGTGCTAATGTAATGGGAATAAAATTTATATGAGATCATGATTAACGAAGTTTGCATCTAGATATTTAATTGAAGCATCACCACAGGCCTGGCCTGGAGTGACATTCACAGCTGCAAATGTGTAAAGTGTTATGTGTTTACAGGTGTGTGAGCATATATGAATGCATTTGTGCGTGTGAGTATGTGTGTAAGAAGATTATGTATGTTTGTGCTTCTGTATGTGTGTGTGTGTGTGTGTGTGTGTGTGTGTGTGTGTGTGTATAGAAAGAAAGGGGATCTTAAGTAGCAGAAACTCATCAGAATATTTTCCATTCAGAGATTGCCATAAATCATATCATGCTAATGGCATGCTCTGCGGTCTTCTTCCATGATTCCTTTTACATATGGAATTAAGTCTTTAGTATAAAATAGTAAATAATAGGGTTGAGAATAAAACTGAGAGTGCAATAAAATGAAGACATGTTTTCTAAGATAGCATTTATCTTAATAGTTGATATAATTTCTGGATCATTCCATTAAATCTATTATAGTTTGATATTCTGGAAACTGAATATCAGTTGTTAAAACCTGGAAGGCAATTCTGGGTGAGTGCCTGTATTTCTCCTCTTTGAAATCATTTCCAAATTCTAATGTAATTCCTCATCCACACTGTAAAAGACGCTTTTGGCTTCAGATATGTCCAAAGCTAAGCACCTTCCTTTTATTACTGATCTTAAACATCAACCAAAACTGATGCATATAACATGGTTTTATCCAAACATATTTTTAATATATTCCTTTTCAAAATATCTAGGATATATTTTAACATGGCAGGATTCTGATGAGGAAACATGAAAGTCAGTAAAAAAAAATAATATTTAGCTGACAGAGTGCTTGAAAACAAATTGTGTAGACATCAGACAAAGCAGTCACTTTGCCTGAATGCTCCTTCCTTCAGTGAGAATTAACACACAGATTTGGAACATCACCCTTGCTTCATAGTCAATAATGTCATACAAGTCTTTTTTTAAAAGATGCATTTTGAGTTATGTATATAAGTATGTCTTTCTGTTTATGCAGGGGTTAATATGAATGTTGGGAACTAAACTTAGATCCTCTCCAAAGCCAATATGAGTTACTAAGCAATGAGCAGTGCCCCCAACCACTCACTGAACTTTTGAAAGAAAAAAATTCCATTTCTATGTGACGTGCAAATGTTTCTCAGGCCATGGTATACAGTGATACACATTGAAGCCACAGCAGCTGATGACCTCCAGCCAGGTGTAAGAAATTATATCAAACAAGCAGTTCCTTGTAGGCAATGTATAGAGCAACATAAACTCCAGTCAAGAGCAAGAGAACTGACTGTGATTAAAAAAGGTATATAATATAGTAATAACCAAAAGAGGAACAAGACTTGAATCAATCAAGACCCAAGATTTTATAAGTTTCCTCAAATTGCCCCAAACCATAAGAATATTCCTCTATAGCTGTTTAAGAGACAGAGTGAAAATATCTTTCACTCCTTATTAGTGCAATATCAGTAAAGCTTTTAATGTTTTGAATAACTTCTGTATTGCCATTAATATCTGTGTTTATATGCTGTGCGTTGATATCCTGCTTGGTACAATTTCTCTGTTTTATATAAGTAGAAACCTATTGAATCTTTCCAATATTAAATGTTCTCATACAGTGTATATTTGAATACATTAATGCTTACTCAGTACCAAGAGCTAACAAATGATCCTTTCATGCTGTCTCACAAATATTTTAACAGAAACAAAATTACAGAAAGTGGAAAAAAACTGAACAATTCCATCATAGCTATAAGTGCACTGTTTCGTACTAAACCTGAGAGATTAATCAAAAGCTTTGGTGTAGAGAAACACCAAGAGAATATGGCCCACAGAATCAGCTGACTGGTAATAATGAGAACCAGCAGAGCTTAGGAAGTCTGTAATAATCTGTCCTAGGTCCTGTAAATATATGTTATGTCTAAGTAGCTAGGTGTTCTAGTGGGAATCCTAACAGTCAGAGAGTGATGACTGTTCCCGAATCCTTGGCCTTTTGTTGAGACTCTTTTTCACCTACTTGGGTTTCTCTGTCCAGGTTTGATGTGCATGTATGTGTAGGCTTGATGCGCATGTATGTGCAGGCTTGATGTGCATGTATGTGCAGGTTAGATGTGCATGTATGTGTATGGTCTTATTGTAGCTGCTTTGCTTTCTTTGGATGGCATGCCCAAGAGGTCTTCTGGCTTACAAATGAGGGTGGAGGCAGAAGTGAATTTGGGAGGAAGGAAAAATGCGGGGGAGAGACAAGAGGAAATGAATGAGGGGAAACTGGAGTCAGGCCATAATACATAAGAAGGAATTAAGGAAAAGAATGTATCCTTTAATTGTGTTTTCTTAGAGTTGTTCAGTGTTTTACCAATATTATTTGTCGAGTAACAATCTGATTGTAATGTAACATTTACTTTTTCTTTTGCACTTTTTTCAGAAACATCCAATCAGATGTTTTTATTTTAGCCATCAAAATTATTTTCCTAAATACAAGTAAGATTTAAACATGTCAGTAGCTAATTTCAGTGGAGGAGAAACTGCAGTAACACTCAAGAGCCTGAATTTCCTTCAAATTCATGACTATAGTCATGCTTATGCATTTACTTCCTTGAATTTTTAGAAGTTTTATTATACTTGCTATGAAACATGACGTAGATGTCGTTGGCAGAACTCAGCTTCCAGCATTTGTTTGTTTAGAACTCATCCCCTGCACTGATGCTCATTCACATCTCAAATAAATAGGAAACCACTTAACTTTTAAGAGTGGCTAAATTATACTGGATAATTACATAGTCTTATGGTTCCCCAAAAGTTCCTAGTATTATTACCATAAGCCTACTCTGGCTTGATTATTAGAGTAGGTCAATAACAAATTCAGAAAAAAGCTAGATGACATTGAGTCATTGTGTTACACATGTTATTAATATTGTAAAATGCTGTTATAAAGACTAGGGTCCAAAATTATGATATAATATTATGTCTTAATAATAACTCAAAATATTTGTTTAAAAAGTAAAACTTGGGGGCTAGGATTATACTCCATGATAAAACCTCGTTTATTTCATATATATTTCCAAATTATATATTTTACAATTAAGAGTGGTCACATATTGTCTAAAATGACTAAAGGAAAGATTAATTTTGATGTAAGTCTATAATTTCATTGCTGTGGGATAGTATTCAGTGTCATATCTGAGCAATAATTTGAGCAATTGACATTTTAATATCTGTCACACCTATCTCATGAAGACTGTGTAATGAAATATTCTAATTGCATTTGAAACTGTTGGTGCTCATAAAAATATATTTTTGAGATGTTATTAATAGCAAAATTATGCAAAGTTTCCACTAACATATTGAACAAATATTTCTGGTTTTATTAACTTGGGTATATGAGTGAATATAAATATATGTTAACGAGATAGTAATAGACTGGAGATTACTGTTAGTCACATGGGAAAATTCTGTTATTTTGTTATGAGGTAACATATATAGTTCTCCATTTTTTTCAAGAGAAAAATAAAATACACAATGATATCATCTATCATATTTTTCTCCAAAGAGAAATGGAGAGGAGAGTTTTTGCTCATCTAAAAATTCAAAGCATTTCATGAAGGTGTGAAAATACTTGGCACAGGTATTTTGTGTACTTTTTAATATGGAAGTCAACACAACTAGATGGCCAGAGAAAAACAAGCAAGGGATTAGCAACATTTGTATGAAAAAGATTTTTTTTAATAAAAATGATTTCAAACAATGTATTTACTCATTGTGCAAATGATTTGTTACAATTTCTTTTGCTGCTTTTTCCTGTAATCATTATTAACAGTATCTCAGGCTTGTTTTGAAATATAATCCAATTGAAATATAGTAATTTTTAGTGCAAATCTTTTGTGGAAGTTCTGAGATATGAGTTAATTTACCATATTGATATAGAGGTAGGGATACAATGACCTGCTCTTTACTTAGTCAATGATATTTATTCAGTAGTGGGGTGCTTCAAGATACTAGTAGGCACCAATTTTGCCAATTGTAAAAACAACTACCCCTTCATCTTAGCATCATTACCTGACCCATTCATTGGCTCATTCTAATACTTTCCTTCTCTTCTAAAATGCTCCTGCATCATCAGGGTTTCTGTGATGTCACTATTTACTGGTCTAATTTAACTCTCCATAGCCTCATGTGGACAATTTGATCCCAGAATCTATTGGATGGGGACTAATTTCCTCTTGAGTTTTTACAGCTGAATATGTATGTGAAATTAAGTTTTTTGTTAGTTTTGTCTGCTCTGACTTCAACATAACATAATATAGGATCCGTCTCAGAACTTGAATTCAGTTAATATTCTATAATGAATAAATGTATTGACAAATAATCAAAAAAATAAATAAAATGAAATTTGGTAATGTGGGGTATCAAAATTTCCTCTTGAGTTTTTACAGCTGAATATGTATGTGAAATTAAGTTTTTTGTTAGTTTTGTCTGCTCTGACTTCAACATAACATAATATAGGACCCGTCTCAGAACTTGAATTCAGTTAATATTCTATAATGAATAAATGTATTGACAAATAATCAAAAAAATAAATAAAATGAAATTTGGTAATGTGGGGTATCAAAATAACATTCTCTAAGTACATCAATCAAGGAAAAACATTATTTTCCTTATAATATATTTAATAGATCACACAGCAAAAATTGACTTTATGTATGGAAAATTCACTGCCTCTACTATTACATGATTTTGCTCCAAAATCTAATTTTCTTTCAACTTTTCAACAGCCTACAGCATTTTCATAAATGTTAAATGGAATTTGTGTAAATTAGATTCATATTGATAAGATAATTGAGTAATATTTTTAACATAAAGAAAACATTCCAAAGTATATCAAATTTAAGTTTCTTGAGAGGAATATATATATATATATATATATATTTGCATACTGTGGCACAAATACAAAATATAAAAGGATATTTTATCCACAGAAATTACTAAGCAACACTGTGAAATTTGTGAAAGATAGAGGGAGAGTATTTTTAGAGAAATAGTAGTATTAACCAAAGAATAACTACAAAAGTCTTAAATGATTTACTTTAGTAAAATATTATTTCATAAATTGAGACAGTCTAATAATTATGTATTTGTTTTAATTTGAATGTCACTTGAGAGCTTACCAGGTCTTACCTAGAAGAGCTAAAGAGAAACACTTCTGTTCTGGTGCCTCTTTCTGTGTTTTTTTTTTCCCCCAAACAAAACAAAACAATTACTAAGAGGGGCCTGAGGACAAGAGACCCCCACTATGCTGCCTACTACATTTCTTCAATAACTCTGCTCACCAAAAGCTGTTAAAAAAAGAAAGAACATAGATGCGTGTTTGACACAAATAAACATTCCTGAAGATCAAACTGACTGAGTTTCATGTACTCCAGGACACATATTCTTGTTTTCCACCCCCACTGTAGGAGAGAAGATGAAAAGTTATCAAGAGTTTTAACTTTGAACCAAAACTCATCCCAAATAACCATCTGATCATACTACTGAAAATAGTAAGATTAGTCATCTAACACATCAGAGCAAAGAGTACTAGAGAAGGACTTAATGGAGTACTACTAAATGAAATTAATTGTGAGGGAAAAGAAAGTGGAAAGCAATAGCGAAAGACCATTAGATAGTAGAGACAGGGAAGGGGAATAAGTACAAGTTAATCTTCAGAATATTACAAAAACAAAAGAAACAAAAAAGTACCTATACATTTCTGGTTTAATTCCAAAGTCATTATTGTTTCCTGACAAAGTATGAGAATTAATATACTACGTTCCAGCCCTTCTACATCTCACGACCAGAACTAAAAATAGCCCGCAAGAGGTTTTGAATTGTTTGGAAGCCATGGTGAGGTTGGTAATGCCTACATAAAATTCTTGTCATGCTTTACTGCATTGTCTCATTTATCAGTCAGTCTGCAGTAAAAGAAGAAATGGTGCAGCAGAGAGAGGACTATAGATAAATCTAACATAATCTTAGATTTAAATTTAATTAAAACATCCTCAATATCCTCTAACTGAATAAAACATTAGACAAAATGTATCATAACTCATAATTAAAACGATAAAACTCTTTAAATCTAAGAACTGAAGAGCAAACATTTAGCTAGGGAAGGCACAGTGGTTAAACTCATGTCTAACGTTGTTCATAGAGTTGAAAGACCATTCTCATACCCAAAGTAAGAAATTATTATAGGTATGGAATGTCTTACCTCTGGCTTCATATTCATTGATTGTCACAGCCAAAAGAGTGAGTTAATGATACGAAATCAAATGAGTATTAAGGTTGTTAATTTCTGTATACAATACTAAATATTTTATCTATATTTAAGTGGGCATTTATGTAGTTCTTTCATTTCATTCGGGTATTCCATTTTTTCTTTTTTATTGAATATTTCTATTTACATTTCAAATGTCATCCTCTTTCCTGATCTCCTCTCCATAAACCCTCCATCCCATCCCCCTGCCCCTTCTTCTATGAGGGTATTCCCTCACTCAATCACCTACACCTTCCTGCCTCCCTGCCCTGAAATTCCCCTACACTGGGGGGTCCAGCCTTGGCAGGATAAAGGGCTTCTCCTCCCTTTGGTACCCAAGAAGGTATCCTCTGCTACATATGCAGCTCGAGTCATGGGTCTGTCTATGTGTACTCTCTGGGTGGTGATTTGGTCCCTGGGAGCTCATTTTTTCCTTTCACTGTTATACATTTGTTCTTGTGGTTCTATAATATCTAAAAAGATTTTTTTCCAAAATGTGTGATTTTTAGAATTTGTTTATTTGATTTCAAAATCTGTTATGTTCCTGGCACCATCTGACTTCAGACTGTGATTGTGAAACATGGTTTATAGTGAAATGCTTCTATACATTTAACTGGCTTCCAAAAAAAAAGAACCCTAAGGTAGTTTATCCTTGTAAAGCACTGATGCTGGATAATCAATCTGTACCTTAAACATGGACCATTATTCCTACTTCACATGATAACAAAATATCTGGGACAGCGATACATGCCTATAGTATAAGGACAGGGAGGTGGATAAGAAAGGGTCAGTATCAAGGCTTCTCTTACACAGTCTTGATTTCAATCCAAATCTGGGATGCTTTTATATCATGATAATGTCAGTGCCGTTAGTCAACTTCACCATCACAGGAAAGAGGGTATAAATAAACTGGTAATAGAATGAGGTAATTGGGAAAAATATATTTGTCTGAAAATATAAATTACTATTATAATTTGTAACAAAACAAACAAACAAACTAAAGAGTGCTAAATATGAATAGGAGACAAAGTTTATTCTGTACACTTTGCGTTTTGAATTTTGAGCCTTAGGCACAAAATTTTATGTACTTCATTTAAAAGCTTGTTGTAAATTACTAAATGTTTGAAAGTAGGTATCACAACAATATTTTTCATTTTTCTTAAGCAAGGAATTTGTTCATATTACGGTTAGGATAAAAAATAGAAAAGAGATTTATAAATCCATCTTTGTTTTATTTTTCTGAGGTTGTGACAACATACCCTGACAAATTCTACTTAAGAAAAACAGCTTTTACTTAGGTTATGATTTCAGGTTAGAGGTCACCATGAGAGCTCAAGGTATGAGCGTGAAACAGTCCCATTACATCTATAGACAAAAGCAGAAGAAAATGGTTGCACATATACACTTATTTTTGCAAACACTAACATATCTGCAATACTCATAAATAGATAATAAGCCAGCAGTAGACAAGTGCTTTTGAACGTACTGAATAATAAAAAGAAGCATAACAAAAATTACAGGCTCATTTGTATCTATTTACTCAAATAGAAAATAAAAATATCTATGTTCTGTGGGGCTTTATTCGGAATTTTGGAATATTAGAAGCACTGAAGGGTCTGTGAAACACTCCTACTAAACAACTTCCTGTAATTTTCTATACTAAATGCTATGTATAATAACGAAACTGACTTAAATTAGAAAGGAGCTGAGGCAAATATATACTGGCAATTGAAAGACATCTAATACCAAATGTAGATTTTGCATAGCAACTTTTATGTAAGAATAATTCCTGGACTTGGTGCAGTCCCAGGAATCACCTGCCACATAGCTGAAACATATTTTATTCATTATACTTATAAAGTACATTTTATCTTAGGGACTCCATGATTCCATTTATTTGTTAAAACCATCATATTTTATAGATAAGAACAAAATATTTAATGTAAGTTATTGCTTTATAAATCTTATTGAAAAAATCCTTAAAAGTTGAACTCAGTACAGGGAACATAAAAGAAGTCCTAGAAAGACTCCAATGACAAACAAAAGGATTTTGTAACTTGATAATTAATTACACAATTTATCACAATAAGCATAAAAATAAAACCAAAACAACAGTTAGAGCTTACAAATCTTAAGATTCATGTAAAAAAATGGCTAGCATATGACTTCACTCTGAAATGGGAATGATCTTTCTTATCTTTTATAAAGCAGTGCTCATTGGTAAGACAATGACCATATAGAAGAGACAGAGGAGAGGGTGAGAAGCCATGGCAAGCGACGTTAAGATTCTGCTCTGTGTATTTACAGGTTGTTATTAATGTTCCTAAGGGATGGATGGTATCAGGCTTTGTATGTTTAAGTGGGCAATTATATCTTATCAATTGGGTCAAGATTATTGTGTTGTGTGTTCTTTTAAGTGATGGTTTGAGTGTATGAAAGTGTGCATCAGCAGGAGACTCTGGGCAGTGGAGGAGTTGGGATGCGTTTCCGCCAAGATGCTTGATATCTTGGAGCACTGCGGTGTGGACCAAGCGGGGTAAAAGACAATCTATACTCTTTTATTTTTATATTTTTCAACAACAGATGGTGAACCAAGGTGATGGGCAAGAATCCACTAGTAATCATAAGAGTTGAGAGAAAGTTTTCATTTTCTAAGAGGAGGCCGGGCGTCATGTTAAATCATGTGAGATCTTAAGTGCAGGAATTCAAACAAAGAAATGGGGAAGCCACCTGGGCTGGCAGGCAGTAGGTCCCCTACTGTGTGATAAGTAATGTCAACTCAGAGAGTTAGAGATTAGAAGCTGCTTTGTAAAGAAAGTTGTTTATAAAGTCTTTCAGGATACTCACATTCTTTTTAACATGGGCTCCACGGGGATTTTGGGTTGAAATCCTAGTTAGACAAGCTACTTCTTAATTACAGGTATTATTAAAAGGTGATTGAGTTTGTTTTTTAGAAAGAAGAGAGTAAAGAGATTACCTGAATCACGTGGGGATTTTCATCCATGGTTCAGAACTTAGATAGGGAATAATTAGTCACTACCTCCAAGTAGAGAATTTGATTGAATGTCTGTAACACCAGGGAGAGTGAATGCAGGCATATATTGTAGAAGTTATTAAGGTTAAAGAAAAATCTGTGGCTCTGGGTAGAAAGCTTAACAGATGGGTATATTTTGGGCTAAAGTCCTGAGTTTTAAGTTGCTTATTGGTTTTAGAATTGGTAGAAGGTGTTTAAGTTTGTTTTAAGGAGAGTAAAGAGATTACCCGAATCACGTGGTGATTTTCATCTATGGTTCGGAACTTAGGGAAAAATTAGTCACTACCTCCAAGTAGAAAGTTTGATAAATGCCTATAACACTGGGGAGAGTTAATACACACATATATTACAGAAGTTATTAAGGTTAAATAAAAATCTGTGGCTCTGGGTAGAGAGCTTAACAAATTGAGATATTTTGGGCAAAAGTCCTGGTTTGATATGTTGCTTATTGATATTGGAATTGATAGAAGGTATTTGGTTTCTTTTATGAATTACCCCGCTAAAGGCCACATGGCTCGTTGATGCAGGCTAGCGAGGGTTTATGATTACTTTTGATATTTACCACAACAGGAAACTTGAATTCTCTTAATGTGGGCTCCACGCGAATTTTGGATTCATTTCCTGATATCACAGAGTACAAAAGCCTATCAGGCTCATTGTTTAGCTTAGTTGCTTTTTTTTTTTTTTTTTTTTAACTTGAATATTTCTTATATACATTTCGAGTGATATTCCCTTTCCCGGTTTACGGGCAAACATCCCCCTCCCCTCTCCCCTTCCTTATGGGTGTTCCCCTCCCCACCCTCCCCCTATTGCCGCCCTCCCCCCAACTGTCTAGTTCACTGGGGGTTCAGTCTTAGCAGGACCCAGGGCTTCCCCTTCCACTGGTGCTCTTACTAGGATATTCATTGCTACCTATGAGGTCAGAGTCCAGGGTCAGTCCATGTATAGTCTTTAGGTAGTGGCTTAGTCCCTGGAAGCTCTGGTTGCTTGGCATTGTTGTACATATGGGGTCTCGAGCCCCTTCAAGCTCTTCCAGTTCTTTCTCTGATTCCTTCAACGGGGTCCTATTCTCAGTTCGGTGGTTTGCTGCTGACATTCGCCTCTGTATTTGCTGTATTCTGGCTGTGTCTCTCAGGAGCGATCTACACTTCTGCACTTCTTTGCTTCATCCATCTTATCTAATTGGGTGGCTGTATATATATGGGCCACATGTGGGGCAGGCTCTGAATGGTGTCCTTCAGTCTCTGTTTTAATCTTTGCCTCTCTCTTCCCTGCCAAGGGTATTCTTGTTCCCCTTTTAAAGAAGGAGTGAAGCATTCACATTTTGATCATCCGTCTTGAGTTTCATTTGTTCTAGGCATCTAGGGTAATTCAGGCATTTGGGCTAATAGCCACTTATCAATGAGTGCATACCATGTATGTCTTTCTGTGATTAGGTTAGCTCACTCAGGATGATATTTTCCAGTTCCAACCATTTGCCTCTGAATTTCATAAAGTCGTTGTTTTTGATAGCTGAGTAATATTCCATTGTGTAGATGTACCACATTTTCTGTATCCATTCCTCTGTTGAAGGGCATCTGGGTTCTTTCCAGCTTCTGGCTATTATAAATAAGGCTGCGATGAACATAGTGGAACACGTGTCTTTTTTATATGTTGGGGCATCTTTTGGGTATATGCCCAAGAGAGGTATAGATGGATCCTCAGGCAGTTCAATGTCCAGTGTTCTGAGGAACCTCCAGACTGATTTCAGAATGGTTGTACCAGTCTGCAATCCCACCAACAATGGAGGAGTGTTCCTCTTTCTCCACATCCTGCCAGCATTTGCTGTCACCTGAGTTTTTGATCTTAGCCATTCTCACTGGTGTGAGGTGAAATCTCAGGGTTGTTTTGATTTGCATTTCCTGATGACTAAAGATGTTGAACATTTCTTTAGGTGTTTCTCAGCCATTCGGCATTCCTCACCTGTGAATTCTTTGTTTAGCTCTGAACCCCATTTTTTAATAGGGTTATTTGTCTCCCTGCGGTCTAACTTTTTGAGTTCTTTGTATATTTTGGATATAAGGCCTCTATCTGTTGTAGGATTGGTAAAGATCTTTTCCCAATCTGTTGGTTGCTGTTTTGTCCTAACCACAGTGTCCTTTGCCTTACAGAAGCTTTGCAGTTTTATGAGATCCCATTTGTCGATTCTTGATCTTAGAGCATAAGCCATTGGTGTTTTGTTCAGGAAATTTTTTCCAGTGCCCATGTGTTCCAGATGCTTCTCTAGTTTTTCTTCTATTAGTTTGAGTGTGTCTGGTTTGATGTGGAGGTCCTTGATCCACTTGGACTTAAGCTTTGTACAGGGTGATAAGCATGGATCGATCTGCATTCTTCTACATGTTGACCTCCAGTTGAACCAGCACCATTTGCTGAAAATGCTATCTTTTTTCCATTGGATGGATTTGGCTCCTTTGTCAAAAATCAAGTGACCATAGGTGTGTGGGTTCATTTCTGGGTCTTCAATTCTGTTCCATTGGTCTATCTGTCTGTCTCTGTACCAATACCATGCAGTTTTTATCACTATTGCTCTGTAATACTGCTTGAGTTCAGGGATAGTGATTCCCCCTGAAGTCCTTTTTTATTGTTGAGGATAGTTTAGCTATCCTGGGTTTTTTGTTATTCCAGATGAATTTGCAAATTGTTCTGTCTAACTCTTTGAAGAATTGATTGGTATTTTGATGGGGATTGCATTGAATCTGTAGATCGCTTTTGGTAAAATGGCCATTTTTACTATATTAATCCTGCCAATCCATGAGCATGGGAGATCTTTCCACCTTCTGAGGTCTTCTTCAATTTCTTTCTTCAGTGTCTTGAAGTTCTTATTGTACAGATCTTTTACTTGCTTGGTTAAAGTCACACGAGGTACTTTATATAATTTGGGTCTATTATGAAGGGTGTCATTTCCCTAATTTCTTTCTCGGCTTGTTTCTCTTTTGTGTAGAGGAAGGCTACTGATTTATTTGAGTTAATTTTATACCCAGCCACTTTGCTGAAGTTGTTTATCAGCTTTAGTAGTTCTCTGGTGGAACTTTGGGATCACTTAAATATACTATCATATCATCTGCAAATAGTGATATTTTGACTTCTTCTTTTCCGATCTGTATCCCTTGACCTCCTTTTTGTTGTCTGATTGCTCTGGCTAGAACTTCAAGAACTATATTGAATAAGTAGGGAGAGAGTGGGCAGCCTTGTCTAGTCCCTGATTTTAGTGGGATTGCTTCAAGTTTCTCTCCATTTAGTTTAATGTTAGCCATTGGTTTGCTGTATATGGCTTTTAATATGTTTAGGTATGGGCCTTGAATTCCTATTCTTTCCAGGACTTTTATCATGAAGGGGTGTTGAATTTTGTCAAATGCTTTCTCAGCATCTAATGAAATGATCATGTGGTTTTGTTCTTTCAGTTTGTTTATATAATGGATCACGTTGATGGTTTTCTGTATATTAAACCATCCCTGCATGCCTGGGATGAAGCCTACTTGATCATGATGGATGATTGTTTTGATGTGCTCTTGGATTCGGTTTGCCAGAATTTTGTTGAGTATTTTTGCGTCGATGTTCTTAAGGGAAATTGGTCTGAAGTTCTCTTTCTTTGTTGGGTCTTTGTGTGGTTTAGGTATAAGAGTAATTGTGGCTTCATAGAAGGAATTTGGTAGTGCTCCATCTGTTTCAATTTTGTGGAATAGTTTGGATAATATTGGTATGAGGTCTTCTATGAAAGTCTGATAGAATTCTGCACTAAACCCGTCTGGACCTGGGCTCTTTTTGGTTGGGAGACCTTTAATGACTGCTTCTATTTCCTTAGGAGTTATGGGGTTGTTTAACTGGTTTATCTGTTCCTGATTTAACTTCGGTACCTGGTATCTGTCTAGGGAATTATCCATTTCCTGCAGATTTTCAAGTTTTGTTGAATATAGGCTTTTATAGTAAGATCTGATGATTTTTTGAATTTCCTCTGAATCTGTAGTTATGTCTCCCTTTTCATTTCTGATTTTGTTAATTTGGACACACTCTCTGTGTCCTCTCGTTAGTCTGGCTAGGGGTTTATCTATCTTGTTGATTTTCTCAAAGAACCAACTTTTGGTTCTGTTGATTCTTTCTATGGTCCTTTTTGTTTCTACTTGGTTGATTTCAGCTCTGAGTTTGATTATTTCCTGCCTTCTACTCCTGCTGGGTGTATTTGCTTCTTTTTGTTCTAGAGCTTTTAGGTGTGCTGTCAAGCTGCTGACATATGCTCTTTCCTGTTTCTTTCTGCAGGCACTCAGCGCTATGAGTTTTTCTCTTAGCACAGCTTTCATTGTGTCCCATAAGTTTGGGTATGTTGTACCTTCATTTTCATTAAATTCTAAAAAGTTTTTAATTTCTTTCTTTATTTCTTCCTTGACCAGGTTATCATTGAGTAGAGCATTGTTCAATTTCCACTTATATGTGGGCCTTCTTCCCTTATTGTTATTGAAGACCAGCTTTAGGCCGTGGTGGTCCGATAGCACGCATGGGATTATTTCTATCTTTCTGTACCTGTTGAGGCCCGTTTTTTGGCCAATTATATGGTCAATTTTGGAGAAAGTACCATGAGGAGCTGAGAAGAAGGTATATCCTTTTGCTTTAGGGTAGAACGTTCTATAAATATCCGTTAAGTCCATTTGGCTCATGACTTCTCTTAGTCTGTCTACGTCTCTGTTTAATTTCTGTTTCCATGATCGGTCCATTGATGAGAGTGGGGTGTTGAAATCTCCTACTATTGTTGTGTGAGGTACAATGTGTGTTTTGAGCTTTAGTAAGGTTTCTTTTACGTATGTAGGTGCCCTTGTATTTGGGGCATAGATATTTAGGATTGAGAGTTCATCTTGGTGGATTTTTCCTATGATGAATATAAAGTGTCCTTCCTTATCTTTTTTGATGACTTTTAGTTGAAAATTGATTTTATTTGATATTAGAATGGCTACTCCAGCTTGCTTCTTCCGACCATTTTCTTGGCAAGTTGTTTCCCAGACTTTCACTCTTAGGTAGTGTCTGTCTTTGTCTCTGAGGTGTGTTTCCTGTAGGAAGCAGAATGCAGGGTCCTCGTTGCGTATCCAGTTCGTTAATCTATGTCTTTTTATTGGGGAGTTGAGGCCATTGATGTTGAGAGATATTAAGGAATAGTGATTATTGCTTCCTGTTATATTCATATTTGGATGTGAGGTTGTGTTGGTGTGCTTTTCTTCTCTTTGTTTTGTTGCCAAGACGATTAGTTTCTTGCCTCTTCTAGGGTATAGCTTGCCTCCTTATGTTGGGCTTTACCATTTATTATCCTTTGTAGTGCTGGATTTGTAGAAAGATATTGTGTAAATTTGGTTTTGTCATGGAATATCTTGGTTTCTCCATCTATGTTAATTGAGAGTTTTGCAGGATACAGTAGCCTGGGCTGGCATTTGTGTTCTCTTAGGGTCTGTATGACATCAGTCCAGGATCTTCTGGCCTTCATAGTTTCTGGCGAGAAGTCTGGTGTGATTCTGATAGGTCTGCCTTTATATGTTACTTGACCTTTTTCCCTTACTGCTTTTAATATTCTTTCTTTATTTTGTGCGTTTATTGTTTTGACTATTATGTGACGGAGGTGTTTCTTTTCTGGTCCAATCTATTTGGAGTTCTGTAGGCTTCTTGTATGCCTATGGGTATCTCTTTTTTAGGTTAGGAAAGTTTTCTTCTATGATTTTGTTGAAGATATTTACTGGTCCTTTGAGCTGGGAGTCTTCACTCTCTTCTATACCTATTATCCTTAGGTTTGATCTTTTCATTGAGTCCTGGATTTCCTGTATGTTTTGGACCAGTAGCTTTTTCTGCTTTACATTATCTTTGACAGTTGAGTCAATGATTTCTATGGAATCTTCTGCTCCTGAGATTCTCTCTTCCATCTCTTGTATTCTGTTGGTGAAGCTTGTATCTACAGCTCCTTGTCTCTTCTTTTGGTTTTCTATATCCAGGGTTATTTCCATGTGTTCTTTCTTGATTGCTTCTATTTCCATTTTTAATTCCTTCAACTGTTTGATTGTGTTTTCCTGGAATTCTTTCAGGGATTTTTGTGATTCCTCTCTGTAGGCTTCTACTTGTTCTCTAAGGGAGTTCTTCACGTCTTTCTTGAAGTCCTCCAGCATCATGATCAAATATGATTTTGAAACTAGATCTTGCTTTTCTGGTGTGTTTGGATATTCCATGCTTGTTTTGGTGGGAGAATTGGGCTCCGATGATGCCATGTAGTCTTGGTTTCTGTTGCTTGTGTTCCTGCGCTTGCCTCTCGCCATCAGATTATCTCTAGTGTTACTTTGTTCTGCTATTTCTGACAGTGGCTAGACTGTCCTATAAGCCTGCGTGTCAGGAGTGCTGTAGACCTGTTTTCCTGTTTTCTTTCAGCCAGTTATGGGGACAGAGTGTTCTGCTTTTGTGTGTGTAGTTTTGCCCCTCTACAGGTCTTCAGCTGTTCCTGTGGGCCTGTGTCTTGAGTTCACCAGGCAGGTCACTCGCAGCAGAAAAGTTGGTCTTACCTGTGGTCCCGAGGCTCAAGTTCGCTCGAGGGGTGCTGCGCACGGGTTCTCTGCGGTGGCAGCAACCGGGAAGATCTGCGCCGCCTCTTCCGGGAGCCTCCGTGCACCAGGGTTCCAGATGGCCTCCGGTGTTTTCCTCTGGAATCAGTAATGTGTGCAGAGAGCAGTCTCTTCTGGTTTCGCAGGCATGTCTGCCTCTCTGAAGGTTTAGCTCTCCCTCCCACGGGATTTGGGTGCAGAGAACTGTTTATCCGGTCTGTTTCCTTCAGGTTCCGGCGGTGTCTCAGGCAGGGCTCCTGCCGCTCCTGGGCCCTCTCCCACGGGAGCCCAGAGGCCTTATACAGTTTCCTCTTGGGCCAGGGATGTGGGCAGGGGTGGGCAGTGTTCGTGGTCTCTTCCGCTCTGCAGCCTCAGGAGTGCCCACCTGACCAGGCGGTGAGGTCTCTCTCCCACGGGTTTTGGGAGCAGAGAGCTGCTGTGGGCCGGGATCCGAGGGTGTGGGACTTCTGGTAAACACAGGACGTGCCCGGTCCTAGAGGAATTCTGCCTCCGTGTGTCCCGAGATCACCAGGCTTTCTTGCAGCAGGAAAGTTGGTCTTACCTGTGGTCCCGAGGCTCAAGTTCACTCGCGGGGTGCTGCCCACGGGCTCTCTAGCTTAGTTGCTTTTTAAAAAATTGTTTAATCTTCATGATGAGTGTGACTTTGAGTTTTATGGCTATATTATTACTCTGGGAGAGTGCAAGATACAAGCTTTTCTAGTTTCAGGCTAAGGAACACAGTATTTTGGGAGAAAGATTTTGTCTTTGTGCTTTTAAAAAGTGTGATTAGGCTCTGGAAACCTCACAGAGTCATACTGATCAGATTTGATAGAGGTAGACTGCCTGAAAAATTTATTCAGGAGAATCAAACAAAAAGATATCTCGATTCTAAACCTTTGTCTTGAGAGTTGTATTTTACAGAGTGTGCCTACATGGAATCCTGGTCTCAAGGACTTTCAGCTGGGTCAGGACACATAGGCTACAGCATTTGCTTCATTCTTCCTACCCTCTTACCCCCAAGGATATCTCAACTCCCATGTACAGCTTGAAGAAGTTATAGAGGAGTCGTCGCCCCAATTACCTGGACTTTGGGGGGCTGAAAGTGGTTATTCTAAAGTTGTTTTTATGAGGAATTTAAAGTTGATTGTAATTTAACAGGGAGGAATTAGCTAGATTGAGTTATATAGTCGTAATCTCATTTGATAACTAAGCTTAAATCATATCTTTCTTTGGGTATTAAATTTATTCGTCAAAAAAGTTTAAAATTACAAGGTTTAGAGCCAGTTCTTCTATTGATGTCATTACAAACTTCTGAGTTGATTACACATGTGAGCTAAGGGCCAAATAGCAAACATATTACTGATGTTGTGAGAGTGCTTTCAAGATATCATTAAGATATAAAGACAACAGTACAGATTGTCTTATATAGGTAGATGGTTTTCAAAAACATCAGAAATTCACAAAATTTAAGATTTAAAGTTATTTATCTTTTGTTGAGACATATCTGCTCCTAACAGTTCCTCTTTGGCAGATTTAAGGAAGAATTTGAACATCTCTACCTCCAGGTAAGACAATCCTTTGTAGCTAGGCAGCCACCGGACAAAACTGCCTGTTTCATCTGCAGACTAATACTGTCCAGAAAAGGACAAATTATGCAGAATAGTTGACTGATAAACTCTGCCAAGACAGGGTGATCAGCCCTTCAAAATCTGCATTTCAAGAGTCTGTCAGTTGATTTTAGGCCAGAAGTCTGAAGACTTGTGCTCACGTGCTGCTAACAGAGGACTGTGCTAGTGGAGATTTGTCTCTACAACCTCTCTGCTCTAGAAGCCGTGTTAGGCTTCCCATGTGTATAGATATTTGGTCATTCTCAGATTTCTGATGGGGTTGAAGACTGATTATAGTCTCATAGCCTATCAGGGTATATAATTCTGAATATACATATTTTATTGGATAGTTATCAGATAGTATACAAGATAGCCAAGATATAATATAGATTTTAAGCCTTTCATTAAGCTGGAATGGATAACTAAATGTTCTGTTTAACTGATATAGTGATGGACTGGGTGTTGAGAATACCATGCTTTATAAATTTTAGAATTGTAATATTGTACTCAATTTATATATAAGTGAAAAGGCAAAAGGGGAAAATGTTGTGGTTTGCCCTTAAGTTATCTGTATTCTGATGCTAATTACACTGCCCCAGGGACAGCTGCCTAGTCACATATTCAGGAATCAGGTGACTTCACCAGAACCTCCCCATTGAATTTGTAAAGTACAGGTGAGGGGCATGTACAGGATAAGAGGAGGCCTGTCATTGGAGGAGTAGGAAGGAAGGGCGGGAGAGAAGTTTGAAGGAAGAGGATTAGTCTAGAACACATACAGAAGAGACAGAGAAGAGGGTGAGAAGCCATGGCAGGCAATGTTAAGATTCTTCTCTGTGTATTTACAGGTTGTTATTAATGTTCCTAAGGGATGGATGGTACCAGGCTTTGTATGTTTAAGTGGGCAATTATATCTTATCAATTGGGTCAAAAAAAAAGACAATGACCATATAATCTAAGAAAATGTATCAATTGGATGAAATTGTCCTTCTCTTTAACAGAGGAAGATTCATATAGTTTGTAAGGGTCCATAATTAGTCAAAGAAGTACTCATTTCTGTAAATCCCTGTAGAGTTTTATTCACCATGGAGAGCAATTATATAATTCAATTTATATAATTTAATTATCTCATATTTGAAAAAGGTTTGATATTTGTTTGAACTCAGTTAATCTACACAGATAAAATCCCAAGTAATATTTCTGTGGCTCAATTATTATAAATTACTTTCAGTATTATCTGGGCTTCCTTTTTATCAGAGATTTAGTTCTTTCCATGTTTGTGAAGTGCTATGATCAGACAAGGATTTGTGCATTTCATACGATACAGGCATAGAAAATATCTAGCTCATATTAGAGAAGCCTGCATTCTTCTCAAGTAGAAATTGGCTTAGACAAACTGACTCAAGGCAGTTCCAACCATTTAAGCTTTACTACCCTTTTCAATCATCTTTTCAGTAGAATCTCCTAATTCTTTGGCCTATAAAAAGTTATGTTTATATTAATTTTTAATGCAATTAATATAATGGTTATCAGAGAGGAAGTTAATCAGGAAAATTTATCCACCATGACTGTGTGGAATTCCTGTGAATGCAGGCTTGAATTTGTAACCCTCAAATTCTAAATTACTGAAATTGTAGGTTAAATGGTGATAGGACACTGTTTACCCAATTGAATGCTTTAGAAAGAAATAGTCCCTTGAAGCAATCTGCTATTTGTCATTAAATTTTTATAGAGTTTTTATAGCATTTGGGCTATATGGATGTTACAAATATCCAGTAAGCATCCAAACAGGTTTAAACATATCCTCTGGGAGAAATAAATAAAGTATGTATTATGGCAAAAATGAAAACCAAATTGTTGTTTTATGGAGTCCTTATGGTGGAGTTTTGAAAAAGCAATACCCACAGAATTCTACTCTTTGTAATATGAAGAGTGAGTAAGCTGTTTCTTTGTACTTATAAGGGATCACTATTTGGTTTACTGTATAATGGTCAGGTATGGTACACAGGGATGTTAGAATTTATAATATTTACATAAAAGTGGAAAATAAAATATCTTTGTTAATAGATGTTATTAAGAGATCATTTGGAAACATTTATGTTGGAGCAGAGAAGAGGAGCCCACTATGCAGATATCCATGTGCAAACATTAAATACATGACAGATACTACATTTTCTTTATTTTGCACTTACTATTATATATTACATTTATTACTATAAATATCATTTTATTTTTATGAGACATACAAATTTCATGTAAATTACTTGTCTCATTTTGGAGAGTCTCTGTACTATGTGTACAAAACAAGCACATATAACCTATGCCCTTTTAGACCTCTTTCCAATGCTGTATTTATGAGCTTCCTCTTTTGCTCTATTTATCATGGAGGGCAGTATAAGCTACCTGGCAATGAACTATACCTCCAGACCACCATGGCCTTTTGTTTTAGAGGTTATATGTTTTACTGTTTAATATATTTCCTATAGGTTCTTCCCTTCAGGAGAGACATGGATACTTGGAATGGACAAATATCCTTATTTTTAAAGGATATTCTATAAGCACAGCACCTTATGTTTTATATATTCCCCTATGAATATAAGCTGCACAGAGGAGTCAGTTCATTTGTAGGTAAGTTTTAAGAGCACACTGCATTTTAACTTCTAGTTATGTCATGGAATATATATATATATATATGTGTGTGTGTATACATTATATGTATATAATATGTATATATATATGTATATATATATACACACACATTCAGTATTTTCAGAATTGTCTTCATTTTTTTTTCACCACCTCACTATATTTCACATAGACAAGATATATTTTTCTCTGGGTAATTTTCCTCCTTTCCCTCCTCCTTTCCCTCTTCTCTTTCCATTTGCTACTTGTCCTAACTATCCATCCATCCATTCTTTCTTACATACTCCGTTACCCTCCTTCTCTGTCTGAGTCTTTGGTACAGTTTCCGTCTGTGTAGACATTATAGTTTATTAATTAGATCATCTTCTGTGACCATCATTTTTTCCACTGAATGGTGATGTTGAAGAAGTTATTTTATATATTTCATACACTAAAATTATAGCTATCAATTATGTTCTCATTGTGTGAACCCCTGTAATAGTATAATAACAGAGTGCTCATTATTAATTAGTGTGGCTCATTATTAACATGTGACACATGTGACACATGTTATAATTTTTAATATCATCATGGAACACATTATTGCATTCTTATTTGGTAAATTAATCATACATATTTATGAGTTAAAATTTAATTAACCAAGCTTTACTATTTTGGTTTTACAGTTTGATACTCTATTTGGTAAAATTCATAAGTTCTGACTACTCCTATTCCAGGAATCTCACTCAGACTGTATAATTGTTTGGTAAAGCATTATTGTAGAACCATAGTTTTTCTACCCTTGAAGTGTGTTGCATGGAAAAAATATCAATGCACCTACAATTTATGAAATCGATATCAGTTCCCTTTTCTGATATTCCAGTCAGTGTTTCTTGTAATTTCATTACCTTAGTTTGTCCTCTAGGGTCTATGAAACTGACTGCCAAAACTGCAAGTTTATGGAAGTTTTTAGCACTTGGCTCCAGGAAAGCTCAAATTTTTGAATTGATTTTATTTGTGACTTTCACAAAAAGTATCAGTTAAGTCATGTCTTTTCAGACAGAGACTCTAAGGAATTATTCTGTTAAAGAAATGAATGCAAAAAGTGTAAAAATCCAAAAGCAAGCGGGACTAGAAGCAGGAACAAGCTACATGGAAACAGCACATGGCACTGCTTCAAAGCAGTCTGTGAGACATAAAACAGTACACACAGATATCAAAAGAGAAACAAAGGGCAGCATTCTCATATTCACCTAGCCTTCAAAGCAGAGTCTCTAGAGGAAGTGGGCAAGGAAGTGTTTCAAGTAATGTCTACCTCTGAGACTGTGCTCCTTGAAAAGATGGAGATAGAAATGAATGACAACTTGCTTTGAGAATCCCATCCTTAATCTTTTGTGGTAGCCACGTGCTTATTACACAGGCTGGCAATTCATCGGTTTCCTTAAAGAAAGATGTGTGTTCTAGGAGGAAGATTGGGTATTGGATCTGTGGGTTAGAAAATATTGCTTTTCTTCACTTTATTTAAAAAGCAACTGTTGTAGTAAACTTCTTAAAATATATGCTTAAATAAAATTCACTTTTAAATTAACAATGTATAGAGGATAATTAGTTATTTCATAAGTAATTGTTTATATTATTATTCATTGACCTTTTCCACATGCTTTTGGAGATATTACCTACAATGTTCAGATATTTCTTAAGAATTGAACTCTAAACCAAATGACTTTATTCTCATTTTCTCAAATAAACAGTTACCAAGCACTGATAGGAATTGATTCTGAAAGTGATAATGTAGCTATATATTGCAACATTTGTAATTTATTTTGATATTATAAGCTGTTTCTATAAATGTTTTCATTTAGTAACATGTTGTGAAGTTACATAGTTGAGCCTTGATATAGGGAAATCCATTGTCAGTAGACAAGGAAATAAATGGAAGTTGAATTTTCTGCAAAAGGAACCTGCTGAAAAGCAAGGAACCTCCTCTATGTAGAGTCCTGTTCATCTTGTAACTTAATTTTCTCTGTAGTTTCAAAGTTATGGAAAATACAGAATAAAATACCATCACTCTGGCATGGTGCAGTTTCCTTTTAAGGCTTGCATCACTTTACTGGAAAAAAATACATACAAAGCAATATTATGAGCATTTAAGTAATTGCAAGAAACTTTCTGAAATCAATTAATGGTAAGATAGAATCCTTTCATACTTTAAAAGTAATATTTTTTTCAGTAACTTGCAACCATCATCTTTACAGCAAAGGGATTTTTGACATTTTTTTTTATCCAACATTCTTAGCCAGATATTAGTTGTGGGAAGTTAAAATGTGGAAAATTTAGAAGGATTGTTATTGAGACATGAAACACAAGACAGGATATTAACTTTTAGGAGCCCACATAGAAATGATGTTTATGCAAATGGAGATAAATCCAAAAATATATCCTTCAAAGTTCTCTTGTCCTGTATTACTTGTTAGAGGTAGTCAGCTGAGGACTGATAGACAAGCATGCTAAATTTAGGATGAAGAACTGAATAAAAAGAGAGCAGGTTTCTCAAAATACATCTGAAACTCTCGTGTGTGTGTTTGAGTGTGTGTGTGTGTGTGTGTGTGTGTGTGTGTAGTTTTTCCTCAATGTACAAGATGCATTCTGGAGCTGATGAAGCCAGAGGAGGACAGCAGATATACTGGACCTAGACTATAGAGGGTAGTGATCTCAAATGTGGGTGCGGAGCAACTGTTAACACATTTCTTGCTGTGTGTGTGTGTGTGTGTGTGTGTGTGTGTGTGTGTGTGTGTGTGTGTGTGTGTGTGTGTGTGTGTGTGTGCGTTCGTGCTGCGATATTATACTAAGATCAATTCTTCCTTCTAGTTTCTCTCTCTAACCCATCCCACACGATTACTTTCCCATGCTTTCATTCAAAAAGATCACTTCCACTTTTATTAATCCCTTTTATATGATTTCGTAGTACAGTTATATGACCATTTGGTATTGGATAACCAATTGCTGTTCTATTCCCCCGAAAACACTATTTTTCCTACCCTTTTTCCTTCCATGGTGACTTGTAGTGGAGGTCTGAGGTCTCGTAGTCCTTCTCCTGTCCACTTTGAAATGTCCTTTGGTTTCTTTGCTCAGCTCATGTTTCCAAAGTAAGGTTGGTGAGACTTAATGTGTAGCGTCTGATATTACTAGGAGACACAGTCTCAGATTAAACACTTTAACTTTATGATGTTCATAATCTTCCTGTCCACTCTTCTTCAGTGTTCCCTCAGTGAAGTCTTGGGTGCATGAGGTATTGTGTAATCCTATCTATTAGGACTAGACTTTATAACTCTTTGTTTTGATTAACTGTAGTTTTCTTTAATGGTTTTTCTCTTTTGTTTTCTTAGTGAGGAGTCAGGTTTATGCAGGTATATTTAGATTGTATTTAGAGATTATTCTGGTTCAGTAAAGAGTAGTTTTAAGTTATTTCAAGATTGAGCCACTTACTAGCCCTGGGTAGTTGGCTAGGATCACACAACTAGACCAATTTTCCCTCCTGTTGAACATGTTTTTATTCCAATTCAAAAGCTGTAGATTACTAGCAAACTGTGATTGTCAGTATTACATCCTTAGACTTATAATGCCATGATGGTTTCTGTTGCTGGATATGAATTTTTCTTGTCTTTTTTTTTATTTCACATTTTGCATGTTTGTATGGCATTTTTAAGTACCATGAAAGATAGCCCTCAGGGAGGAGACATCCATGCCAGTTCCAACAAAGGGTAATGAACTCTATATTGAAAGTACATGACAGAAAACAGCCTTATCTTCCATTTCTGCTCATGCAGTGTTGGGGGATTTGTCAGGTAGTGTTTTGCTTCTGATGGAAGTATTGGTAGCCTGTATGCAAAATTACACGAATTGTATGTTCTTTATGAAGCTAAAAGTATGAATGTTCTTGACTTTTTCAAACATTTTTACTGTTATTTCACTATCCACTCCTTTTCTTCTGCATTTACTTGCTCCTGAATTCCAGTAAGAGGCCTCTTTTTTGCATCTTCCCAATCAGGTCACTAATGCTCTTCTTTTAACACTTGAGATACCTCTCTGGACCCACAAAACAAATTTTGAGGTATCTAAGATTATCTTCAGATTAACTTACATTAAAAACATACAAACCATTTCCACCTTTGCCCAGAGCTGAAAGCCAGTCTCTAGTAGCACTGAAGTATCTGTGAACAGAGATCTCTGTACACAGATCCTGTGGGGAGAGAGCTAGACTTGCAGAAGTGCAGACAATCCTAAGAGCACAGAGGAGACCACCACTTCTGCTCGCATTTCTGGTCCAAGAGGAACCTGCCTGGACCCTCTGGACACATGAAGCTAGGAGCAGTCTGGGACAGGATTTTCCTGGTTTCCACCTGTGCACAGAGTTTAAAGCCAGTCTTGAGAAGTGCTGACACACCTGACAGCAGATGTAAGACCACAACTTCTGCACCAAAGGACCTCAAGGGAGCCCTCAGGACACAGGAACCAAGGAGCAGTCTGGGAAAGGATCCTTCTAGTTTCTACCTGCACTTGGAGATGATCCAGTGCTGGAGCTTGCTGTAGGCAGATCCCATGGAGAAAAAACAGGACTCTCAGAAGTGCAGACTATACTGAGAGCACAGGGGAGACCACCACTTCTATTCACAATCATGGACAAAGAGGAATCTACCTGAAGTCCACTGGACACAGGGACTCAAGAACAGATTGGGACAAGATCCTTCTGGTTTCCAACTGCCCTGGAGCTGACCTTGTGACATAGCTCTCTGTACCCTGATCCTGCTGGGAGAAAGCTGATCTCCACGAGTGCTGACACACAGGTTTACAGTAGGGTCAAGGCACTGTCAGAGACAGCAAAACCAGCTAACACCAGCGATAAGAAGAAGGCAATAGGAAAGTACAGGAAACTAAGCAATAGAAATCAAGACTTCTTGACATCATCAGAACCCAGTTCTCCCACCAAAGCAAACACTGGATACCCCAACACAGCAGAAAAGCAACATTTGGATTTAAAATTCATGTCTCATGAAAATAGATTACTTTAAGAAGTGCATAAGTAACTCCCTTAAAGAAATGCAAGACAGCACAGGTAATCAGATAGAAGCCCTAAAAGAGGAAACACAAAATTTCCTTAAAGAATTATATGAAAAAACAACCAAACAGGTGAAGGAATTGATCAAAACCATCCAGGATATAGAAACAGAAATAGAAATAATAAAGAAACACAAAGGGGACAACCCTGGAGATAGAAAATCTAGAAAAGTGATCAGGAGTCATAGACACAAGCTCACCAACAGAATATAGGAGACAGAAAAAGAGAATATCAGGGGAAGAAGATACAATAAATACCATTGACACAATGGTCAAAGAAAATGTAAAATGCAAAAAACTGTTAACCAAAATCATCCAGGAAATCTAGGACACAATGAGCAGATCAAACATAAGAATAATAGGTGTAGAAGAGAGAGAAGATTCCCAAGTTAAAGGGCCAAAAAAATATCTTAAACAAAATCATAGAAGGAAACATCCCTAACCTAAAGAAAGAGAAGTCCATAAAAATACAAGAAGCCTACAAAACTCCAAATACATTGGAAAAGAAAAGAAATTCCTCCTGTCACATAATATTCAAAACATCAAATGCAGAAAACAAAAGAATATTAAAAGCAGTAAGGGAACAAGGTCAAGTAATATATAAAGGCAGACCTATAAGAATTACACCAGACTTCTCACCAGAGACTATGAAAGTCAGAAGATACTGGGCAGATATCATATAGACCTTAAGAAAACACAGATGCCAGCCCTGTCTATTATATCCAGCAAAACTCTCAATTAACATAGATGGAGAAACCAAGATATTCCATGACAAAACCAAAGTTACACAATATCTTTCTACAAATCTAGCCCTACAAAGATAATAAATGGTAAAGCCCAACATAAAGAGGCAAGCTACACCCTAGAAAAAGCAAGAAACTAATCATCTGGGCAACAAAATAAAGAGAAGAAAAACACACAAACATATCTCACATCCAAATACAAATATAACAGGAAGCAACAATCACTATACCTTAATATCACTCAACATTGATGGACTCGATTCCCCAATAAAAACAAAACTCCAACACATGAAGGCAAACTACACCTTAGAAAAAGCAAGAAAGTCATCTTGCAACATATCCAGAAGAAAAGAGACACACTAACATAATTCCACCTTTAACAACAAAAATAACATGAAACAACCATCACTATTTTATGATATCAAAGACTCAATTATCCTTTAAAAATAGAATAAAAAGTAGATATATAAACAGGACCTAGCATTTTGCTACATACAGGCAATCCACCTCAGTGACAAAGACATACAATAACTCAGAGTAAAAGGCTAGAAAACAATTTTCCAAGAAAATGGCCCCAAGAAACAAGCTGGAGTAGCCATTCCAATGTCAAACAAAATTTATTTTCAACCAAAAGTTATCAAAAAAGATAAGGAAGGACACTTCATATTCATCAAGGGAAAAATCAACCAAGACCAACTGTCAATCCTGAATATCTATGCTCCAAATGCAAGGGCACCAAGATTCATAAGAGAAACATTACTAAAGTTCTAAGCACACATTGAACCTCACACAATAATAGTAAAAGACTTCAACACCCCATTCTAATCAATGGATAGATCTTAGAAACAAAAACCAAACAGAGACCCAGAGAAACAAACAGAAGTTATTTATCAAATGCATTAAATAGATATCTTTAGAACACATCATCCTAAAACAAAAGAATATACCTTCTTCTCAAAAACGCATGCTGACTTCTCCAAAATTGACCATATAATTGGTCACAAAACAGGCTGCAACAGATCTAAGACTATTGAAATAATTCCATGCATCGTATCATATCACCAAAAACTAAGGCTGCTCTTCAATAACAACAAAAATGACAGGGAGCCCACATATACATGGAAGATGCATAATGTTCTGCTCAATGATTACCTGACCAAGGAAGAAATAAAGAAATAATTTAAAGATTTTTTAGAATTTAATGAAACTGAAGGCACAACATACTCAAACTTATGCGACAGAATGAAAACAGTGCTAACAATAAAAGCCATAGCTTTGAATTCCTCCAAAAAGAAGCAGGAGAGAGCATACACTAACAGCTTGACAGCACACATAAAAGCTCTAAGAAAAAGAAGCAAACACACCCAAGGGGAGTAGAAGGCAGGAAAATATCAAACTCAAAGCTAAAATCAACCATGTAGAAATAAAAAGAACTATATGAAGAATCAACAAAACCAGGAGCTGGTTCTTTGAGAAAACCAATACCGTTAGCCAAACTAACCAGAGGGCACAAAGAGAGTATCCAAATTATCAAAATGAGAAATGCAAAGACAGATATAACAACAGAAACTGAGGAAATTTAAAAAAAACATCAGTTTCTACTACAAAATCTTATACTCAACAAAACTGGAAAATCTGGATGAAAGGGAAAATTTTCTAGACAGATACCAGGTACCAAATTTAAATCAGGATAAGGTAAACCATATAAACATTCCCATATCTCCTAAAATAAGAGAAGCAGTTATTAAAATTTCCCAACCACAAAAAGCCTAGGACCAGATGGATTTAGTGCAGAATTCTATCAGACCTTCATAGATGATCTAATACCAATAATGTCGAAGCATTTCCACAAAGTAGAAGTAGGAGAAACATTACCCAGTTCCTTCTATTAAACCAGAAATATGCTTATACCTAAACCACACAAAGACCCAACAAAAATAGAACTTCAGATCAGTTTTCTCTATGAATATCACCTCAAAAATACTCAATAAAATTCTCACAAATTGAATTCAAGAACACATCAAAACAATCATCCACCATGATCAAGTAGACTTCATGCCACAGATGCAGGGATGGTTCATTGAAATCCATCAATGTAATCCACTGTGTAAACAAATTCAAATAAAAAAAAACGCATGTTCATTTCATTAAAAGTTGTAAAAGCATTTGACAAAAGTCAACCCCCATTCACGACAAAGGTCTTGGGAAAGATCAGGAATTCAAGGTCCATCCCTAAACATATTACAATCATTATGCTACAAACCAGTATCCAACATCAAACTGAATGGAGAGAAACTTGGAGCAATCCTACTAAAATAAGGGACTATATAAGGCTGCCCACCTTTTCCCTATCTATTCAATATAGTCCTAGAAATCCTAGTCAGAGAAATCAGACAACAAAAGGAGTTCAAAGGAATACAAATTGGAAAGGAAAAAGTCAAAATATCACTATTTGCAGATGATATGACAGTATACTTAAGTGACCACAAAAGTTCCACCAGAAAACTTCTAAGCTTGATGAACAACTTTAGCAAAGTGGTTCATTATAAAATTAACTCAAACAAATCAGTAGTCTTCCTCTAACCAAATGATAAATATGATAAGAAAGAAATTAGGGAAATGACACCCTTCACAATAGTCACAAATAATGTAAAATACCTTGATATGACTCGAACCAAGCAAGTGAAAACCCATATTACAGGCATTTCAAGTCTCTGAAGAAAGAAATTGAAGAAGATCTCAGGAATGCAAAGATCTCCCATACTCAAGGATTGGCAGGATTATTATTTTAAAAATGGCCATGTTGTCAAAAGCAATCTACAGATTCATTTCAATCCCCATCAAAATTTACAACTCAATTTTTCATAGAGTTAGAAAAAGCAATTTGCAAATTCATTTAGAATTAAAAAAAAAACTCTCCTCAACAAAAAACAAAATCTATTCTCAACAATAAAAGAACTTCTGGGAGAATCGCCATCCCTGACCTCAAGCTATGTTACAGAGCAATGGTGATAAAAAAAAAAACTATGGTATTGGTACAAAGACACACAGGTAGATTATTGAAATAGAATTGAGGACCCAGAAATGAACCCACATATCTATCGTCACTTGATCTTTAACAAAGGAACTAAAACAATCTAGTGGGGAAAAAAGAGCATTTTCAATAAATTGGACTAGTTTAATTGGAGTTCAGCATGTAGAATAATGCAAATCAATTCATGCTTATTGAATTGTACAAAGTTCAAGTCCAAGTGGATCAAAGACATCCATATAAAACAGATACACTCAAGATAATAGAAGGAAAAGGGGGGAAGAACCTCTAATGCATGGGCACTGGGGAAATTTTCCTAAACATAACCCCAATGTTTTATGCTCTAATATCAAGAATCAACAAATGGGACTTCATAAAATTGCAAAGCAATTGTAAGGCAAAGGACATTCTCATTAGGACAAAATGGACACCAACAGACTGGGAAAAGATCGTTACCGATCTGACATCCAATAGAGGACTAATATCCAATATATACAAAGAACTCAAGAAGTTAGACTTCAGAGAATCAAATAACACTATTAAAAATGGAGTATAGAACTGAACAAAGAATTCTCATCTGAGGAATATTGAATGGCTTTGAAATCCCTAAAGGAATGTTCAACATCTTTAGTCATCAGGGAAATGCAAATCCAAACAACCCTAATATTCCACCTCACACCAGTCAGAATGGTTAAGATAAAAAACTGACAATGGATGCTGACAAGGATGTGAAAAAAGAGAAACACTCCTCCATTGTTGGTGGGTGAAGCACTTTTTTCCATTGATTCTTTGCCATTATAATTAGTACAGAGTTAGAATAATTTACAAAGAATCTTTCTAGCACAGAAATTGCCTTTACCCATTACAGAGGATAGTAATATCTGTTCAACTTAGTCTTTTTTGACTAAGATGCTTTCAGCATACATTTCTTTTCTGAGCATAATAAGATGGATCAGAGAATAACCTCCACCATTTTGAACACTCTCAAATAATTTCCTGTGAGAACCTTATACCCAGAAAACTCTTAACAATTAGGTATAATATTAACAGTGATTTTTCAGAATTTTAAAAAATTATAATTAAAATACATTGTATGAAATACTCAGAAAACTAATGAAAACTATTACAAATAAAAGTCACTAATAAGAGCATTAATAAAAATATATTAATGACCTAATTGCCCAAAATCTTACTTTATGGAATAAATGAATAATTTTATAACCTTTCCTTCTTAACATTTGAAAAGCAGCATCAAGACAAATTTGAGATTTTAAACTTCATTGCTTTTTTGTTTTTTCGGGGAGGGGTTGCTTAATTGGTAATATTGCAAAGGAACCACTTTCTTAGGTTTTATTACCTCATTTTATATTTAGAATGTTTATGAAAATGAAATAAAAATATGAAAAATCTTAATAGCATTACTACTAATAATAGTTTCTTCTATCTAACCTTCATTTCCCAAAAAGCTTTAGAAAAAGTATGTGTATAAAGTGTTTGTAGTGATGTAAAACATAGTCAACATGTGTTGGAGACAAAGGGGGCCTAAGAAGACATTTCATCTGAAAAAACCACTTAGTGATTTTGAATAATAAAAATGCTGACAAAGTCCAGGGAACTTCTTATTTTTGTAATACGTATCCGCTTGTCCATTTTACAATATTCTAAGAAAGATACAAAGTTAGAGTATTGTTAATATTTAATAAAGAACTGAAAAATCCAACGTTTACTGAATAATTAGTCCAAGCATAAATGTAAAAATGATGAGACTTCATTTCATACAAAGCAATGCACTTTAGGAAGCAGCATCACGTTATTATGGTCCCTTTGCTCCTAGTAGGAGCTCAAGCACATTTCCTTTGGGGCTGAAGCCATCTGTCTTGTAGATTGGTTTGTGTTCCTCTTCATCACAGTCCTTTCATGACTCATCATTATTTCTCTCATGATCTCCCCTGGGCTTGAATGTGATTATAGCTTGAGAAACATCTCTTTCTTGAGCTAATTACTTACTTGCATGCAAAATTTTGCCCTTTCATTAGCTTAAAATTTAACATATCTGCCAAGGGTTTCTCTTCTATAGTAAAGGTTAATAGAAAATTTATTTTATTTTCTGTCTTTGTTTAAAATCATAAACTGATTTTTTTTCAAAACTTCAGTATTTATGTAGATGTCTGCAAAGTGTTTTCAGTATCATATGGGTCACTTTGTTGGTTTACCATGTTTGATTGGTGCTGCAGTAGTCTCTGTATTTTGTAAGGTGCTCCCATTTATCAGAGGACTTGAGTGAGGTAGAGGTATTGTTTCACAACACATACAGAAATAAACAATATATGATGGACTCATATTAGAAAACCTACACTTTCATTAAGATTATTATTCCAGTACTAATATAAATATGAGAACATTTCACAATAAATTTATTTTTATGTATTAGCTTACTCCTTTAAATGATAATAACATCGCTGTAATTCATTTTTTATGTTTTAAAGTCGTTTATGAAATTATAACTTTATATAGACAAGAGAAATATATAAAGTAGGATATTCCAATGCCCATCAATATAAAGTCAGAATAATGGGAACATATAATTTCAAAATTGTGATAAAAAATTCTGGCATTTTCACTACATTAACTGTTGATAAAGTGACACCTAAAACATATTCATTGGCTGGAGACATAGATAAGATGGGTGAGTGCTTTCTGACCAAGCAGAAAGCCCTGGGTTGCATCACCAGACATGTTGTGGATATATCCTTGTAATATCAATACTTAGAGGGTAGAGGCAGGAGGATCAAAAGTTCAATGTCATTCTGAGGTACGTAATAATAAGGTTAACATAAGACACAGTGAATGGTATATGACAATGATAAAACAAAATAAAATAAACAAGCATCAATGACAAAAATCAGATTCTTGGTGATATTGCTGTTCATTAAGTAGAGTGCTTGCTTTATATTCACTTGCTTTATATTCAAAGGTTCTGTGTATGTTCACCAGCATCCTGCATGAAACTAAAATCGAACCATCTATCCGTCAATTCATCCACCCATTCAAGCAAACAGACAAAGTAAATAAGCAACTGGAATTTTACAAATGTTTTAAATAGTATTATATCTGAAATTCATTATGCAGTAGAATTTTTTATATTAGGTTACCACTTGTAGAAAGTAAATTAATTTTTATTCCCAAATTCTAAACAATGCATGACAAAGACATCATAACAGCATATCTTTATAATTTAGAGATAGTATCAATCAGCAAAGGCTCTTTTAGTAACTACGTTGTGTTAAAGATGTACAATAAATTTCAACATGTAACAGGAAAGTAACATTGGATAAAGTGGGCAAAATGGGCAAAGTCTTTGTATATGAATGTGAAAAACTTCTTAAAGCACGAGTTCTATAAAAATATCACACTGGATATTATATATAATATCTGAGCTTTTCTGTCTTTGTGAAGGCAACATGATATGCATTAAATTTATTGGATATAATATAGTTTCTTATATATAAGAAAGTTCCTTATATGCAAGGATATTTTATATTCTCAGAAGATTCATATTTGTTTATATAGCTCATATTCTGTAAAGTCACAGTCTGACTGGCCTTACAGTTATTTATTTATTACACTCCAGATTTTATTCTCCTTCTGGTCAACCATCCAACTGTTTGACATCCCAGACCTCCTCACAACCCATTCCACCAGACCTCTAAACTTCCTGGGGCTTTCAGTATCTGAGGGCATGTGGGCATGTATGCACATTTAGATCTGCTTATTCACCAGCAAATCTGTTATAGTAGATGTATGCATGTGCTTATGTCTTGTTGTCTACATGGTTACTTTACATAAGTACAATCATCAGGAATTGTGACACTTGAACTTCAAAGCTCAGTTTCACTAGAGAAATCTCTAGATCTTTGCAGAAATAATTAATGTGAAGTTGGTATGAGGTACAATTCAATAGAACAAATAGATAAATATCTATTGTAGATTTGTGGGCTTTCCATGTACTACCTATACAAACATTTGATGTAAATTTTAAAGGAGTGTGATTTTTAACAGTTTGGATAAATAAGTAAAAAAAAATGTGAACATATTTGGAGAAACAATCAAGTATTAGTTCCATTATCTAACTGGAGGTGAGCATTTAAATAATCCAGTATTCTGAAGTTCTGTAACAAAATAGAACATATTGTGAATTTGTTCTGTGCTTTAAAGACAATAATATAAATATACTTAGTGACCAAAATCATTGTTTAGGTGCTTGATGCTTTACCAAGAGCAAAAGATCTTGATGAAGCAACATTTCCAAACATTGTTATTGGTGCTTGTTTGCTTGCTTGCTTTGTTTCTTTGTTTGTTTCTTTGTTTCTTTCTTTCTTTCATTCATTCTTTCTCTTTCTTTCTTCCTTCCTTCCTTTCCTTCCTCCCTCCGTACCTCCCTCCCTCCCTCCTTTCTTTCTTTCTTCTGTCTGTCTTTCTTTCATTATATATTTTTAGGCATAACAAAGAACGAAATATTTAATGTATAATTATCCACGACTGGATTTCACTGAGATAGACCTCCAGAAGGCATCTCTACCTTCCTATTTTATTTGAGAGCTTCACTGTAGATCAAAGCCAAGGCCCCCAGGAAGGCAACATATTGCTGGAAGTTTACAACCTGATCCTTGTTACGGTCCAGATCATCCATCAGCCTTGCAATTTCAGCATCCTGCAGCTTAGAGCCAATGGTGAGCTCCTTTTGGATCAACTCCTTCAGCTCCTTCTTGCTCAGGGTGTGATGTCACCTTCCTTGCCAGAGTACGTGTGGAAGACAGCCACGAGAAGGCTAATGGACTGATCTGGGGGGCAAGCCATGACTGACCACTGGGCTAAAATCTCATGGTCCACAGTGAAGCACTAAAGGAGTGGTCGAGGGGGATGGACTGTGTCACAGTCTGACTGGCCTTATAGTAATTTATTTATTTTTATACTCCAGATTTTTTTCCCCTTCCGGTCCACCTTCCAACTGTTCCACATCCCAGACCTCCTCCCAACCCATTCCACCAGACCTCTAAACTTCCTATGGCCTCCAGTATCTTGAGGGTTAGGTGCATCTTCTCTGACTGAATCCAGACCCGGGGTCCTCTGCTGTATATGTGTTGGGGACCTCACATTAGCTGGTGTATGCTAACTGATTAATGATTCATGAGTCTTAGAGATTTTGGGGGTCCAGGTTATTTGAGACTGCTGGTCTTCTTACAGTGGCGTCTTTCTCCTCAGCTTCTTCCAGCTTTTCCCTAATTTAAGCACTGGGGTCACCAGCTTCTGTCCATTGGTTGGGTACAAATAGTTGCATTTTATACTTTCAGATGCTTATTGGGTCTTTCAGAGGGCAGTCACTATAGGTCCCCCCCCCTTTTTTGAGCACTCCATAGTCTCAATAATGCTGTCAGGTTTTGGGTCCTCCCCTTGAGCTGGATCCCACTTTGGGCCTGTCGCTGAACCTTCTTTTCTGGTGGCTTTTCTCCATTTCCATTCCTACAGTTCTTTCAGACAGGAATAAATACAGGTCAGAGTTTTGGCTGTCGGATAGCAACCCCATTCCTCATTTGATGCCCTGTCTTTCTGCTGAATGTGGGCTCTACAAGTTCCCTCACCGCACTGTAGGGCATTTCATCTAGGGTCCCTCCTTTAAGTCCTGATATTCTCTTACCTCCCATGTCTCTGCTACATTCTGGAGGGTCCTCTCAACTTTCCTCCTGAGGTCACCTGTTTCCATTCTTTCTGCTGGGCCTCAGGGTTTCAGTCCTTTCCTCCACCCAATAACACATCATGTTCCCCTCTTCCCCAGCCCCATCTCCGTTCCCTACCCTGTTCCTCCATCCATCCTACTTTGTGCTTGCTTTCTTCTTCCTCCTAAGTTGGACTGAAATGTCCTCATTTTGACCCTTAACCTTATTGATCTTTATGAATTCTGTGGACTGTATCTTGGGTATTCTGTACTTTTTTATTCTTGGCTAACATACACTTATTAGGGAGGACATGCCATGAATGTAATTTTGGGTCTGAGTTAATTCACTAAGGATGATATTTTCTTGTTCCATCCATTTGTTATAAAACTTAGAATGTCCTCATTGTTAATAGCTGAGTAGTATTCCATTGTGTAAATGAACCACGTTTTTTGTATCCATTCTTCTGTTGTGGGACATCTAGTTTGATTCCAGCTTCTGGCTACCACAAATAAGGCTGTTATGAAGATAGTAGATCATGTGGCCCTGTGGCATTGTGGGGCATCTTTTGGGTATATTTCCAAGAGTGGTATTGCTGGGTATTTAGGTAGATCTCTTTCCAATTTTCTGAGTAACCTCCACATCGATTTCCAGAGCTTTTGAATCAGTTTGCAATCCCACCAGCAATGGAAGAGTATTCCTCTTTCTCTGTATCTTCACCAATATGTGTTGTCACCTGAGGTTTTGGTCTTAGCCATTCTGATTGGTATAAGGTGGAAGCTCAGGGTTCTTTTGATTTGCATTTCTCTGATCATTAAGGACTTTGAATATTTCTTTGTGTACTTCTCAGCCATTCAAGATTCCTCTGTTGTGAATTCTCACTTTAATTCTATACCCCGTTTTTAACAGGGTTATTTGATTCCCTAGAGTCTAACTTCTTGAGTTCTTTGTATATATTGCATATTAGCCTTCTATCAGATGTAGGATTGCTAAAGATCTTTTCCTAATCTGTTGGTTGCCCTTTTGTCCTAATGACAGTGTCCCTTGCCTTACAGAAGCTTTCCAGATTCAAGAGGTTCCATTTATCAATTCTTGATCTTAGAGCATGAGCTATTTATAAATGCCTTAGTCATAGGTGGGGCATGAAGTGGTGAGTTAGTTTCATACCTCACTATACAAAAAATTAAGAGAAGATTGATATGTTAAATTTATAACACAGACTAATTTCTAGGAAGCTTGTTTCCTTGGCAGAGTGACTTACTAGAAACAGTAATATGTTTTCAATCATCCATTTATTACTGTACTCAACATTGTTTTCTACAGTCATGCATCTTTTTCCAACCACAAGTTTCCTAATTCAATATTTACAATGAGTGATTATTCTAAGTGTTGAGAAGATGGGGCAGCTATGCCAAGATAATTCCCCATTAAAGTGGGAATTTGAAAGTTGAAACTGAGGATTGTATTCCCAAACAATTTAATGTTAACTCTTAATTAAAAAATATAGCAAAAGAACATGGCATTCCCTATGGCTGTGATAATATGAATCAATGAAAGTAGCATAGAGGAAAAAAATGGTTAACTTAGGCTCTCAATTTTAGGTAACAATCAATCGCACACAAAATCAAGATCAGAGAAAAAAATGAACATGCATTTGCCTACACTCAATTCATGTAACATACTCACACACTTCAGAATCCCCTAGCTAGTGATAACACTGGCCACATCATATCAGCTATATGTTTACTTTAAACATATAAAGCTCTTTCTGGCAGGAAAATATAGTGTCCATTAGAGCTGAAAGCTGATATGTGATTAGTAAAGGCTCTAGAGAGGTACTCTGTCTCTTGGTGTACTCAAGTAATACTGAGTACTTAAAAATTGCTGAGTATCCATTCAGTGTATTTAATATGCAAGTAAAATTTGTAAACACCCAAAAAGCCAATAAATCCATTAAGGTCTTTATTTAGCATATTGTAAGTCTATGTCACACTCCAAATTTTAAATTATAATGACAGCTTTTATTTTTATTATAAACAAATAATTTAATTTTGCTTCTAGTGATTTACTCATTCCAGATTCACCCTTACTGATATTTTAGTGTGCCTATCACAATAGTTTTCACTATTCTGGGATTTTGTTATTTCAAGTGAATTTGCAAATTGCTCTTTCTAACTCTGTGAATAATTGAATCAGAGTTTTGATGGGCATTGCATTGAATCTGTAGATTGTTTTTGGCAAGATGGCCATTTTATCAATATTAATCCTGATAATATAAGAGCATGTGAGATCTTTCCAGTTTTTGAAATCTTCAATTTCTTTTTTCAGAGATTTGAAATTCTTGTCATACGGATAATTCATCTGCTTGATTAAAGTTACACTGAGTTATTTTATATTATTTTTAGCTATTATGAACTTAGTTGATTCCCTAACTTTTTTCTCAGCCTGTGTATCGTTTGAGTACAAGAAGACTACAGATTTGTTTGAGTCAATTTTATATCCTTTCTTTGCTGAGGTTGTTTATCAGGCTTAGTAGTTCTCTGGTGGAGCTTTTTGGGTCACTAAATATACTATCATATCAACTGCAAATAATTATATTTTTGGCCTCTTAGTTTCCAATTTGTATCCCTTTGACCTTTTTGGGTTTTGTTTGTTTGTTTTTTGTCTAATTGCTTTAGCTAGAACTTCCAATACTTTATTGGTTAAGTGGGCAGCCTTGTCTACTCCCTAATTTTAGTGGGATTGCTTCAAGTTTCTCTTTATTTAGTTTATGTTGCTTTTATTATGTTTAGTTATGGGCCTTGAATTCCTGATCTTTCTCAAAACTTTTAGCATGAAGGGGTGTTGAATATTGTCAAATAATTTTCAGCATCTAATGAAATGATCATGTAGTTTTTTTTTCTTTGAGTTTGTTTATATAGTTATATAGATGAATTTCGGTACATTGAACAATCTCTGCTCCCTAGGATGAAGCCTACTTGATCAGGATGGATGATCATTTTGATGTGTACTTGGATTTACTTTGCAAGAGTTTTATTGAGTATTTTTGCCTTAATATTCTTAAGGGAAAATGGTCTGAAATTTTCTTTCTTTCTTGGGTCTACGTTTAGTTTAGGTATAAGCATAAATGCGCCTTCATAGAAGGATTTGTTTAGAGTACCTTCTGTTTCTATTTTGTGGAATAATTTAGAAAGTGTGGGTATTAGGTCTTCTATGAAGTTATGATAGAATTCTGCACTCAACCCATCTGGTACTTAATTTTTTTTTGTCTGGGAGACTTTTAATAACTGCTTCTATTCTTCAGTAGTTATGGGATGTTTACATGGTTTATCTGGTCCTGATTTATCTTTGGTACCTGGTATCTGTCTAGAAAATTGTACATCTCATGAACACTTTTTTTCTGTTCTGTTGAATATAGCTTTCATAGTATGATCTGATAATTTTTTTTAATTTCCTCAGTTTCTGTTATTTCTCCCTTTTCATTTGTGATTATTTTTTAATTTCGATATACTCTCCGTGCCCTCTTAGTTTGGCTACTACTTTTCTCAAAGAACCAGCTCCTTCTTTTGTTTATTCTTTGTATACTTATTTTGTTTCTATTTGGTTGATTTCAGCTCTGAGCTTGATTATTTCCTGCCATCTACTACTTTTGGGTGTATTTGCTTTTTTGTTTGTTTGTTTGTTCTAGCGCTTTTAGGCATATTGTCATGCTGCTACTGCATCCTCTCTCCAGTTTGTTTTGGAGGAACTCAAAGTTATGAGGTTTTTCTCTTAGGACTGATTTCATTGTGTTGGATAAGTTTAGGTATGTTGGGCTTTCCTTTTCAGTAAATTCCAGAAAGTCTTTAATTTCTTTCTTTATTTCATCCTTACCCAAGTTATCATTGATTAAAGAGTTGTTCAGCTTCCATGTGTGTGTGGACTTTCTGTCAATTTTGTTGTTATTAAAAACCAGCCTTAGTTCGTGGTGATCTGTTCAGTTGCATGGGTCATTTCAATCTCCTTGTATCTGTGGAGGCCTGTTTTATGACCTATTATGTGGTCAATTTTGGAGAAGGTACCAAGAAATGCTGAGAAGAAAGTATATTCTTTTGTTTTAGGATGAAATGTTCTATAGATATCTGTTAAAGCCATTTGGTTCTTAACTACTCTTAGTTTCTTTGGGTCTCTGTTTGCTTCTATTTCCATGATCTGTCCACTGATGAGAGTGAGGTGTTGAAGTCTTCCACTATTACTGTGTGATGTGAAATGTGTGCTTTGAGCTTTAGTAAGGTTTCTTTTATCATAAGGTTGCCCTTATGTTTGGGGCATAGGTATTCATGATTGAGACTTCATATTAGTGGATTTTTTTCTTTGATGAATACAAAGTGTTCTTCCTTATCTTTTTGGTAACTTTTGGTTGAAAGTTGATTTTATTCGATGTTAGAATGGTTAGAATGGCCCCAGCTTGTTTTTTGGGATCATTTACTTGGAAAATCGTTTTCCAGCCTTTTACTCTGAATTAGTGTCTGTCTTTGTCACTGAGTTGTGTTTCCTGTATGTAGCAAAAGGCTGGATTCTCTTTACATATCCAGTCTTTTAGCCTAGGTTTTTTTATTGGGGATTTGAATCCATTGATGTTAAGAGATATTAAGGAATAATGATTATTGTTTCTTCTTTGTTGTTGTTGTTGTTAGAGGTGGAATTATGTTTATATGGCTATCTTCTTTTGGGTTTATTGAAAGAAATTACTTTCTTGATTTTTCTAGAGTATAGTTTCCCTGGTGTTGGAGTTTTCCATCTATTATTTTTGTGGGACTGGATTTGTGGAAAGATAGTGTATATATTTGGTTTTGTCATGGAATGTCTTGGTTTCTCCATCTATGTTAATTGAGTATTTTGCTGGATATAGTAGCCTGGGCTGGCATTTGCGTTCTCTTAGTGTCTGAATGACATCTGCCCAGGATCTTCTGACTTTCATAGTCTCTGGTGAAAAATCTGGTGTAATTCTGATTGGTCTGCCTTTATATGTTACTTGACCATTTTCCCTTACTACTTTTAATATTATTTCTTTGTTTTGTGCATTTGGTGATTTGACTGTTATGAGACTGGAGGACTTTATTTTCTGGTTCAATTAATTTAGTGTTCCTTCAGGTGAAGATGTAGAACTCAGCTCCTCCTGCACCATGCCTGCCTGGATGCTGCCATGCTCCTGCCTTGGTGATGATGGACTGAACCTCTAAACCTGCAAGCCAGCCCCAATTAAATGCTGTCCTTATAAAACTTGCACTAGTCATGGTGTCTATTCACAGCAATAAAACCCTAACTAAGACAATTGGCAATGTCACAGTAAAGTTTTAGTAAATATCAAACATGAGTTCTAATGCCAATGACCTTATACAATACGTAAGCAAATTTAGCAGATATTATTAGGTGAAAACTTCCACTCACTCAGAGATGTGATAATTTCTAGGATCTTTGATGTTTGGTGTTTTATCAGAGGTACAAGAAAAGGAAACAATTTCTGATCTAAATTAATATGATCAATTGTAAACATTTATTGTCTGTATTTTTATTCTAGTAAGAAATCAATAATGGCCAGTCTTTGATTTGTTATCTAAGAAATAGTATCCTCTTGCAAATCTTTAGAGTACCATTCCTGTTAAAGCACTATCTACATGTTTCTCAGGAAAACAAAGGAAGTATTTTATAAGTAAATTTTCTCCAGCTCTGTTATATAGCTAAGAGTTCTCATTACCTTAGCATGTTTCCCATGTTCATCTTATTCCAAAGATGAACCTTATTCCATCTTCATTGTTTCCAAATAAATTTCAATGAAATATATATTTAATATATGGCTGCTTGTAGAACTTATCAGCTACATAGTGATGATGCAGTGTAAAATGTTCTTTCTGGTGGACTGTAAATTGTTTAATGCAATTATTTGAAATGGATGGGAATACAATATATAGTATCATATAGTATATGCAATAATTCTAAACCGATATTTTTTGTAGCAAATCTAAAATAAACTCAAAGAATCCAAGTATTCTGTTCTCAAAATGGCATGTAATCAAACGATGTTGTATTTATTGAAAAGGATTATGAACTTTTGTACTATATTATAAAAAGATACAGAATAAACAAGTTACTAGCATGTTTCCCTACTCAATTTGAATTGGAAGGCACTATATTATTCGGCTTGTAATAAGTTATGTGATAAATATAATTAATATTAAGATATAAATTCAATTTCATTATTTGCTTTGAGGAATCAATTAAAAAGAAAATTATTCAATTTTAATTTTAAACAGTATACAGTCATGCATGATATACACATATGTGATTCAAAATATGTAAATTTTTTTCAGAATTTATAAGTCTTGTAGATTTACTACTCAATATTACATTCTACCACAAGCATTATAATGTGACTGTTACATAATAATATTATCATTAACAAAAATATGCATGATTTAAATTTATGAAGAAGGGTAGGATTAAAAAGAACAAATATGTTCTTTATATCTCAGAAAGCACTTGATATTCATTCCACACAGCCACAAAATAAAGTTTTAGATAAGAAATAAAACATTCATTATTGAAATATATTAAAGGGAAAAATGAATTAACTTCAAAGCATTTTAACTTTAAAATAATTTAAATATAAATCAGAAGAAAGTGATAGACAATTTCCATCTCCTTAGGCTTTATTCTAGAAAATTTTCATATTTATTATGAATGGTATAACTTTTGATCTTTTAGATTCATTAGAATGTAATAAAAGATTTTGCTCACCTGTGATAAGGTTTTAATATTTATTTATATGTTAAATCTATAAAATATTCACTTTAAAATTTCTGACTTATGTTAATCATCGTTCACCAATTAATGTTTGGAATTTCATACTATAATTAATTTAACAGTGTCTTAATTGACTTTATATAACAAAACACCACAGGATGAATGAATTAGGGCATAAATAATGATTTATTGTCTTTCTGAAGGCAAAGTGTGAGAGTATCAATCACTGGTTAAGATTGTGAATGACCTTGCTCTTGATAGGTGAACCATCATGGAAAGAATTAAAAATAGCCACTTTAATTGTTTTTATTGGTTGATTTTCTATTATAAAGGCATGAAGAATTATACAACTCTTAAGTTAAAATATCACGTGACAGCAGATGCTGGGGAGGATATGGAAGTGGTACAACCCCTCTGGAAATTAGTCTGGCTGTTCCTCAGAAATTTGGACATTCCACCACCTGAGGACCCAGCTATACTACTTCTGGGTACATATCCAAAAGATGCTCCAAGATATTACAAGGATACATGCTCCACTATGTTTATAACAGCCATGTTTATATTAGCCAGAAAATGGAAAGGACTCAGATGTCCCTCAACAGAGGCAAGGATACATTTACACATGGATTACTACTCAGCTATTAAAAACAATGGCTTCCTGAAATTCTTAGGCAAATAGATGGATCTAGAAAAACTCATCCTGAATGAGGTAACTCAGTCACAAGAACACACATGGCATGTACTCACTGATAAGTGGCTATTAGGCAAAGAACTTGGAATACTCATGATACAACTCATGGACCACATGAAGCTCAAGAGGAAGGAAGATCAAAATGTGGATGCTTCAGTCCTTCTTAGAAGAGGAACAAAATAATCAAGGGAAGTAGAAGGTGGGAGGGACTTGAGAGGAATAGGATAGGGGAGGGGAAAAGAGGGGCAGAATCAGGTATGGGAGGAGATGGAAATGTACAGAGAGTCAGGATATTGAACAGAGGTGTGTACCAATGGGGAACTAGAAGAAACAATCAAAAACTCTCAGATACCAGGAAAGCAAAAGCCTCGCAGGACCCCACGGGGATGACATTATCTGAAGTAACCCACAAAAGGGAAGGGAGAACCTGTGGAGACCATATCTAGAGGTTAGGCATGGCTCCCTGGGTTGAGGATTGGGGCCATCCATCCACCTCCAAAACTTTAACCCAGAGTTGCTCCTAAAGGATATATGGGGACAGAGTAGAGCAGAGCCTGAAAGAAAGGGATCCAGAGGTTGCCTTACCAGGGGATCTATCTCACATGCAGACACCAGACCCAGACGAAATTGAAGATGCCAAGAAATGCTTTCTGACAAAAGTCTGATACAGCAGTCTCCTGAGAAGCTCTGCCAGATTCTGACAAATACAAATGTTGCATGCTTGAAGCCAACCATTGAACTTTTCACAGGAACCCCAATGGAGAAGTTAGAAGGACTAAAGGAGCTGAAGGTGCCTTTTCTGGCATCAGTGGGAGGTGAGGCCCTTGGTTCTGTGAAGGATTGATGCTCCAGTGCAAGAAATGCTAGGTATGTAAGGCAGGAGTGGGTGGCTGCATGGGGGAGCACCCTCATAGAATCAGGGTAAGGGGGGATGGAATAAGAGGTTTGCAGAGGGGACACGTGGAAAGGGGATGACATTTGAAGTGTAAGTTAATAAAGTATCCAATTTAAAAACACATATGGAAAATGATTTTAAATATTTTTACCTTAGCATCTTCTCTTTTTTATTATGTTATTTACTTACATTTTTTTTATACTTACATTTCAAATGCTATCCCCTTTCCAGGTTTCCTCCACACATCCTACCTATCCCATTCTCCTTTACCCCTGTTTCTATAAGGGAGCAGACCCACCAACCCACTTACTGCTCTTGCATTTCCGGAAACTGGGGCATAGAGCCTCCACAAGACCAAGGGCCTCTCTCACTTCCCATTGATTGCAGATAAGGCAATCTTCTGCTACATATGAAGCTGGAGTCCTGGGTCCCTCCCTGTGTACTCTTCGGTTAGTGGTTTAGTCTCTGGGAGTTCTGGTGTCTAGTTGGTTGATATAATTGCTTTTCCTATTGGGTTGTAAACATGTTCAACTCTTTCAGTCCTTCCCCTGACTCCTTCATTGGGGTCCCTTGTGCTCAGTCTGATGGTTGGCTGTGGACATCCTGTCAGCACTAGGGTGTATAAAATAATGCTATCAAAAAATAGGAATTTAAGATAGCTTAGCAGACTTAGATAATATTCATAAGTAAATATTTAATTTAAACTTGACAAGTATGAAAAGAGTTTAAAATGTCTGTCTTCTCCTTGTACATGGACACATTAATGCAAATAATATGTAAGCATCATTGTCATTCTTTTCTATTTCTCATTTTATTTTGCCCCCATTTAAAATCTTTCCCTATATAAGTTTGTAGCTCTTGCAAGGATTCTCTGGATAAAGTATATTATTAAAAATATTTTAATAAGGACTTACTCATAACTCAAACATTTATAATGGAATATTTGATAGAAAGTATTCATCCCTAGAGTGAGAAGAAAAAATTCTATTTAATTATGTGGTCTAATCATATAAAACAATCTTACTAGCATTAATTTCTCTTTTATTTATTAATGATATGAATGTATTTGGTAGAAATAACATGCTTATAGAAATTGCATTCTTTCAAAATGTGAAAAGAAATTTTTATCACTATTTAAAAATCATTTCTTGCTCAAAGAAATGTCAAAGAGTATTGATTTAGGGGATGTCAGTCAATTAAGTTTCATTGTATACTGATGTGAAAAGTAAACAATTGCAAACAGCACTGAAAATAAAAACTTCTTATCCTCCTAAGCTCAGTTTACTCATTAATTGCTTACATAATTTGTACAAAAATGTTCTTAAAGATTTAACAGGAGCCAATAATAAATAGTGCATTCGAAGAGAAGCGTCCGTCATTTGTATTTCATTGAAAAACATTCATACATTTACTAAATCTCTCCTGCCATCTACTACCAAATTGATACTTTTTGCTGAAAATAAGTAAGTTACTGGTACAGTAGGGAAAACGTGTTGAAGCATGTAGCAAATAGCTAGATGACTTCTTAAATAGTTGGACTTCCCCAGGAACTGAATGGCCACTTCACCTACTGTCTTCAGATTGGCTTACTAGTGGCTCTTTTAAAATGTTCCAAATTATGTACAGCAATAACTCAGAAAACTACAACTGCACCTGAAGATAGCCCATGAAGTCATCAGTAGTGGTTATGGGATTGTTTATTGTTGTTGATAAATCATTTTATTCATTTACATTTCAAATGCTATCCCCCTTCTATGTTACCCCTCTACAAACACCTCCAACCCATTCCCCTTCTCCCCACTCTCCTTTACCTCTGTGAGGGTGCTTCTCCACCTACTTGCCCAAACTCCTGCCTCACCGATCTAGCATCCCCTATGATAGGGCATCAAGCATCTCTTCCCACTGATGTCAGATGAGGCCATCCTCAGCTACATATGTATCTGAAGCCAAGGCTCTCTCCATGTATACTCTTTGGTTGGTGCTTTAGTGCCTGGGAACTCTGGGGCACCCAGTTAGTTGATACTATTCTTCCTATGGGGTTGCAATCCCCTGCAACTCCTTCAATCTTTCCCCTTTTAGTGACTTCTATTTCCTTAGGGTTTATGGGATTGTTCAGAGCATCAGGTACTATGGGAATAACCCACTAATCCCTGTATGGAGACTTGGGTAAGACACTGTGGTAGAATATAGTTATTTAATTCATATTGAGGAAAACATATTAAATCAATGATAATAATAAAATAAATATTATAATTCCTTATCTCAAATAATTGTTCAGATTACTTTGTATTCATCATATATAATTCTTATCATCACAGCTGTGTGAAATTACTCTTGTCATCTGTCTTCAAATATTATAATATGAACCTTGTAAGAGAAAAAGTCCTCCCTAACTCATGCAAGTTGTATGATTATTACCAACAACACTGGATTCACATAAAAACAAATTCATGGGGTACTTATGATTCAGGGCAAATTCCATAAGAATTTAAATTTTCTTCATCATTTTCAACATTTCTATTTGTCAATACTGTTGTTCTTTTTCTCTGCTAGCATACTTTTTCATAGATCAGCCTGATTAATAAATTGGTGACCATGACCTCTCTTAAATAAAATTCTGTTTTTGGATATCTGTTTTGCTATGTAGATGAAAACCCTAAAGATGGGGTTCTGTTGGTCAGATTTCAGTTAAAGACCATCATGGCTTCAATGACTTGTATTGAAAATGCATGATTAAGAGATAAAATTTTACAAGCCTAAGAGTCAAGAGAAAGATGAAAAACAGTTAATATTTTGTTTACCAAATTGGTCACATTCATTGTAATTATTATTCACTATGAAAGTTATTAATTTGTAGTTCAAAATCATAGCAGCCCTTTCTTTTGTTAAATTGTGTCCCTTAGGGCCATATTCTCCCCAGAGGCATTTTGTCCTTAGAGTTCGGAACCACTGATAAAGACCAGTGAAAAAGAAATGGGTTAAAGTAAATATCTACAAGGGGTTGAACATTTTTATCTTTTCTCATGACAGAGAAGAAAAATAGCATTTCTCTGGCAAAAACAAGAGGAGAAGGAAAACTTTCCTAATAGATAACATGTATATTTCATTTCGTGATCCTAAAAGAAAACATTCTCTTTCTCTCAGATCAGTCACTTTATTTAGAGCTTGTAAGGCTTTGACTTTTGCAATAGTGACTTTTTTCTCACAGTTACTAATTGCAGCCTATGGATGCTTTATTGCAGTTATCATACATAAAATAACTTGTTACTGTTAAAATTTACTGATCCAGAAAGACAATATGAAGACAATTATACCCTATTCTATTTGCATTTTGTCATAGATTGAACAGAGCACTAGAGTTATCCTGGTGTGAATGTGCACATATGCATACACACACAAACACACACACTGTCAAACATTCACACATATATATATGCACATGCATATATGATATATTCTAACAATACATCAATTAAGGCTGGAGAGATTCTGTAGGAATCTTTCTTTCCATAGCTAGGAATGAAATCATAATAATGTCTTTAAATTTGTATGATCAAATTTATCTTTTAACACACCATAATTGAGATGTGGCTTCGTGTAATAAACTACCAGTGTTTTGTTTCAGGCTTTTCTTATTTCTTAATTGTTCCCTTACATATTTAGCTCCTTCTACAGTCTCTGAACTAATTTTGGAAGCAAATACACTGTAGATAAGATGAGCAACATAATTATAGAAGTCCAAAGAATTACTTTGTAAAATAATACAAGATTGCAAGAATAAGAAGTTGGATAGATGATTGAGAATCATAAAATATATTTCTCTCATTTATAAATTAAATTCTACTTCCAAAAATGAGATATTAAAATTTTTATCCAATAATGAGTATAAAGAACATTGCTTCAAAAGTGATAGAAATAAGGTATAAGCTAACTTTAATATTTTCGCCTTTATTCTCAAGGTCATACATGGAAGACATGATAGGCTTCTTAACAGCAAAACATGTTAAATTAACAGTGCTGTTAACTAGTTCAGTGAGGTTAGTTAAAAATAATTGGAAATTGTTATTGGTGATCTCTCTGTGTTAAAGAGATAATTGTTATATGTTCATGAAAGACAATCATTTTCCTCAGTATGTGAAATACAAAATTATTGGTACTTTCTAGGAGAAGCACTCTTCTCTACTTGTCTAGGAGTGATGGCTGCTGAGCCTCTGTTTCCATTGTCTAAAAGTTTTCTATTATGAGTAGATAATACATAGGCTGTCCAAATTTAAGTAGTTTATGCCACCAAGTTATAAACATGCTTTTAAATTTAATTAAAAGCTTCAGGTTCTGAACTCAAAGTATTTTGTTACGAGTTGGTTTTTTTCTTTTAATGTTAGATTTAAGACATTAGGTTATTGAAGATTTTCTTAAATTTGAAATTATTATTAGGAGGCCCAAGGTTTTGTTTTAGATAATTCAGTGACGCTTCATGTGTCCTGGGAGGCAGTTCATATTCCAAAGAGATGGAAGAATTTAATAATGTAACATGAAAATCATAGTTGGCAAGCCCTGATAACACAGCAAATCATGACACTATATGTAACATGAAAATTCGTATAATTTATCCATTAGGTTCATGAAAACTTTTCTGCAGTATTAATTCAGGGTTGTTTCTTATGTTTCTGCTACTTAAATACATTACTAGAATTTCACATTTTAAAACACACACAAATATATATATATATATATATATATATATATATATATATATGTTAGTGTTTATATTTCCAAATAGAAACAGCACCAACACTCCTCTATCAGCCCCCATAAAGAATAAAGGACATTTTCTTGTACTAACAAGCTTTATTTTGCTTTAGAATTACCCGACTGACAAGTTCATGGACTATTCTCTGTACTTTGTGCTTTCTTATTGATATTTACAGGAATTTAGGTTTTTGATATTACATAGGCACCCTTCTCTGTCAACGTCCTATTCATCACTGGGTCTGTGTGTGGCAGCAAGTCTTGGTGTCATGTGTTCTCAGATGGGGTCAGAGAGGCTGTTCTCTCTTGCAGCCTCACAATGAGTATCTTTCTCTCAAGCTGTATTTATCTGTGGGATCATCTATTTTCTTTAACACAATAAAGTATTGTGAGCAAAGACACAGCTAAAAGAGTTGCTGTTCAAACCCTTTCTGTGGCGGGGTTTCACTGCACTCTGTACCTGAACACAAATAAAGGCAGCTGTTAGTGAGAACAAATCGCCACAGAATGGATTCTTTCTTTTAGCCCACATTGTCCAGGAAGTAAAAACAGCCTTTAGTGTGAATTTACGCTCTGTACATGTAGTTTTTTCTGCAGAATAGGCAATTTGGTAAAGTGAAATGGTATGATGGGAACCCATTTGTGTCTAGATTAATAGATTTGGGGCCTTTGCTTACACACATATTCATTTGATAGTTAAGCCACTCATATCCTCGTTATCACTATTTTCTTGTTAGTTTTCCTAAAGATGAACTGTGCTCTTCATGTTCCCACCAAGGAAATTTGGTCATATACCATGCTGCCTTTGCATTTTGCATTTAAAGTCACTGATCGTCTATAATTTTATAGATCTGTATTTAAATCAACTTCATATTAAAATCTTACTTTTATTTTTCTTATGTTCATTGACAGTTTTGTTTATGCATTTTCATTTGTGAAATACAAAGGAAATAAAAGTAAATCTTGTCCTCACAATTTGTTTTCTTTTGTTTTTCTATTGTTTAAGAATTGCATACATATATATACATACATACATACATACATACATACATACATACATAATACATTCAATGTAATGTACTTTGATCAAATCTGTTACTTCCTATCCAATTCCTAACTAATTCTCATCATTTTTTTTCACTTGCTCTCTTTTCCTTTAAAAGCTAATGTCGGCCTGGTACTAACTGTACCTGCCTGGATATAGGGACTGGCACTGGACCACAGGTGCGGCATTCCTAAATAATCCTTACTCTGCTTTTCCCAGCAGCCTTTAGTTGCCAACAAATAGAGCTACACTTTCATGAATTCTTCTTGTTTCCATTCTGGAATTTTGGCTGCTTTTTCACAAAATCCAGTGTGTGCAGTCTTATCCTCTGTGAGTTTGTGTGTGCAACAGACCTGTTCTGTCTGGTATATGCTATGGAAAGAGCTGTGTTCTATTAGACCCATTGTATTAGTGTTATTATTACAGCTAGGCAAATCTTACCAGACAAGTCATTATTATAGTCCACAGGTTCAAAGCTATCTAAAATAGTTAATTATTTATTTCCTCTATTAGCAAGCATACACTTTCCAGAACTATAATTAATAGTTATAGAGATGGAGTTTCAAGATTATTATTAATTTCATTTCTCCATGTTCTTATATGCAATTAGATGCTGTTGTCAGCAATAGAGGAACCGAGTCTGGAACAGAGTTTGAGAGTAACCAAGAGCAATTGCAATAACGTATAGTTCTTGGGAAGGACTAGGATGTCTACTGGAATATAAGGAAAAAAGTATCCATACCTTTTACGAGATTTTTAATTGATACTCTATAGTGTCTCTCATTATAGGGTAATAATTACCTATAAACATACTGCTTATGTCATAGATGCACACATAAATACATATGGAATTACTACACTGACAGTATTTTTAATGATGTTTTAAAAGATATTTAGTTTTAGCCTTCCTTCAACCTCTCAAATTCTGCTTTATTAAGCTTTCTTTTTCAATTTTCCAAGTTCTGCATCATAACATATTCAGTGTTTATGCCTTTTGATGGTGATACGATACTGATTTAAGTTTGCTGATATAAGTAAGGTGCTTTTAAGTTTGCTTGCATACATATTGTTATTTTAAGCAAAGATCAGTAGTCAGGGATGGCTTTCAAATTTTACTTGAAACAACTGAACCATGACCTTGGGAAAATAAAATAAACTCTCCCTATCTCTTCAGCACTACATTTACCTGAAGAATGAACATTTCTATTAAATGCAGTGATTAATTTCTATCATCAGTTTGAATGGACTTAGCACCATTTTTGAAACACAAACCTGGTTGTGTCTGAGAGGGCAGTTACAGAAAGATTCAACTGAAAAGACTCCTATCACAATCCCTTGGAAAGGCGTCCTGACTTAAATTTAGAAAAGGAAAAGGAAGTAAAGCACTGAACCCTGCCTGATGCTGCCTGAATGTCCGCCTGACTTGGTCTTCTCATTCAGTATTCAGCTGCCTTTCCAACTGCAGTTCACACATTGTTGAATTCTTTGATGTCAATTGTCATTGGATATGTGTGATGTATATAGAATGCAATGGTAAGAGAGTTCTTTCAGCTAAATATTACACTTTAAAAGGCGAAAGATTTATACGATCTGAAGAGAAATCAGAGTATAATATAAATACCTAGCATTATCATTGTATTTCATCATATAATCAAAATCTTTCAAAAGAATACATAATATAAGTGTTCAAGAGAGAGAAAGATACAAGGAGAACTGGTTCTCTGAGAACCTGAGTTTGAGTTGCAGCACAACATCATAACTGTCTTTTATCTATTTGCATGGGAACCACTCCCCTCTTCTGGCATTGCATGTACCAAGCATATAAGTAATGCAAAAATACACATGCAGGCAAAATACACATACAAAAATAAAAATAAAATTTAAAATACACAATAAAAATGAAGAATGAAGATAAAAGAAAATAACATACCAAAAATATATTTTAAATTATATTCAATAAAATACAAAATATAGCTATCATCTTTCTAAGTTTTGAAATTTATGATCTAAGTATTTATGGCAAATTTTTAGTTTAATAAAATGTCTAACACCTGTTTGAGCAGTTTTTGAGATGAGAAAAAATAAAGTTAACAGGAGACAAGACAAAGATACTGTCTATTATTAGTTAACGGTAAAATTCGTGTTATAATTGAAAAGCAGAGAAAAGAAACCAATGTTTAAAAATGATTTATCAATTTTATTTCAAATAATTAATAGTTTTAGTGTAATTTTTAGCTGAAAAATTGCCCAGATAATAATTAAGGCACACTATATCTTTCCTATGGGATAGAATTATATAGGATAAATAACACATTATCAACTTTTAAGCAGAAGAACTACTCTCAGTACTCTAAAATCAAACATTTGCTTCCTGCGTTTCCTGCAATGTACAACTAGATAAAACTTGTATTTAAGTGCCAAGTAGAAACGCATTTTCTGTGTCCAGAGGTTATTTTGCATTCTAATTTTCAGCATTGCATTACACTTTTTACCTTTAAAGTGGTAACTCCTGTCCCCGGCTATGACTCCACATCACTGGAGCTACTTCGAGGCGTCCAGAGTGAAGTGTCTGGAACTCGCCAATCATGGCTAATCCCAGTTTTCATACCACATCAAGTCAGTTGGTGCCATCTTTGCAGATGATGTCTCTGACTTTGCCACAAGTGGAACCCATTTCTTGATCTTTGCCCATATGACTTCTCATCTCATCTCTATATTGAAATGTCATCTAGATCTTACTACCTTAATTCCTGCATTGTCTCCCTTTGTCCAGCTATGTACCCCAAAATGATTTTTGAAATTACAGAGTGATTCTCCTTTAATAAAATATGACTGTTCCACTTGCTTCCTTATAATATTCTAATTTCTCTTGGACACTTTTCTTGGACAATCTTTAATCTCCTTGGAGGAAAATATAAGCCTCTAATGACAAAATACTGATTATTTTCTATTCAACATTTTACCCGCTGTGTCCTGTACTTTAATTTCTAGTTTACAGAATAGATCACTTTTTTCTCTACATGTTGATCTTCATTTGATTGAAGACTCTATTTCTATTGTAATCTATTTAAGCCTCTCAACCTCATATATTATTGGTAAGCTGTAATTCTCAATAGATCTTTGCCAAATTATAACCACTGAATAATTATTCAAGTTTTCCTGAATTATCTTCAATCTATGCATAGCAAAGTACTAATCACAATTTAATCAATTTACCTTTTCTTAAATATAAAGTGGGTCTGGATAAACCAATGGTTACAAATTCTTGCTCCTCTAACAGAAGGCTGGAGTTTGGTTCTAATAGTTTGGTAGTTCAAAATGTAATTCCAGATCTAGAAGATCCAAAGCTCTCTCTTCTGGTCACAGTAAGCACCAGCACACACACACACACACACACACACACACACACACACACACACACACACACAGAGTAGGTCAGCACATGTATGCATAAATAATAAAACGTTTTAAAAGTAGACAAAGTTCCGTGAAATAGCCCAGTGATTAAGACCACTTTTTGCTCTGCAAGAGCTCACAATGCACCTCACATTGTAATTCCAGTGCCAGAGAATCCAATGCCATCTTCTGGCTTCTGTTGGTACCAGATTGCATGTAGTGTCAAGACATGAGAAGTACTTGCTGACAGGACCCTGGTATGGATGTCTCCTGAGAGGCTCTGCCAGAGACTGACTGATACAGATGAGGATGTTTGCAGATAACTGTCAATCTGAGCACGGGGACCCCAATGGAGGAGTTAGACAAAGGACTGAAGGAGCTGAAGGGGTTTGCAACCCCATAGGAAGAACAACAATATCAATCAACCAACCCCCCCACCAGAGCACCCAGGGACTAAACTACTCACCAAAGAATACACAAGGTAGGACCCATGCCTCCAGAAGCATATGAAGTAGAGGATGTCATTATTGGACATCATTGTGAGGAGAAGCCCTTGGTCCTGGGAAGGCTTTTTCCCTGCTGTAGGGGAATGCCAGCGTTTTGAGGTGGGAGTGGGTGGGTGGGAATGGGACCATGTTCCTAGAGGCAGGGGAAGGAGTATGGGAGAGGGGGAGAAGGGGATAACATCTGAAATGTAAATACATAAAATATCAAATAAATAAATAAATAAATAAATAAATAAATAAATAAATAAATAGAGATATACATGAATACATAAAGTCAAAAGATGATGATGTTGATGGTGATGATGAAGACAAGAAGGATGGGAATGATGACGAGGACAGAGATGTCAACAAAGAAGAGGAGGAGGAGGTAGGCAGAGAAAGAGAGAAGAAGAAGAAGAAGAAGAAGAAGAAGAAGAAGAAGAAGAAGAAGAAGAAGAAGAAGAAGAAGAAGAAGAAGAAGAAGAAGAAGAAGAGAACTTAATTTTGAACTAGATAAATGGCTCAGTGGTTAAGAGCACTTGCTTTTGCAGAGCACAATTGTTGATTTTTAGCACTCACACGGTATTTCACAACCATATTAACTCCAGTTCTAGAAGATCCATTGCTCTCTTCTGACCTTTGGGTGTTTGCTGGCGCCATACATGCATATGGAACATATAAATACATGCTGGCAAAACGATAACATGTAAAATAACATTTATCAATAATAAAAATACAGAATGGTGAATACTTCTGTCATATTCATTCATTAGGTAGTTATCCAGGACAAAACAATATTTTTTATATGAGAAGACATTGTCAACTTTTTTAATGTAATTAATATCAGCAAATTACTTTGCTGTTCAAAGTAATGACAGAATTCCATTTGTGAGTATGAACAATACATTTTGTTTGGTCTCATTTATTATGTTAATTCCAACCCAAAATTTAGTAAACAATATTATATCTTTGACAGATACACAAGTTGTTCTGGTTTTTGTTTGTATTAATGTATAATTTAGAAAAAAATCATAGGATCTACAGTTACATTTTCTATTAGGAATTATTTATTTTATGTGTATGGGTATTGCCTGTATTCAAATGAATGTGCACATGCATGCCTGGTGCCATGTATATCCTGGAACTGGAGTTACAGTCAGTTGTAAGCCTTCCTGTAGGTGCTGGGAATTGAACCCTGGACCTCTAAAAGAACATCCAGTGTTCCTAACTGCTGAGCCACCTCTCCAGCCCTATATTAGGAGAAATATGGTTTTAATAGTATTTTAAACATCAAGCTAAAACGGAATTCTTCCCCTCTATATATAAATTTATTCATGCAATGGGGTTTGCTCAAAATAGAATATGTTTTAAACAAGAAGGAAAAACAAATGATAAGCAAACACAATAATACCTACTACTCATGGAATAATAAAGCACAGGCAATCATCACATTGAGGTACTTCATAACGGCTATAATATTTTTTTTAAAAAGTAGCATTTCAGGCTCAATTTTTAAATAGCTGGATATCTTAATTTAAAAATGTTTTTCCTTCTATGTTGATAGAAACTTGCTTCTTCTGAAATTATGTCTTTATTAAAATAGAAATTAAATTGCGATGTATTTAATTTTTCCCTTGTTCATAAAAAAAATGTAAACGTGGATGAAGGTCAACTGTAAATCGAGCATTAGCAAGAACGACCCCATCCAACCACTGAGGCTTCTGTCTTGATACAAATGAGCACCTGAAGCCTTAAATTGGTGCTTTTCAAAAAGGTACTGAAAAATAAACTGTGATGAAATTGTCAGCAGCTGCCAGGCAGAGAACTGATTCTGTAATTTAGTGAGAAACTAAAAAGATCAAAATCACATTTCTGCCTTTTAACGGGTCTTGGCTGTTGAACAGAACCTGCTAATAGCATCGTAGAAGCGAAGGAGGAAGTAGAGGTCACAGACTCACGTCCCTGGGAAAATGGATATGCTTATTCTTAGGCGGCTCTGAAACCCGGAACAAAAGACATAAAAATGTGCTGGCTTTGCTAGGAGAGAATGAACCAGATTACTTCAAAGGAAACATCTTGCTTTGTAAAAAATCATTAATGTCACTACTAATAATTACGATGTGATCAGCTTAACTAATTCTTTATCATGAGACAAAGAACAGCCTATAAGGACCAGGTTGTCCTTGAATGTAGATCCAGAGAGTAATGTCCATCCAGAAATTGTTTTTGTTTGTGTTTTTACATCAGTCTAAGAGAGCAATATGTGCCTCCATCTACTCCATTCTCTATGGTAATCTCTTTTGTAACACTATGCTATCCAGTGAACTGACTATTTGAGAACAGGTGTGTGTGTGTGTGTGTGTGTGTGTGTGTGTGTGTGTGTGTGTGTTTAGAAGAGTGTTTAGATTGCAGTTGAATAAGGAGAAGTTGAATGGAAATGATTTCCTCTATTACTAATTCTTTTCATATCTAGGTTTTAAAACAAGATCTCTCAGGACTAGAGATCATTGGTTCAGATAGATGGTTGCTCAACCAGCCCCTGGAGACCACTGTATATTCACTTCTCAGCACTGTATTTTAGCACACATATCGCTTTTTAGTATTTTATGTGTTACAGGAGAGCCTAACACATATCCTGTCCTCACAATTGTGCAGCAAGCATTTCACCCACTGAAGTATCTCCCCAAACACAAATATTTCAAAAGCATTCTTCTCTGTGCTTTAGATAGCTACATGAGAATGAATTTTTCCAAGCCTATGTTGGCTTTGTAAAGGAGTTGTTAAACAACAAAAGCTAAACCACATGTGCTGAACAATATTAGCTTATGAAATTTACTCAAGGAAAAATATTGTGGGTGAATACACAAACAACATGGACATATTCCTCAAACAGTTAATACTTTATGAATAGCTACTACTTTACCAAAAAAAAAAATAAGTCATTAAGTTATGATATAGTATCCTGTATATCTATAGAGAGAATGATGAATTCTTTAATGCCATAATCTCAGGGTACCCTATATTGTATTGCATATGGAGTTGCAAGTAATAGTGATTATTATTTTGTTTGAATTACTAATGGTTTTGTTTTAATTTGACAATTCACCCCACCATATTATACTTACTCTTCAACATACCAGATTTTCTTAAATTCTCTTTTCTTTACTATGTTTTTTTCTTGAATTTGAGGCTTACTCTGAATTTCTAACAGGAGGTTCATATGAAGCTGGAGCCATGGGTTTGTCCATGTGTACTCTTTGGATGGTGGTTTAGTCCCTGGGAGGTCTGTTTGGTTGGTATTTCTATACTTAAGGAGTTGTAAATCCCTTCAGCTCCTTCGATCCTTTCTCTCACTCCTCCAATGGGAACCCGTTTTCAATTTGTACAGGATAATAAGGATGGATTAATTTGCAGTCTCCTACTTGCTGACATCCAGTTGAACTAGCACCATGTATTGAAAATGTTGTCTTTTATTCATTGGATGGCTTTAGCTCCTTTGTCAAAGATCAAGTGACCATGGATGTGTGGGTTCATTTCTAGGTCTTCATATTTCTTTCACTTTTCACTCATTCATTCACTCATTCATTCACTTTCATTTTCTTTCACTTTTTTTTCACTTCTTATTTCTTTCACTTTTTTATTGTTTTATGCATGAAAACAATCTGGTCAAGGGCTTTTTTTTTTAGATGGGAGACTTTAATGACTGCTAGTATTTATATAGGGGTCATGGGACTGTTCAGATGTTTTATCTGACCCCCATTTAATTTTACTGTGGCTATCTGTCTAGAAAATTGTCCATTTAATCCACATTTTCCAATTCTGTTCATTATAGATTTTTATAGTATTATTTGTTGATAATTTTTGGAATTTCCTCAGTTTCTCTTGATATATGTTCCTTTTCATTTCTGATTTTGTTAATTTGAATATTGTCTTTGTCCCCTCAGGTTAGTCTGAATAAGGGTTTATCTACCTTTTTGATGTTCTCAATGAGCCAACTCCTAGTTTTATTGATTTTTTTTTTTTAGAATTCTTTTGGTTTCCACTTGGTTGATTTCAACTTTGAGTTTATTTCTTGCCATCTACTCCTCTTGGGTATAATTGATTCTTCTTGTTCTAGAGCTTGCAGTTGTATTGTCAAGCTGTTAGTGTATGCTCCGTCTAATTTCTTTTTGGAGGCACTCAGAGCTATGAGTTTTCCTCTTAGAGGTACTTTCATTGTATCCCATAAGTTTGGGAATGTTGTGCATTCATTTTCTTTAAATTCTAAAAAAGAGTCTTTAATTTCTTTCTTTATTCCTTTCTTGACCAAGTTGCCATCGAGTAGGGCATTGTTCAGCTTCCATGTGTATGTGGGCTTTTTTGTTGCTGTCATTGTTGTCGTTGTTGTTGTTGTTCTTGTTGTTACTGGAGAACAGCCTTAACCCATGGTCATCTGATAGGATCCACGTGATTATTTCAATCTTCTTATATCTGTTGACCTGTTTTGTGACTGATTATATGGTCAATCTTGGAGAGGGTCCATGAGGCCCTGTGATTAAGTTATATCATTTTTTTTTAGGATGAAATGTTCTATAAATATCTGCTAAATCCATTTGGTTCATAATTTCTGTTACTCACTGTGCCTCTGTTTATTTTCTGTTTCCATGACCTGTCCATTAATGAGAATTGGGTGGAGAAGACTCCCACTATTATTGCGTGTGATGCAATGTGTGCTTTTAGGTTTATTAAAGTGTCTTTTATGAATGTGGGTGCCCACGCACTTGGAGCATAGATGTTTACAATTCAGAGTTCATCTTGGTTGATTTTTCTTTGATGAGTATGATGTATCCTTCTGTAAACTTTTTGTTAACTTTTGATTAAAAGTTGAGTTTGCTCGATATTAGAATGGCTATTCCAGCTTGTTTCCTGTGACCACATACTTAGAGAAAATATTTACAACCTTTGTCTTTGGCACTGAGGTGCATTCCCTGTATGTAGCAAAATGCTGGGTCCTGTTTATGCTTCCACTCTGTTAATATATGCCTTTTTATCCCAATAAAATTGAGGACATTGAAGCCCCTGATGTTAAGAGATTATGAAGATGTGATTATTGCTTCCTGTGATTATTTTTGTTGTTAGAGATGGTATTGTGTTGGTGTGGCTATCTTCTTTTGGGTTTGTTCCAAGATTACTTTCTTATTTTTCTAGGGTATAATTTCCCCTCTTGTCTTAGAGTTTTCCATCTGTTATCCATTGTAGGGCTGGATTTGTGGAAAGATATTGGGTTAAGTTGCTTTTTTCCTAGAATATCTTCGTTTCTCCATCTATAGTATTTGAGAGTTTTGCTGGATATAGTAGCCTGGGCTGGCATTTCTTTCTCTTAGCATCTGTAGGTCATCAACCTAGGATATTCTGGCTTTCATAGACTCTTTAAAAATCCGGTGTAATCTGATGGGTCTGCCTTTATATGTTACTTGACCTTTTTCCCTTACTGCTTTTAGTACTTTTTTGTTTTGTTTTGTTTCATTTTGTGCATTTGTTATATTGACTGTTATGTGATTGGAGAAATTTCTATTCTGGTGCAATGTATTTGGAGTTCTGTAGGCTTCTCGTATGCTCATGGACATCTTTCCTTAGTCTATGAAAGTTTTCTTTTATACTTTTGTTGAAGGTATTTACTGGCACTTTACATTGGGAATCTTGGCTTTCTTCCCTACGTGTTATCCTTTGGTTTGATCTTCTCACAGTATTTGGGATTACTTCAATGTTTTGGGTTAGAATCTTTTTGCCTTTTGCATTTTCTTGACTCCTTTTTTCAATGCATTCTATGGCATCTTCTGTCCCTGAAATTCTCTCTTCTATTTCTTGTATTGTGTTGGTGATCTTTGAATCTAAGACTCCTGATCTTTTTCCTAGGTTTTCTATCTCCAGGATTGTCTCCCTTTGTGATTTCTTTATTCTTTCTATTTCTAGTTTTAGTTCATATGTGGTTTTGCTCATTTCCTTCACCTGTTGGTTGTGTTTTCCTCTAATTCTTTACGGGATTTTTGTGTTTCCTGTTTGAGGTCTTCTACCTGTTTACCTGTGATCTCCTGTATTTCTTTAATGGAGTTATTTATGTCCTGCTTAAATTCCTCTATTCACATTATGAGATATGATTTTAAATGCAAATATTCCTTTTCTTGTTTTAGGGTATCCAGAACTTGCTGTTGTGGGATTACTGGGTTCTGATGATGTCAAATACCTTGACTTTCTGTTGCTTATATTCTTGTGCTTATTTATCACCATCTCGTTATCTCTGGTGTTAGTTGGTTTTGCTATCTCTCCTTGGAGTTTGTCCCTCCTGTGAGCCTATGAGTCTGTGATCTTAGGTGTATGAGCACACCTAGGAAACCACTTCTCTTTGGGTTCGATTTGGGTGTGGAGAGTTGTGTCACATGGTTAGCTCGGGGGCACTGAGAGAAACCTGAAGGATCCAGTACCTGGCTGTTTTCCATTCCTGTACCCTGGATGATCCTGGTGGGTCACTCTTTTGCCTGTTATTGGAGCAAAAATGAGGATCTTACCTGTGAGCTTAGGAGTGACAGCACTCCTGGAAGACAAGCTCTCTCCTGGTTGGATTTTGGTACAGAGGGCTTTCAGACAGCCTTAGTTCAAGGGTGTAGGTGGAGATCAAAAGTGTTTATAAACATATCTGTCTGTCTTTCTTTTTGTCAGCCTGTCCATGTGTATACAAGAATGATTTGTGTGTGTATATGAAGACAACAGAAGCCATTGTATTATGTCTCAGTCTCAAGCTGTTTTTCTTCTCTACCTAAGACAATATTTCTCTAAGTATGTAGCTCAACTTGTTGGCAAGACTATATGACCTAGCAAACTTAATATCTTTTCCTTACCAATGTTAGAATTATATTTATGCACCAATAAATCTGGCTCTTCATGTAATGCTTGAAATCTGCACTCAGGTCTGCTCCACATACATTTCACATAGTAAGTTATCACCCCAGTGTGAAATTCTTTACTTTCTCTCTTTCTCAGTGAAACAGAAACTCAATCTAAGTATTTTCCTCAATCTTAGTTATTTCCTTTGTATTGGACCATTCCTTCCTCAAGGGAGAAGAGAGGGTGATGGTACTTATAAGGCTGAGACAAGCATCCTACAAAAATTAGGAAAAATAAACCTTAATGATATTCTGGTGTACTTAGAGATTGGTGCGTACTCCAATTATCATCAGAGAGACTTAATGGAACAACTGCTGAAAACCGATGCAAAGACTCACAGTCAAAGAGACAGAGTTCTGGTAATTTTGTGGAAGTATGGAAGGAAAGATTGTGGAGCCAGAAGTGTCAAAGACTTTACAAGAAAAGCCAAAATGTCAATTAAATTGAGATCATGGGGATCAGAAACCCTGAACTGACAGCAGGATGTCCACATGGGTCTAAACTACGCCTTCTGCATACATGTTAAAATTGTGTAGATTTGTCTCCTTGTGGCTGTCCTGCCATCAGGGGCTACCTCTGACTCTTCTGCCTACTTTTGGTACCTTATTTTTCTATATTGGTTTCATTATTTCTAATGTGTAAGGAGGTGCCCATTCTTAACTGCAACTTGATATGCCATATTTTGCCTCCACTTTTCTGAAGTGAAAGCATGGTGAAATTTATTAGTAATAATTGCTTTGAAGACTATTCTCCAAATGGATCTGCCTGCAATGGCCCATTGATCTTCAGGAATGCAGCCTGCTGATGTGAGCTTTATGGTGGTGCAGATACTTCTAAAGCAACCGTGCACATGTAAGTACCACCTCACTCCTGCTCTTACATATAAATATAGTAAAGTGATTACTTTGTTAAGCTAGATCTGAGTGGAATCATTTAACTTATTGGCAATGCTCTCAATCTGGAGTGAATAAACCCTTTCTGCTATCTCCCCAGGACAAGTTAGGTTATAGGGCCATAGGCTTCTTCCTGTGTTTTGACATTTCCTTTGTATTGCTTTACTGGTTGTGAATATACTTCCTTAAATTTCTTTTATGTTACTAAAATCAAATGAATGAATTTACATTAATGATATAAAGCTTATTGCAGTATTATTATGCCTTATAAATAGCTTTTTAGAATTCAGGAAATTGATGATGAACATGGCCTTCATTGATATATAATGGCACAGGGCAAATTGACCTGGATGAACTTTGAAAAACAGAAAATGAACAACTTAAGAGAAGTAGGATCAGAAATTCTGGCTTACCATGAGCATTTCCAGGTGTAATGAGTACTATCCATTGCTTGTATTATTGTTGACATATTCAATTTTGTAATAATATTTTATAGGACAAACTATTAATTTGATGAGTACATATTAATTAAAATCTGCAGAGAACTTAGTGATTGGCTGCCTGCATTGATCTATATAAATGTACTAAATAAAATGACCAATATTATTATTCATAATGTTAATATGCAAAATACCCTAAGTATTTAATTTTTAAGTAAGTGCTATATAAAATACTTTAATTTTAAATACTTTGTCATAGGTACAGAAAGTTAATAGGTCTTCCTGTGCAAATGTCTTAGTTTCTGGATTGAATTTTTAACTCTGTTCATTTTCAATATCAAAGAAATGCTGTAGCCAAACTTGTTCAGATTTATTGTTTAAAATTCTTCAAAACATAGATTTTATAACAACAATATTGAAAAAAAGCATCATTAAGTTAGGAATTAGGTGTCATTATTTGATGATTGTAGCTTCTAGCTCATATATATTTTAGAGTTGTTTGTATTTTCATCACTTCTTTTGTTACCTATGAACAAAAGGATCTTGGAAAATACTAAAAAATTCACCTGGGTGCTTTTTAATTAGGAACATAGGAACATATTTCTTGATTTCATTATAGAGATTATTACTTATTAACAAAATAGCTCAGCTATTCAAAATGTGTGTCAAAATGCTTTAAAACAAAATCTGATTAGTTTCTAATGTGGTTTAAATTAATTTAATATAAGCAGTTATGTTTTTATAATAATTCCATTTTATGGCACAAAATATTTGTGGCATGAAAGCAATCTGTATTAGAAAGAAATGAGAGTTCTGTGCTGTAAGCAGAATTACATTTATATCCATAATTATAGCCACGATATCAACTCCATCCTTTCTCCTTATCAGCTCTAGTAGCATGTTTTTGGTTAGGGTTTTCAAGTTGTTTCAATGACAGGAATCCATTCACATAAGGTTATTCCAGAATTACTGTTTAAGTTAGTTGATATAAACCAATATGTGCAATATCCTGTGCAAACCAGCTAATATAAGATGGTAGTGACTATGATTGTATCATAATCTCATTTTCTTAATTTCTTTTACATTACTTATACATTTCCATTAGAATCACAATTAACAATCAACAACAACAACAACAAAACAAATAAAAAACTACCTAAATACCTATTCAGCATAAATGGTATCATATTCACATGTAAAACAATTTAGCAACTGTCATAGAAGAGGTTCTTAACCTTAAAGAAGGCTAATCCAATATTTATCCATATGAGAGTTTTGATTCAGTTGTATCAGCCACAGTAGATTATAAATAAGATGGCTTACAATGTTAAAACACAATTTAATAACATATGTATAAAGTAAATTTACAGAAAAGTGTTCTATTTCTATTAATAATAATATTTAACTGAGTTGAATGTATAAAAATCATGGAAAACGTAATAGAGATTCCCAAATAAATCTTTTCAATAGGATGACATAATTTGTTATTTTTTAAAATGTTAAAGTGCAATATTAATTAAAAGATATTACCACTACAATATTCACATTTTAATAAATGAATAAAATCCAAACTGTGCAATATTATCACTAACACAGTAAATCTGATTAACATTCTAGGTTCTGTATTACAATAACTTAAATGGTCCTATGTCTCTGTGCACAGATTCTATTATTTAGAAAAGTTCTCTACACTTATCTGAGTCTAATATTCTTTCCTATCCCATAATTTAATTATATTGTTATATTCTTAAATTATGTTACATTTTTAAATAACCACCTTTTACTGCAGAATTAAATATCTGTTATTTTCATGACAAAAAAGAAACTTGAAGAACAAAGGTATTTAGACAGATATATATAACATATAGATAAAGAAATGTAGGACTATCCTGTTTTGATTTGTTTTTCCTTTTCTTTTTAAGTTGATAACAGTTATAGTTCTCCAAAATAAATATACTTCAAATAAAACATTGGACAAATGTTAATTTGTATGTCCAGACAGCTGGGAATTTTGCTGTTGTTGAAAAAAGAATCTTCTCTAACATAAACCATCCGGAACAAAATTATTTCTCCTTCCACTCCTCCCAGTTCTTCTCTACCTTCCCTCTCTCCCAGATTCATTGTCCACTCTATTCCCCTTCAGAATCAAGAAGGCATCCAAGAAATAACAGCCAAACACAACAGAACAACAACAACAACAAAAACCCAGTAAGACAAGGAAAACACCCTGATCAAGGGTGGACAGGGCAACACAATAGGAGGAAAAGAGCATCAAGAGTAGACAGACACATATTTGCTTCTTCAGTCTCTGTGAACCTGTTTGAGCCTTGCTTAGTTGATTCAGTGGGCCATGTACTGATGGTATCATTCATTCCATTCCATGACTCCTATAACCTTGATACCCTTTCCCACAGGATTTGCCAAACACTGAGGGAACTGCACAGAGAACTCTAGTTTAGAGTTTCTCTAAGTGTAATGTCTTGTTGTGGGTCTCTCTACTTGTTCCAATCATCTTTCTGAGAGGCCTCTCTGATAATAATTGGACAAGGTAAAAATCTATGAGTATAGCAGAATAGCATTAGGAACGATTTCATTGATTTATTTTAAATACAAGTTATGTCTTAATCTACTCTAGGTCTCTTGGCTATCCAGTCTCCAGTTCCTGGACATCCAGGCAGGGAGAGTAAGATAATCTTCAGGTAGCATGGGCCTCAAGGTAAACCAACAAAGAGTTGGTCACTCCAACATGTTCTCTTCATCACCATCTTAGCGTATTCTGTAGGCAGGCCAGATTGTAGTTTAAAGGTTTTATGGCTATATTAATATTCAGGTTTCTCTTTCTATCACCTGCAGAATACCTTCCTTCACCAAAAATAAGGCTCTGTGCAGGGTCAGCTCAACTTAACTATCTATGTTCAATGACCTGTGTGAATGTTGTCTTCTTTAATGTGCCATGATATCAGTTTTCAGAAAGTGACCCTCCCTCCTGGCATTAATCTGGATGGTTGCAGATTTCTCCAGGATCCCCTTGGCCAACTACGTGACTGAACAATCCCAGAGTATGCCTGACTGCAAAATATAGCCAGTTCAGACACTGTATTTCCTATTACTAGAGGTCCTCACTAGGGTCATCTTTATAGATTCCTGGAAGTTTCTGTCCTAGGTTTTCATAGCTTCCCACAAATGTCTGAATCCAATTCCAGCTGTATCTTCTGATACTGTCTCACTTTATCCTTCCGACAACCTGATACCTCCCATTCCATTACTTGTTCCTAGTCCATTCACAAATTTTATTCTATATCCCTTTTCCAATTCATGTGTTCCTTCTAGTCCTTTCCTCTATAGCTAGCTTCTCTATGCCCTTGGATTGGATTGTATCATTTACTGCTTAAACCCACTTATAAGTGAAAACATAACATATTTATCTTTCTGAGTTACCTCATTCAAGATAATGATTTTGTTACACTCATTTTCCTGTAATTTTCATAATGGCATAGTTTTAACAGTCAAGGAATACTTGATTATGTAAATGTACAACATTTTCTTTAGTCATTCTTAGGTTCAACCATGTTCATTGAGGCTTTACTAATAACAGCATCAGAGAATTTTTGAAATATACTTCTATTGAACAACTTTAAAATGTGCCAATGCTTATATCCTGATAATAACTGAAAGTATTCAGTTATTGCTCTCAATTTTTTCACAGTTTCAGAATTTTGAGTAAATAGACCATCATTAAAGAAAAGTGTATGATTCACAAACAGGAAGCACATTTGGGGGCCTCTAACCCAGGCTTTCCATAGTTGGAAATGTTAATATATTGGCACAAGTCATAGATAACAGTTTAACATGTCTTTTCTTTTGGGCATTAATCAATAGTTCTGGTGTGTTCTTGTAAAGCTATCTCTCATTATACCTACAAATTTATGTCTATTTATAGTCCATGAAGGAAAGAGTAAGTGGCATAAAATTAGTTTCCTTGGATTATATATTTAGTATATAACAAATACTATATCCAATACTAATGTGTAACATTAAATTCATAGCCACACTTCTCATCCAGGCATGAGAAACAGGAAAAGTATTTTATAATAAACACTGTCCATTATGATACACTAAAAGTTTGTAGTGACAGTACACTGTTTCCATTTATGAGTATGACCTGGCATTTTATCAGAAATTCATTATTAGTTCTAACTTTATAATGTGTTATATTATTGTATATCTATTTATCTTTATTAATTTGAGTATTTTTTATTTACATTTTGATTATTATTCCCCTTCCCGGTTTCTGGGCCAACATCTCCCTAAACCCTCCACCTCCCTTTCTATATGGGGTTCCCCTCCCCATCCTCTCCCCATTACCACCCTCCCCTCAACAATCACGTTCACTGGGGATTCAGTCTTGGCAGGACCAAGGGCTTCCACTTCCACTGGTGCTCTTTCTAGGCTATTTATTCATTGCTACCTATGATGGTGGAGTCCAGGGTCAGTCCATGTATAGTCTTTGGGTAGTGGCTTAGTCCCTGGAAGCTCTGGTTGATTGGCATTGTTGTTCATATGAGGTCTCGAGCCCCTTCAAGCTCTTCCAGACCTTTCTCTGATTCCTTCAACAGGGGTTCAGACTTCAGTTCAGGGGATTGCTGCTGGCATTTGCCTATGTATTTGCTGTATTCTGGCTGTGTCTCTCAGGAGAGATCTACTTCTGGCTCCTGTCAGCCTGCACTTCTTTGCTTCATCCATCTTATCTAATTGGGTGGTTGTACATGTATGGGCCACATGTGGGGCAGGCTCTTAATGGGTGTTCCTTCTGCCTCTGTTCTAAGCTTTGCCTCCCTATTCCCTGCCAAGGGTTTTCTTGTTCCCCTTTTAAAGGAGTGAAACATTCACATGTTGGTCACCCTTCTTGAGTTTCATGTGTTCTGTGCATCTAGGGTAATGCAAGCATTTGGGCTAATAGCCACTTATCAATGAATGCATACCATGTGTGTTTTTCTGTGATTGGGTTACCTCACTCAGGATGATATTTTCCAGTTCCATTCATTTGTTTATGAATTTCTTAAAGTCATTGTTTTTGATAGCTGAGTAATATTCCATTGTGTCGATGTACCACATTTTCTGTATCCATTCCTCTGAAGGGCATCTGGGTCCTTTCCAGCTTCTGGCTATTATAAATAAGGCTGTTATGAACATAGTGGAACATGTGTCTTTGTTATATGTTGGGGCATCTTTTGGGTATATGCCCAAGAGAGGTATAGCTGGATCCTCAGATAGTTCAATGTCCAATTTTCTGAGGAACCTCCAGACTGGTTTCTAGAATGGTTGTACCAGTTTGCAGTCCAACCAGCAAGGGAGGAGTGTTCCTCTTTCTCCACATCCTCGACAGCATTTGCTGTCACCTGAGTTTTTGATCTTAGCCATTCTCACTGGTGTGAGGTGAAATCTCAGGGCTGTTTTGATTTGCATTTCCCTATGACTAAGGATGTTGAACATTTTTTTAGGTGTTTCTCAACCATTCGGCATTCCTCAGCTGTGAATTCTTTTTTAGCTCTGAACCCCATTTTTAATAGGGTTATTTGTCTCCCTGCGGTCTAACTTCTTGAGTTCTTTGTACATTTTGGATATAAGCCCTTTATCTGTTGTAGGATTGGTAAAGATCTTTTCCCAATCTGTTGGTTGCCGTTTTGTCCAAACAACAGTGTCCTTTGGCTTACAGAAGTTTTGCAGTTTAATGAGATCCCATTTGTTGATTCTTGATCTTAGAGCATAGACCACTGGTGTTTTGTTCAGGAAATTTTCTCCAGTGCCCGTGTGTTTGAGATGCTTCCCCACCTTTTCTTCAGTTAGTTTGAGTGTATCTGGTTTGATGTGGAGGTCCTTGATGCACTTGGACTTAAACTTTGTACAAGGTGATAAGAATGGATTGATCTGCATTGTTCTACATGCAGACCGCCAGTTGAACCAGCACCATTTGCTGAAAATGCTATCTTTTTTCCATTGGATGGTTTTGGCTCCTTTGTCAAAAATCAAGTGCCCATAGGTGTGTGGGTTCATTTCTGGGTCTTCAATTCTGTTCCATTGGTCTATCTGTCTGTCTCTATACCAATACCATGCAGTTTTTATCACTATTGCTCTGTAATACTGCTTGAGTTCAGGGATAGTGATTTCCCCCAGAAGTCCTTTTAGTGTTGAGGATAGTTTTAGCTATCCTGGGTTTTTGTTATTCCAGATGATTTTGCAAATTGTTCTGTCTAACTCTCTGAAGAATTGGATTGGTATTTTGATGGGGATTGCATTGAATCTGTAGATCGTTTTTGGTAAAATGGCCATTTTTATTATGTTAATCCTGCCAATATGAGAGCATGGGAGATCTTTCCATCTTCTGAGGTCTTCTTCAATTTTTTTCTTCAGGGGCTTGAAGTTCGTATCATACAGATCTTTTACTTGCTTGGTTAAAGTCACACTGAGGTATTTTATATTTTTTGGGACTATTATGAAGTATGTCGTTTCCCTAATTTCTTTATCGGCTTGTTTCTCTTTTGTGTAGAGGAAGGCTACTGATTTATTAGAGTTAATGTTATACCCACCACTTTGCTGAAGGTGTTTATCAGGTTTAGTAGTTCTCTGGTGGAACTTTTGGGATCGCTTAAATATGCGATCATATTTGTACTTCTTCTTTTCCAATCTGTATCCCCTTGATCTCCTTTTGTTGTCTGAAAGCTCTGGCTAGAACTTCAAGAACTATATTGAATATTTAGGGAAAGAGTGGGCAGCCTTGTCTAGTCCCTGATTTTAGTGGGATTGCTTCAAGTTTCTCTCCATTTAGTTTAATGTTATCTACTGGTTTGCTGTATATGGCTTTTACTATGTTTAGGTATGTTCCTTGAATTCCTGATCTTTCCAGGACTTTTATCATGAAGGGGTGTTGAATTTTGTCAAATGCTTTCTCAGCATCTAATGAAATGATCATGTGGTTTTGTTCTTTCAGTTGGTTTATATAAGGGACTACGTTGATGGTTTTTTTTATATTAAACCATCCCTTCATGCCTGGGATGAAGCCTACTTGATTATGGTGAATGATTGTTTTGATGTGCTCTTGGATTCGGTTTGCCAGAATTTTATTGAGTATTTTTGTGTCGATATTCATAAGCGAAATTGTTCTAAATTTCTCTTTCTTTGTTGGGTCTTTGTGTGGTTTAGGGAAAAGAGTAATTGTGGCTTCATAAAAGGAATTCGGTAGTGCTCCACCTGTTTCAATTTAGTGCAATAGTTTGGATAATATTGGTATGAGGTCTTTTATGAAGGTCTGATAGAATTCTTCACTGAACTTGTCTGGACCTGGGCTCTTTTTTAATTATTGCTTCTATTTCGTTAGGATTTATGGGGTTGTTTGTTTATCTATTCGTGATTTCACTTTGGTACCTGGTATCTCTCTAGGAAATTGTCCATTTCCTGCAGATTTTCAAGTTTTGTTGAATATAGGCCTTTGTAGTAGGATCTGATGATCTTTTTTGAATTTCCTCTGATTCTGTAGTTATGTCTCCCTTTTCATTTCTGATTTTGTTAATTTGGACACACTCTCTGTGTCCTCTCGTTAGTCTGTCTAAGGGTTTATCTATCTTGTTGACTTTCTCAAAGAACCAACTTTCGGTTCTGTTGATTCTTTCTATTGTCCTTTTTGTTTCTACTTGGTTGATTTCAGCTTTGAGTTTGATTATTTCCTGCCTTCTACTCCTGCTGGGTATATTTGCTTCTTTTTGTTCTAGAGAGTTTATGTGTGCTGTCAAGCTGCTGATATATGCTCTCTCCTGTTTCTTTCTTCAGGCACCCAGAGCTATGAGTTTTCCTCTTAGCACAGCTTTCATTGTGTCCCATAAGTTTGGGTATGTTGCACCTTCATTTTCATTAAATTCCAAGAAGTCTTTAATTTCTTTCTTTATTTCTTCTTTGACCAGGTTATTATTGAGTAGAGCATTGTTCAACTACCATGCATATGTGGGCATTATTCCCTTATTGTTATTGAAGACCAGCTTTAGCCCGTGGTGGTCTGATAGGATGCGTGGGATTATTCCTATCTTTCTTTATGTGTTAAGGCCTGTTTTATGACCAATTATATGGTCAGTTTTGGAGAAAGTACCATGAGGTTGTGAGAAGAATGTACATCCTTTTGTTTTAGGATAGAATGTTCTATAAATATCTGTTAAGTCCATTTGGCTCATGCTTTCTCTTACTCTTTCTATGTCTCTGTTTAATTTCTGTTTCCATGATCTGTCCATTGATGAGAGTGGGGTGTAGAAATTTCCTACTTTCATTGTGTGAAGTGCAATGTGTGCTTTGAGATTTAGCCAGGTTTCCTTTATGTATGTAGGTGCCCTTGTATTTGGAGCATAGATATTTAGCATTGAGAGTTCATCTTTGCTGGATTTTTCCTTTGATGAATATGAAGTGTCCTTCCTTATCTTTTTTGATGACTTTTAGTTGAAAATTGATATTCGATCTTAGAATGGCTATACCAGCTTGCTTCTTCAGACCATTTGCTTGGAAAGTTGTTTTCCAGCCTTTCACTCTGAGGTAGTGTCTGTCTTTGTCTCTGAGGTGTGTATCCTGTAGGCAATAGAATGCAGGGTCCTCATTACATATCCAGTTTGTTAATCTATGTGTTTTCACTGGGGAGTTGAGACCATTGATGTTGAGAGATATTAAGGAATAGTGATTATTTCTTCCTGTTATATTCATATTTGGATGTGAGATTATGTTTGTGTTCTTTTCTTCTCTTTGTTTTCTTGCTTTTTCTATGGTGTATCTTGCCTCCTTATGTTGGGCTTTACCATTCATTATCCTTTATAGTGCTGGATTTGTAGAAAGATATTGTGTAAATTTGGTTTTGTCATGGAATATCTTGGTTTCTCCATCTACATTACTTGAGAGTTTTGCAGGATACAGTAACCTGGGCTGGCATTTGTGTTCTCTTAGGGTCTGTATGACATCTGTCCAGGATCTTCTGGCTCTCATAGTCTCTGCTGAGAAGTCTGGTGTGATTCTGATAAGTCTGCCTTCATATATTACTTGACCTTTTTCCCTTACTGCTTTTAATATTCTTTATTTTGTGCATTTGGTGTTTTGACTGCTATGTGACAGGAGGTGTTTCTTTTCTGGTCCAATCTATTTGGAGATTGGTAGACTTCTTTTCTGCTTATAGGCATCTCTTTCTTTAGGTTAGGGAAGTTTTCTTCTATCATTTTGTTGAAGATATTTACTGGTCCTTTGAGCTGGGACTCTTCACTCTCTTCTATACCTATAATCCTTAGGTTTGATCTTCTCATTGAGTTCTGGATTTCCTGTCTGTTTTGGGCCAGTTGCTTTTTCCATTTTCCATTTTCTTTTACTGCTGTGTTGATGATTTCTATGGAATCTGCTGATCCTGAGATTCTTTCTTCTATCTCTTGGATTCTGTTTGTGATGCTTGTATCTATGGCTCCTTGTCTCATCCTTCGGTTTTGTATATCCAGGGTTGTTTCCCTGTGTCCTTTCTTTATTGCTTCTATTTCCATTTTTAACTCCTTCACCTGTTTGATTATGTTTTCCTGGAAATCTTTCAGGGATTTTTGTGATTCCTCTGTATAGGCTTCTACTTTTTTATTTATGTTTTCCTGCATTTCTCTAAGGGAGTTCTTCATATCTTTCTTGAAGTCCTCCAGCATCATGATCAAATGTGATTTTAAATCTAGATCTTGCTTTTCTGGTGTGTTTGGATATTCAGTGTTTGCTTTGGTGGGAGAATTGGGCTCTGATGATGCCATGTAGTCTTGCTTTCTGTTGCTTGGGTTCCTGTGCTTGCCTCTTGCTATCGGGTTTTCTCTGATGTTACCTTGTTCTGCTATTTCTGACAGTGGCTAGACCATCCTACAGTCCTGTGTGTCAGGAGTGCTGTAGACCTCTTTTCCTGTTTTCTTTCAGCCAGTTATGGGAACAGAGTGTTCTGCTTTGGGGTGTGTAGTCTTTCCTGTCTACTGGTCTTCAGCTCTTCCTGTGGGCCTGTGTCCTGAGTCCACCATGCAGGTCGCTTGGAGCAGAAAAGTTGGTCTTACCTGTGGTCCTGCAGCTCAAGTTGCTCTTGGGGGCCTGCTTTTGAGCTCTCGGTTAGGGCAGCAACCAGGAAGGTCTGTGCCGCCTTTTCCCAGAGCCCCAGTGCACCTGGGTCCCAGATGGTGTTAGGTGTTTTCCTCTGGAGTCAGAAATGTGGGCAGAGTGCAGTCTCTTCTGGCCTCCCAGGTGTGTCTGCCCCTCTGAAGGTTTAGCTCTCCCTCCCCTGGGATTTGAATGCAGGGAACTGTTGACCGATTCCCTTCAGGTTCAGGTGGTGTCTCTGTATGTCTTTAACGTTGGAATTTATCTTTGTAGTTTGTATTAGTCCCTCATGTTAATATATGTAAGAGTTCATGACTTACTATTATTATGCAAATGAGAAATTGTTCTACTTTGGTCATGTATCATGATATCATCATTTTCACACACATTATCAATATTTTCTCAGAGTCTGGTAAATAATTATCAAGGCATAAGTCAGTCTCTCGAATAACCTTCAATAATGAGTCATGGTATCAATAACATCTTAGTTGCTTCAACTTGAACAATCACACTATACTACTAATATTTTCAGGGAGATATCAAATGGGAAGACAAAATTATAGAACAATGATCAATACATTTAATACTTAATTTCAGACAATTGAACAACAAATATAAATATTAAAGAATATAAGAAAGAGAAACCAAAATCTAATTGCCAACAGGCATAATATTGTCTATTAGTAATGTTTTCCACAGTAATATTCATAGTCTACATATATAAAAATGGCTTATTAATAGCATAAAAAGCAAAAATAGGATGATTTTTACAAAATCATAGTAATGTTAATTTTATCAAAAATGAAAAGAAGTAAAATAATGCATTAGTAAACTAATGACTACAGTGTAAAATAACTGTTTTTCAGTGTTATACTTGTAGTAATAGTTTTCAAAAATGTTAGCTTTTCATTGAGTATATCTTCTATCTTATTACTACCTATTCTGCTGATAATATAATTTATGCATATCATTTCCTCATTTTATTTTTCCCTTTCAGTTTTGGGGGAATAAATAAGCATTTTAAACAGAAAAAAATGATATTAATGTTAAACAAGAGTTTAATTGTTAGTTATAAAATGCAAGTAAACTGATCAATAAATTTATTTTAGAATGTCATACTTTAAAATATTTTATAACAAATATTCACCTTCTTCCATTATCAAACTGCTGGTCTTTCCTAAAAGTCATTGAACACTAGATAAAGAAGTGATCCACAATTTCTTTTTTGTGTATGGCAATGAGACCTGAAATGTTAAAAGCATTTCAAGTTAAAAAAGATCTTTCTGTACGTATCTCCTATGTTCACCAGTCATCTGGGGTACATTTAGTTATTCTGAGAGGCCTGCTGTCCTCCTGGATGTCGATTGTCAGAACACCTGTCTACAGGCCTCCCCTCACAATCCCATTTCTGCCATAGCAACAGGGGTAAACCCAACTGCTGTGAGACTTACACTTCCCTCTGAGATCCATTACCCAGCTCAAGAATACCAAGCAGAGACCTGCCAATCATTGATCAATGATGTTAGGCCCCCTCCCAATACACGAAGCTACAATAATATCCAGGGACATCCAGATGACTAAAGGGCCTGGTAAGAACAAAATCAACAACAGCAAGAGCAATATGATATCTTCAGAACACAGTTATCCTATCACAGCAAGCCCTGGCTATCCTCACACAACCCAAGGACAAGAAAATGACCTCAAATCTAATCTTAGAAGATGATAGAAACACAGTACACAGAACAAAGAAAGATGTTAAAAGCTGCAAGACATAAAGGCAAAATGTGTATGTTTACAAAGGCAGACCCAATTTCTCAACAGAGATTCCATAAGCAAAAAGTGCCTGGACTGATATCTTCCCATCTCTAAAAATGTATTAATGCCAACCTAGATTACTATGACCAGCAAAACTCTCAATCAGATGGATAAAATGAAATATGGCAAGGAAAAAGTAAACAATATCCATCCACGAATATAAGCCTACAGAAAATACTAGAAGAAAAATTCCAACCCAAGAAGTATAACTACCATGAAGAAAACACAGAAAATGAGTAATTCTATACCAGCAAAATCAAAACAAGGAAAGCACACACACACAGACACACACACACACACACACACACACACACACACACAAACACACACACACAAACACCAAAAACATCAAAATAACAAGAATTAACAATCACTGGGCATTAATATCTCTCAACATAAACGGGCTAAATTCCTCAGTAAAAAGACACAGGCTAAGAGAATAAATGCAAAGAGAATCCACCATTCTTCAGAATACAAGAATCAAATCTCAGCAATAAAGGTAGGCATTACCTCAGAGTAAAGGGCTAGAAAAAGTTTTCCCAAAAAAAAAACTGACCCAAAGAAGCAGGGTGGCATGTCCATTCTGACATCTAATAAAATAAACTTTCAACCAAAATAAATCAAAAGATAAGAGAAAGGATACCCACTAACCAGAAGAAATATCAAGCAAGATGATATCTCAGTTCTGAATATCTGTTCCCTGAACATTGGGCACCAGCATATATATATGTATATATATACATATATATATATATCTTTTCTAAAGCTTAAACCACACATCAAATTCCACATAATAATAGTATATATAAGTGATCCCCCAAAATTCTACCAGATAACTCCTATTGTTGATAACCACTTTCAGCATAATGGCTAGATACAAAATTAACTAAAAATAAAATTATTAACCCTCTTTTATATAAATAAAAGATGAAATGACAAACAAATTAAGGAAACAACATGCTTTACAATAGCCACAAATAATATAATATACTTTGATGGAACTCTACCAAGAAAGAGAAAGACCTGACAAAACTTTGAATCTCTGAAGAAAGAAATTGATGAAGATGTCAGAAGTGGTAAGACTTTCTATGATCCTGGATTGGGAAGATTAACATAGTGAAAATGGCCATCGTACCATAAGCAACCTACAGATTCAGTGCAATTCTCATCAAAATTCCACCACAACTCTTTTTTTTTTGTTTTTTTTTTTTTTTTTTTTTTTTTTTTTTTTTTTTTTTGGAGCTGGGGACTGAACCCAGGGGCATTGCAACCACAACTCTTTATAGTCTTTGAAAGCACAATTCTTAACTTCACATGGAAAAACAAAACAAACAAACAAAAACACATGGTAGCTAACAGAATTGTGAATAAGAAAAGAACTTCCACAGGTATCGCTTTCCTTGACCTTGAGCTTCCTATAGAGCAATAGTAACAAAGACTGCATGTTATTGGTATAGGAACAGGCGGGCTGATCCTGAGATTCTGTCCAATACCTGTGGCAGAGTGGCTAAGATCAAAACCTCAAATGATGGCACATGCTGTCAGGAGAAAGTATAACATGCCTCCATTGATAGTGAGAGTTTAAGCTTGTACAATCCTTTTGGATATCTATTTGGCAGCTTCTCAGAAAACTGGGAAATATTCTACCTCAAGACCCAGCTATATCACTCCTGGGCATATACACAAAAGATTCCACACTATACTCTGTGGACACTTGCTCTACTATGTTCATAGCATCTTTACATAATAGAAACTGGAAACAACCTAGATGTCCCTCAAGTGACAAATGCATAAAGAAAATGCGATATATCTGCACAATGGAATACTATTTATCTATTAAAAACAATAATATAAAATTTACATCAAATGACTGGAACTCAAGAATATTCTGAGTGCGGTAACCCAGAACCAACCGGACATGCATGGTATGAACTCACTTATATGTAGAGATTAGCTATGAAATAAAGGATACCTATTCTGTACTCCTCAGATCCAAAAAGGCTAGCAAGGATGCTTGAGTTTCACTTAGAAGGGATAAAATATTCATAACAGGCAGATGGACCAAGGGAAGTAGGTGGAAGCAAATATGAATAGGTGAATAGTGGAGAGTTCAGTTCCAAGTGTGGTGGAAAACAGGAGAAAGACTAGAGGGACTAGAGAATTAATAAAAATCTGAAGCTGGTGGTGGGTGGGGGACATGGGAACATCTCAGTACATTCCAGAGTTCTGGGATGGTGGAGGCTCTCAGGAGTCATGGAGGTGAGCTAAGCTGAGACTATTAGCAGTGAAAACCTGAAGAGGCCACCTACTATAGCTATGAAGGAACCCCAGGAGAATGACAGAGAAACCAAATCACCCCAAAACCTTATACCCAAAATTTATTCTGTCAACAAAAAGTGTAGAGACAGTGTTTGAACAGAGACCAAGGAAATTACCAACCAATAAATGGCCCAAATGGAGACCCATCCCTTGAGACCAATCCATGACACTATTAATGATAATCTGCTATGCGTGCAGACAGAAGCCTATCACAATTGCCCTGAGAGGCTTTACATATCAGTTGACTGAAACAGATACAGAGACCCACAGCCAAACTTGGATGGAGCTGGGGACTCTTATGGAAGAATTGGGGGAAGGACTGGAGGAAGGATTGTGTGTCCCAAAAGGGACAGGAACTCCAGAGGAAGATCAACAGAGTCAACTTACTTGGACCATTGGGGCTGAACCACCAACCAAATAGAATACAGTGGCTATACCTATGATCCCCATACATATGTGCAGCTTAGTCTTCATGTGTGTCCCCCAAAAACTAGTGTGAGGATTGTCCCTAGGAGGGTTGCCTGGATGTGGAATATATATTTCCCTATGTGGGCTACCTTGCTTGGCCTTAGTGGCAGGTAATATGACTAAGCCTTAAGAAACTTGATGTGCTATGCTGGGAACATAGTCAGGAGGGGCTTCTACCTTCTCAAAGGAGAAAGGGAAAAGAATGGATGAGGGACGGTGTGAGGAAGGGGACAAGGGAGTAGACAGCTATTAAAATGTAAAGTTTATGGTAAAAAGAAAAACTTGCCATTTATTCCTATCATCACTTCAACAAATTTTTGTATTGCTTTTTTGTTAGAACCATATTTTAATTTTGCTTATTTTTCTTCTATAATTTTGCCACTTTCCTCTTCCCTTTTCCTCCAAAACCTCTAATATATCCCCCCTTTATCTGTCTCAAACTCAATAGCTACTCTGATTAACTGTTGTTATATAAAAGCATGTATCATAAAATATATTAATATGTAACTATGCTCAGTCTGCATAATGTTACTTGTGTTTATATGACTTCATGACTGACTATCTGGTATTGGATAATGAGGTGGAGGCGTCTATACAGATGAAATCCATAGGAATTGCATCTGTGATCTATATGACACAGTAACTTTAAGGATTCAAATTTAACACCACTTTACTCTTATTTCTTTCTTTGTATTTCAATAAAATATTCAATAAAATATGATTATATGTGCTTCTGGCTATATAGACTACCTCTTCCCAGGTATGCACAACATAATTCTCTCAATTTAATGACTCTTCTCTTTTGAATAGATGACTAAGTACATTAGGTTTTGAATATATGTTGCACTCTTGTGGGACTGTCTGCTGGGGCAACAGCATCCTATCAGTGGCCACATCCTCAAAAAGGAATGATAATCTCTCCTCCACAACTGATCATTTGTCAAAAAGCTCATTAATAACACATGGTGACGTGCTAGAGATGTTCTACCCCATCTGCGATCAAGCTTTGGCTGGCTTACTCTTGTGTTTTGTACCATCATTATTCTGAGCTCATGGGTTCAGTAAAGATTTCATGTCCACAAGTAATCATTTCAAAGATCTTCTACGCAAACTCTGATCGATTCTTTCTACTTTCCCTTATGTGTTATGGGAAAAACAATCCACTTTTCCTTGGATTTATATTTAATTTATGAGATAGAATCCATATTTGACACTGATAAAATGGTCAAGAATATGAAAGTAAATAGGTCAAGGGCATTACAGGAAAACTTAATAATATTGTTTCTCCAGAGGAACATAGTAATAATCTAATTTCTAATGATATATTACTATACCTATAGGTCAGTACATTACTCAACTCTTATTAGTGAAGCTACTTATTTCAGTGGAGGATAATTAACCCAGACTCTCAACTGGACAATGTGCAGAAGACAAGAAACTTTGGAAAACTTATTCCTAAGTGGGCCATAATGATCAAACCCATAGCCTAGGGCTCAGAGAGCCAGGCAGAAAAGTAAGTGGAAAGATTGTAAGAACTATAGGTTGTGGTTGACTACAAAGGAGGAGGACATGAAACAAGAAAACTAGTTATATGCATATACACATACACATACACACACACACACATATATACATATATATATGTATGTATATATATATATATACATACATACATACATAGATTCAAACAACTAAGTAAAAGAAAAGAGATAGAAAGATGAACACCAAGTCCCATGTTTTCCCAAGAAACTATTTACAGTTGATTCTCTCGGGAAAAAGAAAAGTCAGTTTTCTACAATGTAGTATCATTAGATATAAACATTCCAGGATGGCCTAATCCCATCAATAGTAACACAAAAGAGATACATTTTTTCACTTGTTTTTATACTACATTTCATTATTTAAAACGATTTTAAAGTAAAATATATTTTCTCATTTCCCAGCTCCTTCCAATACTGTCTATCTCCTTACCCATCAAATTTCAATTTCTTTTACAAAACGCATACAAAAACTGCAAAAACCCACTACAACATCAAAAAATCCCAATGCAAATGAAAGAGGGAAACAAGAAAAAAAGAAAAAGATAAAACAACAAATTGTAACCAAGGAAGGACACAGCCAAAAATTGTGGAGCCCAGGTCAAAGGGTCAACTACTCCTGAACATGAAGCATGTCCTGGAATGGTTAATAAACCCAGTGTCACTCTGGAGAAAAATGAGTTTCCCTCTTCCTACATGTCTAAAGGGACACTTTGGTTGTTAACTTTTACCATAGCAGCTAGGTTTCTAATTATTAATTCAACATTCATTCACTGGGCTCTTAATATAACCAAAAAAAAAAAAAAAAAAAAAAAAAAACAAAAAAACACCAAAAGTCATCATTTCAGAGATCTAAAAGGCAATCAACAGAAGAAAAAGAGCCCAAGAGAAGGCATAGAATCCATTTTTACAATGGGATTCTTGTTTCAGTTTGATTTGTTTTAATAGTTTTTATCATATTGATTTTTTATTTGTTAGTTGACTTATTTAAAGTTTTGTTTGTTTTACAGAGAGAAGGAGAGGTGGAGAGGAAGAGAAGCAGGGAGAGAGGCAGAATGAACTCAAGAGAGAGAGCATAAAATGGGTGGAAATTGAGATGGAGATAAAGTAACTAAAAACATTTGAAAGGAGGGTTTTATGTCCAAAAAGAAATAATGTTATTTATATTCTGAGACAATGTTAGCTCATTTAACTTATTTTTTCTCAGTTATACTCATTTATCCAAAACTGTGTGATCATACTTATTTTGAACTGCTTAAATTCCGTTGTTTGTATGTGCCAAACTGTATTTTTCTTTCAACTGCTGATAGACATATAAGATGATTTTATTTCATAGCTATTTTGAGTAGGGCATATGGGCAAGACTCTTTTTTTATTGGACTTTTATTTACATTTCAACTGTTATCCCCTTGCCCGGATTCCTGTCCATAAATCCCCTATTGCATACACCACCCCCATCTTTCCCAACCACCCACCCCTTCCTGCCTTCCTGCCCAGACATTTCCCTGAACTGGGCGGGGGGGTCCAGCCATGGCAGAAGCAAGGGCTTCTCCTCCCATTAGTGTCCAACCAGGCCATCATCTGTTACATATGCTGCTGGTGCCATGAGTTTATACATGTGTACTCAATAGGTAGTGGTTTAGTCCTAGGAGCTCAGGGTGATTGGTATTGTTGTTCTTATTGGGTTTAAGCTCCTTCAATTCCTTCAATCCTTTCTCTAACTCCTCCAATGGGGACCCCATTCTCAGTTCAATGGTTGGTTGCCAGCAATCATCTCTGTATTTGTCATGCTCTGGCAGAGCCTCTCAGGAGACAGCAATATCAGGCTCATGACAGCATGTACTTCTTGGCATCAGCATTATTGCCTCCATATTTCCTCCTATGGATATTTTTGTGCCCCGTTTTAAGAAGGAATGAAGCATCTGCACTTTACTTATCCATCATCTTGAGTTTCATGTGCTCTATGGATTGTGTCTTGGGAAATTCAAGCTTTGGGGCTAATATCCACTTACCAGTGAGTGCATACTATGTGTGTTTTTCTGTTATTGGGTTACCTCACCCAGGATGGTATTTTCCAGGTTCATTTGTTTGCCTAAGAATTTCATGAAGTCATTTTTTAATAGCTGAGTAGTACTACCAGCTTGCAATCCCACCAACATTGGAACAGTGTTCCTCTTTCTCCACATCCTTGCCAGCCCATCTTGTCACTTGAGTTTTTGATCTAAGCCATTCTGACTGGTGTGAGGTAGTATCTCAGGGTTGTTTTGATTTGCATTTCCCTGATGACTAAGGATGTTGAACATTTGTTTAGGTGCTTCTCATCCATTCAATATGTCTCAGCTGAAAATTTTTTGTTTAGCTCAGTACCCCATTTTTAATAGGGTTGACTCTTTGAAGTCTAACTTCTTGAATTCTTTGTATATATTGGATTTTAATCTTTTACAAGATGTAGGATTTGTTAAAAATCTTTTCCCAATCTGTTGGTTGCTGTTTTGCCCTAATGACAGTGTCCTTTGCCTTACAGAAGTTTTGCAATTTTATGAGTTCCCATTTGTCCATTTTTGATCTTAGAGCCTAAGCCATTTGTATTCTGTTCAGGAAAATTTGCCATGTGCCCATATGTTTGAGGCTCTTACCCACTTATTCTTCTATTAGATTGAGTGAATCTGGTTTTATGTGGAGGTCCTTGATCCACTTGTACTTGAGCTTTGTACAATGCGATAAGAATGGAATGACCTGTATTCTTCTACATGCTGACGTCCAGTTGAACCAGCACTAGTTGCTGAAAATGGTATCTTTTTTGCACTGAATGCTTTTAGTTCCTATGTGGAAGATCAAGTGACCATAGGTGTGTGGGTACATTTCTGGGTCTTCAATTCTATTCCATTGATATACCTGCCTGGCTCTGTACCAATACCATACAGTTTTTATCACTATTGCTTTGTAATACAATTTGAGGTCAGCTATGGTGATTCCCCCAGTACTTCTTTTATTGTTGAGGATAGTTTTCACTACCCTGGGCTCTGATGATGCCATGTTGTCTTGGTTTCTGCTACTTAGTTTCCTTCATTTGCTTATTGCCATCTGCTTGTCTCTGGTATCTCCTGGACTTGCTGTCTGTGGGTTGACTGTCCTGTAAACCTGTATGTCAGCACACCCAGTGTAGTATCTGGGTACAGAGAACTGTGAGACTGGTTCAGCTCCAGGCGCAGGCATAAACCAGAAGGAAGACGTCCCAGAGGGCTCCTGGATTTGCATGTCCTCAGGGCTCTAGGTGGGTCCCTTGGAGGAGAAGTGGCCATCTTCCCTCTGCTCCCAGGTGTTTCAGCAGTCCTTGAAACTGGCTTTCATTTTCAGGCACAGGCCAAACTGCGAGTGTCTTGCCCCTGACTGCTCCTAGGTTACTATGTCCAGAGAGGTCTAGGTAGGTTTCTCTTGAACCAAGAATATGAGCAGAAATGGTGGTCTTCATGGAGCTCTCAGGATTGTCCATACAGATAAGAGTTCAGCTCTCTGCCCTATGGGATTTGGGTACAGAGAGCTGCGGGACCATGTCAGCTCCGGGTGCAGGCAGAAATTGCAAGGATACTGTCCCAGACTGCTCCTTGGTTTGTATGTCTTGAGGGCTCTAACCGAGTCCCTTGGAGCAGAAGCGTTGGTCTTACCTCTGCTTTCAGATGCATCAGTGCTCCTAGAACATGGCTTTCAGCTCTGGGCAAGTCACTTAAATGAAACGACTCTCTTAGGTAAACGAGGTGTACTATAGCTGGACCAGGTGATAATTCTATTTCCATGTTCTCTGACAAATCTCCAGTTTGACTTCCATAATGGGCACACACAATTTATGAATTCATGAGACTTGCACAGGGAGCAGAATTACAAGTCTTAATCACAAGAGTCCATAACAGAAGGCAGTTGTATATTAAAATTACTGTCTATAGGAGCATAATTCTGTCTCTAGTTCTATTAGCCAGTCTTCATTTCCTTAGAATTCTATAGCCTTCAAAATAGGTGCCATATCCCAGGGACTAAGTGCTTAAACTATGAGCCACCAGTATAGCATTTCATGTTTTAACCAGTAACTAAACACCATAACTAAAAGTCACTGGACATTTAAGAACTAACTTGATGTTCAGTTTCTGTGATGATGTATGCTCTTTCTTGCTTTCATTATTTTCTTTTGCTATGGTTTTGTGTCTCTATATTTCATAACTGTTACTTGAAATATTTGCTTAAGTCCATATTATACATCTTATTCATACTATAATATATAATATATATTGAGTATAGTAATGGCTGTCTAATGTGTATAAAAAAGAAATTGTATTACATGAGTTCTATGAAGTAAACTCCTAAATGGTCAAGTAACAAACTCTGGAAAATTAGTATTTTATATTTTTTTAAACTAAAAGTACATGGGTGGATGCTCAAATTTTCTTAAATTCTCAAAATTAATCAAAAGTTATTAAAGAATAACTTTTGAATCTGGAAACTCATCTAAACTAATTCTATGTAGCACCATAGAACCTTAAAAAAACATTTCCTTACTACAAAAAGTTCTCAGAACCATCAGTGTAAGGGAAGAAGGGAAAATATATTTGAAGCTACCCCAAGCCTCATCCCCAGAGAGCTGTTACCACTTAATATGTGTCAAGAGCTCTGGCAAGCTCCCAGTCCAGGTCTTGTCTTTATTTGGCAAACTTACTCTTGTGCACACAGAATTACTCAAGGGAATTTGTCGAAAATGATTAGTGGCATATTTTTTAAAACATCGCAGCTGTCTATGACAGTAATACAACTAGGTCTAATAAAAGACTAGGAAAATCTATAAAGTATAAAATTAAGTAAGACAAATTTGACAAATGAGAAACCCATAGGAGAATTTGAAAAACTATAACATATAAGCTGAAAATTCCTAAAGCAAATCTATATTTGGAACTGTTTAGAAGCCAGGTGTAGACAAGAAAAATCTCGTAAACGCTATTATACTCTATACTGGATATATCTGAAAAGAAATGTTGAGTCTAATCAACAGTGGTAATATGTCAGTCAAATCATAGTAAGCTACTTATCACATGAGGAACTGAGCTAAAGCTGAAGAGAATAGTACAGTATTAGAAAATCGTTTTTGGTCCTTGGCTGTACACTGTACTAAGTAAAAAGAAAGCTGGTAGTTCTCATGGCTATTAATCTTGACAGTATATACTTAAATGACTAATGAAGGAAATATTAACAAATATATGCCCATAGATCAGAAAACAATCATCAGTGGAAGAGGGACTAAATTCCAAACTCATGCAATTTGTTTTTAAAATTTTTCTAAGATAAAAATTATAATACTTGAAGTGCTAGCTAGAAAAATAAGACAACAAAAAGAGAACAAGGGGATACAAATTGGCAAAGAAGAAATAAAGGTATCACCATTTGGAGATGATATATAGTATGCATAATCGACCCCCAAAATACTACCAGAGAACTTCTCCAGCTAATAAACAACTCCAGCAGAGTGGCTGGACATAATTAACTCAAATCAGTCACCTTCCCTTGCACAAATGATAAAAAGGCTGAGAAAGAAATTAGAAAACCAATTCCCTTCAAAATAGCCACAAATATTGTAAAATATCTTAGTGTAAGTCTAACCAAACATGTGAAAGATCTGTATGACAATAACTTCAAGTCTCTGAAGAAAGAAATCAAACAAGATATCAGAAAATGGAGAGATATCCCATGCTCATAGATTGGCAGCATTAACATAGTAAAATGGTCATCCTACCAAAGGCAATCTACAGTTTCAATGCAATCCCCATCAAAATTCCAAAACAATTTTTCACAGACATGGAAAAAGCAATTCGCAAATTCATTTGGAAAGGCAAAAAAAAAAAAAAAAACAGAATAGTGAAAACAATTCTTAAAAATAAAAGAATGGCTGAGCAAATCCTATCCCTGACCTCAAACTCTACTACAGAGCAATAGTTTTAAAAACTTCATGGTATCAGTACCGAGACAGACATGTTTATCAACAGAATAGAATTGAAGACACAGAAATAAAACCACACAAGGATACTTGATAGTTGACAAATAAGCCAAAAATACACAATGGAGAAACAAAAACATCTCCAGTCAATGGTGCTGATTCAACTGGCTGTCTGTATGTAGAAAAATTAAATTAGAACCACATTTGTCACCTTGCACAAGGCTCAAGTCTAAGTGGATCAAGGACCTCAAAATAAAACCAGATACATTCAACCTATCAGAAGAAAAAGTGGGAAAGAGTCTTGAACTCATTGCCACAGGGAGAAATTTCCTAAACAGAACTCTAATGGCTAATGCTCTAAAATTAAGAATTGATAAATGGCACCTCAGGAAACTGCAAAGCTTCTGTAAAGCAAAAGACATAGTCAATAAGACAAATTGACAACATGTAGTTGAGAAAAATGTCTTCACTAATTCCACACCTGATAGAGGTCTCATATCCATAATATATAAAGAACACAAGAAACTAACCACCAGAAAACCCAAACAGTCCAATCAAAAAATTGGGAATAGAACTAAACCGAGAATTCACAACACAGGAATCTCAAATGGCTGAGAATTATCTAAAGAAATGTTCAAACGTCCTTAGTGATCAGAGAAATGCAAACCAAAATGACCCTGAGATTCCCTTTTATACCAATCAGAGTGACTAAACTCAAAACTTCTAGTGAAAAACATGTTGCAGAGGATGTGGAGAAAGAGGGGCACTGTTCTATTGCTGGTGGGGCTACAATCCACTCTAGAAATCAATTCTGAATTTCCTCAGAAAATTGGAAGACATGAAGACCCAGCACTACCACTCTTGGGAATATACCCAAAAGATGCCACACTATGTTCATGGCAGTCTTATTTGTGGTAGCCAGAAATTGGAAACAACCTAGGTGTCCCAAAATAGAAGAATGAATACAGAAAATGTGGTTCAATTATACAATGGAATACTACTCAGCTGTTAAAAGTGAGGACATCCTGAGTTTTGCAGGCAAATGGATGGAACCAGAAAATATCATTCTGAGTGAGGTAACTCAGACACAAAAGGACCTTCAGGGCATGTCCTCTCTAATAAGTGGATATTAACCAAAAACTTGTACAAAATACCAGATATAGTCCACACAACTCAAAAATGTCAACAAGCTGAAGGGGTCAAGTAAGGATGCCTCAGTCCTACTTGGTAGGGTAAAGAAAGCAACCACAAGGGGGAAGGGAGGGAGGGATGGATCTAGGAGGGAGAGGGTACTGGGGGTTAGGAAAGGAAACATGATCTGGTATTGGGTGGAGCAAAATGACAGCTCTGAGGGTCAGCAGAAAGAATTGAAACAGGCCACCTAAGGAGGTAGGAGATTGGGAGGACCCTCCAGAGTGTACCAAAGACCTGCGAGGTAAGAGTCTCAGGACTTAAACAGAGGGACTCTAGATGAAGTTTCCTACAGTACAGAGAGAAAACGTGTAAAGCCCACCTCCAGCAGAAACCATGGGCATCAAGTGAGCGATGAGGTTGCTATCTCACAATCAAAATCCTGACTCATAATTTTTCCTGTTTATAAGAACTACAGGAATGGAAATGGAGAAGAGCCTAGGGAAAAAAGGTCCAGTGACGAGGCCAAAGTAGAATCCAGCTCAAAGGGAGGTTCCAAGACCTGACACTTTTACTGAGGCTATGGAGCACTCACAAAAAGGGACCAATCATGATTGCCCTCTGAAAGACCCAACAAGGAGCTGAGATAATTAGATGCAGATACTTGCACCCAACCAATGAACAGAAGCTGCTGACACCTGTGGTTGAATTAGGGGAAAGCTGGAAGAAGCTGAGGAGAAGGGCAACCCTACAGGAGGAATAGCCGTCTCAATTTACCTGGATTCCTGAGATCTCTCAGACACTGGATCACCAACCAGCCAGCATATGCCATCTTATAAGAGGCCCCCAACACATATATAGTAGAGGCTTGCTGGCTCTGTGTTCAATCAGTGAAGAATCACCTATGGAGACCCCAGGGAGTTGGATGGAGTGGGGTGAGGTGGATGGGTGGGGGTCATCATCATAGAAACAGGGGGAAGAAGAAGAAGGAGGAGTGTGGCAAGTGAAACAAGTGGAAGGTGGACCAGCAGGCAGATAAAAAGGAGAGGGAGAGGGAGAGGAGGGTAGAAGGAAAGAAGAAGAAGAAGAAGAAGAAGAAGAAGAAGAAGAAGAAGAAGAAGAAGAAGAAGAAGAAGAAGAAGAAGAAGAAGAAGAAGAAGAAGAAGAAGAAGAAGAAGAAGAAGAAGAAGAGGAGGGAGGAGAGGAGGAGGAGGAGGAGAAGAAGAAGAAGAAGAAGAAGAAGAAGAAGAAGAAGAAGAAGAAGAAGAAGAGGAATAATAAACTAAAGGAGGAGGAAGGAGGAGGAAAAACACAATGCTAAAACAAATAATAAATTGATGAATAATGAGAAAGATATAACAAAAATAAGACAAACAAGATAAAACAGACTCTCAAGGGAAAAAATGTAAGTGTGGACATATATAAGTAAATAAAGACAAAGAAACAACAACCACTCTGTAAAATACTTCCTGGAGTATTTTGATGCAGATTTAAGTGATCATATAATATGGAGTGATAGCTATTACATGCAGGTATCTACTAAATGTAAGAAATACAGGCATTAACCAATTCTCACTTTAAGAAGTCGTAAAAATATACAAAACCATTTAAAATAAGCATTATCAATTCATTTATAATAGAACATAGGTGATATAATCGAAATAGAAAGTATAGAAGGAAAGAAAGTAAAATTATACAATGCCTACATGTTCAATTCATTTGGAAAATTAAATTATATGTTTGAGTAGTTCATTCAATAATTACACATATATTCAAATTGATAAGTATAGAATGCATAAAATAGTGTTAGCTAATATAATTCTTAGTATTTTGTGAAAATAATTTGGATAATAGAGTTAAATTACAAAGTTAAAGAAACAGATTTGTAGAACATATGAATATTGATTTCAACAGAATTTAATTATAAATTTATTATGCAATAAAAACTCTGTAAAACACACACAATAACAAAACATAACCTGTAAGTGTAGTAAAAGACTTAAGCACTCTAATGAATTTAGCTCTATTCAAAAGCTATTCAATAAGTAGTAATAAAAACTTTGTGATTGTTCAGTCCTATATTCCCAGCATGCTGGAGGTTGAGACAGAAGTATCTTGACTACAAACACATCAGAGAAACAGTGAGTTCTATACCAAAAAGGGAAGCAGTGTAAAATAAAAGAGTAATCATATACTCCAGTCTAATCTAGTTTTCTTTTCCAGTTGTTTTGGCAAAATTTTCTTAATAAAGAAATTTGTGTAGGAAGGTATGTCCGTCTTCCAGCCTAAGCTCACAGAAAGTTGAGGAGGCAGTTTCTTTGGAGTAACTGGTGTCATCACATATGCATCCCTCAAAGATATTGTGGAATATAAGCACGCTTGGTTTTCCATTTCTATATTTTATTCAGTTCCAATTTCCATGTCTAAAGTATATTCCTATCCACCATTAAGATAAATGTACCCATGTTATTGATACCTGTCTCTCAGGTGATTTCATATTCTTTCAAGTTAACAACAAACATTATCACATCTCTTTAGATATACTTACTGGGCTGAATGGTCTCATTCCATCAAGATAATAGCACATATCAAATAAGTATCTAGAGTAAAGTATCTCAACTTGATGTAGGTGGAATTCATTAAAATGAAAAACACTAGCACTCTACTTAATATGAAGATTAAATGTTTTCCTATGACCACAAGAGATAAGGGAGAAATGAGAGCAATTTCCAAGTATATTCAACATTTATTTAAGTTTCTATGCAGAAGAGTTGAGAAAACAGATTAAAATCATTCAGAATTGAAAGGGAGAAGCTAAAATTTCCCTAATCTCAGAAGGCATGATTTTGTATTTTTAAAACTAGGTACAGAGAAAAATAAAAGTAAATGTCATTAACATTCATTACAGTGGCAAAATTCAAAGACAATGTCCAAAAAAAAAAAAAAAAAAAAATGCTTCCACACAATTGAAAGGCAATGGCAAAACATTCTTCCCCATATATATAATTAAGAAAAGGAATTCCATTTACAAAACCTTCAAATTACATATCTTGGAAGTGAATTTATCACAATACCTTCAAGACTAAACACTATTATACATAGAGAAAATAAGATAGTATCCAAATAAATGTATGTGGAATATATATCAACCAACACTTTTTAATACAACTTTGAAAAACCACAGTGAACTCCTTACTGGAGTTTTTATCAGTTGGTATTGTTTGATTTTTTTTTAAATAAGCTACTTGATCCATTAGAAGTTGCAAATGGGGTTGGGGATTTAGCTCAGTGGAAGAGCGCTTGCCTAGCGAGCGCAAGGCCCTGGGTTCGGTCCCCAGCTCCGGAAAAAAAAAAAAATTAGAAGTTGCAAATGAGATGGAACAAATTAGCATGATAATAATAAGAAAGGAGGAATAGTATTGCCAAATTTCAGTGATACAGCAATAGGTTTTATTTCATTAGTAAACTTGAAGTAAACTTGGTGGCTCAAGTATTTATTTATTAGTGGGTATAGGAAAGTAAAACAAAATAAATTAAGACAAAGATGTAGAGAAAAACAATTGCAGAACTAACATTAAATAAGCATTTATTTAAAATGAACATGCTGTTCCTTTATTAATTTATTTAAAAAGTGTTTAAGATTAATGTATTTATAACAAAAGACTGAGCTGTTATCATTACAGATGACTGAGTCTAAAATAATGTACAATATTATGGAATTTGTTCATTTTTCCATGCCAAGTTTTTAAAAGTATATTATATATTAGAAAAAGAAAGAATGAGTATTATGATGGATACTATGTAAACATTAATGACTCTTAAAATTGATTAAGACATAGTAGGCTATGGATTTCTAGCACATATTCTTTCTGACTGAAAACTCTTAACCTCAGCTCCTGGTCAAAAAACAATGCAGACTGGTTCATTTATAACTTGCCAAAGAACATTGTCTCCTGAATGACTTCTTTATTTGCAAACTATATGTTTGTCCCTTCACTTCAGTCAGTAAAATGTATGCAGAACACCTAGTTTCCCCCTGCTCACATGACTATGAGAAATAGAAGACCTCCAGCTTCATTCAATTGATGCAGTGCAAATCCATCAGGTTTAGTGTGTTTTGATCTACAATGTTGTAATAATATCCCGAAAGGAATGATCCCAATGTGATTATACAAAAAAACCTAATAGCTTCTTGGAAACTGGAAGTCAGCATAGTGAGAGATCATCAGTAAGCTTTTTCTTATGATTAATTGAGTTATGATTAATAAGTATGGAAAACAAACTTGTACAGAAGAAGGAAGGATGAAAAAGTGACAGAATAAGAGGAAATTTGTGGTTAAAAAATCAGAATCCATTGTTGTCAACTGTTATAAATATGTGCAAATTTTCAAAGATAAAATTTATGAAAATGTTATCACATAAAGATTCAGTTGTAAACACTCGTTTAAAATGTCTCGATTTGAATGTGGAGTTAGAACTCAGAATTCTTAAACACCAATTCAGAGTTTCCCTCAGTATGGTGTTACCTTCTAAGAAGATTACCTACTCTGAAAAAGATGGCTTACTAGTACTACCATGACAAATTAAATTGTGATAATGTTAGAATACTTTTCCCTGCTAAAATATCAGCAAAACTGAGATTCATTGCATTTTACTATTTTTTTTTCAATTTTTACAAGAATTATTTGTTCATCCAATAAATAATTTTATGTTTGCATTTTCTGAATATTATAATCATCAGTCTCAGGATATAATTATAGAGATGTTTGTTCCATAAAATAGTACCTTCTTTACCATAATGTTGAAATTGCTATACTACAAAAAATATACTTAACACTCTTCTCTCATTCCGTTTTCTCCTTCAAATGGGCATTTCACTCAGGCAGTGTTGTAGCTAGTAAATCATAAAAGGAATCGCTTGCATCTCTTAACAGAAGCTTCTACAACTCTTGTGAAACTTGTAAACTTTTCTTGAATATAAAAGAAACATACACTTGGTCATCCCTGGACCATTTAGTCCCCATGAATAGAAAGATGTTTTGATCTTCTATGTTGCTGGTATTTTAGGTTTTGCTTGTTATAACAATTAATTAAGCTATTCTGAGAGGCATATATGTCTAAGTGCTGTAACTATCTTAGCAATAAACTATGACATATTCAAATAAGAACTGAAGAAATGTTTATGAATGAGAGTGAGTCTTTTAAAAAAGATGAGAAGTGATGTTGGAGAAGATGAGTACTAAAATCCTGTTGTGTAATTTGCGGGCCTGGGCATTAAACATCAAGGAACTTAAGGCAGCTAAGTATTTATGAGAAATAGTCTTCTACTGGGAAGCATATATCAAGTAGTTACACAAAAACAAGTAGTCATTCGTGAAAACATACACATACATCTTACATTATGTGGATTAAACAGGATGTTTGCATGTATTTAGGGACACACACACACATCACACACACACACACACATACACACACACACACACACACACACACACACACACACACACACAAAAAAACTTTTTAACAACAGCAATGAAAGAAGGAGAGGCCAAGGTAGTAGGTCAATGGTACAATTTTGAGGGAGGAAAGAGAAAGGAGGATAGATATAATTTTAAAAGTTAATGAAAATTTTAAAATACAAATCACAATTCTACCTACGACCACTAATTTACTACGATCATACAAATTTACTTATGTGTAAATTGTTCCCTTTATGACATACTGAATAAAACCTTGCTGTTATTTCTTAAAAGACAATGAAAAGTGGTCATAGACATCTATGTAGATAAGGTTCCCCGGATTTAATTTTTGTCACGTGCTTTTGTGGGAAGTGATTTATGGGACAGCCTCATATTCTGCCACCCATTGCGTAACAAGGTTCTGGAGAGTTGAACCTAAATGGAAGTTATAGGAAAAATACGTAGTTCATCGAGCCAGAGGGAACATGCATCTGGAGGGTAGTTGGAGAACAATTTACAACAGCACAAATATCAGCTTATGTACAGGTAATTAGAGAAAGTAAAATGTATCTTAAAATCAACAAAAACATGAAAGAATACTTTTAGAAATAGCTCTTAGGTCTTGTAACCTGATAGAGAATGCCTTTGTATATGTGATTTTCAAAATGAGAACCAAGTCTTTTAATTGTGTTTAAGATTTTGAAGACAAAATCTGGAGACTCCTGCAGAAGTCTTTATGTAATGTTATATAAAGTGTTTTATGTTTACCTTTAAGACCAATAGTTATTTCTAAAATATTTAAGATTATAGGTCTAAGTTTACAATTTTAAATACAAAATGGATAGAAATTAAGATAGTTTGCATTACTTGAAAGTTTACAATATGCTAATGTCTATTCAGAGACTAAGCATCCACTTAATTCACTTACCATTCACATCCCTGCAGTAGGTAAGGCAGTTATCTCAGTAGGGAAAAGTCCTTGTTATGCAAGCCAAACTTTTAACCCAAAGTCCTTGGTTGAAGGAGGATATAGGTTCTTTAAAAAATTCTTTTCTTAATTTTTTTATTTATTTTTATTGGATAGTTTATGTATTTACATTTCAAATGCTATCGCCTTTCCTGCCACCACCACCGTGGCCTTGACATTCCCACCTCCCACTGCTTCTATAAGGTTGCTCCCCCTCCCACCCACTTACTCCCACATCCCCTCCCCCGCATTCCCCTGCACTGAGGAAACTAGACTTCACAGGACCAAGGGCTTCTTCTCCTATTGCTGCTAGACGATGCCATTCTCTGCTACATATGATTCTGGAGCCTGGGTCCCCAGTGTGAACTCTTTGATTGATGGTTTAGTCCCGGGAGCTCTGGAGGGTCTGGGTAGTTGATAGTCTTGTTCTTCCTGTGGGGTTGCAAACCCCTTCACCTCCTTCAGTCCTTTGTCTAACTCCTCCACTGAGGTCCTAATGTTCCCTCTGATGGTTTGCTACATAATCTTAATCTGTATCAATAACGCTCTGACAGAGCCTCTCAGGAGACATCCATATCAGGCTCCTCTCAGCATGCACTTCTTGCCATCATCAATAGTTCCTAGGTTAGATGGCTGCATACAGGATGGATCCCCAGGTGAGACTGTCTTTGCATTGCCTTTTCTTCAGTCTCTATTCCACTGTTTTTCCCTGTATTTCCACCTGTAAGTATCTTGTTCCCCCTTCTAAGCAGGACTGAAGCATCCACAGTTTGGTCTTCCTTCTTGAGCTTCATATGGTCTGTGAATTATTATCTTGGGTATTCCAAGCTTTTGAGCTAATATCCACTAATCAGTGAGTGCATATCCTGTGTGTTCTTTTGGATTGGGTTACCTAACTCAGTCACTAGATAGGTTCTGGTTCCATCCATTTGCCAAAGAATGTCAAGAAGTCATTGTTTTTAATACATGCTTAGTACTCCATTGTGTAAATATAAATTTTCGGTATTCAATCATCTGTTGAAGGACATCAGAGTTCTATGTAGCTTATAGCTATTATAAATAAGGCTGCTATGATCATATGGAGCAGGTGTCCTTGTTATATTTTGCAGCATCTCTGGGTATATATCCAGGAGTGGTTTAGCTGGATCCTCAGCACTATATCCAATTTTCTGAGGAATCTCCAGACTACTGATTTCCAGAATTGTTGTACCAGCTTGCAATCCCACCAACAATGGAGGAGTGCTCCTCTTTCTCCACATCCTCACCAGCACCTGCTGTCACCTTGAGTTTTTGATCTTAGCCATTCTGACTGGTGTAAGGTGGAATCTCAGGGTTGTTTTGATTCGCATTTCCCTGATGACTAAGGATGTTGAACATTTTTTTAGGTGCTTCTTAACCATTCGATATTCCTTGGTTGAGAATTCTTTGTTTAACTAAAAGGAAGAAGCATTTGAAAAATCTAGGAACAATGAAAAATAACACTTGAGTTCTAAGGTTAAAAATTGAGGTGATTGACTTAGGGGAAAGGGTGGGTAAATATGATGGAAATTCATTATGTAGCTGTATGGAATTCTCAAAATTAATATAAAAACAACTCATTATGATAAATAATTAAAAGAACATATATTTTGAAGGTAAAGAGGATTATCCATTCCCAATGTTGTTTTTAACTCAAAACATATTACCACAAAACTAAAGTGCAGTCTTATCCTTCAAATAATTAACCTGTTTATTAAGAAAATATATCTAAGTGTCCCATAGCCCATAGATTATGTAGACCCACAGATGATGTTAACTGGAATATATTTATATATTTATTTACATATATAAAGATATATGTATAAGACAAAAATAGAATTTTATATCAAGTATATTGTCTTGATGAAACTGAGTTAAGCATATAAAAGAAAACAGAAGAACTGAAAAGTTTGGATTTATTTTAAATTTCAATTGTAAATCATGGGCACAAAATATTGGGCCCTTGTGCTAGCTGGCTTAATAGACCTGTGACATTTTAATATTTAAAAAGCTATTTAAAGAAACAGTGACAGTGTGTCTTCATCACGATCTTCCTAATTTTATAGGACAAGCCTATTTTTATCTCCAACATTAAGTGCTTAATTATTTCTTATCTTTCTCTAAGGTGATCTCAGATAATTTTCCCTGTAATAAAATTTAGATGTGCTGCTAATGAACAATTTAAGCAGCCTTATTTTAACAAGCATACTTTCTCTCCTTTTTCTCCAGTCTCAGCAAACATTTATTTATGTAAAGATTTTTTCTATGACCTTAAAATGTTAATGCTCCCCTTTTAATGTAATATGCCATTTGCTCTTCATATATTAAAGTTAAAAATGTACTTCAAATAGACATCACTTTGAAATAAACTATATTAAACTAAATCTGAGTTTATCTGTGTACATATCAGTTAAGTTGACAGGCACATTTATTAGAGAAACCTAACTGTATTACCTCCTTATAGAGTATAAAATTAAAAACCATGGAAAGTATTGACATTATTATATACAGAAAGGTGTGATATATTAAAGTCAATAAATTGAAGATGGGAAACTTAAGTTTTGATGTTATGTCTCTGTATAAAGCAAGAGAACATATGAATCAGTAATTTTATTAGATTTCTTTTTCATTTTTAATTAGATTTTTTCTTTATTTACATTCCAAATGTTATCCCCTTTCCTTACTTCCCCTGTGGAATCCCCCTATCTCTTCCTCCCTTCCCCTGCCTCTGTGAGTGTTCCCCTACATACCCATTCCCTCCCATCTCCCTGTCCTGGCATTCTCCTACATGGGGCAGGGAATGGGGGGTGGGGAGAAGGGCACTGAGCCTTCATAGACCCAAGGTCCTCTTCTCTCATTGATGCCTGGTAAGATCATTCTCTGCTACATATGATTCTGGAGTCATGGGTTCCTCCATGTGTACTCCTTGGTTGCTGGTTCAGTCCCTGGGAGCTCTGGGAGGGGGGGTCTGGTTGGTTGGTATTGTTGTTCTTTCTATGGGGTTGAAAACCCCTTCAGCTCCTTCAGTCCTTTTTCTAACTCCTCCATTGGTGGCCCGGTTTTCAGACCAACGGATGGTTAAGAGCAGCATTTGACTCTTTATTTCTCAGGATCTAGCAGAGCCTCTCAAGAAACAGCTATATCAGGCTCCTGTCAGCATGTACTTCTTGGCATCCACAATATTGTCTGAATTTGGTGACAGTATATGGAATCGATTTCTGGGTGGGGCCGATCTGGATGAAATTTGCTCTGTCTCTCTTCCACACTTTGTCTTTCCTCCTGCGTATATTCTGTCCCCCCTTCTAAGAAGGACTGAAACATCCACTCTTTGGTCATCCTTCTTTTTGAGCTTCATGTGGTCTTTGGATCATATCTTGGGTATTCTGAGCTTTTGGGCTAATATCCACTTATCAGTGAGAGCATACCATGAGTGTTTTTCTGTGATTGGGTTACCTCACTCAGGATGATATTTTCTAGTTCCATCCATTTGCATAAGAATTTCATGAAGTCATTGTATTTAATAGCTGATTAGTACTCCATTGTATAACATTTTCTGTATCCAAAATATGTGTGTTCTTTCCAGCCTCAGGCTATAATAAATAAGGCAGCTATGAGCATAGTAGAGCATGTGACTTTATTACATTTTGGAGCATCTTTTGGGTATATGCTCAGAAGTGGTCCTCAGGTAGTACTATGTCCAATTTTCTGAGGAACCTCTAGACCGGTTTCCAGAGTGGTTGTACCAGCTTGCATACCCACCAACAATGGAGGAGTGTTCCTCTTTCTCCACATCCTCGCCAGCATCTGCTGTGAGCTGAGTTTTTTATCTCAGTCATTCTGAGTGGTATGAGGTGGAATTTCAGGGTTGTTTTGATTTGCATTTCCCTGAAGACTAAGGATACTGAACATTTTTTAATTGCTTCTAGGCCATTCGATATTCTTCAGTTGAGAATTTTTTTTGTTTAACTCTGTACCCCATTTTTAATATGATTATTTGGCTCTCCAGAGTCTACCTTTTTTGAGTTCTTTGTATATTTTGGATATTAGTCCTCTATCAGACACAAGATTGGTTAAGATCCATTCCCAATCTGTTGCTTGCCATTTTGTCCTAATAACAGTGCCCTTTCCTTTACAGAAGGTTTGCAATTTTATGTGGTTCCATGTGAAGATTTTTGATCTTAGAGTTTATGCCATTGGTTTTCTGTCCAGGAAATTTTCCCCTGTGCCTGTGTTTTGAAGGATCTTCCCTACCTTCTCTTCTATTAGTTTCATTGTATCTGGTTTTATGTGGAGGTATTTTATCCACTTGGACTTGAGGTTTGTACACGTTGATAAGAATGGATCGATTTGCATTCTTCCACATGCTGAAGGCCAGTTGAAGAAGCACTATTTGTTGAAAATATTGTCTTTTTTTTCACTGAATGATTTTTAGCTCCTTTGTCAAGGATCAGGTGACCATAGGTGTGTGGGTTCATTTTTGTGTCTTCAATTCTATTCCACTGATCTACCTTCCTATCTTTGTATCAGTTTTTATCACAATTGATCTGGAATATACTCTAAGGTTGGGGATGCGGCTTCCCCCAGCAGTTCTTTTATTGTTGAGAATAGTTTTCTCTATCCTGTGATTTTTATTTCTCCATAATGAAACTTTGATGTTTTTAGTTTTATGTATTTATTATTGGATCATCTTAAAGCAGAATTTCCTTTTTTTTCTTATGTATTGAGCCATACTTAAAAAATCACAGGTAAATACATGTATGTCTATAACCTAACATTGTAACTAATAACGCTATGATCCTTGAGGTATTAGAGATAAAAATAAATACTATACAATGTCTGAAGTAATGAATGTGAATCTGAATTTCAACGGGATTGGAGAAAATTCAAAAGCAGGTCATTATAAATTCTTTACATAAAACAAATAGGGGGGAGTCCCACACCCACGGATCCCGGCCTGCAGCAGCTCTCTGCTCCCAGACCCCGTGGGAGAGAGACTTCACCACCCGGTCAGGTGGGCACTACTGAGGCTGCAGAGCAGAAGAGACCACCAACACTGCCCACCCCTGCCCACATCCCTGGCCCAAGGGGAAACTGTATAAGGCCTCTGGGTTCCCGTGGGGGAGGGCCCAGGAGCGGCAGGACCCCTGCCTGAGACACCGCCGGAACCTGAAGGAAACAGACCAGATAAACAGTTCTCTGCACCCAAATCCCGTGGGAGGGAGAGCTAAACCTTCAGAGAGGCAGACACGCCTGGGAAACCAGAAGAGACTGCACTCTGCACACATCTCTGACTCCACAGGAAAACACCAAACGCCATCTGGAACCCTGGTGCAGAGAAGCTCCCGGAAGGGGCAGCGCAGATCTTCCTGGTTGCTGCCGCCCCAGAGAGCCCGTGGGCAGCACCCCGAGAGCGAACTTGAGCCTTGGGACCACAGGTAAGACCAACTTTTCTGCTGCAAGTGACCTGCCTGGTGAACTCAAGACACAGGCCCACAGGAACAGCTGAAGACATGTAGAGAGGAAAAACTACACTCCCGAAAGCATAACACTCTGTCCCCATAACTGACTAAAAGAGAGGAAAACATGTCTACAGCGCTCCTGACACACAGGCTTATAGAACAGTCTAGCCACTGTCAGAAATAGCAGAACAAAGTAACACTAGAGATAGTCTGATGGCGAGAGGCAAGCGCAGGAACCCAAGCAACAGAAACCAAGACTACATGGCACCATCGGAGCCCAATTCTCCCATCAAAAGGAACATGGAATATCCAAACACACCAGAAAAGCAAGATCTAGTTTCAAAATCATATTTGATCATGATGCTGGAGGACTTCAAGAAAGACGTGAACAACTCCCTTAGAGAACAAGTAGAAGCATACAGAGAGGAATCGCAAAAATGCCTGAAAGAATTCCAGGAAAACATAAATAAACAAGTAGAAGCCCATAGAGAGGAGACACAAAAATCCCTGAAAGAATTCCAGGAAAACACAATCAAACAGTTGAAGGAATTAAAATGGAAATAGAAGCAATCAAGAAAGAACACATGGAAACAACCCTGGATATAGAAAACCAAAAGAAGAGACAAGGAGCTGTAGATATGAGCTTCACCAACAGAATACAAGAGATGGAAGAGAGAATCTCAGGAGCAGAAGATTCCATAGAAATCATTGACTCAACTGTCAAAGATAATGTAAAGCGGAAAAAACTACTGGTCCAAAACATACAGGAAATCCAGGACACAATGAGAAGATCAAACCTAAGGATAATAGGTATAGAAGAGAGTGAAGACTAACAGCTCAAAGGACCAGTAAATATCTTCAACAAAATCATAGAAGAAAACTTCCCTAACCTAAAAAAAGAGATACCCATAGGCATACAAGAAGCCTACAGAACTCCAAATAGATTGGACCAGAAAAGAAACACCTCCCGTCACATAATAGTCAAAAGACTAAACGCTCAAAATAAAGAAAGAATATTAAAAGCAGTAAGGGAAAAAGGCCAAGTAACATATAAAGGCAGACCTATCAGAATCACTCCAGAATTTTCCAGAAACTATGAAGGCCAGAAGATCCTGGACTGATGTCATACAGACCCTAAGAGAACACAAATGCCAGCCCAGGTTACTGTATCCTGCAAAACTCTCAATTAACATAGATGGAGAAACCAAGATATTCCATGACAAAACCAAATTTACACAATATCTTTCTACAAATCCAGCACTACAAAGGATAATAAATGGTAAAGCCCAACATAAGGAGGCAAGCTATACCCTAGAAGAAGCAAGAAACTAATCATCTTGGCAACAAAACAAAGAGAAGAAAAGCACACAAACATAACCTCACATCCAAATATGAATATAACAGGAAGCAATAATCACTATTCCTTAATATCTCTCAACATCAATGGCCTCAACTCCCCAATAAAAAGACATAGATTAACAAACTGGATACGCAACGAGGACCCTGCATTCTGCTGCCTACAGGAAACACACCTCAGAGACAAAGACAGACACTACCTCAGAGTGAAAGGCTGGGAAACAACTTTCCAAGCAAATGGTCAGAAGAAGCAAGCTGGAGTAGCCATTCTAATATCAAATAAAATTAATTTTCAACTAAAAGTCATCAAAAAAGATAAGGAAGGACACTTCATATTCATCAAAGGAAAAATCCACCAAGATGAACTCTCAATCCTAAATATCTATGCCCCAAATACAAGGGCACCTACATAGGTAAAAGAAACCTTACTAAAGCTCAAAACACACATTGCACCTCACACAATAATAGTAGGAGACTTCAACACCCCACTCTCATCAATGGACAGATCATGGAAACAGAAATTAAACAGAGACGTAGACAGACTAAGAGAAGTCATGAGCCAAATGGACTTAACAGATATTTATAGAACGTTCTACCCTAAAGCAAAAGGATATACCTTCTTCTCAGCTCCTCATGGTACTTTCTCCAAAATTGACCATATAATTGGTCAAAAAACGGGCCTCAACAGGTACAGAAAGATAGAAATAATACCATGTGTGCTATCAGACAACCATGGCCTAAAGCTGGTCTTCAATAACAATAAGGGAAGAATGCGGGGGTTGGGGATTTAGCTCAGTGGTAGAGCGCTTGCCTAGCAAGTGCAAGGCCCTGGGTTCCATCCCCAGCTCCGAAAAAAAAACAAAAAAAAAAAACAAGGAAGAATGCCCACATATACGTGGAAATTGAACAATGCTCTACTCAATGATAACCTGGTCAAGGAAGAAATAAAGAAAGAAATTAAAAACTTTTTAGAATTTAATGAAAATGAAGGTACAACATACCGAAACTTATGGGACACAATGAAAGCTGTGCTAAGAGGAAAACTCATAGCGCTGAGTGCCTGCAGAAAGAAACAGGAAAGAACATATGTCAGCAGCTTGACAGCACACCTAAAAGCTCTAGAACAAAATGAAGCAAATACACCCAGGAGGAGTAGAAGGCAGGAAATATCAAACTCAGAGCTGAAACCAAGCAAGTAGAAACAAAAAAGGACCATAGAAAGAATCAACAGAACCAAAAGTTGGTTCTTTGAGAAAATCAACAAGATAGATAAACCCTTAGCCAGATTAACGAGAGGACACAGAGAGTGTGTCCAAATTAACAAAAACAGAAATGAAAAGGGAGACATAACTACAGATTCAGAGGAAATTCAAAAAATCATCAGATCTTACTATAAAAGCCTATATTCAACAAAACTTGAAAATCTGCAGGAAATGGACAATTTCCTAGACAGATACCAGGTACCGAAGTTAAATCAGGAACAGATAAACCAGTTAAACAACCCCATAACTCCTAAGGAAATAGAAGAAGTCATTAAAGGTCTCCCAACCAAAAAGAGCCCAGGTCCAGACGGGTTTCGTGCAGAATTCTATCAGACCTTCATAGAAGACCTCATACCAATATTATCCAAACTATTCCACAAAATTGAAACAGATGGAGCACTACCGAATTCCTTCTATGAAGCCACAATTACTCTTATACCTAAACCACCCAAAGACCCAACAAAGAAAGAGAACTTCAGACCAATTTCCCTTATGAATATCGACGCAAAAATACTCAACAAAATTCTGGCAAACCGAATCCAAGAGCACATCAAAACAATCATCCACCATGATCAAGTAGGCTTCATCTCAGGCATGCAGGGATGGTTTAATATACGGAAAACCATCAATGTGATCCATTATATAAACAAACTGAAAGAACAAAACCACATGATCATTTCATTAGATGCTGAGAAAGCATTTGACAAAATTCAACACCCCTTCATGATAAAAGTCCTGGAAAGAATAGGAATTCAAGGCCCATACCTAAACATAGTAAAAGCCATATACAGCAAACCAGTTTCTAACATTAAACTAAATGGAGAGAAACTTGAAGCAATCCCACTAAAATCAGGGACTAGACAAGGCTGCCCACTCTCTCCCTACTTATTTAATATAGTTCTTGAAGTTCTAGCCAGAGCAATCAGACAACAAAAGGAGATCAAGGGATACAGATCGGAAAAGAAGAAGTCAAAATATCACTATTTGCAGATGATATGATAGTATATTTAAGTGATCCCAAAAGTTCCACCAGAGAACTACTAAAGCTGATAAACAACTTCAGCAAAGTGGCTGGGTATAAAATTAACTCAAATAAATCAGTAGCCTTCCTCTACACAAAAAAGAGAAACAAGTCGAGAAAGAAATTAGGGGAATGACACCCTTCATAATAGTCCCAAATAATATAAAGTACCTCAGTGTGACTTTAACCAAGCAAGTAAAAGATCAGTACAATAAGAACTTCAAGACACTGAAGAAAGAAATTGAAGAAGACCTCAGAAGATGGAAAGACCTCCCATGCTCATGGATTGGCAGGATTAATATAGTAAAAATGGCCATTTTACCAAAAGCAATCTACAGATTCAATGCAATCCCCATCAAAATACCAACCCAATTCTTCAAAGAGTTGGACAGAACAATTTGCAAATTCATCTGGAATAACAAAAAACCCAGGATAGCTAACACTATCCTCAACAATAAAAGGACTTCAGGGAGAATCACTATCCCAGAACTCAAGCAGTATTACAGAGCAATAGTGATAAAAACTGCATGGTATCGGTACTGAGACAGACAGATAGACCAGTGGAATAGAATTGAAGACCCAGAAATGAACCCACACACCTATGGTCACTTGATTTTTGACAAAGGAGTCAAAACCATCCAATGGAAAAAAGATAGCATTTTCAGCAAATGGTGCTGGTTCAACTGGAGGTCAACATGTAGAAGAATGCAGATCGATCCATGCTTATCACCCTGTACAAAGCTTAAGTCCAAGTGGATCAAGGACCTCCACATCAAACCAGACACACTCAAACTAATAGAATAAAAACTAGGGAAGCATCTGAACACATGGGCACTGGAAAAAATTTCTGAACAAAACACCAATGGCTTATGCTCTAAGATCAAGAATCAACAAATGGGATCTCATAAAACTACAAAGCTTCTGTAAGGCAAAGGACACTGTGGTTAGGACAAAACGGCAAACCAACAGATTGGGAAAAGATCTTTACCAATCCTACAACAGATAGAGGCCTTATATCCAAAATATACAAAGAACTCAAAAAGTTAGACCGCAGGGAGACAAATAACCCTATTAAAAATGGGGTTCAGAGCTAAACAAAGAATTCACAGCTGAGGAATGCCGAATGGCTGAGAAACACCTAAAGAAATGTTCAACATCTTTAGTCATAAGGGAAATGCAAATCAAAAACAACCCTGAGATTTCACCTCACATCAGTGAGAATGGCTAAGATCAAAAACTCAGGTGACAGCAAATGCTGGCGAGGATGAGGAGAAAGAGGAACACTCCTCCATTGTTGGTGGGGTTGCAGACTGGTACAACCATTCTGGAAATCAGTCTGGAGGTTCCTCAGAAAATTGGACATTGAACTGCCTGAGGATCCAGCTATACCTCTCTTGGGCATATACCCAAAAGATGCCCCAACATATAAAAAAGACACGTGCTCCACTATGTTCATCGCAGCCTTATTTATAATAGCCAGAAGCTGGAAAGAACCCAGATGCCCTTCAACAGAGGAATGGATACAGAAAATGTGGTACATCTACATATTGGAATATTACTCAGCTATCAAAAACAATGACTTTATGAAATTCGTAGGCAAATGGTTGGAACTGGAAAATATCATCCTGAGTGAGCTAACCCAATCACAGAAAGACATACATGGTATGTACTCATTGATAAGTGGCTATTAGCACAAATGCTTGAATTACCCTAGATGCCTAGAACAAATGAAACTCAAGCCAGATGATCAAAATGTGAAGCTTCACTCCTTCTTTAAAAGGGTAACAAGAATACCCTTGGCAGGGAAGAGAGAGGCAAAGATTAAAACAGAGACTGAAGGGACACCCATTCAGAGCCTGCCCCACATGTGGCCCATACATATACAGCCACCCAATTAGACAAGATGGATGAAGCAAAGAAGTGCAGACCGACAGGAGCCGGATGTAGATTGCTCCTGAGAGACACAGCCAGAATACAGCAAATACAGAGGCGAATGCCAGCAGCAAACCACTGAACTGAGAATAGGACCCCCGTTGAAGGAATCAGAGAAAGAACTGGAAGAGCTTGAAGGGGCTTGAGACCCCATATGTACAACAATGCCAAGCAACCAGAGCTTCCAAGGACTAAGCCACTACCTGAAGACTATACATGGACTGACCCTGGACTCTGACCTCATAGGTAGCAATGAATATCCTAGTAAGAGCACCAGTGGAAGGGGAAGCCCTGGGTCCAACCAAGACTGAACCCCCAGTGAACGGGATTGTTGAAGGGAGGCCGGTAATAGGGGGAGGTGGGGAGGGGAACACCCATAAGGAAGGGAGGTGGAGGGGGATGTTTGCCCGGAAACCGAAAGGGAATAACATAAAAATGTTTATAAGAAATATTCAAGTTAATAAAAAGAAAAAAGAAAAAAACCAAATAGGAAATACAGAATAATGTTCTAAATCAATTAAAACAGTAATTAGGGAGCATAAATATGACAGTGCAGTTAATAGTGTTTTCAGTTGTTCCAGATAACAACAGTACATACTGTTACCCATGTTGGGCAATTCACAATGTCCTATAATTCCAAGGACTTTTCTATTCATCTTGCCTGATAGAGAAGAAGGCCAAGCATTGATTTTTAGACTTAGGCACGTTTACTCTGTACACACACACACATGTACACACATGTACACACATGTACACACACACACACACATACATTTTTAAAAACTCTTTTTTTATAAAATAAGCAAGATGAAATACTTTTCTCAAAAACAGAACTTCAAATTTAAATTATCAAAAAGTCCCAAGAGCTCAGAATACCCACAATACAACTCTCAAACAATATGAAGCTTAAAAAGAGGAAAGACCAAAGTGTGGATGCTTCAATCCAACTTTAGAAGGGGAACAAAATAATAATATGGGATAGAGGGAGAGAGGAACTTGGGAGAAAGAGAGGTGGGAGAAGGTAAAAAGTGGGCAGGATTAGGTATAGGGAGAAACAGAATAGAAGTCCAGCGGGTCAGGAGAATGAATAGAAATATGTAACAGAGGGAGTTTGGAAATGGGTAGAATCACTTAGAAAGTCCAAGACACTTGGAAAGCAAGGGTTTCTCAGGACCCAATGTGGATGACAGTAATTGAAACACTGAACAGAGGGGAAAGCAAACATGAAGAGACCACCTTCATTATGTAGGCATGGCCCCAGTTAAGGGATGAGGGCTACCCACCATCTCAAAAATTTTAAGCCAGAATTAAAGGCGACAAAAAATGGAGCAGGGACTGAAGTAAAGGCCATAAAGACATACTTCTACCTTGGGATACATCCTGTGTATAGACTCCACCCACTGACATTGTTACTAAAGCCAAGAAGTGCTCACAGACAGAAGCCTAATATATCTGTCCTCTGAAAGGCTCCTCCAGCATCTAAGACAGATGTAAATACAACTAACTATTGGCATGAGCACGGGAACCCCAATGGAAGAGTTAGGAGAAGGACTGAAGATAGACGAAGATTGCTGTCCCATAGTAAGAACAACAATATCCACTAATCAGACACCCAGAGTTCCTGGAGACTAAACCACCAACCGAAGAATATCCTTAGATGGGTCCATGGCCACAGCTACATATGTAGAAGAGGATGCCTTATCTGGCATCAATGGGAGGGGAGGTCTTTGGTCCTCTGGAGACTTGTTGCCCCAGCATGGCGGGATGCTAAAGGGATGAGGCAGGAAAGGGAGCATAGTTGAGGGAGCACCCTCATGGAGGCAAAATTGAGGGGAGTTTGGGTAGGAGGTTGCAAAGGAGGCCAGGAAGGGGAGCAACATTTGAAATGTAAATAAGTAAAATAACCAATTAATATAAAAAGTAACTTATAACAAATAATAATAATATAAATATCTTGAATAGAAAGACATTTCTGAAGAGAATCTACCAAATTCCTCAGTAGGGAGTGAAAAAATAATCTTATAACAAACTTTTTATTCCAATATACCTATAAAATGAACTCCACTGTTCAATTTGTAGTTTAAAATTTAATGTATTAAAAGAGTTTTGTTTTTCTTTGGGCATTAATTCATATTGATGAGTTGTTAATTAATTCAAACAACAGACAGCTTTTCTGTTTTTGTGATGTAGGGTGTTGTTACAAGGGCTTTGCTAGCCCTGAAGGTTGCAGCTCTAACAAACCAGTCCCTGATGACAGATCTGTGCAGCAACCTAGCCATTCCTATCACATTTTTAAAATCCTTGAATACTTTTGACTGTGATGGGAGAACTGGATTCTGATGATTTCATGTAGCATTGCTTTCTGCTGCTTATGTTCTTGTGCTTGCCTCTCTCCATCTGGTTGTCTGGTGTTAGCTGACCTTACTGTCTCTGATTGGAGTTTGTCCCTCCTATAAGCCTGTGAGCTTGTAAGGTTGGGTACGTCAATATTTCTGGGGGACAAGTTTTGTTTTTGTTTTTGTTTTTTTGTTTTTTTGTTTTTTTTCTGGGCAGGATTCATGTGCCGAAGACTGTGGCACAGCGTCAGCTCCAGGGCACACATAGAAACCAGAACAATTCCATCCTTGGCCTAGTTGCGGTTCCTGGGTCCACTGGACCCCAGGTGGGTCACACTTGGGCCAGGAATTGGGGTGGTACTGGTGTTCTCATCTGTGATATTGGGTGTGTCCACACTCCTGAGGGATAAGATTTCATATGGCTGGATTGGGGTACAGAGGGCTGTAGCACAGATTCAGCTCCTGCAGATAGAAATGACATTTTAATAGTTTTGATTATTAAATGTTATTGATTATTAAAAATGCTCTCAATTGTGGTTTTCCAGGAGGTCCACAGTGAGCAAAAACCCAGGTGGGATTTTTACCTAAGTACTGATGCCAGTTTGGATACATACACAATCCAGCTGACTTGTGACCTGCCATCCCTGTACTATGGCCAAATCTCTACCTTCCTTCTGGGCCATTTCCCTACCTAGGCTAGACCAGTATTCCAGTACCCACCCACTCTCAATAGCCCAAGAGCCTTCAGGATGTACAAAGTCAACAAAGGCACAGAGGTCTACAGAAACCAGGGGCATAGGAGAGCTGCTCTAACCAGAGAATCAAGAGGCCAAACCTAACTAGAGACAACACAGTCTGTCTCCAAGGAAAGCAGGCCTAACTCATGTCACAGAGATATGCCTGCCTCTGAGGAGACTGGTTTCAGTAAGGACACCCAGGCCAGTTAACATCAGAGAGAATCTGATGGCCAGAGGCAAGCAGGAGATCATAAATTACAGACCACTCTATAATTTGGCACTAACAGAGCCCAGTTCTCCCAACACAGCAAGGCCTGGCTACTCTAACACAAGTGAAAAGCAAGATAATGTCCTAAAATCCCATCTCATGAAGATGATAGAAACCTTTAACTTGATTATAAAGAACTCTATAAAGAAGTTTAAGGTGATAAAGGCAAACAAGTGGAAGCCAATAAAGAAGAAATGAATCAATCCCTTAGAATAATACAGGAAAATACAATCAAGAAGTTGAAGGAATTGAAGAAAACAAAAGTACTAAAAATGGAAATAAAATCAAGAAAGAAAACACAAAGGAAGGCAACCCTGGAGATGGACAACCTTAGAAGAGAGATCAAGAGAGATAGATTCAAGAATCAACAGAGGAATACAAGAGATAGAAATGAAAATCTCAGGCATAGAAGATACCATAGAAAATATTGACATGAAATCACATGGGGGAGAGAGCTGGACCCTCAAAATTATGAACCTGTCTAGTAGCCTCTGGATGCAGGAATATAGGAACAGTCAGCAGGGCTGGTTTCTGCCTGTGCCCAGAACGGAACTAATCTGGTCCCACAACTCCTGCCCACAACTCCCGTGGGGCAGAAAGCTGGACCCTCAGACATGCTGACAACCCTGAGACATCAGGGAAAACAACTACTTCTGCTCATATTCCCTAAACAAGAGGAACCCGACTAGTGTCCTCTGTGCCCTCTGTACACAGGGACCTAGGAGTAGTCAGAGTGAGGACTCTTCAGGTTTCTGCCAGCACTGAGAGCTGAAAGCCAGAAATCAGGAGTGCCTACACAACAAAGAGCAGAGGTAAGACCAACTTTTTTGCTCCAAGAAAATGCCTGCCTGCCTGGTGGCTTCAGGACACACGAAAGCAGAAGTCACCTCAGACAGGACAGTTTCTGGATATGACCAGAGCTATAACTGTCCCACAGCTCCCAGCACCAAATCCCATGGGGGAGAGAGCTGGACCCTCAGAAGTGCAGATAATCCTGAGACCTCAGAAGAACAACCACTTCTAATCAGATTCTTGGTCCAAGAGGAAGCTGCCTAGTGGTCTCTGGACACAGGAATATAGGAGCAGTCAGTGGTAGGAACCTACATACTGGAGAGCAGAGGTAAGATGAACACTTCTGTACCAAGCAACCTGCCTGGAGGCTTCAGGTCACACAAACCTAGGAGCGAAACTCTGCTCCCAGACCCAACTGAAAAAAAGAAAAAAACAGGTTTATAGGAGTGCTGACACATAGACCTAAAAGAGAGTCAAGACATTGTCAGAGACAGCAAAACAAGCTAACAATAGAGGCAACCTGATGGCAAGAGGCAAGCACAAGAACCTAAGCAACAGAAACCAAGACTATTTGTCATCAAGAGAGCTCAGTGCTCCCGCCAAAGCAAATACTGGATATCCAAATACACTGAAAAAGCAAGATTTGTATTTAAAATAACATCTCATGATGATGCTAGAAGGCTTTAAGAAGGACATAAATAACTCCCTTAAAGAAATGCATGACAACACAGATAAACAAGTAGAAGCACTTAAAGAAGAAATACAAAAGTCCCTTAAATAATTACAGGAAAACACAATCAAATAGATTTGAGTAAAACAATCCAGGATTTTAAAATGGAATTAGAAGCAATAAACAAAGCACAAAGGGAGACAACTCTTGAGATAAAAAATCCTAAGAAAGAGATCAGGAGTTATAGATGCAAGCATCACCACAGAATTCAAGAGACAGAAGAAAGAATCTGAGGGACAGAAGATACCATAGAAAACATTGACACAACCATCAAACATAATGTAAAAATGCAAAAAGCTCCTAACCCAAAACATCCAGCAAATCAAGGACACAATGAGAAGATCAAACATAGGGATAATAGGTATAGAAGAGAGTGAAGACTCTCAAATTAAAGGGCCAGTAAATGTTTTCAATGAAATTATAGAAGAAAACTTTCCTAACTTAAAGAAAGTGATACTCATAAACATACAGAAGCCTACAAAACTCCAAATAGATTGGACCAGAAAAGAAATTCCTCCCATCACATAATAGTCAAGAGACCAAATGCACAAAACAAAGGAAGAGTTTTAAAAACAATAATGGGAGAAAGTCAATTAACATATAAAGACAGACCTGTCAGAATTACACCAGACCTCTCACCAGAGACTTGGAAAGCCAGAAGATCCTTGGCAGATGCCATACAGACCCTAAGAGAACACAAATGCCAACCCTGCTACTATATCCAGCAAAACTCTCAGTTAATGTAGATGGAGAAACCAAGATATAACATGACAAAACCAAATTTACACAATATCTTTCTCCAAATACAGCCCTACAAAGGATAAATAATGGAATATTTTAGCACAAGGAAGAAAACTACACCGTAGAAAAAGCAAGAAAGTAAGTTCCTTGCAACAAAACCAGAAGAAGAGAGACACACAAACATAATTCTTCCTCTAGCAAAAAAAAAAAAAAAATCACTATCTCTTAATAACTCTTGACATCAATGGACTCAATTATCCCATAAAAAGACATAGACTAACAGAATGGATACTTAAAGAGGACACAGCATTTTGCGACATAGAGGAAACACACCTCACTGAACAAAGACAGACACTACCACAGAGTAAAAGGCAGGAAAACAACTTTCTAAGTAAATAGTCTGAAGAAACAAGCTGGAATAGCCATTCTAATGTTTAATAAAATCAACTTTAACTAAAAGTTATCAAAAAAGATAAGGAAGGACCCTTCATATTCATCTAAGTAAAAATCCACCAAGATGAACTCTCAATCCTAAATATCTATGCTCTGAATGCAAGGGCACCTACATTCATAAAAGAAACCTTACTAAAGCTCAAAGCACACATTACACCTCTCACAATAAGAGTAGAAGATTTCAAAAATCCACTCTCATCAATGGACAGACCATGGAAACAGAAAATACACACAGACACAGTGAAACTAAGAGAATTTATTAAACAAATGGATTTAAAAGATATTTAATAACATTTATTCCTAAAAGCAAAGAATATACATTCTTCTCAACACATTATGGTACCATTTCCAAAATTGACCATATAATCAGTCACAAAACAGGCCTCAACAGATACAAGAAGATTTGAATAACCCCATACATCCTATCAGATCACCACAGACTAAGGCTCTTCAGTATCAAAAATAATGACAGAAAGCCCACATATACATGGAAGTTGAACAACGCTCTACTCCATGATAACTTGGTCAAGGAAGAAATAAAGGAAGAAATTAAAGATGTTTTTGAATTTAATGAAAATGAAGGTCCTTCATACCCAAACTTATGGGATACAAGGAAAGCAATGCTAAGGCAGTGCTAAGGGGGGAAATTTCATAGTTCTGAGTTCCTCAAAAAAAAAAAAAAAGAAAGAAAGAAAGAAAGAAAGAAAGAAAAGGAGGAGGAGGAGGAGGAGGAGGAGGAGGAGGAGGGTGTATATTATCAGCTTGACAGGAAACCTAAAAGCTCTAGGACAAAATGAAGCAAATATACACAAGAGTAGTACAAGGCAGGAAATTATCAAATTCAGAATCCACAATACCAGGATCTGGTTCTTTGAGAAAATCAACACAGTGGATAAACCCTTAGCCAAACTAACCAGAGAGAACAGAGAGAGCTTCCAAATTAACAAAATCAGAAATGAAAAGGAATACCTAACAACAGAATCTGAGGAAATTAAAAAAAAATCATCAGATCCTACTACAAAACCTTATTTTCAATAAACTGGAAGACATAGATGAAATGACTAATTTTTTAGACAAATACCAGGTACCAAAGTCAAATCTGGATTAGATAAATTATCTAAACAATCCCATAACTCCTAAAGAAATAGAAGCAGTTATCAAAAGTTTCCCAACCAAAAACAGCCTAGCACTAGAATTCTGTCAGATCTGCATAGAAGACCTCACACCTATACTTTCCAAACTATTCCACAAAATAAAGACAGAAGGAACACTACCCAATCCTTTCTATGAAACCACAATTACATTTATATCTAAACCACGCAAACACCCAACAAATAAAGAGAAGTTCAGACCAATTTCCCTTATTAATATTGATTCAAAAATACTCAATAAAATTATCACAAACCAATCCCAGGAACATATCCAAATGATCATTCACCATGATCTAATAGGATTCAACCTAGGGATGCAGGGATGGTATAATATACTGAAATTCATTGACCCAATCCACTATATAAACAAATTCAAAGAAAAAACCATGTGATCACTTCATTAGATACTAAGAAAGCATTTGAAAAAATTCCACACCCCTTCATGAAAAAAATCTTGGAAAGATCATGAATTCAAGGTCCATACTTAAACAAAGTAAAAGCAGTACAAAACAAACCAGTAGTACACATCAAACTAAATGGAGAAAAATGTGAAGCAATTCCACAATCAGGATTACAAAAGGCTGCTCAATCTCTCCCTACCTATTCAATATAGTACTTGAAGTCCTAGACTGAGCAATTTGACAACAAAAAGAAGTCAAAGGGATACAAATTGGAATGGAAGAAGTCAAAATATCAATATATGCAGGTGATAGGATAGTACACTTAAGGGACAGGAAAAGTTCCACCATAGAGCTACTAAGCCTGATAAACAACTTCAGCAAAGTGACTGTGCGTAAAATTAACTCAAACAAGCCAGTAGCCTTCCTCTGCTCAAACGATAAAAAGGCTGAGAAAGAAATTAGGGTAATCACACCCTTCACAATAGTCCCAAATAACATAAAATATCTCAGTGTGACCCTAACCAAGCAAGTGAATGATCTGTATGAGAAGAATTTCAAGTACCTGAAGAAAGAAATTGAAGATTTCAGAAGGTCAAAAAATATCCCAGGCTCATGGATTGGTAGGATTAATATAGTAAAAACGACCATTTTGACAAAGAAATCTACACATTCATTGCAATCCCCATTAAAATTCCAACTCAACTCTTCACAGAGTTAGTAAAAGCAATTTGCAAATTCATTTGAAATAACAAAAAACCCGGGATAGTGAAAACTCTCCTCAACCATAAAAGAACTTCTGGGGGAATCAGCATCCCTGAAATCAAGCAGTATTTCCAATCAATAGTGACATAAATTGTATGGTATTGGTAGAGAGACTGACAGGTAGATCAGTGGAATAGAACTGAAGAAACAGAAATGAACCCACACACCGATAGTCACTTGATCTTTGACAAAGGAGGTAAAACCATTGAGTGGTACAAAGGTAGCATTTTCACCAAATGGTGCTGTTCAACTGGAGGTCAGCATGTAGAACAATGCAAATTGACTCATTCTTTTTGCCCTGTACAAAGCTTAAGTCCAAGGGGATAGACTACCTCCACATAAAACTAGATACACTCAAACTAATAGAAGAAAAAGTAGGGAAAAGCCTCAAACACATGGCTACAGGGGGAAATTTCCTGAACCAAACACCAATGCCTTATGCTCTAAGATCAATAATTGACAAATGGGACCTCATAAAACTTCAAAGCTTCTGTAAGGCAAAGGACACTGTCATTAGTACAAAATGGCAACCAACAGATTTAGAAAAGATCTTTACCAATCCTACATGAGATAGAGGACTAATACCCAAAATAAACAAAAGAACTCAAGAAGGTAGAACCCAGAGAGCCAAATAACCATATTAAAACATGGAGTACAGAGCTAAACAAAGAATTCTGAGCTGAATAATATGAAATGGCTGAGAAGCATCTTTAAAAACATGTTAACAACCTTATTCATCAGAGAAATGCAAATCAAAACAAAAGTCTATCTCACAGCCATCAGAATGGCTAAGATAAAAAACGCTGGTGAGAGCAGATGTTGGAGAAAGAGGAGCACTCCTCCGTTTTTGGTGGGATTGCAAACTGATATGACCACTTTGGAAATCATTCCTCATTTTTCTCAGAAAACTGGACATTGTACTACCTGATGCTCCAGCTATACCTCTCCTGGGCATTAAACCCAAATGATGTTCTAACAAACAACAAGGACACATGCTCCACTATGTTCATAGCAGTCTTATTTATAATAGTCAGAAGCTGGAAAGAACTCAGATGTCCTTCAACAGAGGACTGAATGTGGTATATCTCTACAATGGTGTACTACTCAGTTATCAAAAACAATGACTTCATGAAATTCATATGCAAATGTATGGAACTGTAAAATATCATCCTGAGTGAAATAACACAATCACAAAAATAAAACAAAACAAAAAATGCACAGATGGTATGCACTCACTGAAAAGTGGATATTAGCCCAAAAGCTCGAATTACCCAAGATAAAGTCTACAGACCACACAAAATTCAAACAAAGGAGGACCATAGTGTGGATGCTTCAGTCCTTCTTAAAAATGGGAACAAAATTATTTATAGGAGGGGTTATGGAGACAAATTTTGGAGCAGGGACTGATGCAATGGCCATTCAGAGCCTGCCTACCTGGGTTTACAGTCCATTTATATACAGTCAATAAACTAGATAATATTGATGAAACCAAGATATGAATGCTGAGAAGAGTCTGCTATAGCTGTCTCCTGAGAGGCTCAGCCAGAGCATGTCAAATAAAGAGGCAATTCTCCCAGGAAACTATTGAACTGAGGACAGAGTTCCTGTTGGAGGAATTAGAGAAAGGATTGAAGGAGCTGAAGGGGTTTGCAACCTTATAAGAACAACAATACCGGTCAACCAGAGCTCTTAGAGACTAAACCACTACCCAAAGACTACACAAGGGCAGACCCATGGCTCCAGCTGCATATGTAGCAGAGGATGTCCTTGTTGGGCATCAGTGGGAGGAGAGTCCCTTGGTCCTGACAAGGCTGGATCCCCCCACCCCAGTATAAGGGAATGTCAGAGTGTATGGGAAGGGGAAATGTTTGGCAAGGGGGGACACCCTCATAGAAGACGGGAAAGGAGATATGATAGGGAGCATATGGCCAAGGAACTTGGAAAGGGAGTAATAATTGTTATGTAAATAAAAATGTCCAAAAAAGGAAAATATTGACAGATCAGTCAATGAAAATACAAAGTGTAAAAAGCACATAACTCAAAATATCCAGGAAATATGGGACATAATGAAAAGATCAAACCTAATAATAATAACAATAGAAGAATTTGAAGAATTCCAGCTCAGAGGGCCAGAAAATATCTTCAACAAAATCATAGAATAACACATCCCTAACCTAAAGTAAGAGATGCCCATAAATGTAAAAGAAGCCTACAGAACATCAAAAATATTGGACAAGAATAAAAAATCTAAATGTCATATTATAATCAAGATACTAAATGTGCAGGACAAAGAAAGGCTATTAAAAGCTATAAGAGAAAAAAAGCCAAGTAACTTATAAAGGGAGAAATATCAGAAAATCACCAGACTTCTCAACACAGATTTTAAAATTCAGAAGATCATAGAAAGAAATCATCCATACCTAAGAGAACATAAATGTCAGCCCAGGATACTATAGCCAACAATACTCTCAATCATCACCAAGATATTCTATGACAAAAACAAATTTAAACAATGTCTTTCTACTAGTGTGGCCCTTCAGAGGACACTGGAAAGAAATCACCAACACAAAGAAGACAACTACCCTTAAGAAAACCCAAGAATCTAAACAGATCACAACAGACCCCACAGAAGAGAATCAATCACAAACAATCCCACTTCCATCAACAAAAATAAGAACTAAAAGTCATGTTTCTAAAATCTCTCAACATCAATGGATGTAATTCCCCAATAAAAAGAAAAAAAGCTTACTGATTGAGTATGTAAGCAGTATTCAGCATTTTGCTGCATAGGAGAAACACATCTCAGTGACAAAGACAGATACTTAATCAAATTAAAAGGCTGGAAAAAAGTTTTCCAAATGAATGGTTCCAAGAAACAGGCTGAAATTGCCATTCTAATATCCAATAAAATAGACTTTCAAACAAAGTTTACTAAAAGAGATGGGAATGAACACTTCAAATTTATCAAAGGAAAAATCCATCAAGAGGAACTCTCAGTCCTGAACATCTTTGCTCCAAATGCTAGGGCACCCACATTCATAAGGAAACTTAACTAAAGTTTGAAACATATATTGAACCTCACAAAATAATAGTGGGACACTTCAACACCCAACTCTCACCAATAGACTGGTCAAGAAAACCGAAACTAGCCCTTTGGGGCACATTCTTTTGCTCTCTTCTCTCTTGTCCCATTTGTTCCCTCTGGCCTCTCTCATATCTATAATAAAAACTCCCTCGACCATATAAAAGAAAACAGAAACTAAATAGAGACACAGTGAAGCTAATAGAAGTTATGAAACTAATGAATTTGATAGATATATACTTAACATTTCACTTCAAAGCAAGAGAACGTAACTTCATCTTAGTACCTCATGGAATAGTCTCCAAAACTGACCAAATAATCTGTCACAAAACAAGTATCAAGAAATACTAGAGGACTGACATAATCTCATGTGCCACATCAGATCACCATGGACTAAAGGCTAGACTTCAATACCAAAAAAAACAAAAGAAAGCCAACATACTCATAGAAACTGAACAAGTATGCACTCAATGATAACTTGGGCAGAGAAGAAATAAAGATACCAGAATTTATACCATACAATGAAGTCAAATGAAGACACATCATACCCAAATTTATGGGACATAATAAAAGCAGTGTTAAGAAGAAATTTCAGAGCACTAAGTGCCTTCATAAGGAAATTGGGTGACCTCATACAAGCAACTTAACAGCACACCTGGAAACTAGAACAGAAAGAAGCAAACACACCAAAGAGAAGTAGACAGAAGGAAATAATCAAAAGCAGTGTTGAAATCAACCAGTTAGAAGCAAAGAGAACAATACAAAAAAGAAAAAGAAAAAAGAAAATCAACTAATCCAAGAGCTGAAATCAGCAGAATAGATAAACCCTTAGTCAAACTAGATAAGGAACACGGCAACAATATCCAAATTAATAAAATCAGAAATGCAATGGGAAACATAACAACAGAACTCAAGGAAATACAAAAAGTCCTCAAAACCTACTATAAAAGCCTACACTCTACAAAAAATGAAAAATCCAAGAGAAATTAATAAGTTTTTTAGACATATATCACTTACCAAAGTTAAATCAGGATCTGGTGAACTATCTAAATTGTCCCATAACCCCTAAAGAAATATAAATTGTTATAAAAAAAAAACACCCCCCCAAAAAAAAAAACAAAAAAGCCTAGGGAGAGAAAGATTTAGTGTAAATTTTATCGGATTTTCACGGAAGAGCTGATACTTGTACTCCAAAAAATAGAAACAGAACGAACAATACCTAATTCATTTTATGAAGCCATGGTTACTCTGACACCTAAACCACACAAAAATCTTATCTTACTGAGAAAGAGAACATCAACCCCATCTCCCTTATAAATATTGATGCAAAAATAACCAATAAAAGTCTCGCAAACTGAGTCTAAAAACACGTGAAAACCATCACTCACCATGATCAAGTAAGCTTCTTCCCACGAATGCAGGGATGGCTCAATATCTGAAAATCCCTCAGTGTAATACATTATATAAACAAACTCAAGGGAAAAAAAAAACATGATCTTCTCATTAGATGCTGAAAAGTTCTTGCACAAAATGCAACACCATTTCTGCTGTATAGACCTGGAGAGATCAAGAGTTCAAGCACATACCTATTCATAAAAAGAGCAGTATATAGCAAACCAACAGCCAACATCCAATTAAATGGAGAGAAACTAGAAGCAAATCCCACTAAAATTCAGAAGAAGACCAGGTTGCCCACTCTTTTCTAATCTATTCAATATAATACTTGAAGTTCTAGCTAGAGCAATTAGACAACAAAAAAATAATGTATGGGGATACAAATTGGCATGTAAGAAGTCAAAGCATCACTATATACAGATGATACAATAATATACATGTGTATCCCCCAAAATCTACCTGAGAATTCCTGCTGCTGGTAAACAACTTCACTACAGTGAAAGGATATAAATTAACTCAGATAAATCAGTGCCTTTACTTTATATAAATGATAAACAGGATGAGATGTGTGTGTGTGTGTGTGTGTGTGTGCAACCCTTTCCAAGAAAGTAAAAGATCTATATGACAAGAATTTCATATCCTTAAAAAAGAAATAAAAGAAGACCTTATTAAATGGAAAGATCTTCCATGAGCATGGATTGGTAGGATTAACATGATCAAAATGGCTATCTTTCCAAAAGCAATGTATAGATTCAGTCCAATCCCCATCAACATTACAACACAATTCCTCCCAGACATGAGAATTCTCAACTTCTTGTGAAAAAACAAAAAATCCACAATAGCCAAAACACTTCTCAACAATAAAAGAACCTTTGGGGTAATCACTGCCTTCCACCCCAAGCTATATTACAAAGCAATAGTGATTAAAAGCCACATGGTATTAGTACAAAGACAGACAGGTCGATCAATGGGATAGAATGGAAAACGCAAAAGTAAACCTATATACCTATAGATACTTGATTTTTTTGACAAAGAAGCCAAAAATATATAGTAACAAAAAGAAAGCTTCTTCAATAAATGGTGCTGGTCTAACTAGCCATCTCTATATAGGAAAATGAAAATAGATCCACATTTACCATCTTGCACACAGTTCAAGAACAAGTGGATCAAGGACTTAAATATAAAATCAGATACACTGTATGCAATAGAAGAGAAAATGGGAAAGAGCCTTAAACTCATGGCACAGGGAGAAATTTTCTAAAGAGAATTCTAATGGCCCCGGCTCTATGATCCAGAATTGATAAATGGCACCTCATGAAACTTTAAAACTTCTGTATGGCAAAAGACATTAGTAGAGCAAAATGGCAACCTACAGACTGGGGGAAAACTTTCCTAACATCCAATAGAGGACTAATATCCAAAATACATGAAGAACCCAAGAAGTCAACCTCCAAAAACTCAAATAACCCAATATAAAAATGTAGTAGAGAACTAAACAGAGAATTCAAAACAGAAGTTTCTAGAATGACTGAGAAGCATTTAAATAAATGTTCAAAATACTTAGTCATCAGAGACATTCAAGTCAAAATAACCCCAAGTTTCAACCTCACACCAATAAGAATGGCTAAGATCAAACTCAAGTGACAGCACATGTTGGCTGGCAAGGTTGTGTAAGAAGAGGAACACTCCTCCATTGCTGGTGGGATTGCAAACTTTTACAACCACTCTTGAAGTCCACCTGGCAGTTCCTCATAAAATAGAAATAGTTCTACCTGAAGATTCAACTTTATTATTCTTACACATATACCCAAATATGCCCAATCATTCCACAAAGACATTTTTCCACCATGTTCATAACAGGATTAATTTTAATAGCCAGAAGTTGAAAACAATCCAGATATCCCTCAACTGAATAATGGATACAGCAAATGTGGTTCATTTACATAATGGAATAATATTTAAAATGAAGGACATTATGAATTTTGTAGGCAAATGAATGGAATTAGAAAATTTCATCCTAAATGAGGTAATGTGGATCCAAAGGAACAGACATTTTTTGTACTCACTGAAAAGTGCATATTAGCTAAAAAGTACAGAATACCTAGGATACAACCTAGAGACTTTAAGAAGGCCCAAGTCTTCAACCCAACTTAGAAGGGCAAAGGAAATCATCACAGGCGGCAGAGGAAGGAAGGGATCTGGGTGTGAGAGGGGAGGGTAAAGGAAAAAAGTTAACCTTGCCAGCTTTGTGGGGAGGTTACAGGAGAGAAGCTCAGTGGGCTAAGCGGATAAATGGAAATAAGCAGCCTCAAGGAGCTGGAGGTGGGGAGATCCTCTAGAGAGTACTAGAGACCAAGGATATCTAGGACTTACTGGGGGTATACTTACCTAAACTGCTCAACTCTGGGGAAAGGGTGTACCTCCAGCAGATAAGCAGGGCCTCAAGTATAGGAAGAGAGTTACTAACACAGTTGATATTCCTGATCCAGAATTTTTTCTGTCTAAAAGCACTGCACAGATAAAAAGAGAGAAGAGTTTGAAGGAAAGGGAGTCCTATGAACAGCCCAACTTGGATTTATCTCATGGACAAGCACCAAAGCCTGACACTACTATGTGCTTACGGATGGGAGCCTAGCATGGCTGTCCTCAGAGAGGCCCTACCAGGAGCTGACTGAGATAAACACAAATACTTACAAAGAACAAGTGGACTGAAGTCTAGGACCACTGTGATTGAATTAGGGGAAGGACTGAAAAAACTGAAAGGGAGAGCAATTCCATAGGAAGACCAGCAGCCTAAACTAGCGAAGGCCCCTGGGAGCTCCTAGAGACTGAGCCAGCAACCAGGAGCATACAAGGGCTGATCTGAGGCCCCTGACAAATTTGTAGCAGAGGTCTACCTGGTTTGGCCTCAGTGGGAGAAGATGTATTTAATCCTCAGGAGCTTTGTGGCCCTAGGGAAGGGAGAGGACATGGATGTGGGAAGCCCCCTCTTGGAGGCCAGGGGGAGGAGGAATAGGATGAGGAACTGTGGGAGGCTGGACTCAGGAGGGGCAACGACTGGAACATAAATAAATAAAATAATTTAAATTAAACACAACTCTCAATGCTTTAATGTATAAGCATGTATTTTCAAACTACCTTTTTTTTAAATTAGACTGAAGTAGCTAATTAAACTATATGCGCACTATTTTTTTGCATGCACACACATATCTTGCCAAATATTTTAGAGATCAGAGGACAAATTATGTGAGAAGCTCTTTTCTTACACCTTATGTTTTCTAAGAAACAAACTAAGGTTGCTAGGCTTTGTGACAAGCACTTTTACCAGTTGTACAACTCTGCAGCCCTTGAGTTTTCTTCCAGTGGTCTGAATCTCTAATGGTGTTAATATTTTACTCCTAGCATTGGTGATATAGATATGTATCACTTTAAATTTTTTCAAAGAATTTTTTGAATTTACATTATATTTTCTCTATTTAAATTATGTCGATTTCAGCTTTATTAGTTACTTTATTATGCTGACACTGTGCTTCCTTATAGAACACCTTGAGGAAGGAAATTAGCATACTAATTGGGAACTTTCCTCATCTGATATGTCAGCATTCACTTCTTTAACTTACTCCATCAGCACTGTCTTCCTGTGTCCTGCATATTTGTAATTCTTACATTTGCCAGTCTTTTCAACTCTCTATAATTTGTATTTTAATATCTTTCAGGAACTTGAGGATGACTCCTTAGTCAAGAGAATTAATTAATCCAAAATGGGGATGCTTCACTCCTTCTTTAAAAGTTGAACAAGAATACCCTTAGGAGTGGATAAGGAGGCAAAGTTTAGAACAGAGACTGAAGGAACACCCATTCAGAGCCTGCCCCACATGTGGCCCATACATATACAGCCACCAAACAAGATAAAATGGATGAAGCAAAGAAGTTCAGGCTAACAGGAACCGGATGTAGATCTCTCCTGAGAGACACAGCCAGAATATGGCAAATGCATAGGCGAATGCCAGCAACAAACTACTGAACTGAGAACGGGACCCCCGTTGAAGGAATCAGAGAAAGGACTGGAAGAGCTTGAAGGGGCTCAAGCCCCATATGAACAACAATGCCAACCAACCAGAACTTCCAGGGACTAAGCCACTACCCAAAGACTATACATGGACTGACCCTTGGCTCCAACCTCATAGGTAGCAATGAATAGCCTAGTAAGAGCACCAGTGGAACGGGAAGCCCTTGGTCCTTCCAAGACTGAACACCTAGTGAACGTGATTGTTGGGGGGAGGGTGGTAATGGGGGGAGGATGGGGAGGGGAACACCCATATAGAAGGGGAGGTGGAGGGGTTAGGGGGATGTTGGCCCGGAAACTGGGAAGGGGAATAACAATGGAAATGTAAATAAGAAATACTCAAGTTAATAAAGATAAAAAAAAGAAGAAGAAAAAGGGCAACATAACAATAGAAACAGGAAATTCAAAACATTATCAGATCCTACTTCAAAGGCCTATACTCAGCAAAAATTAAAAATAAGGTCGAAATTGACAATTTTGTAGACAGATATCAGGTACCAAGAGTAAATCGGTCAGATAAATCATCTAAACATTTTCATAATTGGTAAAGAAATAGAAGCAGTCATTAAAAGACTCCCAACCCAAAAATAAAGAGTCCGGAACCAGGTGGGTTTAGTGCAGAATTCTATCATACCTTCAAAGAAGGCTTAATACCAACACTCTTCAAAATATTTGATAAAATATAAACAGATGGAACACTATCCATTTCTATCCTTGAAGCCACTATTAATGTTATATCTAAGCCACAAAATAAACTACAAAGAAAGAGAAATTGAGACCAATTTCCATCATAAATATTGTTGCAAAAATATTCAATAAAATTATCACAAACTGAATCCAAGAACACATCAAAGTGATGATTCACCATGATCAGGTAGGGATGCAGGGATGGTTCAATATACTGAAATTTATTGACCCAATCCACTATATAAACAAATTCAAAGAAAAAATCCCCACATATCATTCCATTAGATGCTGAGAAAGCATTTGACAAAATTCAATATCCCTTCATGATAAAGGTCTTGGAAATATCATGAATTTAAGACCCATACCTAAACATAGTAAAAGCAACACAAAGCGAACCAGTAGTACACATCAAACTAAATGGAGAGAAACCCACAAAATCAGGATTATGCAAGGCTGACACTCTCTTCCCACCTATTCAATATAGAACTTGAAGTCATAGCCTGAGCAATTAGACAACAAAAAGAGTCAAAGGGATACAAAATGGAAAGGAAGAAGTCAGAATATCACTATATGCAGATGATATGATAGTACACTTAAATGACACCAAAAATTCCACCAGAGAACTACTAAGCCTGATAAACAACTTCACCAAATTCTCTGGGTATAAATAACATAAAATACCTCACTGTAAGCTTAATCAAGCATGTGAAAGATCTGTATGACAAGATCTTCAATTATCTGAAGAAAGAAATCAAAGAAGATCTCAGAAGATGGAAAGGTCGCCCATGATCATGGATTGGTGGGATTAATATAGTAAAAATGGCCATTTTGCCAAAAGCAACATACAGATTCAATGTAATCCCCATCAAAATACCAACTCAATTCTTCATAGAGTTAGAAATATCAATTTACAAGTTCATTTGGAGTAAAAAAAACCCCAGTGTTCAAAAACTATTCTCAACAGTAAAAGAACTTTGGGTGAATCATCATCCTGACCTCAAGCTGTATTACATAGAGCAATCCGATTAAAATTATATTGGTAGAGAGAATCTGCGGTAAGAACAATGGAATGGAACAAGAATTGAAGACCCAGAAATGAATCCACACATTCCATGGTCACCTGATCCTTGACAAAGGGGAGCTAAAATTATCCAGTGGAAAACACAGTATTTTCAGCAAATGTTGCTGGTTCAGCTGGAGGTCAGCATGCAGAAGAATGAAAATTGAACAATTAATATCTCCTTGTACAAAGCTCAAGTGGATCAAAGACCTCCAAATAAAACCAGATACATTGAAACTAATAGAAGAGAAAGTAAGCAAGAGGCTCGGACACGTAGGCATGTTAGAAAATTTACTGAATAAAACAACAATGGATTATGCCTTAAGATCAAGAATCTACGAATGGGAACTCATAAAATTGCAACATCTTTAAGGCAAAGGACACTGTCAATAGAACAAAACCTCAACCAACAGATAGGGAAAAAAATCTTTAACAATCCTACATCTGATAGAGGGCTAATTCTAATATTTAGAAAGAACTCAAGAAAGTAGACTCTGAGAATCAAATAATCATATTAAAAAATGGAATACAGAGGTAAGCAAAGAATCCTCAATTGAGGAATATTGAATAGTCATGATACAGCTGAAGAAATGTTCAACATCCTTAGTCATCAGGGAAATGCTAATCAAAACAAGGCTGACTTCCCACCTCATAACAGTCAGAATGACTAAGATCAAAAATACAGGTGACAGTAAATGCTGTCAAGGATGTGGGAAAAGAGGAACACTACTTCATTATTGGTGGGGTTGCAATCTGGTAAAACCACTCTGAAAATCAGTCTAGTGGATTCTCAGAAAATTGATCATAGTACTACCTGAGGACCAACCTATACCACTCCTGGGCATATACCCAAAAGATGCTCCAACATATAACAAGGACACATGCTCCACTACATTCATAGCAGCCTTATTTATTAGAGCCAGAAGCTGTAAAAATGCAGATGCCCTGCAAGAGAGGAATGGATACAGAAAATGTGGTACATCTGCACAATTTAGTACTATTCAGCTATTAAAAATAATTACATGAAATTCGTAGGCAAATGGATGGAACTAGAAAATATCATCCTGAGTGATACAAAAGAACAAACATGGTATGCACTCACTGATAAGTGAATATTAGCCCAAAAACTTGGAATACCCAAGAAACAACTCATAAATTATATGAAATTGAAGGAGAAAAATGAAAATGTGGATGCTACATTGCTTCTTAGATGTGAGAACCAAATCTCATGGGAGGAAATACAGGGACAAAGAGTGAAGCAGGGACTTAAGAAAAGTTTGTCCAGAGACTGCACCACCTGGGGATCCATCACATATGCAGCCATGAAACTCAGAATCTATTGCTGATGCCAAGAAATGCTTGCTGACTAGGGCCAGATATGGATGTTTCCTGAGAGGCTAGAGGCTCTGCCAGAGACACTCTGATACAGGTGAGAAAGCTTGTAGCTAACCATTGGACTGAGTATAGGAATCCCAGTGGAGAAGTTAGAGAAAGGACTGAAGGATCTGAAAGGGTTTGCAACCCATAGGAAGAACAACATTATTAACCAACCAGATCCCCCCCACCCAGAGCTCCCTGGCACTAAACTATCCACCAATGAACACACATAGAGCGACCCATGACTCCAGCTGAACATGAAGAATAAGATGCCATTGTCTAGCATCAATAGGAGGAAAAGCCTTTGGTCCTGTGACAGGAAATGCTTCTTTTCCCAGTGTAGGGGAATATCAGGGTATTGGGTTTGGGGTGGGTAAGTGGTTATGGGAGTATACTCATACAAAGTATCTTTTAATTTCTTTTTCTTATATATTTTATATACTTACATTTCAAATATTATCCTCTTTCCACACTCCCCCATACCCCTTCTTTCCTGCCCCTGCTTCTATGAGGATGCACCTATATCCACCTACCCACCCCTACCTCAACACCCTGAAGTACAGTGTACAGAACTCAACAAGGTCAACAAGCTGAAAGACCCAAGTGATGACCACTCAGCCCCACTTGGGAGGGAGAAGGAGGGAGGGAGTGAGTGAGGGATAGGTGAGGGAAATGGGATGAGGGTGGAGGGAGAGGGGAACATGATATGGTATTGGGTGGAGGGAAAGACTGAAGCCCCTGAGGGCCAAAGCAGAAGGTCCTGGGAAGAAGGAGGTTAAGAGGATTCTCTAATGTACCACAAACCTGGAAGTAAGAGAGTTTCAGGACTGAGGTGAAGGGAGGTTGAGCAAATGACTTACAGTGGGGAGAGGAAACGTAATGAACCCACCCACAGCAGAAAGACAGGGCATCAAGTGAAGGATGGGTTTGCTATTGCACAGTTAAAGCTCTGACCCATAATTTCTCCTGTCTGAAATAAATGCAGGGATGCAAATGGAAAAGTGCCTAAGGAAAAGAAGGTTCAGCAATAGGCCCAAAATAGGGTACAGCTCAAGGGGAGGCCCTAAGACCTGACACCATTAGTGAGGCGATGGGGCGTTCCCAAAAAGGGACCTATCATGACTGCCCTGCAAAAGACCCAACAAACATCTGAAAGAGTCAGATGTAGAGATGTGAACCCAACCAATGAACAGAAGCCACTGACCCCTGTGGTTGAATTAGGGAAAAGGTAGAGGAAGCTGAAGAGGAGAGAGACCCTATAGGAGGAACAGCCATCTCAAATAACGTGGACACCTGAGAGCTCTCAGACACTGGATCACCAACCAGGTAGCATACAACTGCTGAGATGGGACTTCCAAACCATATACAGCAGAGAACTCCCAGATTTGGGTTCAGTCAGAGAAGATGCACCTAACCCTCAAGAGACTGGAGGCCCCAGGAGGTTTAGAAGTCAGGTGAGGTAGATGGGATGGAGATGGGGGTAATGGGGGGTGTGGCGTGGGGAAGAGGTATGGGATGTGTGAAACTGGGAAAGGTGGAGAAGACCAGGAGGTGAATAAAATCTGGAGTGTAAAAATAAATAAATAAAAATAATTTAAAAATACCTTTTAATTGATGTGTGTGTGTGTGTGTGTGTGTGTGTGTGTGTGTGTGTGTGTGTGTGTGTGTGTGTGTGTATTTAGAGGCCATCTCAGGACAATCATCTCCTAGTTTTTAGTTTCTCCTTGTTGGCTCCTGGCATATGTTCAAATTTGTATTATCTTAGCAGTGAAATAAATGGACATAGATATTGTGTTGTGTTAAAATTTGACAAGCTGAATTTTCTACATGGAATCATTTTAAGGTTATAAAAATATAATGTTTCTATCTCCCTTCTAAAGATTTTTATTTTATAATGTTTTATAAGGTAATAATTGATTATAAGCAATTTAGAAAAATATGCTTAACCTTCCTTTCAGGTAAGGAATCACAGACTTTGATCTGTTCACAGAGTGCAGTAGGTATTTAATTGAGGTATTTTACAGAGAATTTAAATTACACAGTAGAGACTCATTTTCAAACGTTGATAGATTTGTCCAACGTTTTCCCATGCTTACCTTTCTTTTTTTCTATACTAAACCTGAATTGTTTATCTTTTTTGTAAGTTGACAAATCATTTTTATTTAGTTCTTGCATCATTAGAACAGAAAATAATTCTTTATACACCTGTTGTTATAAAATCAAAAAACAAAATTTTGCTTAGTTTGATTCTGATGTATGTTGAAATAAAGGCCTACTGTGGTGATCAAGTGAAAGCATAAACTTAGTTTATCTTTTGTGGAAATCACCTCACATTATACACTGACTATGAAGGAAATATAGCAAATACAAGCCAAATTAATATTCACCTTATACAGAGGAGCTCTGTTGAGATACACTTACTTCCATATGGGGTATGAAAATATTATGTTCAGTGCCTGCTGAATGTTTGTTTGTATGGTTCATGGAATTCCACAGATGGATCTGCTTCAAAAGACCTTCATTTAATTTGTTAGTAAATGATTACCAATAGGAAAATGTGAATGTGAATTTTTAAGATTTCAACCATCTAGAATGCCATGTTTTAAGTTAAATAATTCTGGTGACTACTAAAAGCTTTTGTTTGTTAAGTTAGTATAACAATTTATATACATTATAATTTAAGCTTTAAGTATATCTGTAAGAGCTGTCTTTCCATTTTAGGTGATGTATTCACAAAAATCTCAGCATTGAATACTGACATTATCTTAGTAGTGGAACGTTTATAAATTAATATGTTATACAAGCAATCAAGGATTTTGTTTACTTCAAATGTTTTAATTTTAAGTATTAAAATGTCAAATGCTTTATAGATTTTAACTATAGCAATCTATTGTCTAATTGATCATGATATGCTTTCTTTACAGAAATGTAATCATTCTTATTTGTACTCAGTGACCAATTCCTGATAGGGATTTCTTAATCATGTCTATTTGAATAGTAAAATTTGTATTGTGTCCTCAACATTGTGGTGACTGTATATCAAAAATGTTAATGCTATTTTCAGATTTTGCAAATATATTTTTTTCTTTTCTTTTTTCTTTTTTTTTTTTTTTTTTTTTTTTTTGGAGTTGGGGACTGAACCTAGACTTTAACTTGCAAGGCAAGCGCTCCACCACTGGAGCCAAATCCCCCAACCCCATATTTTTCTTAATAGAACACAAATGAATTTTTATATAATTTTTACAATATAGCCCCACAACTTTGGGACTTCAGCTCATATATTCAAGTCCGTGTGTGTGTGTGTGTGTGTGTGTGTGTGTGTGTGTGTGTGTGTGTGTGTGTGTCTAAGGATTTTGAATATTTCTTTAAGTGCTTCTTTGTCATTCGAGATTCTTCTGTTGTGAATTCTATGTTGTTTATATTCCCTACCATTTTGTAGTATTTTACTACTATAAGTATTGATTTTTCAGTAAATATATACATGGATATATATCAAGAAGTTTCCCTGTGTCTTTAGGATCCTATATCATGCTAAATTCACTGTATGTATTAGACTGAACATCAACAGACAGATATGTGCATACTGCTGCCACTGCTGTACCCAAGGCACAGGACATTCTCAGCAGCTTCATATGTGTCAGACACCTTGGAGATTGCACTGTTATCTTCAGAGAAAGCTAAAGTAAGATGGAAAAAAGTTTTAAACTCATTTAAAGCACAGATTCTGAACCTTCTGAATGCCACTACCCTTTAATACAATTCTTCATGTTGGGGTGACCCATAAGTGTAAAATTACTTTCATTGCTACTTTGCAACTAATTTTTCTAATGTTATAAATTATGATGTAACTATCTAATATGCGGGGTATCTGTGACAGGGTCGTTTGTTCCCCAAAAATTGGAAGCCCCAGGTTAGGAACTACTGCTTTTAAAGGAACCTAAAACCTTCAAATGTCAGCCATCTCTTTTATAATGATTTATAAAATCTGTTTTTGCATTTTATTATATGTTCTTTTCTTCATAGTATAGAGCATATCATTTTCTCTCCTAACATTACAAATATATCCTTTTTGATGGTTTTTATTGTTATTTAATTATTTTTAAAGCTTTTGAAATGTGTGTTTTCAGGGTTGCTTGGCATTGGACAACCAATTAGTGTACTGTTCTCTTTCCAGCTTTGCCTATAAGTAGGAGTGAGGAATTGTGGGCTTTGTTCTGTTCAGTTTGACCCGCCCATGGTGTCATGCTTCCTCAGCTCATGTCCAGAAGCTCATGTTCATGTTAGTTATAGATTTAGTTTCTGATGTTACAAGGTAACATAATATCTCAGCAAAATGAACTATCTTTTTAAAATATAAACCAAAAGAATAGCCATATATTTATACTAGTCAGTGAAACATATGACATTTACATTTTCTTTTACATACTAACCTTTTATGGTAATATTTTATATTCTATGCTGTGGTATATTACTAGAGACTTTTATTTATGACATTGAATTGCTATTGCAACATTAACCAGTACATCACTGTTTTTGTTAACTGTAGCAATAGAGTAATTAGTGAAGAGATAAGACTGTATTAAATTTTTCTCTATATTCATATTAATGCTTCATTTTCTATCAATGCTGAGGAATGGTTCAGGTTCTCCTATCTGTCAAGAAATAATTCTAATATTGAGATATAAGAAGGAGAAGATACCTACTCGGTACCACTTTTGCAGTATTATTATGAAAATTTCTTTTCTTTTAAACATTTAATCTAGCTGGAAAGTTGAAAATTGAAGAGGTAAGAAGTGGGGTTGACTGCTGAAAGGATTAACAAGATTGTGTTGATGCATTAGAAACTTACTTTTAAAAATAATTGATATATTTTTAGTTTTAACAGTGGGTGCCTATGTCCATAGTTATAAAATCACAAACTTTAAGCATGTGTGGGTTAGTGAATAAAAATATCTCCCCACTACCAAGAGTAATAATTTTTTGCCTTCACAAAGAAGTAAAAAATTTTTAAGTGGGGTTGGGGATTTAGCTCAGTGGTAGAGCACTTTCCTACCAAGCGCAAGGCCCTGGGTTTGGTCCCCAGCTCCGAAAAAGAGAAAAGAAAAAAAAAAGTTTTTAAGTGAGGATGCATGTCTGATTTTTTTTTTATAAATAATCCTTCTTTCTGTTTTACTTAATTTTTACATGTGTCTATTCATTTTAATAGTACTTTTTTAATTGTTTTTAATTGTTATAATGAGTTTGGTCATATTCTATGATCAAGTTTATCTGTTTTCCTTCTTTGCCCCAACAGATCCACCTTCTCTATTTGCATGTCTCTTCTACAAAGATTATCGTTTCTCTTGAGGATACATCAAGTGCAGTTTGGGCTTCCACAGCTACTCTTCAAACTAGAACTTGTTTCAGAATATACTCTACCCCTCATGAGTCACAGAATTTAAGAAAATTGACTATGCCAGCAGCTATCAAATTTCATTGACTCCTTAGTTATTGTGGGATTTCTCACCCTCTAATCTACCTCCAAGCTGTGGTTTTGTTTGGATTGAGCGGGCCCAGTTATTGAACATACTGTCACAAAAACAGTAAATATAATTGTGAAACTCTCCTGCTATGTCTGAAAAATATTACTTGCTTGAAGCTGTACACCACCACTGTCTTTTACAATTTTTCTGCCAATCTTCTATGGAGATATCTGAGCAGGAGCTGTGTAATAAGTAGATCCATATACATTTAGGGCTGAGTATCAAACCATAGTCTCTGTGTTAACTACTGTCTGCTGTAAGAAGTTTCTCTAATTAGTATGGATAGCTACCCAGATCCATGGCAACAGCAAACGAGCCTTTCGTAGAGCTTGTTTTGATAGGATATGTCAATGATCATGACACTTTTTAAATAACCTTGAGAACTAGGAGTTCAAAGTCAATCTTAGGAATACAGTTCCTTGAAGAATAAAAATGACCACAGTGTCCTTTCTTAATAAAATAAACAAAAAACAAGCAAAATATTTGGAATTATAATAAGTGTGTACACATTTGTTTCGAATCATCATTTTGATGAGAAAAATAAGACATTGCCCTGGTTACCAGTGTGGTCTTCAATTTAAATGTTTTTTATGTGTTTTTATTGTTTCACATCTGCATGATTAAAGACCTAGACTTTTACTGTAGATAGACTGAGTTTTATCTGCTGGGTAGAGCTTGCGTGATGCTGCTAAGACAAATCAAGGTTGTACATTGCTGACAAATTTAATTACAGATGTTGTTGCTCCTCCTCACCTTTGTCTTTGGCATCTTATTTAATTGAGGTAAACATAAAAACTCTTGAATATTTTGATTGTAGCAATTAGAATGTAGTGGTTTAATGTAAACAAAGAGAAGATAGTAACCATGGAAACAGAACTTCTTTGGAGATACTTAATTCTTTGTTTTTCCCCAGTGCTGAGCAACATAATTAATCAGTACAGACTTTGAAGAGAGAGAGAGAGAGAGAGAGAGAGAGAGAGAGAGAGAGAGAGAGAGAGAGAGAGAGAGAGAATAGTGTAGAGGAGAGTTCCTGTGTATCCTACCTTTCTCATTGCTCAGTTTTATCCACTGATGGACAAGTCCTATTTTCCTTTGTAACTATTGACCCCCTTTCTTCAGCCAGACATTGTGCTATGAAATAGCTTGTCTCCATCCTCATGTTTTCTTGAGGATAAAATGTTGACATGAACTGGCTCCAGAGAGAAATGTTTAAATAACCTATGTAACTTCTATCATCATTCCATGCATATAAATAGCAACGATAAAATAGAATTTACTAAGTAGATACATAACTTTTAGCATTCTTTGCTGCATTCCTCATACTTCAAAATGACTATTTCACATAAGGATGCAATTTGTTCATATTGTTTCTTTTTAACCGAATTCTTACAAAATGCCTCTGAAGTAAGTATCCATCTGTTAAATATTGATTAAGTGTAACAAATATAAAAATGAGTGATATGTGTAAAACACTATTTTTTAATATTGGTTTCAAGTCAACAAATATAGCTTAGGAAAATTTATATTTTCCTTTATTTCAATGGGACACATTCATAATAATTATCAGAGGTACAAAAGTCTTCAAAATAAAAATGACACGGGCAATAAAAAATGACATTTTGGAAAAATGTGATTAGTATGTTTTTTGTGACTTTAGAAAGTGAAAATTTAGAGTTGTATACGACGTTCAGCCAAATAACAACTGCTTCACATACACAAGGTACTAAGTTTCAGCTCCAGTGACAATGAGTTGTATAAATAGATTAAAAAATAGGAAATGAACATTTCATCACCAAGTCAAAGAGGCCTTTGTAAATTGCCTACTGTAATATAAAATGAAAAATATATAAAATAAAATGAAAAAGTCATGTTGAACCCTGTTCTTCATCTGCCTGCCTCTCTGCTCTCCCACACTTGACCCCCACCTCAAGTCTCTGCTCACTCTTTCTCACCCCCAGTACATCTCTGATGTCTATTTAATTTTCTGTTCTGAGTGATATTCGAGCATCCTTCCTTGGGCTCCCATGTTTCTTAGCTTCTTTAGGTCTCTGGATTGAAGCATGTATATCCTCTAATTTATAGTTAATATCCATTTATAAGTGAGTACATACACTGTGTGTCTTTTCTTAATCTGGCTTATCTCACTCAGAAGGAAGGTAGTGGGAACAGCATTTGTGAGGGTGGAACTGGGAGCAAATGAATGAGGGAACTATGATTGGAATGTAAAGTGAATAAAAATTCGTTTAAATAAACAAAATATCTAAATATATATTATGTGTATTGTGACATATCTATGAGCACAGATTCTTTCCTCAAGGCACAACAGACTGGGAAGTCAGACCACATTGTTCATAATTGGAATCTTTCCTTGTACTGTGGGTTCCAGGTTCATCAAATCCTCATGGCCAGTGTTTGGTACTCAGAGCCATCTCACTTGCCCTAAAATACATTTTGAGATTCTTGAAGATGGGTTCCCTTTGTATTACAATAGATTAGAGATTAAAGTTTGATTGAATTTACTTGTAGAAAATTTTTAACATCACGAAAATCTTCTACATTTCTGTTAAATATCAGGAACATAATAAAGTCATCAGGATTGGTGACCTATTTATTTTCTTTCAAGTACAGAAATAGCACAGAATTAGACATAAGTTTAGGAAGGAAGTTTACATATGCAATTACAATGAGTCTATTTAATTGTCAGCATATTTTAGCTCATTATATATTATCTGTCATAAATTCATTGTTTTAGAGCTTAGCTAAGATAGAGTATTTTTAAATGTGATCTCTAATCTTCTAAACATTATAATTTTATCACAGATTTGGAAAGTATAAAATACTTCACTGTATATTTGAAAGGCTGTGTGAACTATTGACTATTATACATTATTAATTCATGTTATGATTTAATAATTTGACTTTTTCTCCATTGTGTTACAGAGAAAGGCATGGCAAAAAAAGAAACTTCTGATTTGTTCGTGTAGAACTAAGGTTATGTGTCTGTTGTATAGAGTGGAACCACTTATTTCAGAAGCAAATCTACTGTTTAGCCTAACACCAAAGATCAGTATCAAGTAGCACTGTTTTAGGAACCTAAAATTTTGATTGAGTAAATTATTAATTAAGGTCACATTTTCCCCAGTCATACAAGGTTTGGAATAAAAGATGTAATATTAATATACTTCGAAAATTTAGAAAGTATTATTACAGTGTATATAATGATTCTTTTGGTTTATACATTTCAATATTAAATAGTTTCAATTTTACATTGTAGTATTGGGATAGACATAATTACAAGTACACATGAACAGATACTGTGAATAGATTTGTTTTCTAACATGAAAAATAATTGTCCACTTTATTTATTTATTACTTCATCAATTTCGAGTAAATTTGTGGAAGAAATTATTAGGTAGTATTGTATTAGCAAGTAAATATTTATCATAAACCAATGTTTGCTTTATCAAAGAATAATTAATTTTAGAAAATGGTAACAAGTACCTTTCAGGCAATATTTTTAATATGTTAACTTTTTAAGAGTAATTCTTACAAATTTTAATAAAGTATAAATAGGTTTAATCAGTATTCTCAATTTGAAACTTGACTTTTAAGAATTTATTATTTCTGTTACAATGTATTTTATGAGGAAAAAATGAATTAAAATATATCAATATATGTATTTATCTGAGACATTTAACATAATCATTCACAAACCTATAGGAGTATTTAATCTTATCTTAAAACTGACGTATACACCCATAATGTCCTGGAAACAGTTTTATTTTTACCATAGAGAAAACAGTTAAATAGTTGGCCTGTTCTTTTGGAAGCTTCTTTTCATTAATGTTAACAAAACTGAAAGCCTTTATGTCACACATACAGAAAATTAGAAATGCCATACTGACACAAATATTATTATGCACTGATTGGTGCCCTACTTTAGTTCATATGTTTATGATCAGAGAAATGTTAATGGAAATTTATAATGTAAAGTAGGCAATTGCAATGGCAGGTTGAAAGTATTGGTCAGTAGACAATGGACTAGGAATAAGACATGACCTGTCGATTTTCAAAGCTAGTAGAGTACTCCAACAATATTAGAATTTGGTAATTGGGATTCAGTAAAATCAGCCTGCCATTTGGAAAGTGATAGATGCAACAGCATGGAGTTTATGTTTTAATTGCTTCAATATCTCACTGACAATAAAATCCTTCTACTGGCAAAGAATAGGAATAGGAATATATGATTCACTTGTGCTGATTAATCCACCAGCGGCAGAGCCAGGATTTGGACAGATTTATTTAGCAGGAATGGATATTAAGTAGTTGCCATTAAAGAAAAAACTATTTTACTTAACCGCTTTACTCTTTGTCCAAAAGCCTATTGAGGCCTAATCAAATTTAATCTAAATTTCTTTTTCATGATGTCTATGTATTTGAGACTGATTCTTTTAAAATATCAGGACTGAGGAGGTGGACAAATTTCTCATTGGAAGACATTCTTGAAGAAGACCCAGGTTCATCACATATATGTTGACTTGGAGACCTTTATAAACCTAGTTCCAGAGAATCTAATATTTCTGATGGCACTAACAAGAATTAGACAGTAGTATGGTGTATTTAAATATATGCGTGCAAAATCGACATAGATATATATTCTTGTAATACAAAATGAAATATGTTAGTGTTTAGAGAATTCTATGCTCAGGTATGATATGGCTACTGCCACCTTTTAGTCAGAATATCTTTGAATATCTGCTGAACAGCATAATAATATTGAACCATTAAAAAGAGAAGGGAGGACCCATAAGCTATCAGTTCATGGAGTCATTAAAGTATGTAGTATTAGTTACTGTTAAGTATTATATTTAGTTTACATGTCTATTAAAAGTTGTATTTTAGATTAAAACTATTCATAGGAAAAAACAACATAAATCTCTCATGGGACACATCAACATTCTTCATATTTTTTTTTAAAAATGATTTGTTCTTTAAGTATTTGTACAGGTTATTTGATCATAGGCATTCACCTTCCCAACTCCTTCTAACTATATCTCTCTTCTTTCCTATGCGTTCAACGTTGCATCCATTTTTACTACTATTTTAAAACGTTCAAGACCAACTTGTTCCCACATGTTCTTGGGTGTGTGGGCTTAGAATATGTCTTCTTCAACTTACTAAGCATTAAACTCTTACATAAAATTATTTCTTCCTCTCCTAGATTGCCAACAGCTCTGCAGCTATGGGTCAGATTGTATACACAGTTCCCATTTCTCAGCCGGGATTTTGTCTGTATTTAGTGTGCCTAAGTTTTATGCATCCTGTGCCATTTTTAGGCCAATAACTATAGCTAGATAATTCATAAGGCTCTAGGAGAGAAAAATGTTACTATAACACTGATGAATAAATATAGGATTAAATTAATCCTGATTGTTGCTTGATATATCTTACCTTAGGGTTTCTATTGTTGTAAAGAGGCACCATGATCATGGAAACTCTTATAAAGGGTTATACTTTAGCAGCAGAAAGGTGGCCTACAGGTTCATAGTTTCAGTTCATTATCATCAAGGCGGGAAGCAGGGAGAAACAGGGTCAGACATGGTCCTGTAAAAGGAGCAAGAATTCTACATCTAGTGCAACAGGCAGCAGGAAGAAAGAGAGTCTGATGTTTTGCTTCTGACACCTCAAAGCCCACCCTCAGGGACACAGTGCTGCATTAAGGCCACATGTACTTGAAGAAGGACACACTCCATAACAGTGACATTCACTAATGAACAAATGTTCACATATATGATCCTGTAGAAACCAAACTTATCCAAATGACCAGGTACTCTCAGATAAAATTTAACTCTCAATACTAACCTGAGAACCTTCTGTTTGTAGCATGTAGCGATTTAAATATAAACTCCTAGTGTCCAACATGCAGAAAATGAAAGTCTGCTGAGAAATGGAACAATCATAAAACTCTCATTTCTCTGTAGGTTCTGAAATTATTGTAGAAGAGAAGGAGTAAAGGGCCAGAATTAGTATGATATAAAAATCAGTCTTCTGTATACACTCTCAGATCTACACACACATATAATCCCAAAGTATATGACCACTTTTCACTAAATTTGCCAACTGTGTTTCCACTAAATTTGGAAGTAACACCAAATGGGTTACTAGTTCTTCAACCTGGCATTGGGAACACTGCTCATGCGCTCTGTTTTGGTGCTCTGTTGTGGGGAGTGGGTGTAGCAGCAGTCCTAAGATGGCGCCCAGGACTGCAGCTAAGTCTCATGACTAGCACCTGACTTCCTCACACACCTGAAACTAGCCACGTCCATTGTGAGAGCTGCACAGGCACACCATGATGCAAGATCAGGCCATGTGACGTGGACCTATGAACTGAGATTACGCAGTCTGAACTGAGGAGGTGGAGTTGAGGGAGGATATAAGGGAGTGTGCTTGGGGGCTGGGGGTAGAGAGAGAAGAAAGGAAAAGAAAGATTCCTGCTTGCATGCTGTAAGGTTCCTGAATAAACTGCTTTGAGAAGAACGTTGTGGTGTCGCTCCTTTCTGCGGGTTGGAGACAGAAGCGTCACTCTGTCTAGAGAGGACTGGTACTTCTCATCATCTTTTTAGGAAAAGTTAATAATGACAGGGAATGCATATATTATTGCATAGTATCTTATTATTTGTTGGAGAGAGGGATAAACACAGAGGGTTGGTGCTTTGCTTTCCATACAGCATTTAACAAATGTTCTATTTATTCATTTTGAGTACAGAATAATATTGCCAAATGCCTCCTACTAAGGACCCAAATTGACAGGTTTAATTGAGTGTTAAGTATTTGTCTTTGTTTTGAAAGTATTGAGTCATAAGTCTTTATTGATTCTGAGAGGCTGTGATCTTAAATAGCATCATTCCTGTTCTATAGTATGTCCTTTTCAAGAAGAATCATTATCATTTATGTATTTCATGGGAATTCTTATTTTCGTTAGCTTTATATTCTTATTGGAGAACATTATGAACATGGCCTGCCAACTGTTGGTTTCTAGCCTCACGTCAGAACTGCCTCTGTGCCAGGGAACTTTCTACAAGAGTCAAATTGAATGAATCCCAATTACCAACCAAAACAGTGCTTGCCATGTCTTTCTTCAGGATGAATACATTCCTCATTTCTCCCGCATGTCTCCTTCAGCCTACATTCATGTTGAATCCATCCCCTTGCTGTTTGATCTGTTCCCTTTCTTTCCACTGACTTTCCTAATTCTTGGTATTCACTTCTTCTTCTGTCTTCCAGTATGACACATGAAGTATAGTTACCTTAGTTATATTCTGATTATTGGTAACCCATTATTTATATTTGCCTTGGTATTTATCCATCTAAATAATTTATCAGATCATAAGTATTTTAGAAAGGACGAAATTTATTCTTAAAACCGCCTAACCTTTTTTTAGAATTTAGCAGTGTGCAGACTCTACTCATTTCCACAGTTCATTCCTACTAGAATCACATAATACATTTCTGATTTTTCTGTTGTTTCTGTTTTACTCTCATAGTTTATTTAATTTTGAAATAATTTAATATTTCAGAAAAATATGCAAGATGTATTTATTGATGCAACATTGGTAAAATTGTCTTGCTAGGGGTAATATGTAGTCTTTATGATTATAATTAAGGCCCTAGAAACCAAAGGAAAGTTATGCTTGTGACCATAATCCTCTATAAGTCTTCCTAGGGAATAATCTATTGCTATCAGTTTGTTAACCTGATATGCTACCTAACTGCTTTCTAGACAGTTATCTGTATACCATTAGATTAACCTAACTCACAGTGCTCATCAGAAAAGTTTAATTTTAATGTTGGCAAATAGAAATCTAGAGAACCAAAATTATCAAATTGTAGAATATAAGATACTATTTAGTTCTCTCCTCACTTGGGTATCTATATGCTACAACTGCCCCTCGAGGCTTAAGGCATGTTGGTGAAGAAGAGGAAGAACATTTTTTAAGACTCGAACATAAAGAAGGACAACTGTGAAATGGCGTCTTCTGGACACAGCATATTTTGAACTCATAAATTCTTAACAAATTTGGTTATCTACACAGGATCTACAAAAGATAAGGTTAGCCATTGACATAGCCTGTGTAGTGTAAGGCTTACAAGACTCTAGTTCTAGACGTAAAGATATGGGCAGCTAGGTGTGAGAAGAACCTTCTCTTTCCTGAAGGATGAAAGCTGTGGTAGTGTACCAATGCTTCCGTGGATAGCACTGCATCCATATTCATATACATATTAGTGATACAGAGTTGGAAAGGTGCTAGGGTATAAAAGAGAGAAAAATTGGAGTAGAGAATAAGCTTAATTTTAATGAAAATAAAATGTATCTATGGAAATAGAAAGTAATATTAATTATCAATTATAAATATATCACAGAAATCTTTGTCATTTAAATTCTATTTAAATTTTAGCAATATAGAAGACAAGTTTCATGTCAAGATATGTGACTACATTCAGTGTAGGAAAAATGCATCTAAAATAGGCATAATGGAATATAAATAAAATGTTAAAATAAAAGGAAATGTTTCCTTTTCACAAATGACAGTTTACAATAAAATGTTAAAATAAACATTGATAATAAGATATGATTTCATGCCTGTGCATTATCATTTGCCTGTATATTATAATATACTTGTTTCCTGGGTAAATAGTAATTCCAGAAAGTACTTTTGCCAACACTACCTCAAACCACAAGTGGTAGAGGTTTTAATATGACAAATATTAAATATAATAACAGTTTAGAAGGTATATAAGGTCAATTAGTAATAAATGTATGTAAAATGAATAAAAGGAAAATTATTGATTCCTGACTATATTCAAAAGTTATAGTTCCGCCTTTTTGCCTAAAGCACAATTACAATGAATCTGGGAGTATTCATACCTACATATTTATTAATTTTTTTGCTTTTAATAACAAATTCTTTGAAGTAATATAAATATATCTATATCTACATTTTTCAGAAATATATTTGATGTATTTATTTAAATGAATATAACTATAGGATTATGATTAAAATTGATGAACAAAAATATTTATTACAGTATACTTGATAGTACTAATGAACATAAATTCTAAATGTCATAAAACTTTACTTGCCATTTTAGTATAGAAGGAAAATAGAATAAAATGTTCTTTGACTCTTATAAAGAATATATCAAAAGTAAATGAATAAATTATTAAATGTTCTAAATTATGCCATGACAAGATTTATTTTATCTAAAATGGCATTAATATTATAAATATATTAATTTTTTGAAATTGTAGAGAGATACAATAAAAATTGATAAAGACAAATAGAAAATAATAGCTCCTTCTGTCTCATGTAATCTTCTAAGTTAACCGTGATTAAAACAATAGCTTATACCTTTGAACAGTTACAGTGTATGGTGGTTTGAGTAATACACATTGAGTAGAGAAAGGCTACTGATTTGTTTGAGTCAATTTTTTATACAGTCACACTTTGCTCAAATTGTTTATAAGACGTATCAGGTCTCTGACAAAATTTTTAGAGTTGTTTATGGATACTATCATATCATCTACAAATAGTGATATCTTGACTTCTTCCTTTCCAATTTTTATCCCTTTTGCATCCTTTTTCTTATCTAGTTGCTCTGACTAGAACTCACATTACTATATTGAATTAATAGGCAAAAAGTGGGCAGCCTTGTCTTGTCCCAGATTTTAGTGGGATTGTTCACATTTCTCTCCATTTAGTTTGATGTTGGCTATTGATTTATTTTATTACATTTAGATATGTACCTTGAATTCCTGATCTTTCCAAGACTTTTAACATGAAGGGATGTTGTACTTTGTAAAAGGCTTTTTCAGCATCTAATGAGATGATCATGTGTTATTTTTTTCTATTGAGTTTGTTTATATAGTAGATTAAATGATTGATTTTCATATATTGAACCATTCCTGAAATCCAGGAAAGAAGCCCATTTGATCATGTTTTAGGATGATTTTAATGTGGTTTGCAAGAATTTTATTGAGTATTTTTTGCATGATTATTCATAAGGGAAATTGGTCTGAATTTCTCTTTCTTTGTTTGGTCTTTGCGTGGTTTAGGTATCAACAAAACTGTGGCTTTATAGAATGAATTTCTTAGTGCTCATTCTATTTCTATTTTACAGACTAGTTTGAGAAGTATTAGTATTAGGTCTTCCACAAAGTTATGATATTATTATACACCAAAACCATCTGGTCCTGCATTTTTCTTAGTTGGAAAACATTCATTGATTACTTCTATTTCCTTAAGGGTTATGGGGCTGTTTATAAGGTTTATATGGATTTTTTTCCCAGAGCTAGGGCTTTTCCACATCCTTCAGACACAAAACATGCCTCCAGAGAGCTGGTCTGCCAGAAGCACTCTCTCTCTCTCTCCTAAGCCCATAGGCCACAGGTGGGACTCCACTTTCTCTTCATTGACTGCCCAAGGAAACATGCCTGGAATACACAAGGAGCCGGAACCACAGGGAAGCCTAGGACAGGACCATTCCAATTTCTATCTTCACACAGAGCTGAGGCTGTCCCACAGCTCTTGAATCCAAAACATTCCAGCAGGTTGTTGGTCTGCCAGGAATGCTCCTGAGATCACAGGCTCACAGGCTCAGAAACCCATAGCAGGGACAAATTACAGTCAGAAACAGCAATAACATCTAATATCAGAGATAACCAGACGGTGAGAGGCAAGCATAAGAACCTAGGCAAAAGAACCAAGACTACTTGACATCATCAGAGCCCAGTTCTCACATCAACACACAGGAAAAGCAAGATATGGATTTTAAATTACATCTCATGATGATGATAGAGGATTTTAAGACTGACATAAATAACTCACTTAAAGAAACACAGGAGAACCCATGGAAACAGGTAAAAGCCCTAAAAGAAGAAACACAAAAATCCCTTAAAAATGACAAGAAAACACAACCAAACAGGTGAAGGAATAGAACAAAACCATCCATGATCTAAAAATGGAAATAAAAACAAACAAACAAAAAAACAAAAAGAAAGAAATCACAGAAAGAAACAACCCTGAAGATAGAAAACCTAGGAAAGAGAAAAGAAGTAATAGACACAAGCATCACAAACAGAATGCAAGAGATAGAAGAGAGAATCTCCAGGGCAAAGGATACCACAGAAAAACTTGGAAAGATCACGATTCAAGGTCTATACCTTAACATAGTAAAAGCAAAATTCAGGGACCCAGTACTCAATATCAAACTAGATGGAGAGAAACTTGAAGCAATCACACTAAAATCAGGGAATAGACAAGGCTGCCCATTCTCTCCCTACTTATTCAATATAGTACTTGAAAGCATAGCCAATGCAATTAGACAACAAAGGTGGTCAAAGGGATACAAATTGGAAAAGAAGAAGTCAAAATATCACTATTTGCAAATGGTTTGATACTATACTTAAATGACCACAAAAATTCAACCTGAGAACTCCTACAGCTGATAAACAACTTCAGCAAAGTGGTTGGATATAAAATTAACACAAACAAATTAGTAACCTTCCTCTACTCAAAGGATAAACAGGCAGAGAAACAACTTAGGAAAATGCCACCTTCACCATAGCCTCAAATAATAATACTTTGGTCAGACTCTAACCAAGCAAGTGAAAGATCTGTATGACAAGAACTACAAGTCTCTGAAGAAAGACATCGAAGATCTCAGAACATAGGAAGATGTCCCATGCTCATGGATTGGCAGGATTAATATAGTAAAAATGGCCATCTTGCCAAAAGCAATCTACAGATTCAATGCAATCCCCATCAAAATTCCTAGTCAATTCTTCATAGAGTTAGAAAAAAGAATTTGCAAAAATCATTTGGAAAAGGAAAAAAACTCAGGATAGCAAAATCTATTCTCAATAATAAAAAAGTTTCTGGGAAAATCACCATCTCTGATGTCAAGCTTTATTACAGAGCCATCATGGTAAAAACTGTGATGTATTAGTCCCGAGACAGGCAAGTAGTTCAATGAAATAGAATTGAAGACATAGAAATGAACCCACACACCTATGGCCACTTAACAAAGGATCTAAAATTATCCAATGGAAAAAGAACAGCATATCCAACAAATTGTGCTGGCTCAACTGGCAGTCAGCAAGTAGAAGAATGCAAACAGGCACGTTCTTTCCTCCTTGTAGAAACCTCAAGTCCAAGTAGATCAAAGGAGGCACAGAAATAAATGCACAAAACTTTGGTCACTAGATTACTGACAAAGAAACCATCTAGTGGGGGAAAAAAGGCACTTTTCAACAAATGGTACTGGTTCAAGTTCTGCTCAGCAGGTAGAAGAATACAAATTCATTCATTATCATCTCCTTGTACAAAGCTCAAGTCTAAGTGAATAAAGGACCTCCATATAAAACTAGATATGCTGAATTTGATAGAAGGCAAAGTAGGAAAGAGCCTCAAATTCATTTGCATGGGTGAGGAAAAGTGGCATCTCCTAAATAGAATACTAATGACTTCGGTTTTAAGATCAACATTTGAGAAAGGGGACCTCATAAAATTGAAAAGTTTCTGTAAGGTAAAGGACAATTTTAATAGGGCAAAATGGCAAACTATAGTTTGGGAGAGAATCTTTACCAACCCTACATATGACAGAGGGCTAGCATCCAAAATATAAAATGAACTCAAAAAGTTAGACTCCATAGAACCAAATGACCCTGTTAAAATTTGAGTAAACAGAATTCTAAACAAAGTAAATTCTCAAGTTAATAAAGATGGGGAAAAAAAAGAATTCTCAAGTGAGTAATCTCAAATGGCAGAGAAGCACCTAAAGAAGTGTTTAACATCCTTAGACATCAGGGAAATGCAAATCAAAAACACCCTGAGATTCCACCTCACATTAATCAGAATGGTTAAGATTAAAAAACTCATGTGACAGCACATACTGGAGAGATTGCAGAGAAAGGGGAACACTCTTTATTGATGGTGGGATTACAAGCCTGTACAACTCCTTTGGAAAACAAACTGGCAGAATAAAAATATGTAGCATTATAAGACAGGGAACTTGGGGTGGGCCAATATAAAGTCCCAGACACCAAGGAAGTCAAAGTTGTTCAGAACCCAGTGAGGATGGCATTAACTGACATACCCAACAGAAGGGCTCTAGAACCTGAAGAGACTAGCTCCAGCAGAAATGCACAGCTCCAAGTTGAGAGACATGGCCACCCACCCATCTCAAAATCTTTTAAGCCAGAATTTTTCTATTCTCAAAAAAAATAATAATAAATAAAACCACAGAGACAAAAATGGAGCAGAAGCTGAAGCATAGGCCATTCAGAGTCTGTCTCACCTAGGAATCCGTCCCTTCTGTCAACACCAAACCCAGACACTATTGCTGATACCAAGAAGCGCTGGCTGACAAGAAACTGGTATTGCTGTCTCCTGAGAGGCTGTGCCAGCATCTGACTAACACAGATGCTGATATTCACAGCCAGCCATCAGATTGAGCCCAGGGACATGAATGGAAGAGCTAGGAGAAGGACTCAAGGAGCTGAAGGAGATTGTAACCCTATAAATAGAACAGCAATATCAATTAACCAGACCACCAGAACTCACAAGGACTAAACCACCAACCAAAGAGTATACACGGAGGGATCTATCAGTTCAACTACATAAGTAGCAGAGACTTGCCTTATTTGGCATCAATGGGAGTGGAGGTCCTTTGTTCTGTGGAGGTTTGATGCTCCAGCATAAGGTGATGCTAGCAGGCTGAGGCAGGAGTGGGTGTGTCAGGGCAGGAACAACTTCATAGAGGTAAAGGGGAGGTAGGATAAGATGGGGCCATTGCAGAGAAGGAACATGTACTGGGGAATAACATTTGTTACGTAATGAAATAAAATAACCAATTAAAAATAAAGAAAGCCTTACAGAAGCTTTGCAGTTTTATGAGATCCCATTTTTCGAATCTTGATCTTAGAGCATAAGCCATTGTTGTTTTGTTTAGGAAATTTTCCCCAGTGCCCATGTGTTCGAGATTCCTCCCCAGGTTTTCTCGGGACCCCATTGAAGGAATCAGAGAAAGGACTGAAAGAGCTTGAAGGGGCTTGAGACCCCATATGAACAACAATGCCAACGAACCAGAGCTTCCGGGGACTAAGCCACTACCCAAAGACTGCACATGGACTGACCCTGGGCTCCAACTGCATAGTAGCAATGAATAGCCTAGTAAGAGCACCAGTGGAAGGGGAAGCCCTTGGTCCTGCCAAGACTGAACCCCCAGTGAACGTGATTGTTGGGGGGAGGGCTTTAATGGGCGGAGGATGTGGAGGAGAACACCCATAGAGAAGGGGAGGGGAAGGGGTTAGGGGGATGTTGACCCGTGAAACTGGGAAAGTGAATAACAATCGAAATGTAAATAAGAAATATCCAAGTTAATAAATATGAAAAAATATTTAAAAAATAAAGAAAAAAATAAAGAAAGCTGTTTTGTGGTCAGACAGGGCCTTACAAAGGTTCACAATGAATCTTTAAAGAGTAAAATGCTAAATTCTAATGAATTTGCTGTGTCATGCTAAATATTTTGATAAATGTAAAGTTAAATAAGAGAGATCTGTACAAAAACATGAAACATACAGAAAAGAAACAAATTCATGATATATATAAAAAAAGGAAAGAAACATGCCTTACAACTCCTGTATTTGAACACTTACTTGCCAATTGGTGCTACATTTTGGGAATGTTATTGAACATAATATTTACTAAGAATTGGTAAAACAAAAGTACAAATTTAGCCCTCTAACTCTCACTAGTAGTAAAGTTAGTTTAAGATGTTGGAGAAAAATATACAACTCCCTTAATATGTCAACATAACTGCTAACAAAAATTAAGATATTTGTCCTTGTATTGAGAGTCAAATGTGATTTTAACCCCTTACGAAGGAAACATTTCTTAACAATAGATGGAAACTACTTCAGAAATTACAAACAATCAGAATGAGGAGTTACAGCATTCGGTTCCAATGTATTCATTTATAAATTATTCCTGTATCTAAAGTCTCAGGTACATTCTGGAAAAGGAAATGGGAATATAGATTGTAAGAGGCAGATCAGGAAGTGTTCAGTGGGGTTGTGTTTCCTTATAATATGAGAAAAAACAACCACAAAGTCTCATCAACATGACTGCTCTTATGTAAACTGACAAACTGGATGGAGAAAGTCCATGAAACTTCAACCCTTCATAAAGAACAATGGGCACATAAAGAATGCTGAAAATGCAAGGTAAGGTGTTTCCCGAGAAGGAGCACATTGATTTGTTATCAAACCTCAAACATTCTTCCCTGAAAACATATGCAAGTAACATTGTACAGAGTCAGCAGCATAATTTTAGGAATATAAATTCACATACATATAGATGAATGCATGCATTATCAATTAATGAAGGGAGTTACTAGAAATTTGAGAGAGAAAGAAGGAAGACATGAAAGGTTTAGAGGGAGAAAAGAAAAGGGGTAAAGGTTATAATTATATTCTCTGAAATAAAAACAAATTTAAACAAAATTCCTAAAGAGCCAGGTAAATCACTCCTGGGAATATACCTGAAAGATGCTCCAACTTATAATAAGAAAACATGTTCTAATAAGTTCATAGCAGCTTTATTAATAATAGCCAGAATCTGGAAAGAACCCAGATGTCAATCAACAGAGGAATAGATAAAGAAAATGTGGTACATCTACACAATGGAATACTACTCAGCTATCAAAAAACAATGACTTCACAAAATTCTTAGGCAAATGGATGGAACTTCATCCTGAGTGAATTAACCTAGTTATAAAAGAACACTCATGGTTTGTACTAACTGATAAGTGGATATTAGGCAAAAAGCTTGGAATACCCATGATAGCTTGGAATACCCATGATATAACTCAGAGAAGATATGAAATCCAAGAAGAAGGAAGACCAAAGTGTGGATGCTTCAGTCCTACTTAAAAGAGAGAATAAAATACTCAAACAAGGTAGAGTGTGGGAGGGACTTAGAAGGGGGAGTGGAAAAGTGGGTCAGGATCAGGTATGGGAGGCGATGGGGATGATATACAGAGGGTCAGGAAATTGAACAGAGGTGTGTAGCAATTGGGGATGGGGAACTGGGGGTAGACACCAGATAGTCCAAGATATCAGGAAATCAAGAGGCTCCCAGGACCCATTAGGGATGATATTAGCTCCCAACAAAGGAGAGGGAGAACCTGCAGAATCCATATCCAGAGATTAGGGAAGGCCCCTGATTAGAACTTTGGGTCACCCACTCATCTCCAAATTTTTAAACCAGAACTGCTCCTTTCTAAAGGAAATATGGGGACAAAGTGTGGAGCAAAGACTGAAAGAAAGGCTATCCAGAGACTGCCCCACCTGGGGATTAATCCCATATACAGACACCAAACCCAGACACTATTGTGAATGCCAAGAAGTACTGGCTTAAAGGAGCCTGACAGCTGTCTCTGGAGCGGCTCTGCCAGATCATGACAAATACAGAGATGGATGCTCGCAGCCATTCACTGGACTGAGCACAGGGACCCTAATGGAAGAGTTAAGGAAAGGAGAAACAAAGCTGAAGGGGTTTACACGGTTCCACCTGCAAAAGTACCAGAGGATGGCCATATCTGACATCAATCGAAGAAGAGTCCTTTGGCCCTGTGAAGGCTTGATGCCCCAGTGTAGGGAAATGCCATGGTGGTGAGGTGGGAGAGGGTGTGGGGGAGCACCATCATATAATCAGGGAAAGGTGAATGGTATGGGGGAATGCGAAGGGGAAACCAGGAAAGGGGATAACATTTGAAAAGTAAATAAATAAAATATCCAATTAAAAAAGAAGACATGCTAAAACAGAATATGGACTTTTAATAAAATTTTCAGCTAAGATCAACTGAGGTTTTTTTTTATTTTCAGTTAGTCATATATATAAAGAAATAATGTGAATTATTTAGACTGAATGTTCTTTCAAGATAGACATTATCGTATGTGTACATTTATGGCCATATCTGTTCTTGTCTTCATTGAAGATGCCATAAGAATACATTGTACCCTTTAGAACAATTTACCTTCTACATTCTACAATAGTGGGGCTTAACCCACTCTGACCTTTTAATACAGTTCTTTCATATCGTAGTAAACCCCAACTGTAAATTTTTATTTATTTATTTATTTATTTATTTATTTATTTATTTATTTTTACACTCTATATTTTATTCCCATCGCAATCCCCCCCCAAACATCTCCACATCCCATACCACTTTCTTGCCATGCCCTCATCCTTGTGTCTCTACAAGGATATCCCCACCCCACCCACCTCTTCAGACCTCTTATCTTCCTGGGGCCTTCCGTCTATTGAGGGTAAGGTGCATCTTCTCTGACTGAACCCAGACACAGGAGTCCATAAAATTATTTTTATTATTACTTCATAGCTGTAATTTTGGTATTTATGAATCTTAATGTAAGTATTTTTGGAGATAGACTCTTCCCTGAAGGGTTGAGAAAGTCAGATTGAAAATACACATTCTATAGGAAACATTGGCAGAGTGTGAGGAGGTAAATAAGAGAGGTTGGAAGAAGAGTTTTAAGTAATGATTGAAAATGATAAAAATCCCATAGTAAAATATGTATTATGTATTTAGGTGTAATATATGTAGATATGCATCTATGCATATATAATATATTTTATATATACGTTTATGTGTAGGTATTCAAGGACCTAAACAGAGAGACAAATAGACACACAAAGGGAAAGGGAAAGAGGGAGAGCACAGCACAGAAGAGAAAGAAAAAGCAGTTAAAGTGATTTCTGTTTGATACTGTGGTTTAAATATCTAGCTCTCAGTAAATTCAACTTCAAGTAGTGAATGAAAGAGAACAAGCACTGAATAAAATTATATGTGCCCTGATATTTCTAGTTGCAATCAAATTAACCTTCATATTCACTTTGGGTAGAAAATCAGAACTTTCATTATTTGAGGCACTAATATATGAAGCATAAAGAGAAATTTATAAAAAGGTAGGCTGACATGTTAGGCAGAACATAGAACATGCTGTGATGGGAAACTGAAAAACAGAGTCATAACTACTATTCTATTTTCTGTTCGTGAAACTTTCATAGCATTAAAAATATATATATATATATATATATATATATATATATATATATGCCCAAGTTGTTTCTATGGTTACCTGATAATTAGGACCACATTCCTAACTAATTCACTGAGCTGGAAATAAAATATAATGAACTTAATTAGAAACAGCTCAAGTTATTTGTTTAATTTTGAAATAATTTTAATCCTATAAAAAAAACCCTGCCTTGCACACATGAACTCACATTAGCTGTGAATACATGCAGAAGACAGGCATAAGGTTCTGTTAAAAAAAGTCCCAGCAGGGAAGGAGGAAGATAGTTATGAATTAACACCTTTAGCTCAGGTAACATTGTAACTTGTTTTCTTCAGTGGATGATCCCATACCCATATATATATAAAAGCAGCACTAAGTGGGCAATTGAAAGAGCTCACACATGAAATTTGGCGGGAAAAGTACATGTGAGCCCAAGAAACTGGTGGGGTGGGAGAGGTGAATCTGATCAATACACTATATGCATATATAAAATCTTAAACAATATTTTAAAATAATTATTCTATTGCAAATGTCACTGCAACTGTTAACTCAGATCCCTCTTGTAATATTTGTGATAACCAAGAGTAAGTATTCACATGAGTTGCAGTTACTTTTTATCAATGTGAAGAAACACTATAAACAAGGCAATTTATAAAAGAGAGTGTTTAATTTTGTTTAAAGTTTCAAAGGATTAGATTTCATAAGTGTGCAGCGAAAGTATAGAAAAAGACACCACAATAACATGGCCCACAGAATCAACTAAGCAGGATTCATAGAGGTTCACATAGTTTGAAGGGACAATCAAGAAGCCCTTATGGGTATAAGTTAAGTCTTCTGCATATATGCTATGTTCATGTAGATTGTTCTTCTAAGATTCTTAAGAGTAAGAGTAGGAGCTGTCTCTGTTTTGTCTACTCTTGAAAACCTTTTCTAACTATTGGCTTGTTTTGTCCAGCTTAATAGGAGGGTCTTTCTCTATTACTATTTAACTTGTTATGTCATGTTTGGTTGATATGCCTAAGAGGCGTGCCCTTTTCTTACTGAAATAGAGCAGGCGTGGTTTTGGGTGTGAAGGGTATTGGGAGGGAAGAGCTGGAAGGAATGGATGGAGGGCAAGCGACATTTGGAATGTGGGATATGCGAGAAGAATAAATAAATTACATGAAAAGAAAAGAAAAAAAAGAAAAGAAAGGTAAAGAAAAGAATAAGCTGAGGGTTCACATCGTAATCTGTAACTAGTTGGCAGACAAAGCCACGGTGAGAATGGTGCCTTTTTACCTGGGGGTAAACACCTACCCCGAGGTACACACCTTCTCCAACAAGGCCACCACACCTTGTCCCACTTTCCAAAGACTGAAGTGAAATATGCCCCAAGAATATGAGCCTACAGGACAATCGTTAGTGAAACCTACACAATATATTAAATAGAGCATTTATTAGCCAATGAGAAGAACAAATATCCCTTACTAAAAATTCCAGACAAGTTAGAAAAAAATCAAGGAAAGAGTTATCTTAGAAATCTACTGGGATGATCTGCAGTACTCAAGATGTTACTTTACTAAATACATCTATAATTTGTTTATCACATTTTAAGCATTTTATCATATTTTGAATAATTTTTCTCACCTGTGAATTTAATTAAATTCCACTATGTACTTCTTAGAACAGGACTCATGGTTAATTATTGGACAGGAAAAATGTAGTTTAATCTTAAAGACAAAGAAACGTAAGCTTTACCACATCATCAGTTTAAACACCATTAGCCTGTCAATAACCATTCCTGAGTAAGAAACTATGACAAGAGTTGTGATGAAATAAGGAAGAACACTCAATTCAACCAAGAAAAACATGAAAAGACTGGGAATAGTGCTAAACATACAGAGATAAAGGATTTATAATTAAGGTGCCCTATGCAAATTATTACAGAATGATCAATTTGGAGGGGGCTATGACATCAATAAAAACAAAATGAAAAAAGAAGCAAAATATGGTAAATTTTACTTATCATTTTTGAGCATCAGTCTGATAGGTATTAAAATATATCAAGCTCATAAATCTATTATAAAGAATGAGAAAAATTTTGTTGGCACAAATTCAAAATTAGTAAAGCAGTACTATGACTTAATTTTTATATTTGTCTGGGAATCTTGATATTACTCTTCCTTATCTGCTCATTCATTCAATATTGTATACTAATTTGAAGTCATGAACAGTTAATTCTGATTATTCAGTTCTGATTAGTCATTAGAAACTCTAGTTTTCTCCTTGTTACTCACTAATTAATTATATCCTAATAGCTTAATGTACAAAATTAGAATATGCTTAATATTTAGATATTTTCTGATAATCTTAATTTTCTATGTTTTTTTGCCTTTTTCTTCTGAAATTATATGTTTTGTTTTCCTTTTAATAGAAACAAAGTGCAGTTAGTGCTGACTATGTTCTGAAAGATGTAATGAAAGGAATTTTTTGTTTGTACATGTATCTTGTATTTGTGGGGGTGATAGATATCATTTCCTGGGGTATACTTAATTCTCTTTTTTAAATCTTGTCAAATAATAATGAGTTTTATCAATTGAAATGGTTTCATCATTGTACTTGATATGTAAAAATATGAAATGCACTGAATGCCTTAAAATGTTTAAATAGCCTTGTACTTTTTGTCCTAGGAGTAAAACCCATTTGTCTATATTTGTCATTCAATTTATACCTTGCTTCAATTAACTTGCTAATATTTTAGGGATCTTGGAAGATTTGTCTAAGTAAATGCATTTGTTTGAAGAGTCTGTTTAGATTTTTTTTTCTTGAATTGCCCTTTGCAGGTAAAATTTTCAACTTTCTATGTTACATTCTAAATATGAGGGTAGGACAGGCTTTCTCATACTTGCACAAACAGATCCATTTATCGAAGGCAAGACACTCTGTGGCATAGTAACACTGGCTTTGAAAAGAACTTCATTGGGAATGCAAAAGCATATTTTCTGTGCATCATGTCAGATGTTGAGTGCATTTTTCTACTGTATGGATTTGCTTTCAGTTACCACAAAGAAAATGAATCAAAGAATAAACTTCCAACAGTTTCGTTTGTTTTAGAACATTGGGTTATCATTTCTAATGTACTGATTTTAGTAAATATTCCAAAGTAAAGCATGGAAAGTAGTGTGTACATAATTTCCAATCTGAGAACTTTGTACTATAAAAAGAAATGTAAGGTTCATTCTTGGAATAAACTATACATTCTTCTCTCAGCAGCCATTAGCTGCCTATAATTCTGTCCAGTATTTGAAAGTGAAGTCAACTTTGAAAAATGATGAATTTTTAATCCAAGAAACAATCTGAATTCATTGCATGATGAATTTGACAGTTACTATAGAAGAATGGTAAAACTATTATACATATAGAAATTCAAACTCACATTTCAAATATGCCAAGTGATAGCTAACTGAACAGGAAAGTTCATGTAAGAATATTTAGCAGGATGAAGAAGAGGCAGTGAAACAAGTTGAGGTTCTCACGGGTGTTCGTCTGTATTTCCATAATTGAAGTAGCATATAACATTTATGTTATTTGTACTATCAAACATCAGTAACAATAGAGTTATAAACGTGCTGTCAGTATTCTCAGAAACTTAGGCACTTACTAAATTATCTACGGTGATAATTATTGGCATTAAGTTGCTTGCATAATAAATTTTAACTGTAAATACCTGGTTTTCCATATTATGTAACATTGTTTTTGTGCCCAAATTCAGAAGAGTAAAAACTCAGATTCATAAAGCACTTTTGCCACAGGTAGCCAATATGCATCTGAGCCTCTGACCCTGGGAAATTAATTGGATTAACAAGCAGTTACTTCAGTTTTCCTACTAGGATGTAATATTCACATATAAGTGAGTGTCTAATATCTAAAAAAGTAGCTTATATCATAGAAGCTAAAAGTCTATAACTCTGATTAACTGAGAAAACTGACATTATTTTGTCTCTGGATTTGCTGCATCTTGCAACTCATGCAGGGTCAATTCCTGGTTCATGATGAAGAACATTTTTGATGTTTCCTATCCTAGAGATATAACAAAACAATTTTATTTAAGGTAAAATGTGTTTCTATCTCTGTGTCTATATGTGTTTACTATGTTTTTGAATGTTAATCTTCTGTTTATTGTTTTATCCTACTCATATTTTTGTTGAATTTATCATCATTATCATATCATCATCATCATCATTGTAAACATCATCATCATTATTACTTATATGTCTGTTGGTTTTATAATTAAATACAAAAATAGTATGAGTTCATTAGAAGAAATGATGCAAAGGCACTCAAAAGAATTGTGGGAGAGGAACAATACTTAATATATAGTATATGAAAAAATAATTGTTTTCAATAAGAGAGAGAAAAATAGAAAAATAAATCTTCCTGAAGAAAAACAACAACCACATACCTATTGCTTTTGGGTATAGTTAATGTTTTTTTATTTTTTTATTTCTTTAATTGCATTTTTAATTTACATTTTGAATGTTATCCAATTTCCAGGTTTCTGCTCCAGAAACCCACATTCCCACCCTTCCTCCCTGCTTCAATGAGAATTCTGTCTCACCCACCCACACATTCCCTCCCACCTCCCTGTCCTGACATTCTCCTGCAATGGGGGAGTCCAGCCTTGGCAGGACCAAGGGCTTCTCCTCTCATTTGTGCCCAAGAAGGCCATCCTCTTCTACATATGCAGATGGAGCGATGGGTCTGTCCATGTGTACTCTTTGGATGGTGGTTTAGTTCCTGGGAGCTCTGGTTGGTTGATGTTGTTGTTCTTATGGGGTTGCAAACCTCTTCAGCTGCTTCAATCCTTTCTCTAACTCCTCCAGTGGGGACTCTGTTCTCAGTTCAACGGTTGGTTTCCAGCACCTGCCTCTTTATTTGTAAGGCTCTGACAGGAGCCTCTCAGTAAACAGCTATATCAGGCTTCTGTTAGCATGCACGCCTTGACATCAGCAATATTGTCTGGGTTTGGTGGCTGCATGTATATGGGCTAGATACCCAGATGGGACAGGCTCTGAATGGTCTTTCCTTTATTCTTTCTTCCAAACATGAATATTTTTGTTCTCCTTTTTAAGAAGGACTGAGCATCCAGGAATTCCTCTTCCTTCTTCTTAAGCTTCATGTCGTCTGTATACTATATCTTGGGTAATCCAAGGTTTTGGGCTAATACCTATTTATCAGTGAGTGCATACTGCAAGGTTTTGTTTATTTTTTTTTTGTTTTGTTTTTTGGGTTTTTGTTTGTTTTGTGTTTTCTTTTATGTTTGTTTGTTTTTTTGCTTTTTTGTGATTGGGTTACCTCACTCAGGATGATATTTTCCAGTTCCATCCATTTGACTATGAATTTCATGAAGCCATTGTTTTTAATAGCTGAGTAGAATTCCATTGCGCAGCTGTACCATATTTTCTTTTTGCATTACTCTGTTGAGGGACATCTGGGTACTTCCCAGATTCTGGGTATTGTAAATAGGCTGCTAGGAACATAGCATGTTACCTCGTCACATTTTTTGGATATATGAGCAGGAGTGGTATAGCTGAGTCCTCAGGTAGTACTATGTCCAATTTTCTGAGGAAGCCCCAGGCTGATTTCCAAAGTGGTTGTACCAGCTTTCAATCCCACCAAGAGGAGTTTTCCTCTTTCTCCACGTCCTTGTCAGCATCTGTTGTAACCTGAATTTTTGATCTTAGCTATTCTGACTGGTGTGAGGTGGAATCTCAGGGTTGTTTAGATTTGCATTTCCCTCATGATTAAAGATGTTGAAATATTTTTTTAGGTGCTTCTCAGCCATTCGATAATATTCAGTTGAGGATTTTTTGTTTAACTTGTTACCCCAATTTTAATAGGGTTATTTCATTCTCTGGACCCTAACTTCTTGATTTATTTGTATATATTTGATATTAGGCCTCTATTAGATGTAAGATTGCTAAAGATCTTCTCCCAACCTGTTGGTTGCCCTTCCATCTAAATGAGAGTGTCCTTTGCCTTACAGAAGCTTTGCGATTTTATGAGGTCACCTTTGGTGATTCTTGATCTTAGAGCATATGCCATTGGTTTTCTGTTCAGGAAAATTTCCCCTGTGCCTCTGTGTTAGACACTCTTTCCCACTTTCTCTTCTATTAGTTTCAGTGTATCAGGTTTTATGTGGAGGTCCTTGATCTCCTTGTATTGTAAAAGGTGATAAGAGTGGGTCAAATTGCGTTCTTCTACATGTAACTACCAGTTGACCGAGCACCATTTGTTGAAATGCTGTCTTTTTCCCACTGGATAGTTTTAGCTCTTTTGTCAAAGATCAAGTGACCTTAGATATGTGGGTTCATTTCTGTGTCTTCAATTCTATTCCATTGATCTATCTGGCTGTTTCTGTATGAATACCATATAGGTTTTTATCACAATTCCTCTGTAATATAGCTTGAGGTTGGGGATGTGGATTCCCAGTTCTTTTATTGTTGAGAATAGTTTCCACTATCCTGAGTTTTTTATTATTCCAAATGAATTTGCAAATTGCTCGTCCTAACTCTCTGATGAATTGAGTTGGAAATTTGATCGGGATTCTGTATATTGCTTTTGGCAATATGGCCATATTTACTATATTAATATTGCCAGTCCATGAGAATAGGAGATCTTTCCATATTCTGAGACTTTCGATTTCTTTCTTCAGAGACTTGAAGTTCTTGTCATACAAATCTTTCACTTGCTTGGTGAGAGCCACACAAAGGCATTTTATATTGTTTGTGGCTATTGTGAAGGGTGTCATTTCCCTAATTTCTTTCTCAGCCTGTTTATCATTTGAGTAGAGGAAGGATACTGATTTCTTTTAATTAATGTTATATCCAACCATTTTGCTGAAGTTGTTTATCAAGTTTAGGAGTTCACTGGTGGAATTTTGGGGGTTATTTAAATATACTATCATATCATCTGCAAATAGTGATATTTTGACTTCTTCCTTTCCAGTTCATGTCCCTTTGATCTCCTTTTTTTTTTTTTTTTTTTTTTTTTGTCTGATTGTTCAGGCTAGGGCTTTGAGTACTACATTGAACAGGTAGGGAGAGAGTAGAGTATCCATGTCTAGTCCCTGATTTTAGTGAAATTGCTTCAAGTTTCTTTCCATTGAGTTTGATGTTGACTACTGGTTTGCTGTATATTGCTTTTACCGTGTTTAAGTGTGGGTCTTGAATTCCTGATATTTCCAATGTTTTTAACATCAAGGGGTATTGAATTTGGTCAAATGATTTCTCAACACCTAATAAAATGATCATGTTGTTTTTATCTTTGAGATTGCTTATATAGAGGATTACTTTGATATGTTTCTGTATTTTGAACCATCCCTATATCCCTGAAATGAAGCTTTTCATGATGGATTATCATCTTGATATGTTCTTGGATTTGGTTTGTGAGAATTTTGAGGTTTTTTGCATCCATATTCATAAGGGAAATTGATCTGCAGTTCTCTTTCTTTGTTGGGTCTTTGTGTGATTTAGGTATACGTGTAATTGTGGCTTTATAGAAAGAATTGGATATTGTTCCTTCTGTTTCTATTTTGTGGAATAGTTTGGACAGTATTGGTTTGAGGTCTTCTATGAAGGTCTGACAGAATGCTGCACTAAACTAAATTTGCTCCTGGGCTTTTTTGGTTGTGATATTTTTAATGACTGCTTCTATTTTTTTAGGAGTTAAGGAACTGTTTAGATCATTTATCTTATCCTGATTTAAGTTTGGTGGTTGGTGTCTGTCTTGAAAATTCTCGATTTCATCCAGATTTTCCAGTTCTGTTGAATATAGGCTTTTGTAGTAGGATCTGATGATTCTTTGAATTTCCTCAGTTTCTCTTGTTATATCTTTCTTTTCCTTCCTAATTTTGTTAATTAGATACTGTCTCTGTATCTGATTAGTCTGGGTAAGGATTTATCTATCTTGTTGACTTTCTTAAAGAAGCAGTACCTGATTTTGTTGATTCTTTGTATAGTTCTTTTTGTTTCTATTTTTTTTATTTCAACCCTGGGTTTGATTATTTCCTGCCTTCTACTCTTCTTTGGTGTGTTTGCTTTTTTTGTTCAAGACCTTCTTTGTGTGCAGTCAAGCTGTTGATATATGCTCTCTCCTGTTTCTTTTGCAGGCACTCAGAGTTATGAGTTGTGAGTTAGCACTGCTTTCATTGTGTCCCATAAGTTTGGGTGTGCTGTGCCTTCATGTTCATTAAATTCTAAAAAGTGTTTAATTTCTTTATTTCTTCCCTGACCAACTTATCATTGAGTAGAGCATTTGCAACTTCCATTTCTATGCAGGCTTTCTCTCATTTTTCTTGTTATTGAAGACCAACCTTAGTCCATGGTGATCTGATAGAATGCAAGAAAATTATTTCAATTTCCTTGTATCTGTTGGAGCCTATTTTGTGATGGCTTATGTGGTCAGTTTTGAAGAAGGTACCATGAGGTGTTTTAGGATTAAATGTTCTATAAATAGCTGTTAAATCCATTTGGTTCATAACTTCTGTTAGTTTCTCTGTGTTTCTTTTTGTTTCTATGATCTCTCCATTGATGAGAGTGTGGACTCTCATTTGCCATCTCACCAGCCATTGAGAAATGATCCTCTTTCTCACATATTAGCTAGCATGCACTATCAGTTGAATTTTGATGTTAGTCATTCTGATTTGTGTAAGGGTCATTTTAATTTGCATTTCTCCAATGATGTTGAACATTTCTTTAAGTTCTTATCAGTCATTCGAGATTCCTTTGTTGAATATTCTCTGCTTATTTCTGTACTCCTGTTAAATTATTACATTTTTTGAGACTAACTTCTTGAGTTCTTTGTATATTTTGAATATTAGCCCTCTACCTAATTTTTGACTAATTGCTCTGGCTAGAACTCCTAGTAGTTCTTTTATGTTTGAGAATTTATTTATTTTTTTTGCTATTTTGGGTTTCTTGTTTTTCCATATGAAGTTACATGTCTAGGAAGAATTGTGTTCCAATTTTGATGGGTATTGATTGAATCTGTAGATTGTTTTTGGGAACATCGCCATTTTTACTATGTTAATTTAACTGAACAAGGGAGAGCTTTCCATCTTCTGATTTCTTTGATTTCTTTCTTTAGAGATTTGAATTCTTGTTATATAAATCTTTAACTTCCTTGGTTAGAGATATCCCCAGTATTTCACATTATTTTTAACTGTTCTGAGCAGTGTTGTTTCCCTTCTTTCTTTCTCAGACCATTTATCATTTGTATTAAAATGACTACTTTTTTGTTTGAGTGATTTATATCCATCATTTTTTAAAGTTGTTCAACAGTTATAGTGGTTCTCTGGTAGAATTTTTGGAGTCACTTATATACACTATCATATCATCAGCAAATAGTGTTAACTTTACCTTGACTTCTTCCTTCCAAAGTATATCCTCTTGATTTTTTTTTTGTCTAATTTTTCTATCAAGAACCATATTGACAAGATAGGGAGAGTGGGAAGCCTCATTCCTGACTGTCCTAGGATTGCTTCCAGTTTCTCTCCATTTAATTTGATGTTGGCAATTGGTTTGCTATATATAGCTTTTATTATGTTTTGTTAAGTGACATGAATTCAGAATCACTCTAAGACTGTTAATATGAAGGGGTGTTGAATTTTGTCCAAGACTTTTATCATCTAATGAGAAGATCATGTGATTTTTTTCTTTGAGTTTATTTATATAGTGGATTACATTCATGGACTTTTGCATCCCCTGCATACCTGGGCTGAAGACTATTGATCATGGGAGATGATGGTTTTGAGATCTTGTTAGATCCAGTTTGCAAGAATTGTATTGATATTTTTGCATCGATATTCATAAGCAAAATTGCTCTGAAGGTCTCTTTCTTTGTGGGCTCTTTGTGTAGTTTAGGTAACAGAGTAACTGTGACTTCATAGGATGAATTGCATAATGTTCCATCTGTTTATTTTTGTGGAAACATTTGGGGAATATTGTTATTAGCTCATCATTGTAGGTATGGTAGAATTCTGCACTAAAATAATCTTGTCCTAGAACTTTTTGGTTAGGAAGTTTTTTTTTTTCTGATATTTCCTTCTTTACTGATTACTGTTTTTCATTTACAAATCAATGACTTACTAGAAACAGAGGCTGTGATTCAAAGCCCATTATAAAGGAGAGGTCCGTGGTGATGATCTTCAAGCCTATTAACTGCTAATTTCCTACTTAACACCATTTATCCGTAGCCCGGATAGAATTAAAAACTTTGTGATTCTGACTTAGTCAATTGGCTGTCTGGAAGGTTCCATGAGTTTTTGTTTTTTGAGTGAAAGTCGTCTTGGTGAGCTAAATGGGAAATGGAGATGTGAGGCAGAGTCAGGAAGTTTTTTTATGAATGCTTCGATTTATTAGGGGGTTATGAAACTGTTTGGGTGGTTTATCTAATTCTGCTATAATTTTGGTACCTGGCATCTGTTTAGAAAATCATCCATTTCATCTATAGATTCCAGAGTATAGGCTTTTGTAGTAAGATCTTATCAATTTTGGAATTTCCTCAGTTTCTGTTATTATGCATCCTTTTCAATTCTGATTTTGTTAATTTGGCTATTGTTTCTGTGCCCTTTACTTAGTTTGGCTACTGGTTTATCTATCTTGTTGATTTTCTCAAAAACCAGCTCTTGGCTTTGTTGATTATTTGTATCTTTGTTTCTAGCTCTGAGTTTATTTCCTGCTGTCTAATCCTCTTGGGTCTGTTTTCCCTTTTCAGTTTTATAGCTTTCAGTTGTGTGGTTAGGTTGTTAGTGTAGGGCCTCTCTAATTTCTTTATGGAGGCACTTAGTGTTATTAATTTTCCTCTTAGCACTGCTGTCATTGTTACCTATAATTTTGGGATGCTGTGCCTTCATTTTCATTCAATTCTAGAAAGTCTTTAATTTCTCTTTTATTTGTTCATGATATCACTGAGTAGAAAGTTGTTCAGTTTCCATAAGAATGTGTGCTCTCTGATGTTTGTGTTGCTATTGAATTCTATAATTTCTTTGTGGTAATCTCATAAAATGTATGGGATAATTTTAATCTTCTTGTATCTGTTGAGGCTTGTTATATTCTCAGGTTCCATGAGGTGGTGAGAAGAGGAGATATTCTATTGTTTTAGGGTAAAATGTTCTGTGAACATCTATTATATTCATTTGGTCATAACTTCTCTTAGTTTCACTGTCTCTTTTTAATTTATGCTTCAAATAACTGTCCATTGGTGAGAATGGAGTATTGAAATCTCCCACTATTATATTGTGAAGCTCAGTGTGTATTTTTGGCCATAGTAATGTTTCTTTTATGAACATTACTGGGTACCCTTCCATTGGGGGCATAGATACTCAGAATTGAGACTTCAATTTGGTGGTTTTTATTCTTTGATGAGAATGAAATCACGTTTCCTTCCCCATCTTTTATGGTACTTTTGGTTAAAAGTATATTTTATTGATATTAGAATGGATACTCGAGCCTTTTCCTTGGGACCATTTATTTAGAAAACTGTTTTTCTGGATCTGAACCTGCCCCACAGCCCCCTGCCTCCAATCCAGTGGGGGAGAGAGCAGGACTCCCAGAAGTGGAGACAACCTTGAGAGCTCAGGGGAGACTGCCACTTCTGCGCACTTCTACTCACATTCCTGGCCCAATAGGAACCTGCATAGTGGATGTAGGAATATAAGAACAGTCAGCAGCAGAAATCTACTGGTCTTTGCCTGCACATGGAACTGAACTGAAAAAGTCTCATGGCTCCCTGTACCCAAATCACTAAACACTGAAAAGTGCAGAAAATCCTGAGACATCAAAAGAGACAACTATTTTCTGTCCACATTCCACCCAAGAGGAAATCATTTAGTGTCATTTGTGCCAAGTGGGCACAGGGGTTAGGAGCAGTCAGGGGTAGGACCCTGCAGGTTTCTGCCTGCACCAAGAGCTAAAAAGCCAGTCACCAGGAGAGCCTACACACCTGAGAGCAGAGGTAAGACCAACTCTTCTGCACCAAGCAACCCGCCTAGAGGTTTCAAGTCACGCAAACTCAGGAGCAGCTCTCTTTTCCCAGATCTGGCTGAAAGAAAACAGGTCTACAGGAGTGCTGACACAAGTCATACAGGATGTTCAAGCCACTGTCAAAGACGGCAAGTCAAGCTAACACCAGAGACAACCTGATAGCAAGAGGCAAGTGCAGGTATCTAAGCAATAGAAACCAAGAGTATTTGGCAACATTAGAGCCCACTTCTCCTGCCAAAGCAAATATTGGATACCCAAACACACCAGAAAAGCAAGATTTGAATTAAAATCACATTTTATGTTGATGGCAGACTTTAAGAAGGACAGAAATAATTCCCTTAAAGAAATTCAGGAAAACACAAGTAAACAAGTAGAACCCCTTAAAGAGGAAACACAAAAGTCCCTTAAAGGTTTACAGGAAAAGACAAACAAACAGGTGATGGAATTGAACAAAATCATCCAGGATTTAAAAATGGAAAGAGAAACAATAAAGAAAACACAAATGGAGATCACCCTGGAGATAGAAAACCTAGGGAAGAGATCAGAAATCAGACACAAGCATCACCAACAGAATACAAGAGATAGAGGAGAGAATCTCAGGGGCAGAAGATACCATAGAAAACATTGACACATCCATCAAAGATAATGTAAAATGCAAGAAGTTCATAGACAAAAACATCCAAGAAATCCAGGGCACAATAAGAAGATCAAACCTTAGAATAACCTGTGTAAAAGAGGGAAGACTCAAAACTTAAAGAGACAGTAAATATCTTCAACAAAATTATAGAAGAAAACTTCCCTAACCAAAAGAAGAGATACCCATAAATATACAAGAGGCCTATATAACTCCAAATAGACAAGACCAGAAATTCCTCCCATCACATATTAGTCAAAACACCAAATGCACAAAACAAGGAAAAATATTAAAAGCAGTAAGGAAAAAAGGTCAAGGAACATATAAAAACAGACCTATCAAAATTATACCAGACTTCTCACCAGAGACTGTGAAGGCCAGAAGATCCTGGGCAGATGTTATAAAGACCCTAAGAGAACACAAATGTCAGACCAGGCTACTATATTCAGAAAAATTCTCAATTAGCATAGATGAAGAAAACAAGGTATTTCTTAACAAAATGAAATTTACAGAATATCTTTCTACAAATCCAGCCCTATGAAAAATAGTAGATAGAAAACTCCAACACAAGGAAGGAAACTACATACTAGAAAACGTAAGAAAGTAACCTCTTTGCAATGAAATAAAAAGAAGTGAGACACAAAAATGTAATTCTACCTATAACAACAAAAAAAAAACAAAAATAAAAAATAAAAAACAGGAAGCAGCAATCACTACTCCTTAATTTCTCTTGACATGAATGGACTCATTTTGCTAATAAAAAGACATAGACTAATAGCCTGGATACATAAAGAGGACCCAACATTGGCTGCATATAGGAAAGACACCTCAGACAAAGACAGATATGACCTCAGAGTAAAAGGTTGAAAAACAACTTTCCAAGCAAATGGTCCAAATTAACAAGCTGGAGCAGCCATTCTAATATCAAAGAAAAATGACTTTCAACTAAAAATCATCAAAAAAGATAAGGAAAAGCTCTTCACAGTCATCAGAGGAAAAATCCACCAAGATGAACTCTCAATCCTAAATATCTATGCTACAAATACAAGGGCACCTACATACATAAAAGAAACCTTATTAAAGCTCAAAACACACATTGCACCTCACAGAATAATAGTAGGAGATTTCAATACCCCACTCTCATTAATAGATAGATTATGGAAACAGAAATCAAACACACACATACAGAAACTAAAAAAGTTATGAACCAAATGGATTTAACAGATATTTGTAGAACAGTTCATCCAAAAACAAAGGAATATATCTTCTTCTCGGCAACCTATGGTACTTTCTCAAAATTTGACCATATAATCAATCACAAAATAGGCCTCAACAGATACAAGAAAATTGAAATAATTCCATGTATCCTATCAGATCAACATGGACTAAGGCTGGTCTTCAATAACAACAGAAACAACAGAAAGCCCACCTATAAAAGCAAGTTGCACGATGCTATACTCAATGATAACTTGGTCAAAGAAGAAATAAAGAAAGAAATTAAAGACTTTTTATAATTTAATGAAAATGAAAGCACAACATACCCAAACTTATGGGACACAATGAAAACAGTGCTATGAGGAAAACTCATAGTTCTGAGTGCTTACAAAAGGGAACAGGAAAGAGCATACATTAGCAGCTTGACAGCACACCTGAAAGCTCTATAACAAAAAGAAGCAAAGTCACCAAAGAGGAGTAGAAGGCAGGAAATAATCAAACTCAGGGCTGAAAAAAACAAAATAGAAACAAAAAGGACCATACAAAGAAGCAACAAAAGTAGGAGCTGATTCTTTGAGAAAATCAACAGGATAGATAAACCCTTAGCCAGAATAAGCAGAGGGCACCAAATTAGCAAAATCAGAAATGAAAAGGGAGACATAAGAACAGAATCTGAGGAAATTCAGAAAATCATCAGATCCTACTATAAAAGCCAATATTCAACAAAACTGGAAATCTGGATGAAATGGATACTTTTCTAGAAATATACATAGTACCAAAATTAAATCAGGATCAGATAAACCATGTAAATAGTTCATAAGTCCTAAAGAAATAGAAGCAGTTATTGAAAGTAAACCAAAACAAAACAAAAAAAACCCACAAAACAAGATGGATTTACTGAAGAATTCTACCAGACTTTTATAGATGACCTCATAGGAATAAAGTCCAAACTATTCCACAAAATAAAAACAGAAGGGACACTGTCCAACTCCTTCTATGAAGCCACAATTATGCTTGAATCTAAACCACACAAAGTCCCAACAAAAAAAGAAAACTTCAGTCCATTAAGAATATTAAAGCAAAAATACCCAATTAAATTAACACAAACTGAATCCAAGAACAAATCAAAACTGTCATCCATCATGATCAAGTAAGCTTCATCCCAGGGATGCAGGGATGGTTCAATATATGGAACTCAAGGGAAAAATAATCATTAGATACATTAGATTAATGAAAAGAAATGATTCATTAAATGCTAAGAAAGCACTTGACAAAATTCAAAACTCCTTCATGATAAAAGTCCTGAAAATATCAGGAGTTCAAGGCCCATATCTCAACACAGTAAAAGCAATAAAACAGCAAACCAGTAGCTAACATTAAACTAAATGTAGAGAAACTTGAAACAATCCCACTAATATCATGGACCAGACAAGGCTGCCCACTCTCTACCTACTTAATCAATCTAGTAATCTAAGTCCTTGACTGAGCAATCAGATAACGAAATGAGGGATACAAATTGGAAAGGAAGAAGTTAAAATATCACTATATGCAGAAGATATGATTATATACTTAGGTAATCCCAAGCTGAATGGGATAAAAAACTGTATTACTTTTCCCTAAGGAAGACTATTTCACCTGCTCTTAGCATTTCATCATTGTCTGTAGTCCTGGTAGAGTTGAACCTATGTGAACTTCTCCTCATCCACCTTGGCATATATATTGTTGCAGTCTTCCCTCAGTTCAAGTTAAGATATTTATGATTGTGAACGTATATGAGTGTAGCTTCTGATACTTATAGGAGACACAATCTCTTGACAATTTCCATAAGCCTCTGGCTCTTACAATCTTTCTAGCCCCTGTTCTGAAATGTTCCTTGAGCCTTAGGTGGATCTAGCCATCAAAACCTGGCTACACAACTATGTATTTTGGTTGTTGTTTGACATACTGATCTCCATCTATTAAAAAAAAAAAAAACCTTTGCAAATAGTTGATCATATAAAAGGAACTTCCTTATTTTTTTGTATCAGCTTTTATTTTCAAAAGATATGTATGTCTTTTATTCTCTTAGGCTGATATTATAATTGAATAAAGAGTCACGTGCACATCCTTTCAAATTAATATCTGGCACATACAGCTTTGGGGTACTTGAGACATTTCTTATTTAAAAGAAATCCAATCCAACATAATCTCAAAGACATTCACAGATAGGAAAAGTTAGATAAATTACTAAGAAAAAAATGCTAAGAAAGTCACAAAATATAATGTCTCTTCCAATCATCACAGTTATAAAACAGCAGTAAGAACAAAGATCCATCCCCTAAACTGAAATAAAGTGATGGCATTTTTGGAAGTAACACAGAGAAGAGCCTTTCAGGAAACAAATCAACCTTGCTATTGACTATTCAATTGATTCTCAAATCAGGAAGTATCACCTACCTTCTTAATGATGAAAAAAGCCAAGAATGAAAGAAAGAAAAAAGAAAGAATGAAAAGAAGTGAGAAAATATATAGAATTTTAATATAGTCAATCTTATAGAACTAATACATTCTACCATCCTTGAAAGAAAAAAATAATAATGTGTACATAAATGAGTGTACACAATTTTAATAGAAAACATGTTTCCTAAAAGTGAAAACTCATTTATTAATGAAAAACAACTCCAAACTATTATACCACCTAAATGAATGTGCATTTTCCAATTAAATACCACACATGTGCATGCATATATTATAGTTCATAAATGCAAATATTCATGGTATAATGAGTTAATCTGGAAAGAGGAAAATGAGCATTCAGGACATGATCAAACAGCTATGTCATTATCAACAACTGCACAATGATTACAATGAAGATGCACCACCATTAGAAGAATGTAGAGACCAGTGTCATAGGTGTATAGGCACAAGTTCATTAGAGCAATAAGCACATATCATCATGTTGATATAGAATGGATCAGATGAAGTTGGTATGTTCTCATATCACGTCACTTAGAAACAAGAAAAATGTAAATATGATTGGAATTTTACTGATTTGTTTAATTGGGAATGTCTTACTGTGCTACTTCCTAAATATTATCACATTTTGTAGTTTGAGGAATTGCCCCTTCATATCTTTGCTTTTTTAATAATTTGACAATCAAAGGACATGTTGTACCTCATAAACATCTTTGGCATTTCATAGTAATTTGTCTTATCTAGGAATTTATAATGGATTAATTTGTTTTTTATTAGAAATATTTCAAATACTTTAAAACTGCATGAAACCTGATTCAGTAAGTATTTAAATGTATTAAATAATTTAAATATTTCTTCAGTGTTTAATAAGCAAATGTTTTCTAACAAATCTTAAGTACCTCCCACAAAGACTGATGCACAATGTCTAGGTCTCCTTGAATACCTAGATCATTAATGATAGATTAATTGGAGGAAAAAGAAAAATGCACATCTTTGCCTTAGTTTTAAATATTTGAAGACTCATGTTCAAAGCATTAAAAAATTACGAAAATAGCACCATAGCTCTATGTTCACAAATCTTGTGGGAGAAGTGCACACCTTCCCAAGAGCTATGGGAAGACTGACACTTCTGCCCACAATACAGGCTCAAGAAGAACCCATCAAGTGTCCTTTTAGCATAGGAATGTAGGAGCAGTCAGGCGCTGGACCCTTCTGGTTTCTGCCTGTGCCTAGAATTGAAAGCCAGTCTCTAGGAACACTGACACATTTGAGAGCAGAAGTAAGACCACCACTTCTGCTCAAAGGGACCTGAGTGGTGTCCTCAGGACACACGGGGCCAGGAACAGTCTGGCACAGGACCCTTCCAGTTTCTGCCTGTGACCAGAGCTTATCTATTCCCATAGCTCTTAATACTCAGAATCTACTGGGAGAAAACTGGTGTCCAGGAATGCTGACACACTACCTTAGAGAAGGGTCAAGCTACTGTCAGAGACAGCAAGATAAGCTAATACTAGAGACAACCTGATGGCAAGAGGCAAGCACAGAAACCTAAGTAACAGAAACCAAGAAAACTTGGCATCATCAGAACCCAGTTCTCCAACCAAAACCAATACTGGATATCTAATCACACTGTTAAATGAAGATATAGATTTAAAATCACATCTCATGATGACAATAGAGGACTTTAAGAAGGACATAAACGACTCCCTTAAAGAAATACAAGACGGGATTGGGGATTTAGCTCAGTGGTAGAGTGCTTGCCTAGCAAGTGCAAGGCCCTGGGTTTGCTCCTCAGCTCCGGAAAAAAAAAAAAAAAGAAAGAAAAGAAAAGAAAAAAATACAAGACAATGCAGGTAAACAAGTGGAAGCTCTTGAGGAGGAAACAAAAAAGTCCCTTAAAGAATTACAGGAAAGCACAACCAAACAGATGAAGAAATTGAACAAAACCATCCAGGATTTAAAAATGGAAAGAGAAGCAAAAAAGAAATCACAAAGGGAGACAACCCTGGAGATAGAAAACCTAGGAAAGATATCAGGAGTCATAGATGCAAGCATCACCAACAAATACAAGAGAAAAGAGAGAATCTCAGGTGCAGAATATAGCAGAGAAAACATCAACACATCCATCAAACAAATGTAAAAGACAAAAGGCTCCTAAGCCAAATCCAGGAAATCTAGGAAATAATGAGAAGAAAAAAAACCTAAGGATTATAGGTATAAAGGAGAGTGAATGCTCCCAACTCAAAGGGCCAGTAAATATCTTATTATATTTATATAATTATAGAAGAAAACTTCCCTAACCTAAAGAAAGAGATGTCCATGAACATACAAGAAGCCTACAGAACTCCAAGTAGATTGGACCAGAAAAGAAATTCCTCCAATCGTATAATAGTCAAAACACCAAATGCACAAAAGAAAGAAAGAAAGAAAGGAAGAACGAAAGAAAGAAAGAGAGAGAGAGAGAGAGAAAGAAACAATATTAAAAGCAGTAAGGGAAAAAGGTTAAGTAAAATATAAAGGCAGACCTATCAGATTTATAGTAGATTTCTTACCAGAGACTATGAAAGACAAAAGATGTCAAAGATGTCATACAGACCCTAAGAGAACAGAAATGTCAGTTACTATATCCAGCAAAACTCTAGGTAAACATAGATGGGGAAACCAAGATATTCCATGACAAATCTAAATTTACACAATATCTTTCCAAGAATCGAGCTCTACAAAGAATAGTAGATGGAAAATTCCAATGCAAGGAGGAAAACTACATCATAGAAAAAGCAAGAAAGTAATCTTCTTGCAACAACCCAAAAGAAGAAAGCCTCACAAACATAATTCTACCTCTAACAAAAAAAAAATAACAGGAATCAACAATCACTATTCTCTCAGCATTAATATCTCTCAGCATCAATGGACTCAATTCCCCAATAAAAAGACAGACTACCAGACTGGATATAAAGGGGACCCAGCATTTTGCTGCATACCAGAAACAACTCAGTGACAAAGACAGAAACTACCTCAGAGTAAATAGTGGGAAAACAATTTTCCAAGTAAATGGTCCCAAGAAACAAGCTGGAGTAGCCATTCTAATATCAAATAAAATCGACATTCAACCAAATGTTTTCAAAAAAGATAAGGAAGGACACTTCGTATTCATCAAAGGAAAAATCCACCAAGATGAACGCTCAATCCTGTTTATTTAAGATCCAAATCAAGGACACCTACATTCCTAAAAGAAACCTTACTAAAGCTCAAAGCACATAATGTACCTCACACAAAAATAGTAGGAGAGTTCAACACCCCACTCTCATCAATGGACAGATCATGGAAACAGAAACTAAACAGAGACATAAAGAAACTAACAGAAGTTATGAACCAAATGGATTTAACAGATTTTTATCAAGCATTTCATTCTAAAACAAAGGAATATAACTTCTTCTCAGCACCTAATGGTACCTTCACCAATACTGACCATGTAATCTGTCACAAAAGAGGCCTCAACATATACAAGAAAATTGAAATAATCCCATGCATCCTATCTGATCACCACAGACTAAGGCTGTCTTCACACAACAAAAGTGACTAAAATCCCACATACACATGGAAGCTGAACAATGCTCTATTCAATAGTAACTTGTTCAAGGAAAACATAAAGATAGAAATTAAAGACTTTTTAGAACTTAATGACAATGAAGGCATAACATACTCAAACTTATGGGACACAATGAATGCAGTACTAAGAAGAAAACTCATAGCTCTGAGTGCCTCCAAAAAGAAACAGGAGAGAGCATACATTAGCCACTTGACATCATATCTAAAAGCTCTAGAACAAAAAGAAGCAAATACACCCAAGAGAAATAGAAGGCAGGAAATAATCAAACTCAGGGCTGAAATAAACAAAGTAGAAACAAAAAGGACTATACAAAGATTCAACAAAACTAGGAGCTGGTTATTTGAAAAAATCAACAAGATAGATGATCTCTTACCCAGACTAACCAGAGGGCACAGAGAATGTATCCAAATTAACAAATTTAGAAATAAAAAGGGAGACTGAGGAAATTCAGAAAATCATCAGATCCTACTACAAAAGCCTATACTCAACAAATAGATGGAACTAGAAAATGTCATCCTGAGTCAGGTAACCCAATCACAAAATAACACACATGGTATTCACTCACTGATAAGTGGATATTAGTCCATAAGCTTGAATAATCCAAGATAAAATCCATAGACCACATCAAGACCAAGAAGAAGGACAACCAAAGCGCAGATGCTTTAGTCCTTGAATGGAGGAATAAAAATATTCATAGGAGGTGATATGGAGACAAATTTTGGAGCAGAGACTTAGGGAATGTGCATTCAAAGCCTGCCCCACCTAGGAATATATCCATATATATATATATATATATTGAGGATCCTCATATAGCTAACCTAGATTATGACAAATACAGAGGTGAATGCTAACAGCAAACCACTGAACTGAGAATAGAGTCCCATTGGAGGACTTAGAGAAAGTATTGAATGAACTGGGATTGAAGGAGCTTGCAACCTCATAAGAAAAACAATACCAACAAATCCGAGCTCCCTGGGATTAAACCACTACACATTGATAGACCAATGACTCCAGCTGCATTTCTAGCAGAGACCTTGGTGGTCACCAATGTGAGGCAAAGCCCTGGGTTCTGCGAAGGCCTGACACCCCAGTGTTGGGGAATGTCAGGGTTGGGAGGCAGGGAGGGTGTATGGGTGTAGTTGGGGAAGGAGAACACCCTCATAGAAGAAGGGAGAGGGGAGTGTATAGGGGGCTTATAGACAGGAAACCGAGAAAGGGAATAACATTTGAAATATAAATTTAAAAAATCCAATAAAAAGAATACAAATATAATAACACCAATTTCAAAGTGACAAATATCTTAGAAAAGAGGGAAAAGGATTGAATCAGTATGAATAGGGAAAGAATGTCAAGTGTTCAGGTAACTATACATGCCATTAAATTAATTGTGGGCATGTAAAACATTCAGCTTTACTCTTTAAAGTTTTCCTGCACAGTGTGACCTTTTATATGCTTGTTTAATGATAACATATGTATTAATAAAGTGTAAGTTAAGGTTAAATATCATGATAAGCTGGCTAGTATGGCAGAAGATATGTTTTGACAGGAATGTATGAGTTCTAAATGCCTGCATTAAATAAAATATCAAAGTGTCAATTTACCTGTCGCCTATGCTTAGAGAAAACACTCATATCCACAGAATTTCCTGTTTCTTTGAACATTCTCATTGCTTCTGCTCTTACTCAAAGCATTTTAAACATTTCCATGACTTAATTTACCTATTTACAGTGGGAGATTTTTCTCATCAAAGGATTGCATATTTACTTACTAAACATAGAAATAAAGCATAATCTAAAAACTAATACATAAGAATCTGTTGTTTGGCCTTGCAGGAGTCAATATTTTACAAGATTTCTATGTGATTCTGTCAGATCCCAGGGTTCTAACTTGTCCTTTTGTGGAAGATATTTTTTATTTCATATTTTATAATTGAATCTTTCCTAATTGTGTTGTCTCTTTTGATATTAATATATAAGTCTAAATGTAAATATATTTAATATAAATATATAAAGATTCAAAGTTATTAAAGTGACAATATTGCATATAATATGTCCAACTTTATTTTCATGTTTTGGAGCAGTTTAGAAACCATCCAGTTTTCTAAATCAAGTAATAGAAGTCATATTATTATAACTTTGAAAGCTTAAAACATGTTAGGCTACATATTACTTACAGATTAAAATCCACTCTTCACTCATAGTATTCCATGAAATGTAGCAAACAGTAAACTACAGAATAAAAATATCATGACCTCTAATTGTCTACAAAAATTACCATTGCCTTTGTCATACTGCATACATCAAACAAATAATCATTTTCTCTATCTTGGTTATAAAATTTTAATTTTATAAATTGGGATCCTCTTGACTACATAGTCAAGTTATATAGTATTTTTCCGATTTGAAAAATAAAAGTAACAAAGAAGCATGTGGGCTTACTGCCGTTCTTTAATTAGAAGATACATGCACTTCTTTTAGCACAGCTTCTGATGAACAGCCCACTGACTATAGGTTTATATTGGGGAATTGAATTGAAATTTTGCAAAAGATGTTACTTTACATATAACTGAAATCAGGTAAGGAATGTGTTATTATTAATGGACTCTCAATCTGAAAGCTCTGTTATGTAATTACATATTGTTAATAAAATAAAAATAGTCTACTTTGTAGTTATTGCCCATTTTTTGAAAATAAATTATTATATAATAAACCCTGACCACAGTTTCCACTCCATCTAGTCCTCCTAACACCTCCTTCACCTCCCCTTTTTCTATGATTCACTTTTCTTATGTTTCCTCTTCAAAAAAAGTCCAGGCTTGGAAGAGATAGCAACCCAATCACTCACACAGACACAACACAGACACACACACAGACACACACACACACACACACACACACACACACACACACACACACACAGAGAGACAGAGAGAGAGAGAGAGAGAGAGAAACATAACCATCATATGAAGGATATAGACATGGCAAATCAGTCAAACTAGAAAGAGTCCCCAAAACAATAAAAATAGTCAGAGACAGCCCTCTCTCACTCTTAGGAATTGTACAAAACAAATAATCATAACATATGCAGAGGACCTGGAACAAATTCATGCAAGCATCCTGATTGCCACATTCAGTCTCTGTGAGCACATATGAGCCATGCTTAATTAATTCAGAGGGTCAGGTTCTCCAGCTTCTCTCCATCCCCTATGACTCCTACAACCTTTCATCACCTTCTTCTACTCAAATTCCTGAGCTCGTAGAAGAAGTATTTTGTGATTACTTTGTTCTGCCTCCCTGCTAGTGGTGTCTGGATCCTGACAGCAGAGCAAAGGCAGAGCCAGTTACCCTCTCTGGCTCAGATGTCACTGTATGCCAGACCAAGGAGTGTGAAGTGGAACCTGGGACAGATAGGTTCCACACAGCTCTGCTCCATCTAGCGATAACAGGGACCCGATACACTGAATCTAATAGAAGGGAAAGTGAAGAAGAGCCTCAAACACATGGGAACAAGAGAAAATTTCTCTGAGCAGAACACCAATGGGTTGTGCTTAAAGACCACAATTGACAAATTGGACCTTATAAAATTGAAAAGCTTCTGTAAGGCAAAGGACATACCAACCCTCATTCCATAGAGGACTAATATACCAAATATACAAAGAACTCGTTAGACTCCAGAGAACCAAATAATCCTATTAAAAATGGGGTACAGAGCTAAACAAAGAATTCTCAACTGAGGAATCTCAAATGGCCAAGAAGCACCTAAAGAAACGTTCAACATCTTTAGTCATCAGGGAAATGTAAATCAAAAAAAATAAAAATAAAAATCCCTGAGATTTCACCTCACACTAATCAGAATGGCTACGATCAAGCGTTCGGGTGACAGCAGTTGCTGCCAAGGATCTACAGAAAGAGAAACACTCCTCCATTGCTGGTGGGATCACAATCTGGTACAACCACTTTCAAAATCAATCTGTGGCTCCTCAGAAGATTGAAAATAGTTCTGCCTGAAGACCCAGATAGAGAATAAACCCAAAAGATGCTCCAAAATATAACAAGGACATATGCTCCCCTACGTTCATAGCAGCCTTATTTATAATAGCCAGAACCTGGAAAGAACCCAGATGTTCCTCAATGTAAAAATGGATAGAGAAAGTGTGGTATATTTACACAGTGGAATTCTACCCAGCTATTAAAAGACAATGACTTCACAAATTTTTCAGGTAAATGGATGGAACTGTAAAATATCACTCTCAGTGAGGAAACCCAGACCCAAAAGAACACACATGGTATGTGCTCACTGATAAGTGGATATTAGCCCAACAGCTCAGAATATCCACGATATAACTCACAGATTATTTGAAACTTAACAAGAAGGAAGACTTTTGGTGTGGGTGTTTCAATCTTACTTAGAAGGGAGGATAAAATAATCACAAGAGGTAGAGGAAGGGAAAGACCTACGAGGGAAAAAGGAAGGGGAGGAAAAAAGAGAGGAAAAAGTATGGGATTAGACAGGAGGGAAGTGCAGAGGGCCTTGAGAATGAATAGAAATATGTAGCAGTGGGAGGTGGAGAACCGGGGGCAGGGGAGGAGGGCAGGAGGGAATGTAAACCACAAGTAACTCTCAGACACAAGGGGATCAAGGCATTCCCAGGACCCAATGAGGATGACATTAGGTGAAATATCCAACAGAAGGGAGAAAGAACCTCAAGAGACACACTCCAGTAGACAGTTATTGCCCCAACTGAGGGATGGGGCCATCCAACCATCTCAAGAAATTTAACCCAGAATTCTTCCTCTTTAAAAGAAACACACAGTCAAAAATGCAGCAGAAACTGAAGGAAAGGCCATCCAGAGGCCGCCCGACCTTTGGAACCCATCCTGTCTGCAAAAACCAACCGGAACACTATTGCTGATCCCAAGTAGTGCATGCACATAGGAGTCTAGTATGGCTGTCCAATGAGAGGTTCCATCTCCATCTGATGCAGTACTCACAGCCAACAACTGAACTGAACCCTGCAACCCAAAGGAAGAGTTATTGGAAGGACTGTAGGAGTTGAAGTGGATTACAACCCTATAAGAATAATCATATCAACTACCAGACTCCTCAGAGCTCCCAGAGACTAAACCACCATTCAGAGTATATATGCGTGGGTCCATAGGTAGCAGAGGATTGCCTTATCGGGCATCAGTTAGAGCGGTGACTCTTGGTCCTGTGGAGACTTGTTGCCCCCATGGTAGAGGGATGCTAGGTGGGGTGATGCGGGAGTGGGTGGGTGGGTGGACAGAGGAGCATCCTCTCAGAGGCAATGCAGAGGGGACATAGTATGAGGGATATTTGGAGCAGAGACCATGAATGAGGACAATATTTGAAATGTAAATAAAGAAAACAAATTAAAAAATAGCAGGTGAGAAGCAAGCCTTGAAGAGCAAGTACTTAATGTTACTGCCCTGAGTTTTGATACTGGCTTCCCTCAGTGAAGGACCCATAGCTATGAGGTGAATATACCCCCCTCCACAAAGAACTCTATCAGACTATCAGATATGGAGTTAGTAAAAATCTTTTCCTGTTCTGAAAGGTGCTATCACTTCGCCGATTTTACCATGTTTCTCTGCCTTACAGAACTCTATCTTGAGGGTCTATTTATTAACTGATGAACTTAGTCATTGTACTATTTCTTTTCTATTCAGAAAGTTATATCCTGTATTGTTGCATTTAAGGCTATTCCCCACTCCCTCTTCTGTCAGGTTTAGCATGTCTGGTTTTATGTTGATATCTTTAATCCTACTTTGTCTTGAATTTTGTACAGGGTGATAAATACTGATCTATTTGCATTGTTCTATGGTTAGAAAACCAGTTTGACTGACACTATTTGTCACACATGCTTTCTTTCTTCCAGTGTGTATTCCTGGCTTTTTTTTTTTTTTAACAAAAGTTATGTGTAGATATGTGGGTAGATTTATGTCTAGGTCTCAATTCAATTACCCAACGTTTCTACTTTTGTGCAAATCTGTTGGGTTTTTTTTCCTCTTTCTTTTTCTTTTTTTCTGGTTCATTCTGTTTTGTTTTTTATTACAGCTCTACATTTCAATGTAAAATCAGGGATGGCAATAGCTCTAAGATTTCTTTTATTGTTCAGGATTGTGTTAGCTACACTGGTGTTTTGTTTTGTTTTTGTTTTTTTCCATATGAAGAGCATATAAAGTTGAGAATTTTCCTTTTCATTTCAAGCTCCATTGAGTCCTTAATCTCTCCAGGATGAGGGGGTGTTAGATTTTGTAAGAGGCTTTTTCAACATCTAATAAAATGACCATATGTTTTTTTTCTTTCAATTTGTTTATGTGGTAAATTACATTGACTAATTTTTTTTTACGTTAAACCATGCCTGCATCTCTAGGATGAAGCCTACTGGATAATTTTGGATGATTTTTTGATGTGTTCTTGGGTTCGTCTTCAACTATTTTATTGAGCTTGAGTTCTTTTTTTTAATTTGTGATAAAATGGCTTTACCAAATTGCTTCTTAGGTATCTTTGCTTGAAATATCCTTTTCTAATCATGTACCCTGAGGTAATATCAACCTTTGATAATGAGACACATTTCTTGGATTCAGTAGAGGAATTGATTTTCTTTTCCCATCTATTCTGTTAATGTGTGTCTTTTTATTGTGGAATTGAGGCCATTGATTTGAAGAGATATCAATGATCAATGATTGTAAATTCTCATTATTCTGTTTATGTTAGTGGTGGTAGTGGTTGTATTATGATAGTGATAGTACTCGTGGTGGTGGTCTTCTGTGTGTATGTGCTTTCCTTCTTTTATTTTTGATATAGTATTATTTATTTTTTACATTTTATGGGTGTAGTTAGGCAACTTTGAAAGATGTAGTACTTCCTTCCGGACTTGATTTGCAGATAGATATTTGTAGATAGATATTCTTTATCATGGAATACTTTGTTTTCTCTTTCTTTTGCTGACTGAAAGTTTTGCTGGGTATTATAATCTGGGCTAGGATCTGTGTTCCTTTAGAGTCTGCAGGATATCCTTCTAAGGTCTTCCTGGCATGTAGAATCTTCATTTAGAAGTCTGCCTTTTTATATTTCTTAGTGATTTTCCCTTTCAGGTTTGATATTTTTTGTTCTGTAGGTTTAGTATTTTGATTATTAAATGGTATATGAACTTTATTTGCTGGTTCAATGGATTTGGTATATAACACTTTTTTTATTTTTATAGGCATCTCCTTTAGTTTAGGAAAATTTTCATATATAATTTTTAAAATTATTTTCTAGGCTTTAGATCTAGGATTCTTTTCCTTCCATTGCTATTATTCTTAGTTCTGCTTTTTAAAATATTTATATTGATTTCCTAGATGTTTCATGTCAGAATATTTTTAGGTTTTACATTTTCTTTGACTGAGTTGTCTATTTCTTTGTATCTGCAAGGTCTGAGATTTTCTCTTCCATCCCTTATTTTCTATTGGTGATACTTACCTCTGTGTTTCCTGCTCACATTCCGAAGGTTTTCATTTCCAGCATTCAGCAATTTGTCCCTTCTATATTGCTTCTAATTACATTTTCGTGTCTTGAACTATGTCCTTCAATTGTTTTCTTTCTGGATTTTCAGAGAATGTGTTGCTTGTTTAACTGACTTGTTTGACTGGTGAGGAATACTTACTGGTGTTGAAGCCTAAGAGATAGGGAGGCCAGTAGATGAAAATCAGTTGTAGTGCTAAGGGCAACCCTCAAGATTTGTTCTCAGGGAACAAAGAGAGACGTTCCATTGCCAGCTTTCCTAGTCATCTGGCAGGGTTGGCCTGTGGTTAGCACAGATTGTCTGGACAAGTTGTTGTCTGGCATACAGTGAAGAGTTAGTGAGGGCGGCCAGGTAGGGATGATCAATATGATCCACGGGAGACATGGGCAGGAAAGAGAGAGAGAGGAGTCTGTACATGGTGAACTCCTACAGTACTAAAAGTGACCCTGTGTTTTGCTTCTGTGGGAACAGAGAAAGTCTATAACCAAAATCTGAAGCTATACATTTATATAGTCAGTATACCAAGGAACATTCAAAACATTGTGGCTTTCTCTATTTTCTTCCAATGCCTCTAAGAATTTGTGAACAAAGAGATAGTGATTCAGACATATACAACCACAGAAGATCAGTGAAACTCTGGAGAACTGTTTATCACTGGCGTCATCTTTAGTGATGGGATCATGCTAGGATGTAGCTACCTAGCTACATGTCAGTTCAGGAGACTACAATCTGTTCTCAAAGAGTAAGAATCTCATCCCATTCTGATTTTAACTGACAGCTTTTGGTAAATGCTCTGGGGTGATGTGAAGATTAAATGGAAGACCTGATGGATAGGCTCGTTATATATACTATTTTGAGGAAGAATATAATACCAGTGAAACATGCCTCAAATTTCATCATTCACACTTTAAGGCAGGTGTGGTAAAAAGTGTTTTCCAGAGGAACAGAACTCGTAAAATGTCTGGATATTATAAATAGGAATTAGTGAAATAGCCAACAACAAATAGTGGCAAAAGAGTCTAAAAAGTGTCCTCTAAACTTGAAGAGGCTATGAATACTAGATATTCTTAGTTCCACATAGATGGGTATTTTTTCAACAGTTATAAGCAGAAAATCAGAATTCTAATGACAAGTAGAAGTAGGAACATGGCAGACACTCAACTAAAACAAGAGACTTCAGCAACCATCTTCAGTGAGAACTGAGGTTAAACAAAATATATTGATTTAAGATTCATTTTGCTATTTAAATGATTAATTTTTAATGTTTTATATGACTAATGTGTTATATCAGCACAACCTTCCTTTTCACCTCTTATATTCTTTGTACTCATATCTCCCACTTAAATCCATGGCATTTTAATTATTATTAGCATCTTTATTTTATTAGTATATGCACATATGATACACACACATACATCTCTATATGATTTGTGTGTGTGTGTGTGTGTGTGTGTGTGTGTCAGTGAGCCTATTTACTGTTGCATATATGTATTTAAGGCTGTCCACTGGGATTAGGTAATCTGTCAGGAGCTCACCCTGGAGAATACTAATTGTTCTAATCTTCGTACTTAATAAATACCTTAATTTCTTGGAGCTCCTCAAATCCGAACTCCTACAGGACAATGCTGGCTAATCAGTAGAGTTGTCACCTATTGATTGACCCTCTCAGAATTGCCCTCATTGACCTCACCTTAGCTGATATCTGATCCAATCAGATATCACTACGAGTATCACCACAGATATCTTTAGAAAAAAGAGAAAAAGTGCATTATAAAAGCTCCATTTCCTAGAGAATTGAAATTATAACAAACACATTAAAAATATTGTTCATGAATGGAAAGATAGTGAATTAATGAGATAGTTTATAATTGTACCCATTTTTCATGAATTCTTTATCAAATAGCTCTGCTGGGAACAATTTGTAACTTTATTCAATAAGAAATTAATATGATTTAAGAGAAAGATATAAATGTACAATATCAAAACACTATTAATACCATCGTAAAAAATGCAAGAAAATAAAATAAGATGATTTTGGTATTTTTAGTGGTGCTTAGTAAAGCAACTATAACAATATAAATTAAAAGTAATATTATATGTTTTCATTACAGTATTTTGAAAATATTATTAATACTAGAATAAAACAAATGTTCTACAAAAGCTTGTGATATTAATAAATCAAGCACCATTTGCTGAATGCTCTTTGCTTCTAGACAGCATTGTAGTCATTGTCTCAAATGTCAATTAAGTAGAGTGTATACAAATTTTTACTAAGAAACCAATTATGTTGGAAATAAACTAGGTAATGCATGCTTGTTATACTACATAGATAACTATTAATTCAGCCAGACATCAAACATGAATTAACTAATGAATTCAGTATAAAACCTGCCAAGTTGGCAATTAGGTTATTACTGACATGTTTCCATATATCAGTAAGTTGGAGAATTGTAACAATTATTGTCCCAAACTTTTAAAATTGAATTCAGACTTAAATATTTAGGAGCAGATTTGTGTAGGATTATAAAAATCAGTAGAAATGAGTGTTCCCAAGTCTCTCTCTCTCTTAACATATTGTTTAGTAACCGACTTCTGTTTTAATTCTCAATTACTGCGGGAAAACCTTCTCTATTTTGGGTAGACTAAGGCTCTAATCTGTGAGTGCAGTAGTATGTCATTAGAAGTAACATTATTGTTTTGTCCCTTTAGCAAAATAAAAGTATTAGGTTTCCCCTATGCCTATGCTCTCTTTAGTACCAAGTTCTTGGCTATATTAGCAGTATACGATAGGCTCCATATCATGTAGTAGCTTTAAAAAGTAGTTATTAACTATTTATAGCTCCTTATCTAGGCATCATGCCCTGTGAAACTTCCCCCATGTATATCAGCATGCTAGCTAATGTTCTCATACTTCCGTCCTTTTTATTCTGCCAAATTGTTCAGATTTTATGGGTAGAACATCTATGTCATATAGAAAACAGTATGTCATAATAAATATCCTGGTCCTCTGGCCCTTACAATCTTTCTGCTCCTTTTTCCATTGTAGTCTCAGCTTTACTTATAAGTATTGGGTTGCAGATCTTCCAATTGGGTTGTACAGCTCATGGACATTTGTTCTCTGTATTTTGAACGAGTGTTAAGTTATGTAATTTTCTCAGTCTGAAACACAAAGAAGCTTCGAAGTGGTTTCCATGTATTCATTGATGAATGTTTAGGTTTAGTCTATATTTTTCTATTATAAATAATAAGACAATAAGAGGAACTGAATGTTTGTCTTTGACACACTGATTTTTACACTTTTGATCAAATATCCAAAATACACTTAGTATAGTGACATTCCCTGAGCATATAGAGCTGTGACTATGTGCACGAGACCCTTAAGGTTATTCCAGTTGCTTACTGATGCTCTTTCATGATGGAGATAGCAGTGGCAATGGTGGGAAAAGACATGGGATACTCTTGTGAGGTTCAAACCACTCTTGCCTATATTTCACATTCAGTTAAATATAATTCTTTCCTAATGGATTTTGGCCTTGAGTTACTAGAATACTTTGATGAGTTGAAAGCTAACTGAAGGGTTAGTTTATCTGTGCAGGTATAGGAAAATATGCATTCATGGTCCAGAAACAATTTTCCGTGTTGCAGCTACTTTGCGCTCACTTGTGAGTAACAGCTCACCAGTGCACCTTACATGATCCCCATATGCTCATTGTCTTCCCAAGTTGGACTTTGTTGAAATTGGATCTTATCCACATGTGGATGATGTCCAATTTGCAGTCAGTAGATGCTTGTTTGCATGTCTCTGGGAAAAATAAAATTGTTAGTTCATGGAACCTATTCATGTTTAATATTCTGAGAAATTTTCCAAAAACTTAGTTGTTTAAAAAATGCATGTGATGTTTTCATAGTGACTATACTCATTTGCATCTCTATCAAGACTTTCATTTGCACTGCCCATTTTGTTGTTGTTGTTTCTGGTTGGAAGGGCCACAGCAAAACTTAAGCTGCGGCAATTTAATGAGAACAATCAGACATTTATACCTTTATCAGAAACAATACGGTGGCAATAGCCAGGGGTCTTGATTCTTTTTGTGAACAAGTCACTCTCAGTAGTGTGACTTCTGTGAAGTAAAAACTATACCACTGTTTTAATTGTATTTTTGGTCATTATTGATATAAACACTTTTTTCTCTCACTTGATAAAAACTTATAGATCATTTGGGACAAAGTCATTTCAGATACATTTCCCATTTTAAACACATATTGTTTCTTGTGGTTAGATAACATCACTAGATATTCCCCAAAGTAAGATGCTGCCATATCAGGGGTATGGTTGAAAAATATTTTTTTAATTTTGTTTTGTATTTTAATTTCCTTGCATATAACTTCAAATTGTTGTCTCCTTTGTTCAGATGAAATTTCTGTTTGTTTTATTTGTCCCTACACCATACTGTAGGCTAGCCTGGAATTGTGTCAACACTGTCCTAAAATTGATTGCAATTCTTCTGACTAAGGACTGGGATTGCAGGCATGTACCACCATATGTAATTTTCATTTTTTTAATTTGGCATATTCCCATGTATTTGTTTTCTTAACATTTTTATAGTTCTCATTGTAGTAGTTTTGTTTACATTATATGCTTTTTAATTTAATTTTCATATGTGTATATGTTGGAAAATAAAAGCATGCTATTTTTTCCAAATAAACTTTCATTTTCCCAAAATTAAATATTGGAGAACCTATCTTTTTGCAGTTACTGGTTTTAAAAAGTTTTTGAAAATTATATGTGTGTATATTTTATGTGTCTAATTTTTATACCTATATTATGCTATTTTGATTACTATGTTGTGTTAGGTAATCATGATGGTTTCCCATCATAAGTACATAGGAAAGTGATATAGAGTCAAAATACTGAAAATGTTGGAATAAAATGTGGGGGCATAGCTGCTAAAATGTCAGAACAAGAATTTTTATGAAAGTTAGTAGCAGATCATTAAATTCCATAACACCTCTTGCCCTAAATTTAAATATTTTTAAAATAAAAGAATTAGTTTCTACCTTTTGTGTAAAGCAATGATATTTAGATAAATTAAAAATGTTTTAGTTTAATGATGAAATATATCATTACAGTTTTCTTGAATTGAGTCAAAATATTTTTTTAAAATTTTTTGTTTATTGAAAGATTCTTTGCTATCAGCAAACCATTGAACTGAGAATGGGACCTGCATTGGAGGAATTAGAGAAAGGATTGAAAAGGCAGAAGGGGCTTGCAAACACATAAGAACAACAATGCCAACCAACCAGAACTCCCAGGGACTAAAACACTACTCAAAGACTATACATGGACTAACCCATGGCTCCAGCTGCATATTTAACAGAGGATGGCCTTGTTGGTCACCAATGGAAGGAGAAACTCTTGGTTCCACCAAGGTTGGACCCCCAGTGTAGGGGAATGTCAGTGGGGTGGGAAGGGGGATGGATGAGGAGGGGAACACCCTTATAGAAGGGGAGGGGCATAGGATAGGGGGCTTATGTCCTCGAATCTGGGAAAGGGAATAACATTTGAAGTGTAAATAAAAAAAATCCCATTATAAAAAAAGGAACTAGATTCTTTTCTCATACAATATAACCTCATAACAATTTCCCCTTCCTCTACTTCTGTTACTTCTCCACCTCCTCTTACCTATACATCTACTCATTTTTGTTCTTTCATTAGAGACCAACGATTTCTAGGAGATAATAACCAAATATAAAATATAACATTTTATGAATAATATATAAATATAACAATTTGTTAAATTTGAAATTTAATAAGTTATAATAAAACCTTAACCTCCAAACAGTATAAGAGTACAACAGAAGGAAAAGAGCTCCAAAACTGTGCATAAAACTCAGACACCTGCTCTTTCTCACATTCAAGAGTCTCATACCAAGCTAAAAGCTAAGTATAACCACAGGTATGAATTGGTATGAATTACTGTAGGCTTTATTCTTGCTGCTCCGAGCTCTGTGTGTTCATATGAGCCTTGCTCAGTTGATTGAAAGGTTCTTGTATTTGTTCTGTGCTATGGCTTACATTTTCACTCTTCTTCCATGGGGTTCAAGGGCTCTGACAGGTATTGGATTGAGACATCTCATTTTTAGTTGTGTGTTCCAAAGTTTCTTTCTCTCTGGAATGTCTAGCTGTGGGTCTTTGCATTGGTTGCCTTCTGCTGTTGGGGGAAATCTCTTTGACGATTGTTGGATAAGGCATGGATTGATAAGTATAGCTTGTATATTGTTAGAAATCATTCATTTCCTTTTACCTTAGATATCTGGGTTCTTGATTGTCTAGTCCTTGGTTACTTAATGTGGAATATGAGTTCTGTCTTGTGGAGTGGGCCTTAAGTTAAATGATACATTGTCTAGACACTCGCAAACGTTCTGGGCCATCATTACCCTACCACAAATTTCAGGCATGCCAGATGGTATGCGAAAGGATTTAAGGATGGGCTAGTGATTTTGTTTCTCTCTTGATAGCCTGAAGAGACCCTTTATGTACAAAAGACACTAGAACGTAGGAGTAAAGGACTCCACATAGACTCCAGATTGGCTTCTTCCTAATCAATATGTTGTGTGGATATTGCTCTGTACAATGGATCTATGCAGTGGTTATGTGAAGAACAACTGATTATCTTATCAACACCATGGCTTGTGTGGGATTTCGATGAGAGCTCATTTGAAGGTACCATAGTCTCAGTTTTAGAGGATGTATTTGGTGATAAATAATAGCCTATTGGGACTTCGCCACCCCCTAATTGGGAAACTTAATTATTATCACTATCACATATTTTATGGAATTCCCACTGCTGTTAGTTCTCATGCCATCATATGAGGTTAAGAACTGTCATCTCAAGGTTTGTAAAGAATTGTCTTTGAATTTTTATGGGGATTGCATTGATTCTGTAGATTGTTTTTGGAAAGATGGATTTTTTCTATGTTAAACTTTCTGATCCATGAGTATAGGAGATTTTTCTTCTCATATATTTTTCAATTTATTTTTTCAAACACTTGAAGTTTTTCTTAAATCATACACATTGTTCTACTTACATGATCAAAGTGACCTCATGTTATTTTATATTATTTGAGGCTGTTGTAAAAGATGTTGTTTGCCAGATTTCTCTGTTGTCTGCTTGTTATTTGTATATACAAGCACTACTGGTTTTTGTTATTTAATCTGCTGACAGTGTTTATCACCTAGAGAATTTATCAGCTGATATTTTTGGGTCACATACATATACTATCATATAATTTGCAAATAATGACACTTTGACTTCCTCCTTTTCAATTTGTATCCCCTTAATATTTGGTTTTCTTATCGCTCTAGCTAAAATTTATGTACTATATTGAATAGGTATAGAGATAGTGGACAACTTTGCCTTGTTCCTTATTTTAATAAAATTACTTTGAGTTTCTCTCCGTTTAATTTGATGTTGATTATAGGCTTGCTCTAAATAGATTTTATTATTTTGAGGTACCTTCTTTGTAAGGGTGATTTCTTTATGACTTTTATCATGAAGAAAGTGGTCAACTGCCTTTTCTGAATCCAATGTGCTTTCTTCTCTCATTTTGTTTACATATTAGATTATGTTTATTGATTTTTCTATATTAAATTACCCCGTGTCTCTGGGATGAAGCCTATTTGATCACGGTAAATGATCCAATTTTATGTGTTCTTAGATTCTGAATCTTATTGAGAATTTTTGCCTTTTTGTTCATAACAATAATTTGTTGTAATTCCATTCTTATGGTCTTATGTGGTTTAAGTATTTTGCTAATCATTTTAATTTTTTTGGAAGGGGAGAAAAAATATCTACAAGCAAGTATCCAATGTCGACTTCTAAAAGCTACAACTACTGTACTTTTGAAAAATGTCCTTCTATAATATATATGAATTTTGAAATAAAATTCATATAAACCATGGAATGCATTTGCAAACTAGTGAGTACAGTACTTCTTTAATTATATGTTATGATTAATGAATTCATGGCTCATGAGAAAAACAATTTCCAAACGTGTTTCCCAGATGTAACTGCTCTTTCTTTCCCTTTCTTGTGGGTGTTGCCATGTTGTTCTGGTACACTGGGTGTTCCTTTACTTTTTCTCTGAGACTCTGCTCCCACACTCTTTGCCATGTAGCTGTTCGTCTTCTATGTAGCTGACTGAGCTTCTTGCCTCACTCAAACTGTATGGGTTTCTCTTTTCTTCTCTATCTTGTTTCTCTTAGCAGCTGCTGAAGTATACAATTTGTCTGCTTTGGGTTTTTTCTTTTAAATTCTAGTAAGAATTTCCATGATTTAAAAACAATAGTTTTTAAAGGTTTAAGTGCCACAATGTCAGTCCTCCTTAGGTTACTAGAACCTTGGAAGGAAGGGAAGCCCTTGGTCCTGCCAAAGCAGGACCCCAGTGAATGGGATTGTTGCAGGGAGGGTGGTAATGGGGGGTGGATGGGGAGGGGAATAACAATATAGGAGGTGAGAGGGAAGGGTTAGGAGGATTTGGCTTGGAAACTGGGAAAGTGAATAACATTTGAAATGTAAATAAGAAATACCCAATTTAATACAGATGGAAGAAAAAAAAGTAAAAAAATCACTATAGTCCTTGCTGAGGTATCCAAAGTCTGCCATAGACCTCAAAATGAGAAATGTGTCATAACTGTGAGCTCAAGTACTTCCTAATGTCTAGGCTTTGTCTTTACAACCACCTCAGAAACCACATCACACTCACTGTGCTCAGTACATGGCAAAGCATTATGATTAATTCTTACATTACTCATATCACTCTGACATATTTTTCTTTTGCCTATGAAAGTTTTTTTCAAGTTCAGTTTCTTATTTTGAGAGCAAGACAATCCAATTGCTTGTTTGTTGTTTTGTATCTTTCTTACCGGTTTCTAAAGTCTTGTAATGAAACCCTTTTGAAACTCAACTCATAAATGAGATTTTTTTAATTGCGTTGGTGGTTTTTGTCCTTTACAAGTATGTCCCTTTGAAATTTTGGCACTCATAAACAATGTGGGAAGTGATAATATCACTGTGGCTTCTAAAGGTAAGTTGGATACTTCCAAATCAACAGAAAAGGTTAGAATTCTAGGGTTTCAGATTAATATAGTAAAAATGGCCATTTAACCAAAAGCGATCTACAGATTCAATGCAATCCCCATCAAAATAACAATCCAAGTCCTCAGAGAGTTAAACAGAACAATTTGCAAATTCATCTGGAATAACAAAAAACCCAGGATGGCTAAAACTATCCTCAACAATAAAAGGACTTCTTGGGGAATCACTATCCCTGAACTCAAGCAGTATTACAGAGCAATAGTGATAAAAACTGCATGGTATTGGTACAGAGACAGACAGATAGACCAATGGAATAGAATTGAAGACCCAGAAATGAACCCCACACCTATGGTCACTTGATTTTTGACAAAGGGCCAAAACCATCAATGGAAAAAATAGCATTTTCAGCAAATGGTTTTGGAGGTCAACATGTAGAAGAATGCAGATCGATCCATGCTTATCACCCTGTACAAAGCTTAAGTCCAAGTGGATCAAGGACCTCCACATGAAACCAGATACACTCAAACTAATAGAATAAAAACTAGGGCAGCAACTCGAACACATGGGCACTGGAGAAAATTTCCTGAACAAAACACCAATGTCTTATGCTCTAAGATCAAGAATCGACAAATGGGATCTCATAAAACTGCAAAGCTTCTGTAAGGCAAAGGACACTGTGGTTAGGACAAACGGCAACCAACAGATTGGAAAGATCTTTACCAATCCTACAACAGATAGAGGGCTTATATCAAAATATAAAGAACTCAAGAAGTTAGACCAGGGAGACAAAAACCCTATTAAAAATGTGGTTCAGAGCTAAACAAACAATTCACAGCTGAGGAATGCCGAATGGCTGAGAAACACCTAAAGAAATGTTCAACATCTTTAGTCATCAGGGAAATGCAAATCAAAACAACCCTGAGATTTCACCTCACACCAGTGAGAATGGCTAAGATCAAAAACTCAGGTGACAGCAAATGCTGGCGAGGATGCGGAGAAAGAGGAACACTCCTCCATTGTTGGTGGGGTTGCAGACTGGTACAACCATTCTGGAAATCAGTCTGGAGGTTACTCAGAAAATTGGACATTGAACTGCCTGAGGATCCAGCTATACCTCTCTTGGGCATATACCCAAAAGATGCCCCAACATATAAAAAAGACACATGCTCCACTATGTTCATCGCAGCCTTATTTATAATAGCCAGAAGCTGGAAAGAACCCAGATGCCTTTCAACAGAGGAATGGATACAGAAAAGTGGTACATCTACACAATGGAATATTACTCAGCCATCAAAACAATGACTTTATGAAAAGGCAAATAATTTGGACAGAAAATATCATCTAGAGTGACTAGCAATCACAACATGGTAACAGAAAAGGCCCAAAATTCAATTACCCTAGATTAGAACAAATGAAGCTCAAGACGGATGATCAAAATGTGAATCTTCTCCTTCTTTAAAAGAACAAGAATACCCCTTGGCAGGGAGAGAGGCAAAATTAAAACAGAGAACTGAAAGGAACACCCATTCAGAGCCTGCCCCACATGGCCCATAATGCAATTGACAAGATGGATGAAGCAAAGTACAGACCAAACAGGAGCCGGATGCAGATCCCTGAGAGACACAGCCAGAATACAGCAAATACAGAGGCGGAATGCCAGCAGCAAACCACTGAACAAACCCCCGTTTTGGAAAAGGGCTTGAGACCCCATATGTACAACAATGCCAAGCAACCAGAGCTTAGGACTAAGCCTACAACCTAAAGACTTACATGGACTGACCCTGGACTCTGACCTCTAGCAATGAATATATACCAGTGGAAGGGGAAGTCCTGGGTCCTGCTAAGACTTGAACTAGATTGTTGGGGGAGGGGCGGTTTGGGGAGGGGAACACACCCATAAGAAGGAAAGGGGGGAGGGATGTTTGCCAAAGAAAAGGAATCTAAAATGTATATAGAAATACTCAAGTTAATAAAAAAAATAAAATAAAATAAAAAAAAAAAGAATTCTAGGGTTTCTATTTACATATTACTGTTATAATGCATGAAGACATAGAAAATGATGGCTTCTAAGTACAAAGTTTTGGAAAATTTCTCTTAACAGTAACAATTTTAGATATATTTTTTCATTTTTCATTATTTTGCATAAAACAATGACAATAAAATTTTATATATTCATTTTCACTAAAAGATGATCATTATATAATATCATTTATTAAGATTTGAAGCAAAAGCTATTCCTTCATGAGTATATCTACATTTTCTAATTATTGAGGACCAGAAGAACGCTATTACACAATTTATTTTCAAAATAGAAAATCTCCTTGGGCATCAACTTTCCTAAACCTAACTATTCAAGATGATTGAAGTCTCTAAATAGCATCATTCTGGCTGATTAGATATAGTCCAATTATATTGACTATTATATTCAAAAGTTTTATTATTTATATTTGTATTGTGGAAATGCATCTAGTATATGCTAAAATTCCCTTCTTAAAACATTCCAGAAGTAGGTATCTTATGTCATAAAATTTACCTGATTCTATTTTATAGATAGATAGATATAGATATATACATATATATGAATATATGTATGTATAGAAATGTAAATTAATTTGTACATTCATTTTTAAAGTAATAATTTTTCTCTATTCCCTAGCTAGCTCCCAATGAATGAGACAATGACAATTAGATTCATTTTATGAAGATTTAGTGTACAATAAGTTGACAGTCATTTATCTGTTCTAATCCTCTATGTTAATCTGAGTACTTTCCAGCCAAAATCTGAGAGGTACATGGATTTTAGTGCTGGTTTAGCATTCTGACCTTCAGGTGTTTTTCCATAATGTCTCTCCTAGACTTTTATCACCCAATGAATATGCTATTTCCCCCTCTCTCTTTCCTTTTCTTGGATGGCAGAAGCCTAGCCATATTCTCTCTTTTGTCTAGACAATGGATGATCAGATTTTATTGACAAGTCATAGAATAAATGGGGATCAATGTTTATGCAAACTTTAGATGAAAGATTCTTAGAATAAGCATTATAATGCCATATTCAGATTGAAAACTCCTATAAATAGCTTCTATACCTCTTTGATGAACATGGATTTAAAATTCAATAAGAAATTAAGAGCTTCGTTAAAAAGGAAAGAAATGTTCACGGATAATTCTTATAAATTGCCCCATTAATACTAGGTATATATGCGATCTCCATGGAACTGTAGGAAAAGGTAGCAATGTCCCACATGGCATGCAGACTAAACTCCTGTCCTGAACGGCTGAGTCACATCATCAGCACAATGCTTTATAATTTAACTTTTTATATCTTTTTCCTTTGAATTGTCATCCTATCCTGGCTTTCTTGAATGCATCTTTGTTAAGATATTTGCTATCAGTGACTTAGCAACACAATAAGGCAAAACATAAACAAGTAACTAAAAACATGCCTGCACATTAAAATATATAAAATGTGCATAAATAAAATTAACACATTTTCTCTGTGTATGGTCTTGATGCCTGTGGTACATAAGGGATGGGATAGGCTTCATGGATCAAAAAGAAGCAGACTAGTAAAGGAATAGAGAAAATACAAGAGCAAATTTGTGATCAAATTCTAATATTTTTCAAAAAATCATTATGCACACACAACACCATAACGATAGCAGGCAGTGGAAGAATAATCATCCTTCATTGTCTGGCCAATGGTTATACCACACAGAGAATGAATAGTAAGGGAGACTAGTGACTGAGAAGACAGATGTTGTCATGGGAATAGATGGAGTTTCTCACAGGCAATTCATTTCTAATACTAAAATTATACTGAATCGGAATAGTCTAATTTGGGTCTTGGGGCATCGTCTCTTTCCTCACTATTTGCATTAATTTTGGCTATCATGAGTGATTCCGTTGTTAGAAGATCCTGTCCAAAACTCTGTGGAATATATACTTGGAAAATGTTTACTTGTCTACTGATCAATAGAAATGAAGCAGAAAATATTAACTATTCACTCAGTAAAAAAAGGAATTATTATTCTGTAAAATAGTAACATTTAAAAATTTTAGACAGAAAATTAAAAATCATATATATTTATTATATATATATATATATATATATATATATATATATATATATATATGGAGAACCTAATTCAGACACATATTTGGGGACTAATGCTGATACATGAAAATTGCAAAAAAATTAAAAGAACCCTTTAAGTATGATATATAAATAATTAAACCTTTATAATGTCTAGGCTTGTGTTTTCAAGGCCCTCCTATAACATGTTCAAAATGTAATTCACCAATAACAGACTGTTATGTGGAGGGACATGACATAAAAACCAATCATACAATCTCCAATGGGTGAAGCTTATGCTGTTTTTAAAATAGAACTCATACTGCATTCTCATAGACAATGAAGAGATGGCAATGTTTGGTTAATTTTAGCTAGTATTAACTTGGAACATTAAAATTCCATTTTGAAAAAAAAATAGATTTCAGTTCTTTAGTCTCTAGAGTCTGTCTACCCAATCTCAACAGAATATTATCCACACTAAGTTTGTTTGCTTGTTCTCAGCATATATTTATCTATAACTGCTAAAAAAAATTACCATGGTATGTAAGTTTGAACTTTGTACAGTAAGTTTCTTGTACAGTCAAAAACCACCAATTACCTGAAGAGTTTATGAATAGAAATGTAGTTTGGCTCATTTGTATTATATTGTTGATATGAATTTTCAAAATTTTGCTAAATTAACATTTAGTAATAGTTAAAACCTCTCCTTTAAAACCAAGACTATTTTCAGCAACTTACCTGTTACTATTCAAATTGCTTAGCTCCTTTTCATAATATGGAGTGCATGTGTGTATGTTTGTGTGAGTAAGTGTGTGTTTTAAGCATAAACTCGTTATTTCTGTACCACATTGTTTCAAATATCACCTTACTAAAAAAATGAATAACAACTAAGCAGTTTAGTTGCATACAATGACCAAATATTGCTGTTTTAATCAACTATAAATGAGGCTTAGTGATATATTGACACATATCTAAGAACTATATGAGCCTACAAATTGCTATCACTCATTTTTCTGTTCACTCACTTAAACATATTGAAAGTTTTGTCCTCTATTTTTCTAGTGAGAGCTTGGTCAAAAAAATAAGAATCCAGTATTGACAGTATAGCAGAAGCCAGAGACCTTAAAGCAAACTAATGACTCATCTACAATGAACATTTGCAAGAAAAGAAGTGAACAAGATATTAGACTTCAGAAAACCAAATAACCCTATTAAAAATGGGGTACAGTGCTCAAAAACATGAATTCACAACTGAGGAATAGTGAATGGCTGAGAAGCACTGGAAGATAAGTTCAACATACTTTGTCATCAAGGAAATGCAAATCAAAACAACCCTGTCATTCCACCTCCCACCAGTCAGAATGTTTAAGATCAAAAACTCAGGTGAGAGCAGATGTGGGTGAGTAGAGAAAGAGAAACACTCCTCCATTGTTGGTGGGATTGCAGGCTGGCACAATCACTGTGGAAATCTGTCTGGGGATTCCTCATAAAATTGGACATGGTACTACCTGAGAACCCAGTTTTACCAGTCCTGGGCATATACCCAAAAGATGCTCCAACATATAACAAGGACACATGCTCTACTATGTTCATAGCAGCCTTTCTTTTTTATAATAGCCAGAATGTGGAAAGAACCAGATGTTCTTCAATGGAGGAATGGATATTGGAAATGTGGTACATTTACAAAATGGTTTACTACACAGCTATTAAAAACAATGACTTCATGAAATCTTTAGGCAAATGGATAGAATGAAGAATATCACCCTGAGTGAGGTAACCCAATCACAAAGAACACACATGGTATGCACTCAATAATAAGTAGATATTAGCTCCAAATGTCAGAATATCCAAGGTACAATTCACAGACCATATGAAGCTAAAGAAAAAGGAAGATGAAAATGGGGATGCTTCAGTCCTTCTTGGAAGAGGGAACAAAGTATTCAAGGAGGAAAATATGGAGAAGAAGTGTGGAGCAGAGAAAGGCTACCCAGAGAATGGGTGACCTAAAGATCAATCCCATATAAACACACCAAACACACAAAAACATTATTGGGGATGCCAAGTGCTTGCTGACAGGAGCCTGCTATAGCTGTTTCCTGAGAGACTCTGCCAGAATCTGACAAATTTGAGGTGGATGCTCAAAGCCAATTACTGAATTAAGCATAAGGTAGGAGTTAGGGATGACAGAAGGAGCTGAAGAGGTTTGCAACCTCATAGGAAGAACAGCAATATCAAACAACCAGAACCTCCGCTCAGTGCTCCCAGGAACTAAACCACCAACCAAAGAGCACATGTAGAGGGATCCATAAATCCCCGCAGTGTATGGCTTTTTTTTTTTTAAACAATGGGAGGAGAGACCCTTGGTCCTGTGAAGACTCTATCTGAGTGTAGGGAAAAGCCAGGGTAGGGAAGCAGGAATGTAGGGTGGATGTGAGAGCACCTTCGTAGGAGCAGGGGGAGGGGGTATGGAATAGGGGTTTCCAGAAGGGAAATACCTGGTAAGGAGATACCATTTGAAATGTAAATAAATAAAATAGCCAATTAAAAAAAGAAAAAGGAAAAAAAGAAGTGTGGACAAAAGGGTATACTGTGGGACACACTGTGACACACTACAGCTTGCACAGTGCAATTCATTTTTCTTTCTCTCTTTTTTCTTTCCCTTTGGGTTGAGGGTGGTTACAATGTCATAAGATGTGTACAAAGGAACCGAAAGATAAGAGGGATTGGGGTGCGTGATGTGAAGCTCATGAAAAAGTAATAAAAAGGTAAATAATAATAAAAATCTTTTACAAAGCACTAATGATACAAGAATATATACATCAGAGATCAAAGGATTTATTTTTGTAAAATGTTAAAAGAACAATGAATGTACTGAGGTGTATGTTTGCTTGCTTTGTTGTATTTGTGGTTGAGACAGGATAAATAATAAATATCAGTGTTTTATTTAGTGAGTATTGTCATTGTCAGCCATGGACTGAAGCCTTGGTAAAATAACTCCCTTATTAGAAAAGTCTAAAACTCAAGTCCAAGCATGTCAAGGACCTCCACATAAAACCAGACACAGTCAAACTAATAGAAGAAAAAGTGGGGAAGAACCTTGAACTGGAGAAAATTTCCTAAACAGAGCACCAGTGGCTTATGGTCTAAGATCAAGAATTGACAAATGGAACTTCATAAAATTGCAAAGCTTCTGTAAGGCCAATTAGGACAAACTGGCAACCAACACATTGGGAAAAGATCTTTTCCAATCCTATATCAGATAGAGGGCTAATATCCAAAATACACAAAGAGCTCAAGAAGCTAGACACCAGGGAGTCAAATAACCCTATTAAAAATGAGGTACAGAGCTAAACAAAGATTCTCAGCTGAGAAATACAAATGACTGTGAAGTACTGAGAGAAATATTCCACATCCTTAGTCATCAGGGAAATGCAAATCAAAACAACCCTGTCATTCCACCTCGTATCATTCAGAATGGATAAGATTAAAACCTCAGGTGACAACAAATGCTGGTGAGGATGTGGAGAAAGAGAAACCCTCATCCATTGTTGGTGGGATTGCAAGCTGGTACAACCATTCTGGAAATCAGTCTGGAGGTTCATCAGAAAATTGGACATAGTACTACCTGAGGACCCAGCTAAACCTCTCCTGAGCATATACTCAAAAAATGCTCCAACGTATAACAAGGGTACATGCTCCACTATGTTCATACCAGCCTTATTTATACTATTCTGAATCTGGAAAGAACCCAGACATCCTTCAAGAGAAGAATTGATATATAAAATGTGGTACATGTGCACAGTGGAATACTACTTAGCTATTAAAAACAATGATATCATGAAATTTATAGGCAGATGGATGGAACTAAAAAATATCATCCCAAGGGAGGCAACGTAATCACAAAAATCACACACATGGTATGCCCTCACTGATAAGTGGATATTAGTGCAAACTCTGATTATCCAAGATACAATCCATAGAACACATGAAGCTTAAGAAGAAGGACAAGCAAAGTACAGATACTTCAGTCCTTCTTAGAATGTGGAACAAAAATATTCATAGGAGGAGATGTAGATACAAAATCTGGAGCAAGGACTGAAGGAATGGATATTCATGGATAATTTCATGGATCCAGCCTATATACATATTGCCACTAAACCCAAACAATATCGCTGATGCAAAAAATTGTCTGCTGACAGGAGCCTGATATAGCAGTCTCCTCAGAGACTCTACTAGAGCATGACATGCACAGATGCGAATGGTTGCAGCCAGTCATTGAACTGAGAACAGGGTCGCCACTAGAGGAATTAGAGAGAGGATTGAAGGAGCTAAAGGAGTTTGAAACCACATAAGAACAACAATACCAGGGACTAAACCACTATCCAATGAGTATGCATGGACAGATCCATGGCTCCAGCTGCATATGTAGCAGAGGATGGCCTTGTTGGGCACCAAATAAGTTGAAACCCTTGGTCCTTGCCAAACTAGATACCCCAGGGTAGGAAAATTTCAAGGTGGGGAAGCAGGAAGGGTTGTGTGGTTGGATGGTGAACGGGGGATGACATTTGAAGTGTAAATAAAAAAAATCCAATTTAAAAATGCTAAATCAAAAAGAGAGAGAAGACGAAAAGTAAAATGGAAAAATAGTAAGTTTTTCATATTGTACATAACCAAGGGACCTATGACTAAAGTAATGCATTCTTTTCCAAGATTCATGATGCTAAGTGATGATATTACACACTTTTATGAGATTCATGACCTCACCTATCATATGAAGTGGTACACTTTGAGTACCAGACACCAGTTTCCTAAGGTTGAGAGAGCCTTAGGCATACATAGCTATTGGTTACCACTGATGTGTGAGTGCCAACTATTATAATTTCATATATATCTTGACATGCTCTTAAATGGCATTGTTCATAGTTATTCCAGCTTTGTGAGACAGCATAATTGCTTCTTCCCTGGCCAGGTTGCATAATTTTATGTAGACCATGGAAGCAGGATGGTAGGAAATAGGTTTTTTCTTTTTATTGAATACTTTCTTTATTTACATTTCAAATGTTATCCCCTGTCCTGGTTCCTACTATGGAAACTCCCTATCTCATCCCCTCTCCCCTGCTTCTATGAGGGTACTCCCCTACCCACCTACAAACTTCCTCACTCTTACCTGCCCTGGCATTCCCCTACACTTGGGCAGCAAGCCTCCATATGACCAGTTGCCTCTCCTCCCGTTGTTGTCCAACAAGTCCACCCTCTGCTATATATATATGCTGCTGGAGCCACTACTCATTCCATGTGTCCTCTTCGGTTGGTGGTTTAGTCCCTGGGAGCTCTTGGATGTCTGATTGCCTGATATTGTTCTTCATATGTGGTTACAAACCCCTTCAGCTCCTTCATTCTTTTCTCTAATTCCTCCATTGGGGACCCCATTTCCAGTCCAATGTTTGGCTGCTTGTCAGGATCTGGCAGAGCCACTCAGGAGACAGCTACATCAGGTTCCTGTCAGCATGCATTTCTTAGCATCTGCAATAGTGTCTGGGTTCTGAGAATGTATATGAGATGGATCCCCAAGTGAGGCTGTCTCTGGATGTCCTTTCTTTCAGTCTCTGCTGCACACTTTGTCTCCATATCTCCTCCTATGAGTATTTTTGTTCCCCCTTCTAAGAAGGACTGAAGCATGCAGGCTTTGTTCTCCCTTCTTGAGCTTCATGTGGTCTGTATATTGTATCTTGGGTATTTCAAGTTTTGGACCTAATATCCACTTATCCTTATTTACATAGCATGTGTATGTGATTGAGTTGCCTCATTCAGGATGATATTTTCTAGTTCCATCAATTTGCCTAAGAATTTAAAGAAGTCATTGTTTTTAATAGCTGAGTAGTAGATCTCCATAGTGTAGATCTACCACATTTTCTGTATCCATTCCTCTGTTGAAGGATATTTTAATTAGCTTTATACCTTCTCTGTTTTATACAAAATAGGGAGTCCTTAAATCCTGTTTTATCCTAAGTTGAAATGTAGCATATTATTTGTCTTTGGAAACTGTCTCCACTAACACTGTTTTCTAATGTCTCTCTTTCTGTTTTATTTTATGATAACAAGAGCATATTTCTTCCACTTTTTTGTTAAGTATAGAATTCCTGTAGATTTACAAAAGATATACATAATTGTGTTTATTCTAAGTATTCCTTGAGCCTTAATAACTTTCTTATCACTAGAAACTGAATATTGACCTTTAACAACTGTAGGGCTCTCACAGAGATCTCTGCTTGGCTAGGTGCTCAGGTAGGAGACTGACAGCAGGAGGCTGAGGGGTGCAGGAGAGCTTCTGGTGATGATTTTGGGAGTTCACAGTACTTCTCCAACTGGTGGTGTTACAGGTCTTAGGACAGAAGCTCTCAAACGATGGAATAATTTCTGTACACTTTTAATCCTGAACACAACTCTTAAATACAGTTTTTGTTTGGGTCAGTGTCTGACAGCAGGTACTTCCTATTGGTTTGGCCTGAGAGCTTGGGAAAACCTCATATACATATTTTAGGGCATGGTCCTGTTTCTATTACTGATCTGTCTTGAGCCTATGTGAACTGTGGCCATATCCTCACCTGTGAAAGAGGGGTTTGGGGCATTGTCCTCTGTGACTGATCTGTCTTGATCCTCTGTAACCTGTCCTCTCCTGTGGAGGAGTGACTTGGGGCATTGCATACATGAATGGTGTGTCTCAAACCTCTCTTCAGGAGTCTGTGGGGAGTTGTAGCTAGTGAGGCCTTGATCGAGGAGACTAGGAATGTGCCCGCCAGCCCTGTTAGGGTTTCCAGGGACTCAATATCTTTACAAGTACCTTTTACAGCCCGCCGCCCCACAAACAACAACAACAACAGCACCATAACAAATTTTCAGGAGATATCTATGTATTAATTTGAGCATTGCTTTGCATAACATAGTTATCTTTCTAAAAAAGTCCCAGAGATTTTTTTGTTACATAAGAGTCTTAAAGCTGTTTACATTATTATAAGCCGTAAAATATTTTTTTTAATATTTTGGCAATGTTTTTTCAGCCTTAAGGAACACAAAGAATGCTTTTTAGCACTGCCACCCTTTCAATAAATTATTTTGAGTAAATTAGTTGACTTAATAGACAAAATCTACATAAGACTCTGTTTCTTGGTTATCAAATTTCAGTGAGATTTATTATAGATCCTAGTTGAATTTCATCTTATTTTGACATTGACTCACCTAGAGTTTTGTATAATTCTCTAATATGATCACAAAACAAACAAAAATAAAAACAAAATAAAAAAAAACCTTCAATCAGAATCCAAGATCCAAACCAACAAGGACAAAAAGAAGCAACATATTTACACTATTTATCTTGATTTTACACATGGCTGTACGAAGACTAAGGAGCATGAATGCTCTGCACTTCTTTGTTCACTGGGGAACACATAAATGGTATATTGACTATGGAGGAGCTTAAATCTAGAAAGAACTTCAGTTCTGAACAATCATGTTAGAATTAAGAAAATATGTATGTATAAACCCCTACTTGTTACACATATGAAACACAGAGCATTATGGTTCTCAAAGCCTTCTAACTAGCCAAGCTGATGATAATAGAATACAACAATGGTGTGCCGTGTTTTCACTGTGATAGAGTGTTTTATGTGGGGTACCAGGGACAGTTAGGTACTGAGTATTTAAATTTTAATGATATGACCATGTTCCTAGGTTATTCATCTATCTGGTTTATACTTGTTGTCATTGTTTTGATTTGGGGAACTGAAAAATAACATTAATCACTGTTCCTTCAGATTTAACTAAATTGTTTGATTAGCACTTGCAATGTTTTCAAACTGCTACCCCGATCTATTAAATTTAATTCATTCTTATGCATAATATTCAATTCTTCATTACCTTCCAGTCATTGTTCTTTTTCTCTTTTAAGCAGTTGTACCTTTTACTCTGACTCTGACCTCTGGGATCCTTTAAAGGAGTGGCATGGTTAAATAATGTGGCTGTAATGCTTTCTCATATGGTGTTTCTCAGTTACTCCAGTACTTCATAGAACCATTTTTAGGTTTTTTTTTCATACACCTTTCTTTGTTTGAATCATGTATTTTGAATTTTGAACAAATAATTTGGGGCTGGAATATTTCTTAAATGTACCCGTTTTTAAACCTCATATTTATTTATGAACAGATTTTTAAACCTAAACAAACCATACTTAGAAAAATGAAACTGAAAATAAATATTAAAATGTAAATGAAATATCTATGAGTAAAGATCTATTGCCTTTTTTTCTAGGACACTCACTTGCAGAATAATAAATCTAAAATATATGTCAGTATGCTTGGGAAATGATCAAGTGTGTCCTTAATAAGGTGGGTATAGAGACAATCCTGAGAGCTCAGAGGAGACAACTATTTGTGCCCACATTCCTGACCCAAGAGGAATCCACCTAGTATGCTTGGTGCCTTCTGGGCACAGGAAACTAGGATCAATAAGCAGCAGGACACTTCCGGTTTCTATAGCCAAAAGTCAGTAGAGAGGCACTCCAAGACACCTGAGAGCAGAAATAAGACCAACTCTTCTGATCCAAGTGATCCATCAGGAGGCTTCAGGACACAGAAACCCAGTAGCAGCTCTCTGTTCTCAGAACTGGATGAAAGAAAACAGGTCTACAGGAGTGCTGATACACAAGCTTATAGGAAGATCAAGCTGCTATCAGAGACAGCAAGAAAAGCTAACAAAAGAGACAACCTGATGGCGAGAGGCAAATGCAGGAAACTAAGGAACAGAAACCAAGACTACTTGGCATCATCAGAACCCAGTTCTCCCATCAAAGCAAATACTGAATATCCCAGCACACCAGAAAAAGTAAGATTTGGATTTAAAATTATATCTCATAATGATGATAGAGGATTTTAAGGACATAAATAACTCCTTTGAAGAAATATAGGACAACACGGGTAAAATAGTAGAAGCCCTTGAAGAGGAAACACAAAATTATCCATTAAAGAATTACAGGGAAATACAACCAAAAAGGTGAATGAATTTAACAAAATCATCCAGGATTTGAAAATGGAAATAGAACCAATAAAGGAAGACAACACTGGAGATAGAAAACTGGAAAAGAGATCAGGAGTTATATTCAAGAAAACTGGAAAATCTGGATGAAGTGGACAATTTTATTGACAGATACCAGATTCCAAAGTAAAATCAGGATCAGATAAACCACCTAAACTGTCCCATAACTCTTAAAGAAATAGAAGCAGTTATTAAAAGTCTTCTAACCTCAAAAAGCCCAGGAGCAGACAGGTTTAGTGCAGAATTCTATCATAGCATCATAGAAGACCTTCTACCAATATTTCCCAAACTATTCCTCGAAAAGGAAACAGAAGGAGCGCTACCCAATTTCTTCTATAAAGCTACAGTTATGCTGGTAGCTAAACCACACCAAGACCCAACAAGGAAAGAGAACTTCAGACCAATTTCCCTTATGAATATCGATGCATAGATACTCAATAAAATTCTTGCAAACCGAAGTGAAGCTCAATGAGTAGGACTATCAAAGTGCAGATGCTTCAGTCCTTCTTAAAAGGGGGAAAATATTCATAGTAGGGGATATGGACACAAAGTTTGTAGCCAAGACTGAAGGAATGGCCACTGAAAGCCTGTCCCACCTGGGTATACAGCCCATATATATACCAAAACTAGATGATATTGGTGAAGCCAAGAAGTACATGCTGACAGGGGCCTGATACAGCTGTCTCCTGAGAGACTCAGCAAGAGAATGCCAAATACAGAGGCTAGTACTAGCAGCCAACCCTTGAACTGAGAATGGGGTTCTTGTTGGAGGAATTGGAGAAAGGATTTAAGGAGCTGAAGGGGCTTGCAATCCCATAAGAACAACAATACCAACCAACCAGAGCTCCCAGGGACTAAACCACTACAAAAGTACTACACATGGACAGACCCATGGTTCCAGCTGCATAGGTATCAGAAGATGGCCTTGTTGGGCACCAATGGGAGGAGAAGCCCTTGGTCCTGCCAAGGCTGGAAACCCCAGTGTAGGGAAATGTCAGGGGAAGTGCAGAAGGTGGGGTGGTTGGGGAACGGAAACACTCTTATGGAAGAAAGGGAGGGGGGGTGGGATAGGGGACTTATGACTTTGGAACCTGGAATGGGTATTTTATTTACATTTGAAATATAAATACAAAATATCTAATAATAAAAATAAAATAAATGAATTTTACTTTATTGAAGTAAATTTTGAATTTACAAAATAAAGTAGGCATAATCTCATTCCCTGGATCCTGAAAAGATTAAAGTATTTGATATTTCTTTGGTTTCTACTTCATTTTATGCTTTGAAATACTTAGACTCAAGTATGTGGAGTTGTACTGGAAAGTTTTTATGTTAGCATGACACAAACTAAAGTCGCCTAAGAGAAGGAAACTTCAATAAGAAAATGTCTTCATAAGACATTCGGGAGCTGGCAAATATATAGGGCATTTCCTTGATTATGATTGACTGACAAGGACCCAGCCCATTGTGGGTAGTGCCATCATGGGGCAGTGTTCCTGGGTTCTAAAAGGGTATAGGATGAGCAATTTATGGTGAGCAAACTACTAAGCCGCACCTTTCACAGCCTCTGTGCCAGGTCTGTTGGTGTCAGCTGTGCCTTGAGGCTGTCTGCCTTAGTGTGTGTCCCCATTTTCTTCTATAAATAACTATGATATGGAGACACAAGACAAGTAAAAACTTTCCTCTCCATTATACTTTTGGGTCTTTGTCTTTCATTTCATCAGTAGAAATCTTGAGCAATTAAGAAAGAGGTATTTGTTGAGCTAAAATCATTCAAATACATTTCTATAATGTAATGCAAATGAGCACAAATATTATTTTTAATGAATACTTTGTTCTCCCTTCTAAGAAGGACTGACCATGCTTTGGTCTTCTTCTTGAGCTTGATGTGGTCTGTGAATCTTATCTTGGGTATTTGGGCTTTCGGAATAATATCCACTTATCCTTGAGCGAATAACTTGTGTGTTCTTTTGTGATTCATTTACCTCACTTAGAATTACATTTTCTAGTTCTATTCATTTTCCTATGAATTTCATGAAGTCATTGTTTTAATAGCTGTGTAAATAAACCAAATTTTCTATATCCGTTCCTCTGTTAAACAACATCTGGGTTTTTCTAGCCTCTGGGTTTTATAAAAAATGCTTCTATGAACATAGTATAGCATTTTTACTTGTTATATGTTGCAGGGTATATTCCCAGTGATGGTATAGCTGAGTCCTCAAATAGGATTATATCTAATTTTCTGACAAAATGTCAGACTGGTTTCCAGAGTGGTTGTACCAGTTTGCAATCCCACCAACAATAGAGAAATGTTCCTCTTTCTCCACATCCTTGCCAACATCTTTTGTCCATTTAATTTGATGACTGCTACTGATTTATATTATATTGCTTTTACTGTGTTGAGGTATAAGCCTTGAATTCCTGATCACTCCAAGACATTTACCATGAAGGGATTTTGAATTTTGTCAAACGCTTACTAACATCTAATGAGATGATTTTTTTCTTTAAGGTTATTTATATAGTGGATTACATTGATGGATTTCTGCATATTGAACCATCCCTGCATCCTTCAGATGAAACCTACTAGATCATAATGGATGATCATTTTGATGTGTTCTTGGATTCCATTTGTGAGAATTTTACGGAACATTTCTGCATTGATATTCATATGGGAAATTGCTCTGAAGTTCTCTTTCTTTGTTGGGTTTTTGTGTGGTTTAGATATAAGCATAATTTTGGCTTCATATAGCATATTGTGTAATGTTCTTTCTGTTTCTATTTTGTTTAACAGTTTGAAGAGTATTAGTATTAGTTCTTCTTCGAAGATTTGATAGAATTCTGCATTAAACCCACCTGGTTCTGGGCTTTTTGGAGGTGAGAGATTTTAATGAATGCTTCTATTTTTAGGGATTATGGGACTGTTGAAATTGTTTATCTGATCCCTATTTGATACTTTGTATCTGTCTAGAAAATTGTCCATTTTATCCAGATTTTCCAGTTTTGCTGAATTAAGGTTTTTGTAGTAGGATGTGATGACTTTTTAATTTCAATTTTCAATTTTTAATTTTTAATTTTCAATTTGTGTTGTTCTGTCTCTCTTTTTCTTTCTGATTTTTAAAATTTAGATACAATCTCTGTGCCCTCTGGTTAGTCTGGTTAAGGGCTTATCTCTCTTGTTGATTTTCTCAAAGAACCACCTCCAGGTTAGTTCTTTTTGTTTGAACTTGGTTGATTTAAGCACTGAGTTTGATTATTTCTTGACTTCTCCTCCTCTTGGGTGTATTTGTTTCTTTTGTTCTAGAGCTTTCAAATGTGCTGTCAAGGTGCTAGTGTATGCTCTCTCCATTTTCTTTTTGGAGGCACTCATAGCTATGAGATCTCCTCTTATCACTCCTTTCATTGTGTACCATATGTTTGGTTATGTCGTTCTTTCATTTCATTTAATTTTTAAAATACTTTAATGTATTTCTTCCTTGACCAACTTATTGAGTAGAGCATTGTTCAGCTTCCAAGTGTATGTGGGTTTTTTGTTGTTTTATTTGTAATTGAAAACCAGCCTTAGTTCGTGGTGATCTGATAGGATTCATGGGATTACTTATATCTTCTTGTGTCTGTTGAGTCTTTTTTTTTCCTGAATGATTCTATGGTCAATTTTAGAGAAGGTACCATGAGGTACTAAGAAGAAGGTATTTATTTTTGTTTTAGAATGAAATGTTGTAAATTATGTGTTAAATTCATTTGGTTTATAACTTTTGTTAGTGTCACTGTGTCTCTGTTTGGTTTCTGTTTCTGTTATCTATCCATTGCTGAGAGTGGTTTGTTGAAGTTTTCCACTATCATTGTGTGAGGTATAATATGTGTTTGAGCTTTATTAATGTTTCTTTTATGAATGCGGGTGCCATTTCTTTTAAAGCATAGATGTTCAGAATTGAGAGTTCATCTTGGTAGATTTTTTTTTCTTTGATATGTATAAAGTGTCCTTCCTCAACTTTTTTGATAACTTTTGGTTGAAAGTCAATTTTATTCTGAATTAGAATAGCTATTCCAGCTTGTTTGTTTGAACCATTTGCTTGGAAAATTGTTTTCCAGCCGTTTACTTTGAGGTCATGTTTGTCTTTGTCATTGAGGTGCATTTCTTGTATGCAATCAAATGCTGGGTCCTGCTTATATAGTCAGTTTGTCAGTCTATGTCTTTTTATTGGGGAATTGAGGCCATTGTTTTGAAGAAATATTGTGGAAAAGTGATTGTTGGTTCCTGTTATTTTTGTTGTTAGTGTTGAAATTGTTTCCGTGACTCTCTTCTTGTGGGTTTGGTTCAAGATTACTTTTTCTAGGGTATAATTTCCCTCCTTGTGTTGGAGTTTTCCATCTATTATCCTTTGTAGGTCTGGATTTGTGGACAGATATTGTATTAAGTTGATTTTGTCATGGAATGTCTTGGGTTCTCTATGTATGTTAATTGAGAGTTTTGGTGGATATAGTAGCCTGGGTTGGCATTTTTTTCTTAAGGTCTGTATGACATTTACCCACAATCTTCTGGCTTCTAGAATCTCTGGTTAGAAAGCTGGTGTACTTCTTATAGGCCTGCCTTTATATGTTACTTGACTTGTTTCCCTCAATGCTTTTAATATTCTTTTTTGTTTTGTGCATTTGGTGTTTTCATTATTATGTGACAGAAGGAGTTTTTTTTTTTTTTTTTTTCTGGTCTAGTCTACAGTTCTCTATGCTTCTGTATGTTTATGGGCATCCCTTTCTTTAGGTTAGGGTAGTTTTCTTCTATAATTTTGTTGAAGATTTTTAATGACCCATAAATTGTGAATCTTTGCTCTCTTCTATATCTATTATCCTTAAGTTTGGTATTTTCTTTGTGTCCTGGATTTCCTCGATGTTTTGGGTTAGGAAATTTTTCCATATTACATTTTCTTTTACTATTGTTTCAATGTTTTCTATGGTATCTTCTGCCCCTGAAATTCTTTCTTCTATCTCTTGTATTCTGTTGGTGATGCTTGCATCTGTGACTCCTAATCTGTTTCCCAGGTCTTCTATCTCTATGGCTGTCTCTCTTTGTGATTTCTTTATTGTTTCTATTTCCATTTTTAGACCCTGTATGGTTTTATTCAGTTTGGTTGTGTTTTCCTCTAATTCTTTAAGGGATGTTTGTGTTTCCTCTTTTAGGGCTTCTACTTGTTTACCTGTGATCTCCTGTATTTCTTTAAGGAGTCTTGCATGTCCGTCTTAAAGTCCACTATTATCATTATGAGATGGGTATTTAAATCTGAATCTTTTTTTTCTGGTGTATTTGCATATCCAAGACTTGCTATAGTGGGAGAACTTGGTTCTGATGGTGCCAAGTAGCCTTGGTTTCTGTTGTTTAGCTTCTTGAGCTTGCCTCTTGCTATCTGGTTATCTCTAGTGCTAACCCTGCTGTTTCTGAATGGAGCCTGTCCCTTCTGTGATCCTAGTTGTATAAGATGTCCTCAGAGTCCAGCTTTCTCTGGGATCCTGAAATCTTGGTGTGACCAAGCTCCTGTGATCCTGTTGTATCAGAGCTCGGGGAAGTCAGGCTATCTCTGGGTGTTGCAGGAGTGGATAGGGAGTCAGAGACCTAGGTTTGCTCCAGGCACAGCTTTAAGCTGGAAGGAAACCATGCCCCTGGCTGGGTGTAGGTTTGTATTTCCCAGGTTCCTGTGATGGCCCCTGGTATGCTGGGTGTTAGGAAAGATATTGTGGCCTCAACTGCGATCTTGAATATGTCAGAGCGCCAGTGCTTCTGGATATGTCAGATCTCCTGATATTAGAGCTTTTCTGTGATCCTGTGATCCTGTGATCCTGTGATCCTGGGTTTTTCAGAGCACCTGGAATTTGGGCTCCCTCTGGGTGTTGTAAGAGTGGATGCGGAGTCAGCACCATAGTTCTGTTCCAGGTGAAGGTTCGGACGAGAAGAAACCCTTGCCACTGACTGGGTAGGGTTTCCTGCATCCTGGATCTTGGAGGATCCAGTTACTCTGAATGTTGGGGCAGGTGTCGAGGTAGATAGATAGATGTTATAGCCTCTCCTGTGATCCTGGTGTTTCAGAGAACCTGGGAGTCGGTCTCCCTCTGGGTGTTGTAGGAGTGCTTGCCAAGTCAGCTCCCAAGGTCTGCTAGTGCACTGGTTCAGACCAAAAGGAACCTGTAACCACTGACTAGACGAGGGTTCCTGTATTTCTAGATTCTGCGGGGACCCAGTTTCTCCGGGTGTTTAAAGACAGTTCTTGTGGATTCTTCACCTCTGATTCTGGGCATTTTAGGGCAACTGGGAGGTGAGCTTCCTCTGGGTGTTGTGGGACTGTTCGTCTGGGTTCAGACCAGACAGTTATTCAGATTTTTTAATGACTTATTTTATAATATGATTTTATTACATAGTAAGACAAAACAAAAAAGTCAAAAATGACAGGCCTCTTGCTAGATTAATTACATATAAGTTTCTGTTACTGTGCATCCTAGTGAAGCAAGTCTACCAGGCATCACACTCTTTTGCCATCCATTTCTAACTGATTTGAGAACATAAGATTAAATGTTCGCTGATTTTAAAGTCTTCACATGTATTTTTTAATAGTTTTCAGAGATATAAAATTAGAAACAGAAAGAATAATGAAACTTTGCTGTCTATAAATAGGTTTTATGGGCTGTTGATCATGAATATAAAATTCTAGGACAAAATGTCATGAAGAATAGATGTTTCATTTCCCTCAAATAAAATGGAGATAAATATAAAACTAAGGGATATGATAGATCACAATAAAAATTCACAATGGTTTCTGTCAGTGATTGTGGGGAGCGGGTGTGGCAGCAGTCCCAAGATGGTGCCCGGGACTGCAGCTAAGTCTCTTGACTAGCACCTGACTTCCTCACACACCTGAAACTAGTCACATCCATTGTGAGAGCTGCGCAGGCGCACCATGATGCAAGACCAGGCCATGTGACGTGGACCTATGAACTGAGATTACGCAGTCTGGACTGAGGAGGCGGAGTTGAGGGAGGATATAAGGGAGTGTTTTCGGGGGAAGGGAGGGAGGAGAAAAAAGAAAAGAAAGATTCCTGCTTGCATGCTGTAAGGTTCCTGAATAAACTGCTTTGAGAAGAATGCTGTGTCGTCGCTCTTTTCTGCGGGTCGGAAACAGAAGCGACAAGTGATGTAGAGATAGAGGTAGAAAGATCCTTTAGGCTTTCTGGCCATCCAGTCTAGCTGACCATTGAGGAACAGGTTCAGTGAGAGACTCAACATAGAGGTTAGCACAATGGAGAGAAGTGAAGGTTAGAGAACCATTGAGAAAGACATGTAGAAAGCCAGGCATTGTGATACAGGTTTGGCGAATACTTGGAGGCTGAAGCAGCAGCATCAAAAGTTGAAAACCTACTTAGGCATTTTCAACAAATGGTGCTGGTTCAACTGGAGGTCAGCATGTAGAAGAATATAAATTGACCCATTCTTATCATCATGTACAAAGCTTAAATCCAAGTGGATCAAGGACCTCCACATCAAACCAGATACACTCAAACTATTAAAAGAAACAGTGGGGAAGAATGTGGAACACATGGGCACTGGGGAAAATTTCCTGAACAAAACACAAATGGCTCATGCTCTAAGATCAAGAATCTGTCAGTGAGGGTGCAGAGGTACCTGGGAGAGAATGGGGGAAAAGAGACTCAAAGACAAGAAAGACGCAAAGACAAGAGTCTGATCAAGGCAACAATTTTATTTTTTTCCAAGGCTGAATTTATACCATATCAGGGGTAACAGTGGGAGGGAATAAGTGGGAAACATTTACACAGGCCAAGTACACAGTGTTTGTGTGGTAAGCTGATGTCAACCGGATGTTGTTTTTTCAGAAAGGTTACAGGTTTGTCATGTTAGGCATCTTGACATCAGATGTATTTCTCAGCAACGTCACAACTTTATCATATCATTATTTATCCTGACATGATTTGTATTAGTGTTCTGCAGCTGGCTGAGGATTTTCCATGAACCCAGTCATACTTAATTCTAATTCTACTATTAACATCAATAATGGAGGTTTTCAAGGCCATCGCTCCCAACAAGAATCGACAAATAGGACCTCATAAAACTACAATGCTTTGGTAAAGCAAAAGACACTGTCAGTAGGACAAAATGGCAACCAACAGATTAGGAAAAGCTCTTTTCCAATCCTACATCTGATAAAGGACTAATATCTAAAATATAAAAAGAACTCAAGAAGTTTCACTCCAGAGAGCCAAATAACCCTATTAAAAATGGGGTACAGAACTAAACAAAACATTCTCAGCTGAGGCTTATTGAATGGTCAAAAAGCACCTAAAGAAATGTTCAACATCCTTAGTCATCAGGGAAATGAAAATTAAAACAACCATGGGATTCCACCTCACATCAGACAGAATAGCGAAGATAAAAAACTCAGGTGACAGCAGATGCTGGCAAGGATGTGGGGAAAGAGGAACACTCCTCCATTGTTGGTGGGATTGCAGACTGGTACAACCACTCTGGAAATCAGTCTGGAGGTTCCTCAGAAAAATTGGACATTCCACTACCTGACGACCCAGCTATACCTCTCTTTGGCATATACCCAAAAGAGGTTGTAACATACAACAAAGACACATGCTCCACTATGTTCATCGAAGCCTTATTTATAACAGCCAGAAGCTGGAAAGAACCCAGATGCCCTTCAACAGAGGAATGGATACAGAAAATGTGGTACATCTACACAATGGAGTACTACTCAGCTATCAAAAACAATGACTTCATGAAATTTATAGGCAAATGGAATGAACTAGAAAATATCATCCTGAGTGAGATTACTTGATCACAAAAAAACACACTTGGTATGCACTCATTGATAAGTAGATATTAGCCAAAAAACTCAAATTACCCAAGCTGCAATCCACAGACCACAGGAAGCTCAAGAAGAAGGATGACCAAAATGTGGATGATCCCACTCCTTCTTAAAAGGGGAAAAATCCATAAGAGGGGATATTGAAGCAAAGTTTAGAGCAGCGACTCAAGGAATGGCCATTCAGAGCCTGACCACATGTGGCCCACATATATTCAGCCATGAAAACTAGATAAGATTGATGAAGCTAGAAAATGCATGTGGAAAGGGACTGGATATATCTCTCTCCTGAGAGATACATCCAGAAAATGTCCAATACAGAGGTCAATGCTAGCAACAACCACCGTACTGAGAATAGGACCACCTTGGAGGGAATTAGAGGAAGTATTGAAAGAGTTGAAGGAGCTTGCAACCCCATAAAAACAACAATGCCAATCAACCAGAGCTTCCAGGGACTCAACCAGTACCGAAAGACTATACATGGACTGACCCAGGGCTCCAAATGCATATGTAGCAAAGAATAGCCTTGTTGGGGCACCAGGGGAAGGGGAAGCCCTTGGTCCTGCCAAGGTTGGACCTCCCAGTGCAGAGGAATATGGGGAGGGGCAATAAGGGGGATGTATAGAGGGAATACCTGTATGGGGGAGGGGGAGGGGAAGGAGTGGTGGCTTTTGGACAGGAAACCAGGAAGGGGAATAACTTTTGAAATGTAAGTAGAGAAATATATCTAATAAAAAATTTAAAACAATTAATATTACTATGAAGAAGGAATGAGATATAGCTTTGAAGTTAACAAAACTGACTGTCTTCGAGGATCTGTACTTAAATATATGTCCAAATAGTATGCAATTTCAGTTCTAGAGGGATCCATTGCCCTGTTTTAGGCTTTGTGGGTACAGGGCATGCACATGCTATACAGACCTACTCGTGAACAAAACATTGACACGTATTAATGTATTTGTGTGTATGTGTGTGTTTGTGTGTGTGTGTGTGTGTGTGTGTGTATGTGTGTGTACAAGAAGACACGATGTATAGCTTGATGGTCAATCACTCAGCATTACTGAGTATAGAAAAAAAAGTAGTATAGAAAAACAGATGTTATTCCCCTATGTTTAGACATTTGCCAGGTTTTCAAATTTATTTGATATTAAAACATTTAAGTCATAGTTGTGAATTTAATTTTAAAAGCCTATCTTTAATTATTGCACTTAAATACTTTTAACCTCCCTTCTACCACACCACCCACCAGAGGTAGTGGGGAAATATGTATCTTGGATAACTGGACTGTTTAGAAATGGTTCTTTGGAGCAAATCCCATCTGTGTTGTCTGGAAATCACAGTTCACAGGTCAGCAACAGCAGCTAGATCCACTTGCAAATACTTCATGGATATAACAACAACCCAGTGTGGTAGAGTCTTGATAGCAAACAGAAATCAGCAGCATTTGTACTACTAGCAAAGACAGCCAGGCCTCAAACTCAGCAAGCATCAGCAGCAGGAACCAGCAGGAAAACCAGGAGAAATTCTAGACTATGTCTCAGCAAAGTGACAGTCTGTGAAGACTTGAGACCATAAACATTTAGTGATCCAAGGGAGCCAAGTTCAAGCCTCAGTCACTGTCTGTTCAGTACTGTTTATACTCCCTCCAAAAATCACATGTCCTCCCATGTCTTTCTTCAGCATGTGTGCCTGTCTCAGCTGACATCACCCTGCCAATCAGCCAAAGCCCATGAAAGTGGCAAGAAACTGTAGCAAACCTTTGGAGTGGTGCCTTTTTTTCTATGGAGTTCCAACAAATAGACCTCAATTATGCAGACCAATACATATGTATTGTTAGTGAAGAATCCTTCATCACAAATCATTTCACATGCTTGCTATGCTTGCTTTAGCAGAACACACTTTCACCTGTCTCCACTTCAGCAAAACGTGTGTCTTCTCCAGCAAAACACAATCCAACACAACTGACTTTCCAAAAAAACAAAAACAACAACAACAACAACAAAAAAAAAACCAAAACATAAATTTCCACTTCACATAACACCACAAACCTTAATTCCAGAACTCATGAGAATTGAAAAAACAGACTAGACAATATAAATGAGATTCTATCTCAAACAAACTAAAACAATTCATAAATGCCGTACAAAAGATTTTCTAAATCCTTTATAAGAGCTTTAAACTAAACTAAGGATTCAACGCAAGGACGAAGTAAGGATTTTAAAGTGCTAAAAATAAGAAATATGAATCCATGTTTTAAAATATCCTTAGGGATATTTTTATTATATTAATAAATTATTAAATTATTAATAGCTTAATTTGGGCTTTAAGATATATGAAAAAATTAGGCTGACTAGATATCTGAGGTCCATCCTTAGAACCTACTTGCTGAAGAAAACAAAAACAAATTCCAACAAGTTGTCCTCTGACCTTTGACATGGCCATACACGTTTCTCTGCTCCTGCAACCTACCCACATATCAAAAATTAAAACAATCTAATAAAAATAAAAAACAAAAAAAGAAGGAAAAAAGAAAACCATGATATCAGAATAAGATAAATAATTTTTTCCAACAATTTTATCTTTTTTATTGGATATTTTTATTTACATTTCAAATGTTAGCCCCTTTCCCCCCACCCCTTCCTGCCTCCCCACCCTGACATTCTCCTATACTACAGGGCCCAGCCTTGGCAGGACCAAGGGCTTCTCCTCCTTTGTTACATATGTAATTCGACCCATGGGTCTGTCTATGTGTACTCTTTGGATGGTGGTTTAGTCCCTCAGAGCTCTGGTTGCTTGGTCTTGTTGTTCTTATGGCATTGCAAACCCCTTCAGCTCCTTTAATCCTTTTCAAATTCTTCTAATGGGGAACCCATCCACAGTTCAATGGTTGACTGGAACTATTCACTTCTGTATTTGTCATGACCTGGAAGAGCCTCTCAGGAGGCAGCTAAGGAAAATAATTCTTAATTGGTGAAAACAGACAAGGCAAAGGACTTTATGGTGCTAGATTCAAGTCCCTTTATAAAACACAAGACTGCACTCATGAAGACATTCAAAGCACCTTACCCTCTGGGTGGTCTAGGAGGGCAGAATCAGTGCCGCCTCCACAAGGTGAAAAGACAGCTTGCTTATGAGAGCGGCCAGAGTGGAGCCACCTTGGCTTTCATTTCAACATCAGGGAACTATCTGACCCCTTTCAAAAGATAATTTGGAAATATTGAAAGTACACTTAGATATGACTGAGGCAAGAACAAGATGCAGTTTTAAAAATTATAGTTTATGGATTTATTTGTCCTATGAAAGTTCAGAGGACATCAAATTGCTTTCAATGTTAGCAAACTATACACTTGATAGTCCCTTTGGAAATATTAAATTTATAAAAGTTACATCAGGGTTCTATAAAGTGGGTCTGAACAGTTTCTTCAGGAGAAAAGAACAATTCTAAATTCTAAGTATGAAAGGAATTATAATTTTCTAAGAATTTATCCCTGTCCAAGACTTTTTGCTGAAAGAATAAAAAGTACAGCCACGATGAAATCCTCATTAAAGCCTCAAGTAAACAAGATTTGACAAGTATTTTTTGCACAGTCATATGGCCATACACTCTGTGTTTCATGAAGAATACTTTTGCTCACTTGTGTCATTTTATTGAAGTATATTTTAATGATGTTAATTCAAAAATACATATTTCTATCTTCCTTAAGATTCCTATGCCTGCAATGAAAGACCAAGACCCAAAAGCACACTGAAGAGGAACGTTTTTATTTGTCTGATGCCTCCATATCATAGTTATTTATAGAAGAAATGGGACATGCACTTAGGAAGGACAGCCTCAAGGCACAGCTGACACCAATAGACTTGGCACAGAGGCCGTAGAAAGGTGCTGCCTAGTAGTTTGCTCACCATGGATTGCTCAGCCTACATGCTTATAGAACCCAGGACCCCCACCCCATGATGGCACCACCCACAATGGGCTGGGTACTTTCCAATCAATTCTTAATCAAGGAAATACCCTATAGTTTTTCAAGCAACAAAATCTTATGAAGTCATTTTCTTACTGAACTTTCCTTTTCTAGAGATGACTTTACTATGTGTCATGTTGACATAAAAACATTTGAAGTATTAGGATGGAGAAATAGGTCTGTGGTTAACAGCACTGACTGCACTTCTAGAGGTCCTTAGTTCAATGCCCAGCAACCACATGGTGGCTCACAACCAGCTGGGATTTGATGTCCTTTTCTGGTGTGTCTGACAGCTACAGAGTACTTATATAAAATAAATTCAACTTTAAAGAAAAAATTTTCCAGTAAAACTCCAAATAGTTGAGTCTAAGTATTTCAAAGCATACAATGAAGTAGAAACCATAGAAATATCAAATCCTTTAATTTTTCAAGACCCAGGAAATTATACCTTGTTATACCTTGTTAATGACCCATTTTGTCTTTTTCCAAGTTTACTGAATGTTATACATTTTAAATTTATTAATCTGCAAGTGAATGCCCTAGAAAGAAAAGGAAATAGATCTTTACCTATAGACATTTCATTTAAATTTTCATATTTAGTTTCAATTTCATTCCCCTAAGTATGGTATGTGTGGCTCATTTAGGTTTAAAAAACTGTGCATAAATAAATATGAGGTTTAAAAACAGGTACATTTAAGGAATATTCGAGCCCCAAATTATTTGCTCAAAGTACAAAATACATAATTTAAACAAAGAGAGCGCTATGAAAAAAATTAAATATGGTTCTATGGAGTAACTGAGAAGTAACATATGAGAAAGCATTAGAGTGACATTATTTAACCATGCTACTTCTTTAGAGGAGCTCCAGAAGTCAGAGTCAGAGTAAAAGGTACAACTGCTTAAAAGAGAGAAAGAACAATGATAGGAAGGTAATCAAGAATTGAAAACTATTCAATATAAATATATTATTAATATATTTATTAATATTAATAATATTAATAATATTAATATATTTATTAATATTAATATGAATTAAATATAATAGATCCAGGTAACATTTCAAGTGCTAATTAAAAAGTGTTTAGTAAAATCTGAAGCAGCAATCCTTAATCTTGGTTTTCAGTGCCCCAAATCAAAACAATAACAACAAAAATAAACCAGGTACTTCCAGTTTCTAGCTGGCACCCAACCACCCTGATCCCCAACCACAGCTCCCTGCTCCCACACCCTGTGGGAAATAGAGCTCATTGCCCAGATGCATGGGCAATCCTGAGACTGCAGGGCAGGAGAGACTGCCACTTCTGCCCACTTTTGCCCACATCCCTGGCCCAAGAGGAAACTGTATAGGGCCTCTGGGAACAGGAAGATAGGAGCAGTCCAACTGCAGGAGCCCTGCTGTCCAGACTGCACCCAGATTTGAACAGAAACAGTCAAATAGCTCCCTGCACCCAAATCCTGTGGGAGGGAGAGCTAGAACTTCAGAGGGGCAAACACACTTGGGAAACGAGAGGAGACTACTCTCTGCCCACATTTCTGACTCTAGAGGTAAACACCTATCACCATCAGGACCCATTGTGCACAGGGACCCAGAAGGAGGGGCAGGCCCTTCTGGTTGCTGCCCTCACAGAGAGCTGAAACCTAGCCCTGAGGAGTGACTTCAAGCCCAACACCAGGGGTAAGACCAACTTTTCTACTCCAAGTGACCTGCCTGGTGGACTCAAGACACACACCCACAGGAACGGCTGAAAGCCAGTGGACAGGAACAACTACACGCCTGAAATCAGAACACTCTGTTCCCATAACTGGCTCAAAGAAAACAGGAAAACAGGTCTACAGTACTCCTGACACACAGACCTATAGGACAGTCAAGCCACTGTTAGATATACCAGTACAAGGTAACACCAGAGACAACCTGATGGCAAGAGGCAAGTGCAGGAACCCAAGCAACAGAAACCAAGATTACATGGCATCATCAGAGCCCAATTCTCCCAACAAAGCAAACACTGAATATCTAAGCACAATGGAAAAGCAAGATCTAGATTTAAAATCAGATTTGATCATGATGATGGAGGACTTTAAGAAAGCCATGAAGAACTCCCTTAGAGAAAACACAAGTAAATAAGTAGAAGCCCTTAGAGAGGAAACACAAAAATCCCTGAAAGAATTACAGGAAAACACAATCAAACAGGTGAAGGAATTGAAAATGGAAATAGATACAATAAAGAAAGCACAAAGGGAGACAACCCTGGATATAGAAAACCAAAGGAGGAGACAAGGAACCGTAGATACAAGCATCACCAACAGATGCAAAAGATAGAAGAGAGAATCTCAGGAACAGAAGACTCCATAGAAAGCATCGACACAACCATCAAAGATAATTAAAACTGAAAAAAGGTACTGGCCCAAAACATACAGGAAATACACAGTGAGAAGATCAAACCTAAGAATAATAGGTATAGAAGAGAGTGAAGACTCCCAATTCAAAGGACCAGTAAATATCTTCAACGAAATCATAGAAGAAAACTTCCCTAACCTAAACAAAGAGATGGCCATAAACAAACAAGAAGCATACAGAACTCCAAATAGATTGATCAGAAAAGAAACACCTCCTGTCATATAATAGTCAAACACCAAATGCACAAACAAATAAAGAATATTAAAAGCACTATGGGAAAAAGATCAAGTAACATATAAAGGCAGACCTATCAGAATTACACCAGACTTGTCACCAGAGACTAGGAAAGCCAGAAAATCCTGGACAGATGTCATACAGACCCTAAGAGAACACAAATGCCAACCCAGGTTACTGTATCCTGCAAAACTCTCAATTAACATAGATGGAGAAACCAAGATATTCCATGACAAAACCAAATTTACACAATAACTTTCTACAAATCCAACACTACAAAGGATAATAAATGGTAAAACCCAACACAAGGAGGCAAGCTACACCCTAGGAAAAAAACTAGAAACTAATCATTTTGCAACAAAACAAAGAGAAGAAAAAGCACACAAACCTAATCTCACCTCCAAATATGAATATAACAGGAAGCAATAATCACTATTCCTTAATATCTCTCAACATCAATGGCCTCAACTCCCCAATAAAAAGACATACATTAACAAACTGGATACGCAACTAGGACCCTGCATTCTGCTGCCTACAGGAAACACACCTCAGAGACAAAGACAGACACTACCTCAGAGTGAAAGGCTGGAAAACAACTTTCCAAGCAAATGGTCCGAAGAAGCAAGCTGGAGTAGCCATTCTAATATCAAATAAAATCGATTTTCACCAAAAGTCATCAAAAAAGATAAGAAAGGACACTTCGTATTCATCAAAGGAAAAATCCACCAAGAGGAACTCTCAATCCTAAATATCAATGCTCCAAATACAAGGGCACCTACATTCATAAAAGAAACCTTACTAAAGCTCAAAGTACACATTTCACCTCACCCAATAATAGTAGGAGATTTCAACACCCCATTCCCATCAATGGACAGATCAGGGAAATAGAAATTAAATAGAGAAACAGATAAACTAACAGAAGTTATGAACCAAATGGACTTAACAGATATTTATAGAACACTCTATCCTAAAACAAAAGAATATACCTTCTTCTCACCACCTCATGGTATTTCCTCCAAAATTGACCATATAATCAATCACAAAACAGGACTCAACAGATACAGAAAGATACAAATAATCCCATGTGTCAATCAGACCACCATGGGCAAAAACTGGTATTCAATAACTTATAAGGAAAGAACGCCAACATATACATGGAAGTTGAACAATGCTCTACTCAATGATAACATGGTCAAGGAAGAAATAAAGAAAGAAATTAAAGACTTCTTATAATTTAATGAAAATTAAGGTACAACATAACCAAACTTATGGGACACAATGAAAGCTGTGCTGAGGAAAACTCATAGCTCTGAGTGCTTGAAGAAAGAAACAGGAGAGAGCAGCTTGATATATCAAGCAGCTTGACATCACACCTCAAAGCTCTAGAACAAAAAGAAGCAAATACACCTAGGTGGAGTAGAAGGCAGGAAGTAATCAAACACAGAGCTGAAATCAATGAAGTAGAAACAAAAAGGTCTATACAAAGAATCAATGGAACCAAAATCCGTTTCTTTGAGAAAATCAAGAAGATAGATAAACCCTTAGCCAGAATAACCAGAGGACACCGAAAGTGAGTCCAAATTAACAAAATCAGAAATGAAAAGGGAGACATAACAACAGAATCAGAGGAAATTCAAAAAGTCATTAGACCCTACTACAAAAGCCTATATTCAACGAAACTTGAAAATCTGGAGGAAATGGACAATTTCCTAGACAGATACAAGTTAACTAAGTTAAATCAGGAACAGATAAACCATTTAAACAATCCCATAACTCCTAAAGATATAGAAGCAGTCATTAAAAGTTTCCCAAACAAAAAGAGCCCAGGTCCAGATGGGTTCAGTTCAGAATTCTTTCAGACCTTCCTAGAAGACCTCATACCAATACTATCCAAACTAGTCCACAAAATTAAACAGACAGAGTGCTACAGAATTCCTTCTATGAAGCCACAATTACTCTTATACCTAAACCACACAAAGACCCAACAAACAAAGAGAATTTCAGACCAATTTCCCTTATGAATATTGATGCAAAAATACTCAATAAAATTCTTACAAACCAAATCCAAGAACACATCAAAACAATCATCAATCATGATCAAATAGGCTTCACTCCAGGTATGCAGGGATGGTTTAAATATATGGAATACATTAACGTAATCCACTATATAAACAAACTGAAAGATAAATCCACATGATCATTTCATTAGATGCTGAGAAAGCATTTGACAAAATTCAACACCCTTTCATGATAAAAGTCCTGGAAAGATAAGGAATTCAAGACGCATACCAAAACATAGTAAAAGCTAAATGGAGAGAAACAGCAAAACTGGGGGACAACAAGGCTGCCCCTCTCCCTACTTGTAGCTATAATTTGGGGACTGGTTGCCTTGTCATAAGCTAAATGTAATTTACAGCACAAGAAACTGGAATGTTTTCAGCAGGAACAAGACCTTCTGGGTCTCCAGCAAATCTCTCTAAAATCCTGGCAGTCTGGCCAGGACTACCTGACAAGGCTGCCCCTCTCTCTTTGTTCCTACTTATTCAATATAGTTCTCAATAAAGAAAAAGTCTTAGTCAGAGCAATCAGACAACAAAAGGAGATCAAAGGGATACAGATTGGAAAAGGGGAATTCAAAATATCACTATTTAAAGATGATATGATAGTATATTTCCATGACCCCAAAGTCCCACCAGAGAACTACTAAACCTGATAAACACCTTCAGCAAAGTGGCTGGGTACAAAATTAATTCAAATAAATCAGTAGCTTTCCTCTGCACAAAAGAGAAACAAGCTGAGAAAGAAATTAGGGAAATGACACCTTTCATAATAGTCCCAAATAATATAAAATACCTCGGTGTGACTTTAACCAAGCAAGTGAAAGATATGTATGATAAGAACTTCAAGCCTCTGAAGAAAGAAATTGAAGAAGACCTCAGAAGACAGAAAGATCTCCCATGCTCATGGATCGGCAGGATTAATATAGTAAAATGGGCCATTTTACCAAAAGAGATCTACAGATTCAATGCAATCCTCATCAAAATTCCAATCCAATTCTTCAAAGAGTTAGACTGAACAACTTGCAAATTCATCTACAATAACAAAAAACCCCAGATAGCCAAAACTATCCTCAACAATAAAAGGACTTCAAAGGGGAATCACTATCCCAGAACTCAAGTTGTATTACAGAGCAATAGTGATAAAAACTGCATGGTATTGGAACAGAGACAGGCAGATAGACCAGTGGAATAGAACTGAAGACCTAGAAATGAACCCACACACCTATGGTTACCTGATTTTTGACAAAGGACCCAAAATAATCCAATGGAAAAAAGATAGCATTTTCAGCAAATGGTGCTGGTTCACCTCGAAGTCAGTATATAGAAGAATGCAGATCCATCCATACTTATCACCCTGTACAAAGCTTAAGTACTAGTGGATCAAGGAACTCCACATCAAAACAGATACACTCAAACTAATAGAAGAAAAAGTGGGGAAGAATCTTGAACACATGGTCACTGGAGAAAATTTCCTGAACAAGACACCAATGACTTATGCTCTAAGATCAAGAATCAACAAGTGTGATCTTGTAAAACTGCAAAGCTTCTGTAAGGAAAAGGACACTGTGGTTAGGACAAAACAGCATCCAAGAGATTGGGCAAAGATCATTACCAATCCTAAAACTGATAGAGGGCTTATATCCAAAATATAGAAAGAACTCACAAAGTTAGACTGCAGGAAGACAAATAACCCTATTAAATATGGGGTTCAGAGCTAAACAAAGAATTCACAGCTGAGGAATGTCGAATAGCTGCAAAATACCTAAAGAAATGTTCAACATCTTTAGTCATAAGGGGAATGCAAATCAAAACAACCCTGAGATTCCACCTCACACCAGTCAGAATGGCTAAGATCAAAATCTCAGGTGACAGCAAATGCTGGTGAGGATGTGGAGAAAGAGGAACACTCCTACATTGTTGGGATTTCAGACTGGTACAACCATTCTGGAAATCAGTCTGGAGATTCCTCAGAAAATTGGACATTGCACTACCTGAGGACACAGCTATACCTCTCTTTGGCATATACCCAAAAGATGCCCCCATATATAACAACGACCCATGATCCACTATGTTAATAGCAGCCTTATTTATAATAGTCAGAAGCTGGAAAGAACCCAGATGCCCTTCAACAGAGGAATGGATACAGAAAATGTGGTACATCTACACAATGGAATATTACTCAGCTATCAAAAACAATGACTTTATGAAATTCATAGGCAAATGGATGGAACTGGAAAATATCATCCTGAGTGAAGTCACCCAATCACAGAAAAACACACATGGTATGCACTCATTGATAAGTGAATATTAGCCCAAATGCTCGAATTACCCTAGATGCACAGAACATATGAAACTCAAGAAGGATGACCAAAATGCCAATGCTTCACTCCTTTAAAAGGGGAACAAAAATACCCTTTGGAATGAATATGGAGGCAAAGTTTAGAACAGAGGCTGAAGGAACCCCCATTCGGAGCCTGCCCCACATGTGGCCCATACATATACAGCCACCAAACTAGATAAGATGGATGAAGCAAAGAAGTACAGGCTGACAGGAACCAGGTGTAGATCTCTCCTGAGAGACACAGCCAGAATATGGCAAATACATAGGCGAATGCCAGCAGCAAACCACTGAACTGAGAACAGGACCCTCGTTGATGGAATCAGAGACTGAAAGAGCTGAAGGGTCTTGAGATCCCATATGAACAACAATGCCAACCAACCAGAGCTTCCAGGGATAAGCCACTACCCAAAGACTATACATAGACTGAGCCTGGGCTCATTCATAATTCATAGGTAGCCATGAATAGCCTAGTAGGGAAACCAGTGGAAGGGGAAGCCCTTGGTCCTGCCAAGGCTTGACCCCCAGTTTATGGGATTCTTGTGGGGAGAGCGGTAATGGGAGGAGGGTGGGAGGGGAACACCCATATAGAATGGGAGGGGAAGAGGTTAGGGGGATTTTGGCCTGGAAACTGGGAAAGGGAATAACATTTGAAATGTAAATAAGAAATAACCAATTTAATAAAGATGGAGAAAAATAAAAAAAGAAAAGAAGGGATCTCAGAAAACAAAATATAGTCAGTGGCTCCAATTAATATACAAGTATGCAAAGAGACCAAAAGAAGATATCTATGTAGGAAAAGCATTTTATTATATGTGTCATAGTTTAAGTAGTGACAAACTGCTTATAGAATCTTCTTTTTCCTCTGGAGAATTTACCTTTGTATCTCCTTGGATAGAAGTAGACACACAATCTCAAAATAACAGAGATAACTTGATAGGAGGAGAATTGCTACGCCAGATCTGCAGACTTTATTTTTTCCTTCTTACTTTCTTCTATTTCTTCTCATCTCTTAACACACATGTTATGCTATGTTGGATATCATTCCTTATTGATCTTTTATCACAAGTCTAGACTAATAACCCTTCTAGTGGGTTAGACTCTGTTAGAAAAAATACTTTAATCCTGTCTTACAAGTGAGACTCCTGGCGTGTTTTCCCTCCTTCACAACATTGTAAAATAAGGTACAGGAAAGTACAGAAGAAAAAAAAAATAAACCAGGTAGAAGAATGGCATAGGAACATGGTCATATCATTAAAATCTAAATAGTCAGTACCCAGCTACCCCTGGTGCCCCACAAAAAACACTCTATCACAGTGAAAACACAGCACACTCCTGTGCGTGTTTTATTATTAACCACTGGGCTATTTAGATGTCTTTGAGAAGAACAATAATTCTCTGTATCCTAAGTGGGGGTTTATATATACCTATTTTCTTAATTCTAACTTGATTGTTTCGAACTGAAGTTCTGTCTAGATTTTAGCTCCTCCATAGTCAATATGCAATTTATGTGTCCCCCCGATGAGCAAAAGAAGTGCAGAGCATTGCATGCTCCTTAATCTTCATACAGCCCTGTGTAAAATCAAGACAAATAGTACAAATATGCTGTTTCTTTTGTCCTTGTTTGTTTATACCCTGGACTTTGATTAAAGTTTTTTTGTTTTGTTTTTTGTTTTTAGAATTCTTAGATCTATAGTGGCTACATTAGACAATTATACAGAACTCTAAATGAGTCAATGTCAAAAGGGAGATGAAATTCAACTAGGATCTAAGATAATTCTCACTGAAATTTGATTACCAAGAGACAGACTCTTATATAGCTTTGACATATTAATAAATCACTCATCTACACAAAAGAATTCATTGAAAGGGTGACAGGGCTGAAAAGCATTCTTTGTGTTCTTCAAGGCTGAAAAAACATTTCCAAAATATAACAAATATTTTACAGCTTATAGTAATTTATATAGTTTTAAAACTACTATATAACAAATAAATCATTGGGACTTTATTAGAAAGATAATTATGTTATGCAAAGAAATGCTTAAATCAATACACAGATATCTACTGACAATTTGTTATGTTGCTATTGTTGTTGTTATTGAAAGTCAATATTCAGTTTCTAGTTATATGAAAGGTATGAAGGCCAAGAGATACTTAGAATAAGCACAATTGTATATATCTTTTGTAAAGCTACAGACAATGTATACTTAACTAAAAAAGTGGAGTAAATATACTATTCTTATCATAAAATAAAACAGAGACATTAGAAACAGAGTTAGTGGAGATAGATCCCAAAGACAAATAATATGTTACAAGTTCACCTTAGGACAAAAAAGGACTTAAGGACTATTTATTCTTTTTAAAAAAGAAAGTGTATGAAGCTAATTAAAATATTCTTCTACAGAAGAATGGATATGGTAAATGCAGTACATTTACACAATGGAGTACTACTCACTTATTCAAAACAAGAAACTTTATGAAATTCTTAGGCAAATTGATGGAACTAGAAGATATCATCCTGAGTGAGGTACCCCAATCACAAAAGAACACACATGGTATGCACTCAGTGATAAGTGGATATTAGCCCCAAAACTTGGAATACTCAAGATACAATTCACAGACCACATGAAGCTCAAGAAGAAGGAAGACGAAAGCCTGGATGCTTCAGTCCTTCTTAGAAGGGGGAATAAAATGTTCACTGGAGGAAATATGGAAACAAAGTATGGAGTAGAAACTGAAGGAAAGACCAGTCAGATACTGCCCCACCTGAGGATCCATCCCCCAGTCATTGGATGGTCAACAATCAGAGGAGAGGCATTTGATCCTGTCAAGGTTTGATGGCCCAAAATAGGGGAATTCCAGGGCAGGGAGGCGAGAGGGAGCCATTGGGATGCACCCTCAAAGAAGCCAGGGGAGAGCAGATGGGATGAGGAGTTTCTGGACCAATCAGGACAGGGGATAACATTTGAAATGTAAATGAAGAAAATATGCAATAAGAGAAAAGAAAGAGAAAAAGAAAAAAGAAGGGTCTTTTAGGGTCTTCTATCCCATAGGATGTGGCTCACAGAATTATCTCTGCACCATGTATTTTAGAAAAGGTCACATGAAGAGCCTTCTAGTATGCATGCAAATTTTCAAATATACATGCCATTTTCTCCTAACTTAATTCACTATAAATAGTGCTGTCCTATATCTTCGCAATGAAACAGGCCACAGAGCAAGGTTTCTTTTGTTACTCAGTGATTCAAATATATATTTTAAGTCAAGGAAGGTGTCAATCTTATTTCCTGGGAGTCAAGAGTCAAGACAATGCAGAAGAGTTTAGAGAGCAGCCTTTCCAAAGGGCTGAAACTTCAAGTAAAGAAGGCCTGTATGTATAGATGTGTAAGGAAGTTGTTCCTACATGAGCTTCAGTTTTTCTTTGTTCTTGTTTCTCCTTTATTGAAAATACATTCTTTTCTTATTCGCTATATACTGATTATAGCTTCTCTTCTCTCTACTGCTGCCAGTTCCTTCCTATCATCCCTCCCTTCAAGGTCAACTATTTTTTGTCTCTCATTAGGAAATAACCAGCTTCTATGTATAACGACCTAACATGAAAAATAGAACAAGATGGAACAGAAACTTATAGCAACGCAACAAGAAGAGTCACAGAAACAAATGCAAATGTCCAAGACCCACTTATTCTCAAAGCCACAAGTTGCATTAAAAAAAAACTAAGAGTTATAATATAAATACAGATGACCTGGAACAGACCACTGAAGGCCCTGTGCTTGCTGATTCATTACCTGTGACTGTACTTTTGCCCTGTTTAGTTAGTTTAGGAGGCCTTAACCTCCTGGAGTCCTCAATCTCTTCTGTCCCTAACAATCTTTCCCCTTCCTCTTCATTCAATTCTGAGCTCTGAGGGAACATGTTTGATGAACATATCACTTTTAAATGCTTTCACTGCATAATTAATGGCTGTGGGCCCCTGTATATTTTTCTTATCTGCTACAGGATAAAGCCCTTCTTGTCATGACTAATAAAGCACTGGCATATGAGCATGACATAATGTCTCTATTTTAATGATACTTTTTCTTAGACCAGAAGTATTTGCTTTTGAACGCTGGGCTACCTAATCTTTGCCTATTGATTATACCCAAGCAGTATCAGATATGAGTTTCTTCTTATAGAGTGAGCCACAGGCCAATAAGTCATGGTTAACTATTCCCACATACTCAGAAATAATACTACCCAATTCAGTCTATGAAGCCACAATTATGCTATACCTAAACCACACAAAGTCCCAACAAAGAAAGAACTTTAGATCAATTTCTCTTATGAATATTGATGCAATACTCAATAAAATTCTCACAAACCAAATCCAAGAACACATCAAAAGGATTGTCCATCATGCTCAAGGAGGCTTCATTCCAGCGATAGAGGGATGGTTCAATATATGGAAGGCCATTAATGTAATCTCCTATATAAACAAACTCAAAGAAAAAACACATGATTATTTCGTTAGATGCTGAGAAAGCATTTTAACAAAATTCAACACTCCTTCATTTTAAAAGTTTTGGAAAGATCAGGAATTCAAGGCACGTACGTAAACATAGTAAAAGAAATGAACAGCAAACCTGTAGCCAACATCAAAATAAATGTAGAAAAATTGAAGCAATCTCACTAAAATCAGAACTAGACAAGTCTGCCAACTCTCCCCCTACTCATTCAATATAGTACTCGAAGTCCTAGCCAGAGCAATCAGACAACAAAAGGAAGTCAAAGGGATACAAAATGGAAAGTAAAAAGTCAAAGTATCATTATTTGCAGATGATATGATAGTATACTTATGTGACCCCAAAAATTCCAACAGAGAACTACTTAAGCCTGATAAATAACTTCAGCAAAGTGGCTGGATATAATATCAACTAAAACAAATCAGTAGCCTTCCTCTACTCAAAGGATAAACAGGTTGAGAAAGAAATTAGGAAAATGACACCCTTCCTAATCATCCCAAATAACATAAAGTACCTCGGAGGGACTCTAACCAAGCAAGTGAAAAATCTATATGACAAGAATTTCAAGTCTTTGAAGAAAGTAATTGAAGATCTCAGAAGATGGAAAGATCTTCCATGGTCATGAATTGGCAGGATTAATCTAGTAAAAATAGCCAACTTGCTGAAAGCAATCTACAGATTCAATGCAATTTCCATCAAAATTCCAACTCAATGCTTCATAGAGCTAAAAAGAGAATTTTTTTAAATTCATTTGCAACAACAAAACCAAGGATAGCGAAAACTATCCTCAACAATAAAAGAACTTCTGTAAGAGTCACCATTCCTGATCTCAAGCTGAATTACAGAGCAATAGCGATAAAAACTGTATGATATTGGTACAGAGACAGGCAGGCAAATCAGAAGAATAAAATTGAAGACACAGAAATGAATCCACATACCTATGGTCACTTCATCTTTGACAAAGGAGCTACAATCATCCAGTGGAAAAAAGATAGCATTGTCAAAAAAATGGTGTTGGTTCAACTGGAGGTCAGCAAGTGAAAGAATGCAAATCGATCCATTCTTATCACCCTGGACAAAGCTTAAGTCCAAGTAGATCAAGGACCTCCACATCAAACCAGATACACTCAAACTAGTAGAAAAAAATTGGGGAAGAGACTCGAATACATAGGCACTGGGGGAAGTTTCCTGAACAGAACACCAATGGTGTTTATGCTCTAAGATCAAGAATAGACAAATGGGACCTCATAAATTGCCAATTCCTGTAAGGCAAAGGGCACTGTCATTAAGACAAAACAGCAACCAACAGAGTGGGAAAAGATCTTTACCAATCCTAAATCTGATAAAGGGCTAGTATCTAATATATCCAAAGAATTCAAGAAGTTATACTCCAGAGAATCAAATAATCCTATTAAAAATGGGGTATAGAGCTAAACAAAGAATTCTCAGCTGATGAATATCGAATGGGTGAGAAATACCTAAAGAAATGTTCAACATCCTTAGTCATCAGGGAAATGCAAATCAAAACATCTCTGATATTCCAGAGCACACCAGTCAGAATGGCTAAAATCAAAACTCAGGTAATGACAGGTGCTGGCAAGGATGTGGAGAAAGAATAATATTCCTCCATTGTTGGCAGGATTGCAAGCTGGTACAACCACTCTGAAAACCAGTCTGGAGGTTCTTCAGAACATTGAACATAGTACTACCTGAGGACCCAACTATACTATTGGGCATATACCCAAACAATACTCCAACATATAACAAGGACACATGCTCCACTATGTTCCCAGAAGCCTTATTCATAATAACCAGAGCTGGAAAGAACCCAGATCTCCTTCAACAGTAGAATGGATACATAAAATGTGGTACATGTATAAAATGGAGTACTACTCAGCTATTAAAAGCAATGGCTTAATGAAATTCATAGGCAAATGGATGGGAAAAATAATGTCATGAGTGAGGAAACCCAATCACAAAAAACCACAAATGGTGTGCACTCATTTATAAGTAGATATTATCCCAAAAGTTCAGATGATCCAAGATACAATACACAGACCACTTGAAGCTCAAGAAGGATGACCAAAGTGTGGATGCTTCTGTTCTTCTTAAAAGGAGGAAGAAAAATATTCATAGAAAGAGATATGGAGACAAAGTTTGGAGGAGACACTGAACGAATGGCCAATCAGAGCCTGCCCTACCTGGGTTTCCAGCCCATGTACATACAGCCACCAAACCCAGACAATATTGTTGATGCCAAGAAGTGCATACTAACAGGAGCCTGATATAGCTGTCTCCTGAGAAGCTCTGCCAGAGCATGACATAGACAGAAGCAAATGGTCACAGCCAACCATTAAACTGAGAATGGGTCTCCATTGGAGGAGTTAGAGAAAGAGTTGAAGGAGCTGAAGGGGTTTGCAACACCATAACAGCAATTCCAGCCAACTCCCAGGGACTAAACCATCACCCAAAGAGTACACATGTAGCAGAGGGTAGCCTTGCTGGGCACCAATGTGAGGAAAAGCTCTTAGTCCTGCCAAGGCTGGACACCCCCCCAGTGTAGGGGAATATCAGGGGATGGAGGTGGGAAGGGGTAGGGGAGCACCCCCATACAAGAAGGGGGAGGGGGATTGATTAGGGGGTTTATGGATGGGAAATCTGAAAAATGGTATAACATTTGAAATATAAATAAAAAATATCGAATTAAAAAAACGGCCTTGGAAGGGCTGGAGAAATGGCTCAGCCATTAAAAGCTAAGCTCATAACCAAAAATATAAGAAGGCTATGCAATTTTTCTTTTTGGCTCTGGTGTCTGCATTCTGACTGTATTTGTCTTGAAATTCATGACACTAGGAGTTCAAGCAGGTCAGTTCAGCATGTCTGCTAATAAATCTCACTATACACTGCAATATACAAATGTCAAAACAGAATTTAAGTACCTTCAAGATATCTGTACGGACTCTTTGAGTCTGTGTAGGGTGTACAGACTAGGTAGGATGAAATTCTTCTCTTTGAGCATATGAAAGACCGTCTCTTTTTTGAGCCAATTTCATAATAACCAATCATAAGTCTTCATACCATGTAAAGAGTCACACAAAGAATCTTTATCTTTATTGTTTGATTCTCTTGAATCTAGTTCTTCAGGGGGCTTCCTTCTGTCATATCTGATCGATAAGACTGGAAAGTATCCCGAGTCTAATCACCATTTCTGAAAACACAAAAGCAAAGCCTTTCTCCCAAATTAGTATGTCTTTCAACCAGTAATCAGAAAAAAACTTAGAATGACCTCTCTCCAAGAGGAATAATAAATAGCCACAAAACTCAGAATCCTAACCATCTTATAATTAGCATATTTAAAACAATAAAGAAATTTAAACAAATACTATTTGAGCCTGTCTTAGGCCTTTCCTAATCTTTTTTTTTCTTCCTTTTTTTAAATTATAATATTCTTGGATATTTTATGTGTTTGCATTTCAAATGTTAGCTCCTTTCCTCCATTTCCCATATTCCCTTCCCCTCCTTCTGTTTTTATGAGGAGGCTCTCACTCCCACCCACCCACTCCCATCTCATCACTAGCATAAGGAAATGAGACTTCCCAGGACCAAGGGCTTTTCCTCCTACTGATGCTGGCCAGTGCCATCCTCTTCTACATAAGGGCTGGTGTCATGGGTCACTCCATGTGTACTCATTGTTTGGTTGTTTAGTCCCCGGGACTCTAATCCCTATAAAGAAACTAGACTACCACTGACATGTAGGTTCCAAACAGTGTTCCTTCCTACAATCTCATTTTAATTTACATATTCATAATGTAAACCAAACCAATATTGTTTTATATATTTTAATGAAGAGAGAAAAAGCAAAATCCACATAATTGTACCATCCTTTGCTCTCTGTTCCAGATAGGTCACATAAATGCAATGTCTTTATTCCCAGCCTGTCTCTATGCTAACTTAATAAAAGTTTTATTGTTGAAATCTTTTAGAAAATAACTTGTTTGAACATAAGGTATTTGGCTCTTCGCTCTCCAAGGAAGAAAAAAAAGTGTGTTTTTCCTTCAGCTATTTCTTGGCCAACTTACAAATTTTCTATAGTTGCTGACTACCAGCACTATAGTTCCCTAAAGTAACTGTTTTATTTAGAAGTTTTAGTTTAATATTATCTGTGGGGTTTCTTTGTATTTTATTTCATCAACTTATCACTAGAGCATTGCATTTCCAAGGAAATTCATTTTATCATTGTAGAGTACAAAATCCAACCAAAGACTGTACTTTAATGTAGTATTAAAAACTAAATAAGAATCTAAATTTTTAGTTATATCCACATGTATATCAATATCTACAACAGTCTATCTATGGTCCTCAACAGTTACTATACACAAAACTAAAGGGAACTTTTCTTTTATGTTTATTTCTTAGTGACATGAGGATATCTGAGACACAGTCTGTCTTCTTGTTAACATCTCCCAAGATTCCAAAAAAAATGATATTTTATAAATAAGTGGCTTAAATATGAATAAATCACTTGTTAATGAACACATTAATTATTTAGTTTAGCATATCAATTACAATATTTGTATATATTAGAAAAACAATGTTAAATTATTTTTCTGATAAATTGTATTATTCAAATCAGTAAACAAATAAATATTATCAAATTAGGAATAACCTCAGTTAACAAATAAAATGTAATACGGTGTTCAGATTGCTAGAACTATATTATATATCTAAAGTGAGACAGATATTTAGTGTTATAAAATAAGCACTATGAATTTGGGGTATTCCTCCTTAAGTATCCATGTGTATATGTGAATGTTTACAGCTTGAACAGTAACCCATTGTTTTGTAGCTTCCTCCAAGTTAAGAAAGCATACTATCCATTGCCATCTATGAAATATTTGGAAACAAGATTTGAAAATGTCTGAGGCCAAGTTCCAGCATTTACAACTCTTCAAAATTGAAACGACAAGCATCATGAGAGCAGGAAAAATACAAAGGAAGAGAAGCAAGAAAAAGGAGAGAGAGAGAGAGAGAGGGGGGGGGGAGAGAGAGAATAGAGATTACATGATAATTCTCATAGTCAATTCTTTACATACAATAAATGAAAACTGGTGATCACCAGGCTTAGCCTGGGAACCTACTAGACACCTGTGCTGGATCACTGACAGACAATCAAGAGTTTTATAAAAGAACAAATGTAGTGAACTTTATTACTATAATTAATATATTTAATGTACTATATATTTCTTCTCAGGTTTTCCTAAGAACTGAGGAAATTGGAGCCACTGGAGTAGTAGATAGCTACTTGAACTTGAAAATTTTACGGGTAAATGTGGAATATGATCCTATGATGTAGAAAAAGAAAAAAATTATAAAATTATTAATATCAAAATGGTTGGTAAAAATTCTATAGTTTTCTGTACTACATATCCTGACACCATAGAATTTAGTCAATACCAATATCCTTAGTTCTATCTCTCCCACTCTGAGATACCTGAAAACTTTAGTTCCACTGCTTTTAACTAGGTAAACTATAGAAATTTATGCACACTTACCATTTAAAAGGAAAAAATATTGCTTTCAGAAAAAATGATATCAAGTTGCAAAACATCTTGTAAACATTTATTGATGTTTTTATTGTTTACGTTTGCTTGGTAACCTCTGAGGTAGAGGCCTCTGTAAGTACAGATGATAATTTACAGTTGAAAAGATCTGAGCCAGGTGTTCTGCCATTGACAACTGAGAGCACAACCTGTTTCCCTCCCTTGATCTCAGGAGCTGCCCATTGAATTTTTGCCAAAAGTCAATAAAATTTCAGTAAAATAGATCCGTTAAGCAAATAAATGTGTTGTAGCTAAAAGGTATTTTCTATTTACCATTTTTAATTATTTTATTTAATTACATTCCAAATGATGCTCACCTTCCCTGTCCTCCCTCCCAGAGTTCTTCACCCCCATTCCCCTCCCCTTTGCCTCTGAATAGTGCTCCCCTCCCACCCTCTGCAAGTGGTCTCTTAAGGTTCCATATCAGCACTGCAGTGCTCTGTCTGTTTCTATTTTGTGGAATACTCTGGAGAGTATTGGTGTGAGGTCCAGGGCTTTTTAAACCATCTGGTCCAGGGCTTTTTATCATTGGGAGACTTTTAACTGCATTTCTTTAGTGGTTATGGGACTGTTAAGATGCTGTATTGGCTCCTGTTTTAACTTCGATATCTGGAATCTGTCTAGAAAATTTTCCATTTTATTGAGGTTTTCCAACTTTGTTGAGTATAGGCTTTTGTAGTAGGATCTGATGATTTTTTGGATTTCCTTGGTTTCTGTTATTATGTCTCCCATTTCATTTCTGATTTTGTTTATTTGGATATTGTCTCTCTGCCCTCTGGTTAGTCTGGCTAAGAGTTTATTTATCATCTTGATTTTCTCACAGAAATAGCTCCTGGTTTTGTTGATTCTTTGTATAGTTTTTTGTTACTACTTGATTGATTTCAGCCTTGAGATTAATTATTTCCTGCCTTCTACTCCTCTTGGGTGTATTTGCTTCTTTTTGTTCTATTGCTTTCAGATGTGGTGTCAAGCTTCCAGTGTATTCTCTCTCCAGTTTCTTTTCAGAGGCACTCAGAGTTATGAGTTTTTCTCTTAGGACTGCTTTCATTGTGTCCCACAATTTTTGGTATGTGGCGCCTTTATTTTCAATAAATTCCAAAAAGTCTTTAATTTTTTTCTTTGTTTCTTCCTTGACCAAGTTATCATTGAGTAGAGCATTGTTTAGCTTCCATATGCATGTGGGCTTTCTTTACTTTGTTATTGAAAACTAGCCTTAGTCTGTTATGATCTGATAGGATGCATGTGATTATTTCAAACTCCTTGTATGTATTGAGGCTATTTTTGTGACCAATTATATTGTCAATTTTTGAGAAGGTACCATGAGGTTAAGAGAAGAAGGTATAGTCTCTTTTTTAGGATGAAATGTTCTATAGATATCCGTTAAATGCATTTGGTCCATAACTTCTGTTACTTTCACCATGTCTCTGTTTAGTTTCTGTTTTCATGATCTGTCTATTGCAGAAAGTGCAGTGTTGAAGTCTCCTACTATTATTGTGTAGGGGGCAATATGTGCTTTGAGCTTTGGTAAGGATTCTTTTGTGAATGAGGGTACCCTTGCTCTTGGAGCATAGATGTTCAGATTTGAGAGTTCATCTTAGTAGATATTTCCTTTGATATGTGTGAAATGTCCTTACCTATCTTTTTTGATAACCTTTGGTTGAAAGTTTATTTTATTCAGTGTTAGAAGGGCTACTCTAGCTTGTTTTATGGGACCATTTGCTTGAATTTTTTTCCCAGCCATTTAGTCTGAAGTAGTGCCTGTCTTTGTCATTAGATGTGTTTCCTGTATGCAGCAAAATGCTGGGTCCTGTTTATGTATCCAGGCACTCATTTCTTTTTATTGGGGAACTGAATTCATTGATGTTAAGAGATATTAAGGAAAAGTGATTGATGCTTCCTATTATTTTTGCTATTAAACTTAGATTTATGTCTTTGTGGCTATATTATTTTGATATGTTGAAAGAAAATTACTCTCTTGCTTTTTCTAGGGTGTGGTTTCCCTCCTTGTTTTGTAATTCTCCATCTATTATCCTTTGTAGGACTGGATTTACAGAAAGATATTGTATAAATTTGGTTTTATCATAAACTATCTTGGTTTCTCTGTTTATAGTAATTGAGAGTTGTGCTGGGTATAGTAGCCTCTGCTGGCATTTGTGTTCCCTTAGGGTATGTATGACATCTGCCCAGGATCTTCTGACTTTCATAGTCTCTGGTCAGAAGTCTCGTGCAATTCTGATAGGTCTTCCTTTATATGTTACTTGACCTTTTTCACTTATTGCTTTTAATATTCTTTCTGGCCCAGTCTATTATATTTCTCTATGCTTCTGGTATGTTCACGAGCATCTCTTTCTTTAGGTTAGAGAAGTTTTCTTCTACAATTTTGGTGAAGATATTTACTGGCCCTTAAGTTGAGAATGTTTGATCTCTTCTATACCTATTATCTTTAGCTTTGCTCTTCTCATTTCTTTTGATTTCCTGGATGTTTTGGGTTATGTACTTTTTACCTTTTGCATTTCCTTTGACTGTTGTGTCAATGTTTTTGGTGGTATTATCTGCCCGTGAGATTCTCTCTTCTAGCTCTTGTATTCTGTTGGTGATGCTTATATCTGTGACTCCTGTTCTTCTTCTTAGGTTTTCTATCTCCAGGGTTGTCTCCCTTTGTGATTTCTTTGTTTCTATTTTCATTTTTAGATCCTGGATCATTTTCTTCAACTGTTTCACCCGTTTGTGTTTTTCTGTAATTTTTTAAAGGGATTTTTGTGTTTCCTCTTTTAAGACTTCTACCTGTTTACCTGTGTTCCTTTGTGTTTCTTAAGGGAGTTATTTATGTCCTTCTTAAAGTCCTCTATCATCATTATGAGACAAGATTTTAAATCTTAATTCTGCCTGTTCTTGAGTTTTCCTCTTGCCATCTACTTCTCTCTGGTGTTAGTTGTTCTTGTCGTCTCTGCTCCTCCTTTGAATCTGTGAACCTGTGATGTGTGTCAGTACACCTGGGAGCTGGGCTCGCTGGGCAGGGTTTGGATCCATAGAGCTGTGCTACAGGGTTAACTCTGGGATGCAGATGGAGACAAGCATGATTCTGTCCCCAGTTGCTCTGTGGTTCTGAGCCCTATGATCTCCTGGCAGGTCCCTCATTGGCCAGTTATTGGAGTCAAAATGCTCTTCTTACCTGTAAACTTCTGACTGATAGCACTCCTGGGAGAAAAGTTCTCTCTGGGTGGGATTTGGGTCCAGAGCTCTGTGCTCTGGGTTAACTCCAGGGTGTAGATGTAGATTGGAGGAATCCTGTTCCTAGTTGCTTCACAATTCCTTAGCCCTGTGGTCTCCTGGTGTATCACATGTTTTTCTTGGGTTATTTTGGGTTTTTCTGGAATCTATCTTTTTGAGTTCTTTACTTATTTTGGATATTATCCTTCTATCAGTTGTAAGGTTGTTGAAGATAATTTCCAATCTGTGCATTGCCATTTAGTCCTATCGGCAGTGTTCTTTGCATCATGATCTGTCAAATGGATTACCGTATGATCTTTGTTTATTTTGTTTGTTTTTTTGAAATTCCTTCAGTTTTTCTGTTATTAGATTTTATTATTGACTTACCTTTCTATTTTGCGAAGACATTTTTAAATATAAAGTTAAGGTATAGATTAAATTTTATATACACCTTTACAAAAGACTGAATACTTGAAAATAAATTCTACATAGGAAGATAGAAGTAGTAGTGACTGTAGATGCAATGATGTTGAGGATGTTGCTGGTTATGGTGATGATGATGATTATATGTATGGCAGTGTTGCTGTTGCTGGTAATAGTAGAGGTAGCATGATGGTAGTGATGATGAGGATGAGGAGGAAGACAGTGTCAATGGTAATTAATGCTAGTGATGATGATGGTAATGATTTCCAGTTCAAGTTTCTCATACAGAACTTCAACACGATCCTTTACCCCAGAGTTACATCCTGAGCTTTAAATACTTTGATTTCTCATCTCTCAAATTATTTCTACATTTTTGCCTCTGATTTCAGTCTGAGGTATAAATCTTAAGATATTTTAATTAATTTCCCTATTAAGTTGAAAATTCACACACACACACACACACACACACACACACACACACACACACTGATACACATATATGACATATACTGATTACTGATTCTCTTAATTGGGAGTATTGCTACATTTTCAAACCAAAGGTCATAGGTGCAGAAAATATATGTTTCTATAATAATAGGGTCTTCTAACATTCTTAGTTGTGGGGAAACAGGAAAATTCTCTTTTCCTAGTGCTTTTTTTACATCTACTTCACAAACAATGTGCATGGCTGAAAAGAATGAATTGCATTGGTAGAAAATTTGTTCAAAGACTAGATAACCCAGACTGTTTGAGAGTGACTGATGTATAAAACAGGTTTTACTTTTTGTAGATGTATTAATATTAAAATCTACAGAGATATGAATCAGCATGAGATATGGATGTGACTATAAGTTTGTAAATTATGAGAAAAGTGAATTATGTTGTATTCTGACAGCACGAATAACTAAAATGTAAATTATTGACTGGCTACTTCTACAAAACATAATTTTCTATTCAATTTAATCATTTTATTTAAATTTGCCAATTGTACATCCCATTCACTGTCCCCTCCTGGTCATCCCGTTCCATAATCCTTCCTTCATGAACTACGCACCTTCTCCTATGAGCATGTGGGCAACCCACTAGGTATCCCCTGAACCTTGGCACTTCAATCCTCCAAAACAATAGGTACATCCTCTCCCCCTGAGGCCAGACAAGGCAGCTGAGCTAGAAGAGCATATCCCATATACAGGCAACAGCTTTTGGAATATCCCACACTCTACTTGTTTAAAACCCACATGAAGACCAAGCAGCACATTTGCTTTATATGTGCAGGGAGGCCTAGGTCCAGCCAGGATATGCTCTTTGGTTTGTAGTTCAGTCTCTGAGAGCCAATGGGTCCATGTTAATTGACTGTCTTGAATTTCATCTGGACTTTCTATTTTTTATTTTATAAATTTTAATTAGATAGTTTATGTATTTACATTTAGAAGAGAAAGTGGGGAAGAGCCTTGAACACATAGGCAAAGGGAAAAATTTCCTGAACAGAACACTACTGGCTTATGCTCTAAGATCATAAGTCGACAAATGAGACCTAATAAAATTGCAAAGCTTCTGCAAAGGACACTGTCATTAGGACAAAATGGCAACCTACAGAATGGGAAAAGATTTTTATGAATCCTACATCTGTTAGAGGGCTAATATCTAATATATACAAATAACTCAAGAAGTTAGACTTGAGAGAACCAAATAATATTAAAAATGAGGTACAGAGCTAAACAGAGAATTCTCAACTGAAGACTATGGAATGGCTGAGAAGTACCTAATGAATATTCTTAATATCCTTAATCATCAGGGGAATGCAAGTCAAAACAACCCAGAGATCCCACCTCCTACTAGTCAGAATGTCTAAGATCCAAAACTCAGGTGATAACAGATGCTGGCAAGGATGTGGAGAAAGAGGAACACTCCTCCATTGTTGGTCGGATTGAAAGCCAGTACAACCGCTCTGGAAGTTCGTCTGGGTGTTCCTCAGAAAATTAGACATTGTACTTGATCAATACCTATGCTAATTCTATAGCCAACCATTGGGCTGAACATGCGGACCCCAATGGAATAGTGAGAGGAAGGAGTCAAGGAACTGAAAGGCATTGCAACCCCATAGGAAGAACAACAATGTCAATTAACTAAATACACCAAAGCTCCTAGGCAATAAACCACAAACCAAAGAGTACACATGGAAGGACCCACGGCTCCAGCTGCATATGTAGGAGAGAGTTGCCCTATCTGTCATTAATGGGAGGGGAGACCCCTGGTTCTGTGTAGGTTTGATGCTCCAGTGTAACAGAATGCTAGTGGGGGGGGTGAGGCAGGAGTAGCTGGGTGGGTAGCTGAGTATCCTCTTGGAGGCAGTGGGGAGGAAAGGGTAGGTAGTTTGCAGATGCTGTGCAACATTTCAATTGTAAAAAAAATGTTAATAAAATAAGGGGAAAAAGAAAGCAAGCTAAAGAAGTCATGAAGAGCAAGCAAGTAAGCAGCATCCCTTGATTATCTCTGTATCTATTCCTTCCTCCAAGATCCTGTTCTGCTTGAGTTTCTGTTTTGACTTCATTTGATGATAAACTGTGTTATGGCCCTTTAAATTGATTACACCCTTTCCCCCCCATAACTTGCTTTTGGTCACGGTATTTTATTACAGCAATAGTAAAGCTAACTTAGACTAATACTAATTGGGAAAGAAGTCAGCATCTTCAACAAATGGTGTTGGCCAAACTGGATGTCTGCAGAAAAATAATGTAAATAGATCCATACACGTTACACTGCACAAAACTCAACTCCTCATGGATTAAGGCCTAAACATAAAACTAGATGCATTAAACCTGATAGAAAAGAAACTGAGAATAGCCTTGAACTTGTTGCCACTTGAGAAGTCTGAACAGAGCATTGTTAATGTAGATACTAGACCAAAAAGTAATAAATGGGACGTCATGTAGCTGAAAGTCTTCGTTAAGGCACAGGACACAGTCATTCAGACAAAGTGACAGCTTATAGAGTGGAAAAAAGATTTTTACCAATTCCACATCCAGTAGAGGACTAATATCCAAAATTTATAAAGAACTCAAGAAAAATTAAATAATCTAAATAAAAGGAGGATTACAGTTCTAAATAAAATTCTCAAATAGAAGAACCTAAAATGGCTGGGAAACACTTAAAGAAATGTTTAACATCCTTAGCCATCAGGGAAACACAAATCAAAATTACTTTGCATGCCATCTTCATGAGTCAGGATGGCCAACATCGACAACGCTGGTAACAGCTCAATCTTATAAAAATTTACAGCCACTATGGAAACCAATAGGGCAGTTTGTTGTGGACCAGAGCATCCTAGAAACCTTGCCAGAGTTGTGCAAGGCCTTTTTGTTTTAGGTTTGTGCCTGCAGCGCTTCTGAACACGCCTAGAAAAAAAAAAAAAAAAGAGGCTGAAGGAACGCCCATTCAGAGCCTGCCCCACATGTGGCCCACACATATACAGACACCAAACTAGATAAGATGGATGAAGCAAAGAAGTGCTGGCTGACAGGAAACCGATGTAGATCTCTCCTGAGAGACACAGCCATAATTTGGCAAATATGTAGGCGAATGCCAGCAGCAAACCACTGAACTGAGAACTGGACCCCCGTTGAATGAATCAGAGAAAGGACTGAAAGAGCTTGAAGGGGCTTGAGACCCCATATGAACAACAATGCCAACCAACCAGAGCTTCCAGGGACTAAGCCACTACCCAAAGACTATACATGGACTGACCCTGGGCTCCAACCGCATAGGTAGCAATGAATAGCTTAGTAAGGGCACCAGTGGAAGGGGAAGCCCTTGGTCCTGCCAAGGCTGGACCCCCAGTAAACCGATTCTTGGGAAGGAGGGAGGTAAAGGGCGGAGGATGGGGAGGGGAACATTCATATAGAAGGGGAGGGGGAAGGGTTAGGGGGATGTTGGCCTGGAAACCGGGAAAGGGAAAAGCATGTGAAATGTAAATAAGAAATAACCCAATTTAATAACGATGGAAAAAAATTGAAAAAAAAAAATAGGGCTGTTCCTCAGAAAATGGGGAATAAATTTACCTTAAGGCCCAGATATATCACTCTTAGGCATATACCCGAAGGATATTTGCTCGACCTTGTTCTTTGCTGCTCTATTTATATTATTCACAAACTAGAAGCAATGTAGATGTCCATCAACAAAAGAATGTATTAAAAATATGGTCTGTTTATATGATGGATTATTACTCAGTTGTTTTATTATTAATGACATTATGAAATTTGCAAATGGATGGAACTAGAAAAAAACCATTCTGAGTGAGGTAACCCAGACCCATAAGAATTAATGTGGGTTGTATTTAACTTATATTTGGCTATCAGCCATTAAATAATAATAACCAACCTACAGAGAAGTTGAGTATAGAAGGTGGGAATATGTTGGAAGTCATGGATCTCTCTAGGAGGGAGAAAAACAATAGATTGTATAGGTGGACTGTGGGAGAATTTCTGGTGGGATAGGGGAGGGAAGGTGACATTGAGGGAGAGGAGAGAGAGAGAGAGAGAGAGAGAGAGAGAGAGAGAGAGAGAGAGAGAGAGAGAGAGAGAGAGAACTGAGGATCATTTGAGGAATAGTATAGAAATCTAATGCAGTGGAAAATACCTAAAACATAGAAAGTGATCCTAATGAATATTCCATATAACAGAGGAGACAGAACCCCAACTGGTCATTTCTTTTCAATAACTGAAGCTTTCAGTGCTGGGGTTGGGTTTCATCCAATTGAGTTTTTGGCCAGAGGAGTTCTATGAAAATCCCCCAATAACCCAGGCTGTTGACAGTTCAGCAGGTTGTTCTCCATAGCAAGTCCTAATTGCTGAAGACAACATCTAGACAATTCTTTAAACATGAACATGGTACAGGAAGATACTCTTCTAGCTGCCAAAAGAAAAATATAAATACCAACCCAGCCACAAAACCGATCTATGATTCTGTTCTGCCTACAAAATATGCTAGACCAATGCTATGCTAGCTCAAAGCCTATGAGTCTGCAATCCATATTTGGTTTCGCCCACTGGCCCACTTAATGAGATAGAGTCCTTACCGAACACTGCTTAGGTCAGCAAGAACCAGACTAGATAACTCAGAGACCTAAGATAAAAGCAAATACTAGTGGTCTCAAAAAATGACAGTAAAATGATTCCTAATGATATTCTGTTCTACTCACATGTCAGTGCTTTGTTCAGCCATCATCAGAGAAGTTCTGTTTTGTAGCAGATGGAAACAAGTGCACTGACCTCCAGTCAGATATTATGTAGAGAGAAACCTTGAAACGCAGAGCTATAAACGTGTATCTCCATCAAATCCCTCCCCTCAGAGCTCATATGAACTCAGAGACTGAAATGGCAAACATGGGCCCATCACAGGTATGAACTAGTTCTGCTGTGAATATATTGTACCTTTTAATTTAGTATTTTTATGGACTCCTGAGTGTGTGGACTAGTGGTCCTCTGCTTTTTTTTTATTAAAAAAAAGTCAATATTTTAAAGATTTGTTTGTTTTATGTAAATACATGGTACACTGCCATTGTCTTCAGACACGACGGAACATCAGGTTCCATTACAGATGGTTGTGAGTCACCGTGTGGTTGCTGGGAATTGAACTCAGGACCTCTGGAAGAGCAGTCAGTGCTCTTAACCTCTGAGCCATCCCTCCAGCCGGGTTCTCTGATTCTTGTGCCTTCTCTTGGGCTCTTTTCTTTCAGTTGGTTTGCTGTATCCAAACTTGATGTGATAGCTTTTGTTTTAAGTCGTGATACATTATTTCGTTACATTTTGTTGTTAAAAAAATTTGAGAGAGAAAGAGCAAAGGAGCTTGGGCCTTTAATAGAATCATTGAACTTAATTTTGTACCAGCTCTGCTTAGTGTAAAGTTTCAACATGAAACGCAATAAGGATGACCAAAATGCGAATGCCTCACTCCTTCTTTAAAAAGGGAACAAGAATACCCTTGGGAGGGAATAGGGAGGTAAAGTGTAGAACAAAGGCAGAAGGAACACCCATTCACAGCCTGCCCCTCATGCGGCCCATACATATACAGCCACCAAACTAGATAAGATGGATGAAGCAAAGAAGTGCAGGCCGACAGGAACCGGATGTAGATCTCTCCTGAGAGACACAGCCAGAATACACCAAATACATAGGTGAATGTCAGCAGCAAACCACTGAACTGAGAACGGGACCCCCGTTGAAGGAATCAGAGAAAGAACTGAAAGAGCTTGACGGGACTTAAGACCCCATATGAACAACAATGCCAACCAACCAGAGCCTCCAGGGACTAAGCCACTACCCAAAGACTATACATGTACTGACCCTGGACTCCAACTACATACGTAGCAGTAAATAGCCTAGTAAGAGCACCAGTGGAAGGGGAAGCCCTTGGTCCTGCCACCACTGAACCCCCGGTGAACGTGATTGTTGGGGGCAGGGCGGTAATGGGGGGAGGATGGAGAGGGGAACTCCCATAGAGAAGGGGAGGAGGAAGGGTTAGGGGGATGTTGGCCGGAAACCGGGAAGGGGAATAACAATGGACATGTAAATAAGAAATACTCAAGTTAATAAAGATGAAAAAAACTAAAAATAAATAAATAAATAAAATTATTGATTCATGTGAAAAAAATAAGCAAATATTTTTTTAAAAAAAGAAAAAAAATCTGAGAGAACGCAATGCTACACAAAAATCATGTAGTGATCACCAGAGCTTTTTTCTACCTATGTGCTTGATACTTTCGTAGCATAAATCTTACCATATTTCAAAAACGAAAAGAAAAAACTAAGAACAAAAGACACCAAAATTTAGCGTGAGATAGTGGTTTAATTCTTTGCCAAAAATGAAACCAAACATTTCTATAATGCTTAGCACAATACACATAGATAGATAGATAAATAGATAGATAGATAGATAGATAGATAGATAGATGATAGATAGATAGATAGAACTATGACCTTCATGCATGATTAAAGTTTACAGAAAACTTTTATTAGAGCAAATATAAAAAATTAGTATTAATCTCATTGTTTAATACACTGAAACTTAAGCATTCCTAAGCAAATATAAAATTTTGACTGTTCAGATAACAGATATTTATTTATGCAAATGGTTGATGTTATTTTGGGGGAAGTAATTCTAACTTTAGATTGGTATTTGGCCTGAAATTCAATTTATCTTCTTCATCATCATCATCATCATCATCATCATCATCATCATCATCATCATCATCACCTCTTCTGTGCACCGTACAAATTCTATTGACATTAAGAGAGTAAAAGCTCAATTTTCAGTACTTGGAGATTTCATTCCAGGACTTGATTGAACCTGTCATGTGGAAAAAGTGAACCTGAATGCAGGACTTAAGTTTTCTGCAATTCAAGTAAATGAAAAGGCCCTAGGCCTGACACTAATCTTTTGGGGTTATAGATTTTTTATTTGGCAGCCTAAACTGCTTGGTTTATTCAGCTATGCTTGTAAAATAAGCCATGGCCTGAATGTAATATGAGAATCTGACCTATTATATTTTACAAATGAAACAATAGGATTGTTTATTCTAGATTTTGTACTTTAATTAAAATTAGCAAAAACCAAATCGATTGTGTTTGACTTGCATCATTCCCTCTTACTTCTGCTTTCTTTAGTTACATGATTCAGATATTTGTATATTGACAGTCTCATCTATTTACATCATGAATTTTATTCATTTCTACTTTCCATCTCTTCTTTCCTCCCCTCTCCTTCTGAAAATTTTCTTCCCAGCAAGTCACCTGCCCACTTTCATGCTTTGATTTGACTGTGACTTACTGAGTTTAAGAAAGTTTCTTACGGAGCCTGAAAGGGTAACTGAAGCAAAGTAACTCATCAGTGGCTGAATCACTAAATGAAGTAATACTGTGTTCCATAGCAGCCATTAACAATCTGTAATTCTCAAGAAAGGATGAGGGACTTTTGAGCTCTTACCACTTGTGTGACAAAATGTCCATACCAATCAAAGAAATATTTTTGAGTTGTTTAAAACAAAGTACAAATCAGTAATACGCACCATAACCAGAGATGGTGGTCTTGCATTTGCCATTTACTTATATTTTTATTTATATTGTTATTTTGCTTAACTCTTTATTGCTCTGTTTTTTTTTTTTCAAGTAGGGCCATGGACATGTTGCAGTAGTCAAAATAATAAATCAAGAAAAAAATATTGGGATAATAATTTGGAGTAAAAATGTATAATTTAAACCAAGAAATATCTAAAAACCTCACAATTTCTACATTACACATTCAAAGTGTGGAATAGTTATTTGATAAATGTGTAGTGTGATAACTTGAAGTTGACTTAGTAAACTAACTGCTTCTTCCTTCATTTTCTCCTTTTGGCTGTGTGTGTCTGCCTCCAATGATCTATGGATAAATCTGACATATTTTCCTCGCTAGAATACTGATTTTTTTCGCTTAAATTCTTTTTTTTAGTTTTATTTTTCTTGGATATTTTTATGTATTTACATTTCAAATGTTATTCCCTTCCCCCCTCCCACACCTACTTCACTGCCCCCCCTGCTTCTATGAGGATGCTCCCACTCCCACCCACTCCAACAATAGTGTAATGCCCTGGTATTACACTATTTTGGGAAATGAGCCTTCAATGGACCAATGGCTTTGTTTCCTGTTGATGCTGAACAATACCATCTTCTGCTACATAAATGACTAGAGTCATGGGTCCCTCCAGGTGTACTCTTTGGATGATGATTTAGTCCCCAGGAACTCTGTGGGGGCCTGGGTGGTTCATACTGTTTTTGTTTGTTTGTTTGTTTGTTTGTTTGTTTTTCTTTTTAGTTTTTTTTGTTTTGTTTTTTAGGGTTTTTTTATTAACTTGAGTATTTCTTCTCAGCTATCAAAAACAATGACTTTATGAAATTCATAGGCAAATGGAGGGAACTGGAAAATATCATCCTGAGTGAGGTAACCCAATCACAGAAAAACACACATGGTATGCACTCATTGATAAGTGGCTATTAGCCCAAATGCTTGAATGTTCTGTGCTAGATGCACAGAACACATGAAACTCAAGACAGATGATCAAAATGCAAGTGCTTCACTCCTACATCATACTTTTATTCTTCCTGTTTACAACCCCTTTAGATCCTTCTGTCTTTCCTCTAACTCTTCCAGAGTGGTCCTCTTGTCCAGTCCAATGGTTAACTGCAACCATCTCACCTGTACAGTAGGGCTCTGACAGAGCCTCTGAAAAGACACCCACATCGGAATCCTGTCAGCAAACACTTCTTGGCATCAACAATAGTGGTTTGATGACTGCAATGGGATGGTTACCCAGGTGGGGAAGTCTCTGGATGACATTTTCTTCAGTCCCTGCTCTACTCTTTGCCCCTGTATTTTATTCCATGAGTATTTTATTCTCCCTTCTAAGAAAAATGAAGCATCCTCATTTTGGTCTTGGTTTTTCTTGAGCCTCATATGATCTGTGAATTTTCTGAGGTATTTAAAGCTTTTGAGCTAATATTAATTTATCAGTGAGTGCATACCAGATGTGTTCTTTGGCAGATGGATTACCTCAATCAGCATGATATTTTTCTAGTTCCATCCATTTGCCTATGAATTTCATGAAGCAATTGTTTTCAATAGCTGAGTAGTATAAATGTACCATATTTTCTATATCCATTCCTCTGTTGAAGGACATCTGGGTTCTTTGCAGCTTCTGGCTATTATAAATAAGACTGCTATGAAAATAGTGGAGCATGTGTCCTTGTCATATGTTGAAGCATCTTTTGGATGTATGTCCAGGAGTAGTATATCAAACTCCTCAGATAGTACTATGTCCAATTTTCTGAGGAACCACCAGACTGATTTCAAGAGTGGTTGTACCATCTTGTAACACATCGACAATGGAGGAGTGTTCCTCTTTCTCCACATCCTCACCAGCATCTACTGTCACCTGAGTTTTTGACCTTAGCCATTCTGACTGGAATGAGGTGAAATCACAGGGTTCTTTTGATTTGCCTTTGCCTGATGAGTAAGGATGTTGAGCATTTCTTTAGGTACTTCTCAGCCATTCATTTTATTCTAAAAAAAAGAATATACCTTCTTCTCAGCACCTCATAGTACTTTCTCCAAAACTGAACATATAAGCAGTCACAAAACTGGCCTCAACAGAAACAAGAAGATTGAAATAATCCCATGCATGCTATCAGATCACCATGGACTAAGGCTGGTCTTCAATAACATCAAAAACGAAAGAAAGCCCACATATAAGTGGAAGTTGCAAATGTTCTACTCTACTTCCTTAACTTGGTCAAGAAAGAAATAAAGAAAGAAATTAAAGACTTTTTAGAATTTAATAAAATTTTTGCAAAACATACCCAAATTTATGGGTCACAATGAAAGCAATGCTAAGAGGAAAACTCAAAATTCTGAGTCCCTCCAAAAGCACAGGAGAGAGGATACATTAGCAGCTTGACAACACACCTAAAAGCTTTAGAACAAAAAGAAGCAAATACATGCAAGAGGAGTAGAAGGCAGGAAATAATCAAGGGCAGAAATCAATGAAATAGAAAAAAAAATGACTATACTAAGAATCAACAAAACTAGGAGCTGGTTCTTTAAGAAAATCAACAAGATAGATAAACCCTTAGCCAGACTAACCAGAGGTCACAGAGAGTTTATCCAAATTAATAAAATCAGAAATGAAAAGGGAGACATAACAACAGAATCTGAGGAAATTAAAAAAATCATCAGATCCTACTACAAAAGCCTCATATTCAACAAAACAGGAAAATCTGGAGGAAATGGACAATTTTCTAGACAAATATAAGGTACCAAAGTTAAATCAGGAACAAATAAAACATCTGAATAACCCCATAATTCCTAAAGAAGTAGAAGCAGTTATTAAAAGACTACCAACACAAAAGAGCACAGGATCAGATGAGTTTACTGTAAAATTCTATCAGACTTTCATAGAAGACTTCATACCAATCCTGTGCAAACTATTCAAAAAAATAAAAGCAGATGGAACACTACCAAATTACTTCTATGAAACCACAATTATACTTAAACCTAAAGCACACAAGGACGCAAAAAAGAAAGAGAACATCAAACCATTTTCCCTTATGAATATTGATGCAAAAATACTCAAAAACATTCTTGCAAATTGATTCCACAGTTCCAAGTGTATCAAGGACCTCTATATCAAACCAGACATACTCAAACTAATAGAAGAAAAGGTGGGGAAGAGTCTTGATCTCATGGGTACTGCAGAGAATTACCTGAACAAAACACCAATGGCATATGCTTTAAGATCAAGTATTGGCAAATGAGATTTCATAAAATTGCAAAGATTCTGTAAGACAAAGGACAATGCCATTAGGACAAAATGGTAACCAAGAGATTGGGAAAAGATCTTTACCAACCCCACATCTGATAGAGGGCTAATATTCAAAATATACAAAGAATTCAAGAAGTTAGACTCCAGACAGCCAAATAACTCTATTAAAAATGGGGTACAGAGCTAAACAAAGAATTCTCAGCTGAGGGATATCAAATGACTGAGAAGTACCTAAAGAAATGCTCAACATCCTTTGTAATCAGGGAAATACAGATCAAAACAACCCTGAGATTTCACACCAGTCAGAATGACTAAGATCAAAACTCAGGTGACAACAGATGCTGGCAAGGATGTGGAGAAAGAGGAAAACTCCTCCATTCTTGGTGGGATTGCAAACAGGTACAATCATTCTGGAAATCAGTTTGGAGGTTCCTCAGATAATTGGACATTGCACTACCTGAGCACACAGCTATACCACTCCTGGGATTATACCCTAAAGATGCTCCAACATACAACAAAGACACATGCTCCACTATGTTCATAACAGCCTTTTTTTATAATAGCCTGAAGCTGGAAAGAACTCAGATGCCCTTCAACAGAGTAATGGATACAGAAAGTGTGGTGCATCTACACAATGGAATACTACTCTGCTATCAAAAACAATGACTTCATGAAATTCATAGGCAAATGGATGGAACTAGATAATATCATCCTCAGTGAGGTAACCCAATCAGAGAAAAATCACAAATAGTATGCACTCCGTGATAAGTGGATATTAGCCCAAAAGCTCAAATTACTAAGATACAATCCATAGACCACATAAAGTTCAAGAAGAAGGATGACCAAAGTGGTGATGCTTCACTTCTTCTTAAAAGGGGGAACAAAAATATTCCTAGGTGGATATATGGAGGCAAAATTTGGAGCAGAGTCTCAAGGAAGAGCCATTCAGAGCCTTCCTCACATTTGGCCTATATATAGACAGCCACCAATACTAGATAAGATGGATGAAGCTAAGAAGTGTATGCTGTCAGGAGCCGGACATAGTTGTCTCCTGAAAGACAGAGTCAGAGCATGTCAAATACAGATGGGAATGCTAGCAGCAATCCACTGAACTGAGAACAGGAGCCCTGTTGGAGGAATTAGAGAAAGGATTGAAATAGCTGAGGGAGCTTGCAACACAATAAGAACAACAATTCAAAGCAACCAGAGATCCCAGGGACTAATCCACTACCCAAAGACTACACATGGACTGACACATGCTCCAGCTGCTTATGTAGCAGGGAATGGCCTTGTTGGGCACCAATGGAAAGAGAAGCCCTTTCCGACCTTTGCCAAGGTTGGACCCCCAGTGTAGGGGAATGTGAGGGGTGGGTGGGAAGGTGGAAGTGTATGCGGAGGAGAACACCCTTATAGAAGAATAGGAGTGGGATGGGATCTGGGACTTCTATCTGGGAAACCAGGAAAGGGTATAACTTTTGAAATGTAAATAAAAAATATCCAATAAAAATACATATAAACACACACACGCACACGGATACAGATGCAGACACACACAAAGAAACCATATATAATATAATAGGTTCCTCTATTCAAACTGAAAGAGAAATTTTGCTTTAAGTCACTGTGAATTTATTGGCCCATGTTTTCTTTTCTCTCCTTCTCAGTCATTCCAGATCATCTTTACCTCTACATTGAAGGAGAGAGTAATCTCTGGCATCACTTGAGATCATCTTTTCTACCTAGCCCACAGCACATACTCTGGATTTCCTGTTGCTCTGGCATTCATAAATTGACCTCATAATATGACATGGATTAATGAAGATGCATCCTGAAAGGCCTAACAGCAAGTTTTGCCTGCTGAGGAAAGTCAGTCTTCTGTTTGATCCTAAATCGTCAGAGTTACTGGTTCTCATAGAATAAGGAAGACAAAATTGGGAGATGAAAGAATTCTTTTTTTATGCTTGCAGGACTATAACTAACATTTACTAAGGTAAATGAATACCGAAGCAGTACAAATCAGCAACTAATATTAATGGGAAAGTAACTGTAGGGCGATTCTCAGCTTGTTTTCCTGAGAGAAAACTGCTGTTCAGGAAATGACCCACTACAGATAGTGCTCAGCAAGACAACTCATAGAGAGGTTCAACCCAGGTTTATCTTCTACAAATACCTCAACCATCGTAGACTATTTCCCCTCATTTCCTTCCCCAACAAAAGATAGAATCTCTAAAGCTGAAAACATGTTTTCTATGTTCAGCCTAAACAGAAAACAGGCTTAGAAAACAGACTAGAAAAGAGGCTTTAATTGAATTTCAAACATTGTGAAATAAAATAATTTCTACTAATTAATTTCACTAAAATTCAAAAGTTCTAAGATTATTTACCCCTAATTATATTTGGTGTTCAAATTAATTGTGAATTGGAAGGGATTATGAATTTATATAATTAAATAGATTATACTGCATTTTCATTTTTACAGAATTAATTATTACCCAACCTGCATGTTGAGCAACTTATTCATATGGCTAGATTCACTTCATCATCTGTGAAACTGAGCACTTTTATGCATATGTATCAATGTTGACTGCTTTAGGAGGCGCCAGGTGATAGCAAGCATCCAATTACTTGGTAAATAATATTTATTTATTCCTTTCTGAATTTTGACACAATTTATACTCTTTATTCAACATTTTGTTTTCCATCTTCGTGCCAAATATCTTGTTATTCCTTTTCTTGTCCACCTTTTATTTGTTAAAACTCTCAGGTGGTGCCGAATGTAGGCAGATATCGCCAGAGGCTGAGAGGTTATTGATTTGATTGCTGTTGTTTTTGGAGCCCTGTGAGCTTGGCACTTCCCCCAACCTTTTGCAGCCAACCCTTTTTGGCTCACTGGAAAAAATAAACTCCCAGGCCAATAAGAGAGGCCTGCTGAGTGAAATAAATCACTTGAAATGGCAGGAAGGAAAGAGTTCTTTTTCATTTCCTGGCCTCAAAACCTTCTTGATCTTCTTTCACCAAACATACACTCCACCTTGAGAGCACAAGTGACAGAGGGTTTTCAAAGGGTTCAGTAACGGAATAACCACCCACTACCTTGGGCAAGAAGATAATTCCATAGAAAAGTAATCTTAAAAGACTGAAAACAATATAAAGAAATTTCTTTGTATTTTTTCCCATTTATTTGACCTAAGAATCAGTCTATACCTTATGATAACTTCTGGAACATCATTTTCGGCTTTCAAACATCAGTAACATGCATTAGAATTATTAATGTCAAGAAGCAAATTGTCTCGTCTTTAATTTAAATATTTAAATTTTTAGTTTAGAATTATTTTATATTTTTATTCTATTCTGAATATTATTAAAGCATGAATATTTCTTTAAGTATTTTCTTGTGTTTTCCATTTATTAGGAAAGTCCTATATTTGCTAAGGAGAATAGAATCCTTGCCAGAATTGTTAAACACCAGTGCGCTTCATTTTGGGCATGCGCTAAGAGAGAAGGGACTAAGAGTATCATTTGAGCATTAGCAGGGTTGGGGTTCTACATCTTGCTCAAGAAAAAATATACAATCTAATTTCTGAAATAGACTTGTCTACATGTCATTACATCACAGTTGGGGTTGGGCATTAAAATTGCCTGGGCGCAATTGAGTTGAACCATTTTACTTTTAATCATTGAGGTCTTGAGGCAGAGTTCCGTGGTAAAAATGTACTTAATGTAGGAGGTCATATATTTAACATGCAGGACAACTACAAATAAGAGGAATGAATATTCATTTCCATTGGACTGCCTAACTTTTCCTATAGTTTCCAAAAGATTACTTTGTTTCATCATCAATTGTAGATAAGTCAGGTCTATGTCACAATTATTAGAGCAAAAGTACTCAACATTTAGAAGAGAAAAAGATCTGTTTGTCTTAGTGGAACCCACGAGTCCTGATCTTTATTTCCCATTGATGTAGCAACATGTATAAACTCCCTCCAGTACCTCTTCTACATTCATTAGCTATTATCCTGTATGGGGTTTTGAGTCACTGCAATAAATTCTGAAACAAGATAATATAATTGTATTTGACAATTATTATAAAATCCCTTTATACCGTGTGAGGAATTCATTTTCTTCTCAACTGTTTGTCTTTATTTTTGTTGATATTTCTAACTCATTGTTGCCAGTCTAGGAATCTCTCCAGGCAATTATCTCAAAAGTATTTTGGAAAATAATGGGCTTTATGTTATAGTAAAAATCAATGAAAAACATAGACCCTTATGTATAAAATACAAAAATTTGAAATATTGTGTTCAGTACATTTATGAAATAATTTTGTAACCATAATCTAATGCTTTTCAACTGCCCAGAGTATAGAAAAAGCTTATCAACTTTTTACAGTGTGAATCACGAAATATGGAGAAAGAAAGTTGAACCGAAAAGGTACTTGAATTTTGAAATGCCACATCTCATATTTCATATTTAATACATAGGCTTATATTTTATTATAACGTATACTATTTTGCATATGGTGTGTGTGTCTGTGTGTGTGTGTGTGTGTGTGTGTGCGTGTGCGCATGCACAAAGTTCAGTGGATATTTCAACACACTAGTAAGCAAAGGTGGTAAGTGGCACTGTTGGCTTAAATTGGACTCAAAGTTATCTTCAGTCAATATTTTCTTCTTTCCTTCATGATAGAAGTTTTCACTGTTTTACAACCTCTACAGAAAATACCAATCTTTCCAAATTGATTTGTTTGATGACTCAATTATTGCCACTTCTAATGAGAACTCACCTCCTCATTTCATCCCTGAGATATACAAACAACCATAATTTACTTTAGGAGTCTGAGCTGATAGAAACTAGTGTTAATGAAACTGATTTCAGGGTCTATGATGGTTAAAATGTATTATTTGGTTAAATAAAATCAGCAGATGGGTTTCCCTGAGATGTTTTAAGTGAAATTTTAGTGTCTTAGCCACTTAAGAAAATAGAAAATTTCCAACACTTCATGCAAGGTACTACCCTTGAAAGCCGGACATATATGATGGTTTGCATTCATCAAGATCAACTTTTATGCAAAGACTCAGAGTAGGCAAACAACACAACACAAGTAGGCAAATGATGATATATGACTTCTTTATGATTCACATTCAAACATTACACAGTCACTTTTACTTAATTCTACTGGTTGGAGTAGTTTATCTCCACCCTGATTGAAAGGGAAAAAATAGACACTACCATATGACAAAGAATTTGGAGCTATGTTTAAAAATCATCACATTCCTTGTTTTAGTTACTTTTCTACATGAATGTTTCAACTCCCCCACTGAACATTGATTTCAATTTGAAGGTCAGGGTCTTGAATTTATTCATAACAAGTAATATATTAATTTGTAATGAAAATTATATAAATCTTCATATAGAATATCATCTTTTTAAACAATATATATTTCCACACACTTGAAATACATAAACAAGTATATATTTTCCATATGAATGTATACCCACACCCTTGAAACAAATAAATGTATATATTTTCATAATTGTGATAGACTAAAAATCTTTAGATATTAAAAAATATACAAGATATATACTAAAGTATAATAAGATTTTTTCTACTTATGTTTTAAAGACATTTATTCACATCCAGTTACTAGCTTTGTAAAGACATATACTTTTCAAAATTCAATACTATAGAAGTGATAACATTATGAAATTATTTGAAGGTATGATTTTATTTTAGACATGATGCCTTTCATAGACATCTTCTATCTGTTTAAATGATTAGAGTCTAGAAACCACCTTGCTGTAAATGGTTTCTTTTCTATGACCCTATTGCTTCTGTGCCCTCCTTGGTTCCTTTGTATCTTAGACTGACTTCTCAAATATATATATGTGCATATATATATATATATATATAATTGGATCAAATACTGTTAAAATTTCCCATTTGTCAGGAACCTTAGAAAACAACGTCAATTGTGGCTTGTGACTCCTTTATCAAACTATCTTCAAAAATGTTTGTTTTGCAATTAACTTAATAGCAAAATTTTAAAGTATCAGCAAAATAATTTTATGGCTGAGAGTCATCACAACATTAAGTCCTGTATTAAAAATCACAGCATTATGAAGGTTGACAACTGTTGAAATAGTTTTCCAGTGTTATAAGCCACTGTATTAGGATGGTATCATACTACATTAGTAATGGCACAAAATCTAGTGAAGGGACATTCACTTTGAAAGAGGAGAGGAGCCATGGGGTTATTTGCATAATAAGAGAAAGACCAGGTGCAGAGAACAAAACCTATAGTAGCATAGTGGTAAGGTAAAGCAACGACTGCAGGAAGACATCAAAAACAGAATTAGGCAAAGGGCTTTAGATGGGCCTTAGAATGGCTCATAATAGAACTTTATTATGACTTTAAAATACTATAATTAAAAGTATATATCAGAAACATTACAGAATAGCTTTGTGTTGTTTTAAGTCCTGCAATTTGTAATAATACTTAAATATCACACATTTATACACACAGAAGTATATGTTATTAAAATAACTGGAAATAATGACATGTGGTACACTATTATTTTATAATAGGCAAAGAATCTATAATCTTTGATATAACAAAATGAAAATGAAATAGAAAGAAAAACAGATAAAAAACCAGAAGGAACAAACATAACAAATTTTAATTTTGCTAGATCCAAGGACAATCATTTACAGATGATACAAAGTGAAATGAAATGAGGTAAGATGAAGGAGAAAAAATAAGGAAGGAAAACAAAAAATACCCAATAAACAAAGGAAGAAAACCTGTTACTTCACTTCTGAACAAAAAATATGATCTTTTGGAAGTATTGTCTTATTTGGAAACTATTATGCAGATGTTAGCTACACACTAGTTTATGCATTGCAGATCAGAACTTAATCAATAATATAAATTAAAATGATTACCCTGCCCACATCTTTAAAAAATCATTAGCAAAAATATAGATTATTCTACCCTCTGCACGATTAATCTTAATGAAGCATGGAAGTTAAAATGCAAAACTAGTAAGTCAGAGGCAATACAGAAAACAGACTTAAGTGTTTGTGAGTACAATTTTATCTGCATTTTCTCTTGAAATATGGAATTACTAAATCTAATAAATTTTGGACAATTTTAAACATACATAGTGTTAATACTCACAGCCACATTTTAAAACAGTCATTTTTCGAATTTATCATGGCTTTCCTTCATTTCATTACAAGCTTTGTTAAAAAAGATTGGTGGTATATTTCAAATTCAAATAATCTCTAACATTTCCAAAAAAGAATATGAAATCCTGATATATATGAAGAAGTACCATATCAAGATAATAGCTTCATAGAACTAACTGTTTTATTTTAATGTACTGGATGTTACACATCAAAAAATTGTATTAGGATAAACAATGTATTCAGATTTTACATTCTACATTCATTTTCAGTAAAATTCATTTATTGTGAGATTATAATTAGATTTTAATGAGATATTATACTGGAAACATTTTTCAATATATCCATCCTTTCCAATTTTTAAATCTGCTAATTATTACAGGGGCTATCCAATCTCAACTTTGATTTTCAGAATGGTCAGGCATAGTCCTGATGGAACATTGGTACTTGAGAATAAAGTACAGCCTTCTTCAGAGGCTACAGAATAATCCATTTCTTCCATCGTACCAGCAGATAACACCAAGTGCTATAGATACTGACCAAAAAAAATAACACTTGAGTAATTTTCAGTAGGACAATTACAAAATGATGAACAAAATGTGAAACATATGGGTGTTGTCACTCTTTTTACCCTGTCTCCATCTAGTACATTTGTTTCCAAATATAAATGTTGGGAAACCCTGCTACTTAAGGTCTAAGTCTACCATGTTTGGATAGTGCCACTGAACTTGGTTGGACTTCCTTTCCCAACCCCACTCTTTACCTGAAGAATGTCATGTAATCTTTTGCAAAATTACAAGCTCAATGTTCTAGAATGCCTCTCCATTCATATGAGGTATCCCCAGAACTTTAAACCGTAGTCAATGCAACTTCATCTGAAGAAGAATGTCTCCTCACTTTCCAAAGTTTATATAGTTATTTTTTCACCCTGAAAAAAGAGAATAAGTTAGCTGTTTTCTAAAAGAGATGTAACACTGGCAAGCCCTCTACCCTGCATTCACTGTCAGGCCTAGATCCTGCTACCCAACCTGTTCTGAACTTCACTTCATCCTTTCCAGCCCATGTGCAAGGGAAGGCTGATCAGAGAACTGGGCTCTGATCCATCCTTCCTAGCCCAGTTATACCAGACATGTATGCCTTAGAGCCTGACACCCCAAAAGAAAACACAGAATGAGGAATTTGGTCCTTCCCTGATTCATAGGCAGCGACACTTGAACATCCAAAGAGAAGAGTGAAAAACAGAACCATATATACAGTATAGTGTCTGTATTAAAATTAAAGGTGATCCTTTGGTGTCTATGTTCATGTTAAGTAGAATGTCTGGACTACTGAGAGAATCTTCTTACATAATCATTTTGTGAATTATCTAACTTGGTTCTCTTCCCCAGCTTTTCTATGTTCTTTCTCTTATTCTGCCACTTTCTTTTCTAAACAGTAAACAAACACTGTTGCCATCTGGCCTGTAAACTCAACAGGGTTTCTGTGAAGGCATCAGTATAGTGTTTTATAAACTGTAAAGAATTATTTACATATTAGGGAACATTAACACACCATTTGTTATTGCTGTTCTTTATCTGTTAAGTTTGAAAATTTTGTTGCTATGGTATTTGTACTGTTGTGTGTGCCAATGTACATGTGTCCGTGTATATGTGTGTGTGTGTGTGTGTGTAGGTGTGTGTACATGCATAAATGTGTGTGTATGTGTGTGTATGCATGCATGAATGTGTGTGTGTGTATGATGAATACATGTGATAGCATGCATGTCAGAACCAGAGGACAATCTCATAACTAGCATGCATTCTCATTGATCAAGGGTCTTGCGCTGGCATAGAAATTAGTGGTTACGATAAGCTGCTTGCTTAGCGATCCTCAGAGATTTTTCTGTTTCTTCTTGGAATCAAGAAGATTCAGCTTTACATCAAGAAATTTATTGACAAATCTATTTTTCTAAGCCTGATGCTGACCTTTTGTAAAGGCTCATTTTTAAGCACTTTACACTTTTTCTTCAAAATACCTTATAAATTAGTTTGCAGATGAATCTTGCATTTGTCCCTAATTCTAATATTTATAGCTATTGCTATCTCACAAGCTTTGATTGACCTGCTCTCTACACATCATCTCAGTGCCACTAGACCTAGAAAGAACCTCATTACTCACTGTTCAGAGAAAAATCTCGGAATGATGGACTCTTACATTGTTCTGCATTATTCTTACCTTTGATCCCAATCTCTCAGACAGTGCTTCTCAATCTTCCTAATGCTGTTACCCTTTAAGACAATTCCTCATGTTGTGGTGACTCACACCTCAACCATAAAATTTTTTATTGTGCTTCAGAAATGTAATTTGGGCTACTGTTGTGAATCATAATGTAAATATTTGTGTTTTTCAATGGTCTTAGGGAACCCCTGAGAAAGGCTCTATTGAACTCCAAATGGAACACAACCCATTGGTTGATAACCACTGGTCTAAAATATTATCAACTTGTTCCATTTCTTTTTTTTCTGGAGCTGGGGACCGAACCCAGTGCCTTGAGCTTGCTAGGCAAGTGCTCTACCACTGAGCTAAATCCCCAACCACAACTTGTTCCATTTCTATCATATGTTTATTCTAATTAGGTCATAGCCATGATTGTTAATTCTCATTTACAATATATATTTTAGTTTTATTTTTCTGGCTTTACTACATTTAGAGTAATATTCCTTTTTTGTTATTCAATTTCCTTTAGATTGTGTTTTAAGTAGTTACTGGATATGTTTGGTTGTTAAGCACCAATATCAGTTATGACAATCTCTGTTGATGGTAATTAAATATATATCAGAATTTCAAATTAAGATATAAGAAAACTCAAAAGAAAACCACTATTTTCAGGTTGGAATTATCAAGAACAGGAAGCTACTAAACTCCTGTGGGTTAGAGGAAATGAATGCAAGCTCTGCACTGTTATAGTTGTTATGATAATTCAAGCATTGAGTAACATGTTAGGTACCAACTTATGAAATAGCCATTAAAAGCTTAACAAGTTGTCCCAATGATGGTAAAAGGCTATGAGTTAATGAAGAGATGAAATGAATAGTATTACAAAAGAGAGAATGGTAATCATCAAGTGTGCTTGATGGAAATAGATAGGAGAATTGGTTGTATTTAAAAGCTTAAAGAACATTAATTGATATATAAAAATATGTATACATATGTACACATACACAAATACATGTACATCCTATCTATGAAAGTTAGAAAATTATTGCTGAATTTTTTCTCCTAATTAATGTTGTCCCTAAAAAATTGCTTTGGATTTTATGTGTCATTGTGAATAAAACTCTAGAGAAATATTCAAGAGGAAGACTTGAAGCTAAAGAAAAACATGCATAATGGAGTATAAATAGTACAACTTCAAAGTTTTTGCCTACTTTAAAGTTTAGCATGAGACAGGAAAGTATATCACACAAGACTGAGAAGAGGTACATTGTCTGTCTTTATGAAGTGGGATATTAAAAATTAAGATGACCCAGTTTCTTTAATAAATGGTAGCTTCATGAGAAAATTTATGGGTGCACTTATTTATGCATTTGTGTGTACAAAGCCAAGTTGTCAAAGAGAACTACTGATGTAAATCATTTCAACAAGGAGAAATATAAATCATTATAGGGGAAACTCTCTATGCATATGGAATTTTTATAAAATACAGAAGTAACTGGTGAGGTTTGCAAAATCTTGAGATACAGAAGCAAATTCAAGAGAGAAACAATGATATTTATCATGAAAAGGATAATTGGGTCATAAAAATGATGGAGACAATATTTTACAAAGATGGCTAAGTTTGTCAATTAAAAGAGAATCAATGCAGAATGGGCTTTTAGCCCATAGTGGGATGATAATGGCATACCAGTATAAATTCTAACATAATGCAAAACAACTCTTCCTCTTATGATTAAAAAAATAATCAACTTCGATTTGCTAGCTTTAAAGTTTTTCTATGTTGTTTAATTTTGTGAACAATGTATACTCTTAATGAGAGGAATAAATATAAAATTTTTGTATGAAAAGTAGAATATTTGAAAGTAAACTCAGTCCAGGAAGAGAGAGTGTTATCGTTAAAATGATCAATTCTGAAAGTTTAGCATCACTATCTATCAAATTTGTAAGGTCTATTATTTTCTTGCTTTAAAATCTTATGTATCTGTGTGGGGACTTTCTTAATTAGAGCTTCAAGTTCTGTGAAGAGACACCAGGACCAATGTAACTCTAATAAAGGCAAAACATTTAATTGGGGCTGGTTTACACTTTCAGAGATTCAATCCATTATCATGGCAGGAAAGCCTGGAAGCATCCAGATAGATGTTGCTAGAGAAGAAGGTGAGAGTTCTACATATTGATGTAAGGCAGGCAAAAAGGAGACTCTCTTCTTCTGGCAGCCAGGAGGAGGTTCTTTTTCTGCACTGGGAGTTATTGAGAATAGAGGTGTCAAAGTCCACCTCTACAATGATACACTTTCTCTGTTAAGGCCACCTCTCCTGCAATAATGCCATACTTCCTATTGATTCCATTTCTCATGGGCCAAGCATATTCAAACCATCACAGGGAAAAGGAATGCAAATGAAACCAACACTCATTTTTAAACCAATCACATATTATCGGTTATGTATCTATGGATTGAATATAGTTTAGGGAAGTATTAATAATTAGCTTGATAATTTAAGAACCCAAGAAAAACTTCAACCCAAAATTTCTCTAGTCTATGAGATGTGCAGGGATAAAGGTGGAGACTAGGAATACTCAACCAAAGGCTGTCAAAATTTGAGACCCATGCCATATGAAAAACTCAAGCTCTGACACCATTAATGATACTCTGCTCTGGTTACAGATAGGAACTTAGCATAACTTTCCTGAGAGGCTTCCTTCAGTAGCAGGTGTAGGCAGATGCAGAGTCCCACAGCCAAATATCAGGTTGTGCTTTTAGGGAGTTGGGTGGAAGAATAGAAGATAGAAGTGAATACTCAAGTGAGAGAGGTAAAAGATACTGCAAGAGGACCTACAATGTCAACTAACCTGGGACAGAGGCTCATAGAGCGTGGACCAGCATCCAGGGAGCAGCACTCAGCACCTGAACCTACACCCCCTTCATATCTGTAGCTAATGTGCAACTTAGACTTAATCTGGGACCCACAATCAGTAGAGGGGAAATAGCAAGGTCTCTGTTCCCTGCCATTGGTTTACTTTACCCCTACCTGAACTCCTTGATTGGGCCTCTGTGGAGTGGATGGGCCTAATTTTGCTGGGACTAGATGTCCTAGTATAGGGTTGTATCCAAGAAGGACTCTCACTCTCTAAGGAGAAATGGAAGGTGCAATGAGCAAAAGGACTTGTAAGGGAGGTAAGGAAAAAAAAGGAGGGATCTAAAGTGAATAAAAAAGAATGTATATTTTTTCCTAGAGTTTTTATTGCTGTGAAGAGATGTCATGACCAAAGCAACACTTATAAAGGAAAACATTTAATTAGGGCTGGTTTACACTTTCAAAAGTTTAGTACATTATCATGGCGGGGAACATGGAAGCTTACAGGCAGGACTGGTGCTTGAGGAGCTAAAGGTTCTACCTCTTATTTTGAAGGCAGCTAGGAGAAGAATGGATACCACTCTGGGCAGAGCTTGAGTATATCCATACTTCAGAACCCAACTTCACAGTGACACACATTCTCCAACAAGGTCACACTTATCCCAACATGGCCATACCTCTTATTAGTGCCATCCCCACTTCCAGACAGGCCAAGCAATCAAACACATGAATCTACAGTGGCCAAATCTATTCAAACCACCATACTCCTGAGGTGACAGCATTCATGTTTACTGGGAGCTGATTAGAACTGCAGTTTACTTCCACCTCAGATATTCTGAATTGGTATCTTCATCTTAACAAAATTCTTAATGAATACCTTCACGTTGAGACCCTAATATAGATACAAAGAATCACAAAATACTATTTTGAAACTAGGATTCCAGCAGAGACCAGGATTGAGCTTCTTTTTTGAGTAGAGAGACTGTGTCTATAAGCACTGTCTAGTATGTTATGACTATGTCTAAATCTGGACAATGCCATTCAACATCCACTAGCCACAATGTCATCTTTGAATCATAATTCCTAAATTTACAACCTCAGTGACATTATTTCTGTAACCTTACTTAATTCTATCAATAGTCGTCTTAATTATTTTAAATTGATATTTAGATATTTGGGACTATCTTATTGGATAATATAGCAACAGAGACCTCACAAATGTTTCAATGCTTAGTAAAACCCGAATCACTAATGAGAGTTCATTTGGAATATATATATATATATATATATATATATATATATATATATATATATATATATATCTCCAATATATACAAAGAACCCAAGAAGTTAAACTCCAGAGAATCAAATAACCCTTTTAAAACATGGGGTATAGAGCTAAACAAAGAATTCTCAACTGAGGAATATCAAAAGGCTGAGAAGTACCTAATGAGATGTTCAACCCTCTTAGTCATCAGGGAAATGCAGATCAAACCAACTCTGAGATTCCACCTCACACCAGTCAGAATAGCTAAGATCAAAAACCTCAAAAGACAGCAGATGCTGGTGAGGATGTGGAGAAAGAGGAACCCCATTGCTGTAAGCATTGAAAGCTGGAACAACTACTCTGAAAATCAGTCTGGAGGTTCCTTAGAAAATTGGACATAGCACTACTTGAGGATCCAGCTATACGACTCCTGGGCATACACCCAAAAGATGCTCTAACATATAACAAGGACACATCTCCACTATGTTCATAGCAGCCTTATGTATAATAATAGTAAGAAGCTGGAAAGAACCCAGATGTAGTTCAACAGATGAAAGGATACAGAAAATGTGGAACATTTACACAATGGAATATTACTCAGCTATTAAAAACAATGACTTCATGAAATTCTTAGGCAAATCGATGGAACTTGAAAATATCTTGAATAAGGTAACCCAATCATAAGAATGTATATTTTAAACAAATATTTTAGAGTCATTTCAGTTAATTAAATATTCTTAAGCAGTAATTTATCAGTCAAGAGTCCTGACACATGCCTATAATCCGAGCCGTAGTGAGGCGGAAGAAAAGGAATCAGAAGTTTATGATCATTCTTTGCTGTACAATGGGTTTGTTATGGTGCTGGGAAATATGTGACCATCTTTCAAAATGAATAGACACATAAACAAAAACACATTATCAATGTAAGTAAAAAACAACCCTGGCTCATTACTTTAAAGCTAATTAATTGGTGCATACTGTGCAAAACATTGTGAAGTTTCCTCAATAAATTAAAATTATAATCACTATATGTATTACAGCAAGATATCATATATTAGTTGAGGAAATTGTAAAAGATGTTGTTATCCTGATATTTTTCCTCAGTCCACTTGTCAATCTTATTTAGGAAGGTTAGTGATTTTTTTTAATTAACTGGGATCCCAACAGCTTACAGAAAGTGTTCATCAACTGTAGGCATTTCCCAATGGAATTTTTCAGATCATTTACGTATATCATCATATCATCTGAAAGTAATGTTCTTTTGACTTCTTCTCCCCCAATTTGTATCCAATGATTGCCTTTAGTTGTGTTATCAATCTAACTAAAACTTCAAGTATTATAATGAATTGGTATGGAGAGAATGAACAACTTTTGCCTTTTCCTGATTTTTTGAAATTGTTTTGAGGTTCTCTCCATTTAAGTTGATATTGAATATATAAACTGCCTTTATTATGGTTAGGTATATCCTGTGAATCTCTAAGCTCTCCAGAAGTTTATTCATTAAGGCATGTTAGATATGTTAAGAGCCATGTCTCTGTCTAATGAGATTATTCATGCAGATTTTGTCTTCCAGTGTGTTTATATGATAGCTTAAATACATGAATTTATATATGGTGAAACATCCTTCATCTTAGCAATGAAGTCTACTTGATCATGGTAAAGAATATTTTTATGTGTTCTTTGATTCACTTTTAAAATATTTTATTTAATATGAAGAAGTCTTGGATTTTTTCAGACACTTAGCATTTAATCAGATGCTAAAATCAAATACTAAAACGTTTATTTATATGGTAAATTTCCTGGATGGATTCTCATATATTGAACCATCTCGGCATCCCTTGGATGAAGCCTACTTGAACATGGTAGATAATGTTTCTGATATATTCTTAGATTTGCTTTAGGATTATTTTATTGAATATTTTTGCATCAATGTTCATAATGAAAATTGGTTTGAATTTCTCTTTCTTTGTTGAGTCTTTCTGTGGTTTAGTTAACAAGGTGACTGTGGCACCATTCAATGAGTTTGGCAATGTCGCTCCTGTTTTCTGGAATAGTTTGAAGAGTTTCCACTCTGGTCGAATTCTACGCTAAATTCACCTGGCTCTGTACCTGTTTGGTTTATGAGATTTTTAATTTCTTTTTCAATTTTTGTAAGTGTTATGGGAATTTAAAAAATTTAAATGACCTTGATTTAACTTTGATAAGTGGTATTTATCAGAAAAACAGTCCATTTTGTTTAGATTATCCAGTTTTGTGGAATACTGGCTTTTAAGTGAGACCTTATGATTCTTTGGATTTCTTTAGTGTCTGATGTTATGTATCCCCCTTTCATTTGATGTTTTTATTTGGATACTGTCTCTCTGTATGTAGTTAGATTAGCTAATCATATTAATTTTTCTCAAAGAACCAGTTCTTGGTTTCATTGATTCTTTATGTGGTTCTTTTTTTTTTCTAATTTATTGATTTTAGCACTGAGTTCGAGTGTGTCCTGACATATACTCTTCTTAGATATGTTTGCTTCTTTTGGTTCTAGAGCTTTCATGTGTGCCTTGAAGTTGCTAATATGAGAACTCTCAGAATTCTAAATGAAGGCTCAGTAGTATGGACTTTCCTCTTAGCACTGTTCTCATTGTTTCCTGTTAGTTTGAATATGCTGTGCCATCATTTTCCTTGAATTCTATAAAGTATTTTATTTCTTTGCTGACCCAATGGTCTTTTGTAGAGAGTAATTTAGCATCCATGAGTTTGCAGAGTATTTGGCGTTTCTTTTGTTGTGGAAATTCGTCTTTAATCCATGGTGGAATTTTTTAAATCTGTTGAGACTTGCATTGATCAGTATTGGAGAACATTCCATGAGCTGCCAAGAAGAAGGTATACTCTATTGTGTTCAGGTGAAATGTTCTGTAGATATATGTTTGCTAGGTCCATTTGATTCACAACCTCTGCTTCATTATTTCTCTGCTTAGTTTCTCTCTCAACAACTTGTCCATTGGTGAAAGTGGTGTACTGAAGTCTCCAACTATCATTGTATGGGTTTTGATATTGTGATATAAACTTTAGTAATGTTTATTTTATGATTATGGGCACCCTTGCATTTGGGACATATATGGTCAGAATTGAGATGTCATGGTGGTGGATTTTTTCCTTGATAAGTATAATGTGTTCTTCATATCTTTTTATTAATTTTGCATAGATGTCTATTTTATTAGATATTAGAATGGCTATTGCAGCTTGCCTTTTATGTATATTTACTTGAAAAATCTTTTCCCAGTTCCTTATTCTGAGACAATATCTGTCATTACTGCTGGTGTGTTTCTTGTGTACATGATGATGAAGAATTCTGTTTGTGTGTTTGTTCTGTTTGACTGTGTCTTTTTATTGGGAAATTATTCTATTTATTTGAGAATATTCTGTATTTTGATGTCAGTGATGGTGTGTGTGTGTGTGTGTGTGTGTGTGTGTGTGTGTGTGCTCCTTTTACTTTCATTTGCTGATATTGGTTTATTTATTTCCCTTTGTTTATTCGGGAAAAACCCTTAGACAGACTGATGAGAGGACAAAGAGGAAGTATCCAAATTCACAAAATCATGGGGGAAAAAAGAAAGATATAACAACAGAAAGTGATGAAATTCAAAAGTAATCAGGTCGTATTACAAAAGCCTATATTCAACAAAACTGGAAAATCAAGATGAAAAGGATGATTTTTCTAAAAAGATACCAGGTACCAAAGTTAAATCAAATCAGATAAATTATCTAAACAGACCCATAACCCCAAGGAAATAGAAGAGGCATAATCAATAATCAAGAAATAGGAACTCATGAAATTACAAAGATTCAGTAAGGCAAAGGACACTGTCAATAGAACAAAACAGCAAACCACAGATTTGGAAAAGATCTTTACCAACCCTACATCCTTCATAAACTTGAAGTTAACAAAATTAGAAGTTATGAAATTAGCAAAATGAGGATTATTTTTGTATTTACAAAACAGTCATGTGATAGGATATGTCAAATGGTGAAACAAAGGACTATTCTGTACTTCAGCAAATAATCAGCTTTGAGTTCATTTGAAAAGTTTAATCAATTTCTTTAGTTCTGATATATGTGTACATTTGTATTTATTTCAAAAATGTCTTTTAAAATGAAAATTTAATGTTTCCAAATCATATAAAATTCCTTCTACTGTATAGTAAATATTTTTGAAATTAATGAATATGACGACATTTTGTAAACAATTTGACTATATTTTCTTCTAAAAAAACAATCCCCTACAATGGAGTAAATCTCATTAAATTAAACGACAATAATATTTACGGAGGCACATTCCATTTGGAAAAACATCACTCCTCAATGAGTTTTCATAATAAGACACATTGATAATCCTCAGAGGTTATTTATTTATTTATTTATTATGATCCTCTTCTTCCAGCCAAATGACTATTATACTACTGTTTTGTAAAAGAGACAAGTAGATTTGGAAGGAGTACTTTTATTTTATAAATTCTTTTCCAAATGTGTCAATTTACAGATTTATTAAATCCAGAGAGTAATTATAAATGTGAAGCCATGTGTTGTACACTATTTTGTTAACTCTCTCTTCCTCTCCCCCATTTTCTCTAATTGTAAATTATCAAAGATCCATACATTTTGAAAATAAATGCTTGTAATAACCTTTGAAATTCAAATTAGTTTTTGTTTTCCTGCAAATAACACCAATATATTCAATTTAATAGTGAAATAAAATCAAGATAGATAGCCTAATAATATTCATTCAATATTTACACAAATATCAGTTTACATAGAGTATAATAAGACCTGTATTCCCCTACCTTCCTGGCTCTCATTATTAACTACTCATTACCCAGTCAATATTCCATTCTCCTCATTGCTATTTTTATTTGTGCAGGAACAAAAAACATTCAGAAACCTTAAACAATATTTGGCTTGGAGTAACATGATGTATTCTGAAATCAAGTAAAGCCTTTAGACTCCATTGTCTTTTAAGTTCTGTAAACTACTCAACTCCATTCGAAGTGAGGATGATGTTATTTGACCTCATTTCTATTCCCAAGGTTTTCTGTGGTAGCTTGGAAATAACAAAAATGCTTCATAGGCACCAAATGTCAAATTGTTCAGTGCTAGAAGAACAAAAAATTTTAGTGCTATTTATAGATAGATTAAATGCCTAGGCTGTTCTAGAGAAGTAAGAGAAAATATATGTTCTAGAAAAAAAATGTAACAACGGGACTATAGAGGTATGTGGAATACTAATGGTAAATGTTTTAGTATTGTCATTTTTTTATATGATGACTAAGGAAGAGTTGTTAATGACCCTGGTCATGTTTGAAGAAGATTGGTATTCTAAGGATTAAACATGAATGAAATGTTATTAACAAAAGAGGTCAAGATTATGGATTAGGGAGCTCTGTACAGGTTTTCCTTCCCTGTGTTCACACTCATTGCTGTGTTAACTTAGAGGCAAAGATAGTACACAGTGTTTTTATTTGCAAAATAAAAATAATATCATATATAGGAAGAAAACACATAAAACCATGTGTGACTAACATAAATTGCATATATGTGTTTGATAAATGATCATGAGCTCAGTGGTATATTTCAAGTAATCTATTGTCTAGTTATTCTAAAATTTTACATTGGGAAACATTATTCCTGGAGAACTTTGTATTTTGGAGCTATTTAGTAAATTTAATTAATGTCTAGAATTTTAGCTCAGGTAATATAAATATGTAGTCTATTGACTGTAAGTCTCATATAGGTACACTCAGACTTAAAACTGCAGGGTGAGAAGCCATAATTTTTATATCAATGCAGAATCATAGGTTATGATGGTGAATGACCAAGATAACCAGATAATTGGAGTCTGATTGTAACAATAGAAAGGTCTATTACAGTCATATAAATGTGAATATTATAGACTTTTAATCTCTACAGGCATTTTAGACTTGTTGCCTAATGCCTAATTCTCTGGTAATAATGTTTTAAACATATATTCTAATTCTACATTCCTATTTGTAATGATGACTTCCTTAATATTTCTCTCTCTAGCACACAGAATAGATAAGGAGTTCCCAGTTCAAATAACATCAGTAGCAATTTCACAATAGCTGTCATGGCAGTTAAAACATTAGTAGATCACATTTTTGTGAAAGGAGTTTCTGAAATAATTTACTGTGAGAATATCAGAGAAATAACTGTCTTTTATTGCCTCAGGCATATTTTCACCAATCCAGCTTTACAGTAGAAATTCAACATCGAGCAGAAGTTCAATAGGAGCTGTTTTAGGAGAAAGTGAAAAGGATAGGTCATTTAAAAAGAGTCTGCAGGTTACAGTTTTTTAAAATTTGTCTTTAAGAGAGATTTAAGGTGGGTAAGACATGAAAATGAAAAGTGAAAGGAATATAAGGAAATATCAATAGATGCAAACCAAGATAGAAAACCAAGTATGCACACATCAAAAGCACAAAAGTAAAGAGTGTGGCAGTATAGAAGGAGATATAAATGATGCAATGCCATATATGTAGCACTACTTACTTCTGATTACATGTAATGTAAGAAATGCAGTTATGATTAATAATTTCCAGAATGCTAAAACAAGAAGAAAGACCGCCACAATCTCAGATCAGTTTCCTATTTTACATATGAAAAGACTTTAGGATTAAATTTACCCCTTTTACACGTTATCACTACCTGTTTAAAGGGTTAAAACATGTCTTAGCTATTCTTCTAGTTCCTATAACCAAATGTTTCCAGAAGCATGTTATGAATAATTTTGTTTGGCTTATGATTTCAGGATGTTTTAGCCCATCCTCCTAAGTTATGTCTAAACAGGTTCACACTGGCAAGAATCCCTAATTATTCAAAGAGCAGAAGACAGGAAGCAGAAAACATGACACAAAACACGTACTAATTCCATAAAGACATGACCTTGTAATCTACTTCCTCCATCAAGGATCTATATTCTAAAGACATTTCAACTTTCCAGCATGTGACTATTATCTGGGGACAAGGAAAAACATGTGATACCCTGGAAAATATTTCATACTCAAACCATAGCAATCATGAGATTTGATGGCTCATAGTAGTAAGACATATCATGTTCAAAAATAGACTTATAATTATATATGATAAGAAATCCTAGCAAGCCCATACATATACAGTGACCAAACTAGATAAGATAGATGAAGCAAAGAAGTGCAAGCCGACAGGAACCGTATGTAGATCTCTCCTGAGAGACACAGCCAGAATACAGCAAATACATAGGTGAATGCTAGCAGCAAACCACTGAACTAAGAACCGGACACTCGTTGAAGGAATCAGAAAAAGACTGGAAGAGCTTGAAGGGGTCGAGACACCATATGAACAACAATGCAAACCAACCAGAGCTTCCAGGGACCAAGCCACTACCCAAAGACTATACATGGACTGACCCTGGGCTCCAACCTCATAGGTAGCAATGAATAGCCTAGTAAGAGCACCAGTGGAAGGGAAGCCCTTGGTCCTTCCAAGGCTGTACCCCCACTCTCTGGGAATATTGGGAGGGGATTGGAAGGGGAACACCCATATAGAAGGGAGGGGAACACCCACATAGAAGGGGAGGGGATTGGGGGATGTTGGCGGGAAACCGGAAGGGAATAACAATCAAATGTAAATAAGAAATACTCAAGTTAATAAAGATAAAAAAAAAAAGAAATCCTAGCAAGTATTACCATAGAAGGTAATGCATCAATCATATAACTGGGTAAGATTATCAATTTGTAGAAACATCTGGGTCAAGATAATCTCTGAAAGTATTATCTCTAGGTATACTGATCCTGGACCCATTTGTTTTCTGCTCTGGCCACTTGGCTATTATGATAAAGTGACTTGGAAAAGGAGAACAGGTCACAAGTGCCTTTTAATCACTAAGACATGGATATGCCCTCTAACCAAGGCTTCTAGTCATTTTGAATTTCTTATGTACTACACACACAAACACAACTGGCTTACACATCGTGAGTAGGAAACTTGGAATATAGGAAGACAGAAAAAATGAGTAAAGAATTGATGATTAGATATTTCAATTGTGGTGATCTGTTTCAAAGAAAACTTGGTGTCACATACTAGGAAGGAAATTTGAAATAATATACAAAACTGCCTGTCCAACATGACCAAATACAAAGCTAAAACTGATTGTGGGGTTTCAAAACTTTTCATACAGTACAGACATCATTACTGATCTGCACTTCCCTAAAAAGTTTTACATACCATAAGATTATAAATCTATTGCAGCCCTCAATTCAATAGGGGGATACATTATACCAGGAATTCAAGAAATAGTAATATAAAAGAGAACATGTGACTGAGTACTGGGTTTTCACAGACTTAGAGTTTCCCCTTAGTGTCTTATGTCTACTTTGCTTAATGCACAGCAAAATCATTTCTTTGTCACAGGTAGGCAAAATTGCTGAAGCCCCTTTCAGTTGACATCAGATTTGCTTGCTTGTTTGTTAGTTTCAATCAAGAGAACTATCTTCTCTATTCTGCCTCATGGGCACTTGTACTCCTTTGAGGAAGAAAAAGGATACTTGCTTGTTAACTGTTTGCATGATTAAATGTTATTATGCATATTGTATTTTTATAAAGAGGGGAGATGTAATCTAAAATATTAGTTGTACTGGTGATGATTATAATAGTGGAAATAGTGACCATAGTAATAAAACTACTCATTATTTAAGATAGCAATTAATATGGCTAGAAAAATAAAGTATAGAGAATAGATGAGGTTTTGCCTTTATATATGTCTTATTTATTGAGCAATAGCAATTTGATTAATATAAGAAAGTTAGTTAAATAACAGAACCCAAATATATGTGTATTGGGTTTGAGGAGAAGCATGGAATATGCACTTCAAAGAAAAAGACTTAAAATGAAAATTTCATTTTCTGAGCATGCAGAAAAGCAGTCAGCTCAGGATCTAAACTATCCCTAAAAGGAAACTATGTAGCACATTTAAAGGATGAGGCCAAAGATGAGAGGGAAACAGGATGGGCTATAGCATTGTTCAATTATATTTTGGCATAAAGGGTTGAACGAAGGAGTTTCCATTGTCCAGTTATATGAAGGGACTAAAGATTGGTGATCATCCCTACTCAGAGCCTTAGTTGTTTAGGTTCATCTTGGACATCTGGCCTGTAACTCAAAATTATAAGGAAGCAAGAAATGGGCAAGATGCATGTAATCAACTAGGTCATGACAGGCAATCAGTGATATGCTTACTGATTAACAGTCAAGCAAGAAACACCGGAGCAACTCTTTAGGAGTAGTTTCCTGGGCCTGGGAACATAAACTAGGTTGACAGAAATATGAGGAAGCTGTCCTTGAGATAGCTGGTCTTAAACATTTGTCCCTTTACATTCCAGCAATATCAAGACACTGTCCTTGAGAGGGCTTAATTCAGATAACTCCTTCAGACAACCTTCTCCTTATATGTGGATATAGAATATTCATATACATCTGATTTATATGTACAAATATTAGCAATAATATAATACTAATATTCAAAAATGTTCTTATGAAATTATATAGTATTTTTTATACAGATGTTACTGTAATTTCTTGGTCATGCTTCTATTTATTTTGTAGCACATTCTAATGTCCTCTTGAAAGAAGACTTATCAGTAGGTTTGTTATGATTTTTGAAGCATTATTACAATCACCACTAAAAAGCTAAGAAAGAATGACTTCATGTGTAATATGAGCATTTATGACACTGATCTCATTATGACAACTAAAACTGGTATCCAACTGTTATCTCAGCACTTGGGATCCTGAGGCAAGATTCCTCAGATTAGACCTGATCACCACAGTGAATGTCAGGTCAATGAAAGTTGAAGAGTAAAAATTGTGTCACAAAAGCAAAAAAATAAAAATAACAAAAATATTGTAAAATTTTCAGTAGCTAGATGTTATTACCAATCTCAGAGGCATTGCATCTGCACCTTTTTCTTATAGTTAACTGCATATAATGTCAAGGATTAGAAGTATAGGACTCTAATGATCAGAACATGAACACTGTGATATCTGTGACCCTGGGAAAAACATGACATCCTGAACCACGTGGAATATAATATATTCCCAAAACTTGGAAAATAAGTGAAAAGCAGGGGACATTGTGGTAAATAAAACAATCTGTCATTAGCCCTTTGGTAAGAATCAAGCCATGTCTACCTGTCAATTACCTGTTGACCTGTCAGTCAATGTCTTTATGCTTCTACATTCTGAGTCACAAGAATCACAGGAATGCTACACAATGGCTGAAAAAGCAAATCCACCTCTGCATGTTAAATGAAAACCATCTGGAAGACAAAACAGTGCATGCTTGCATATTGTGTACTCGGTATCCAAGAGCTCTCAATTCCCTGGAATATATGTTAAAATGGAATATCATAGTTAATATTCTCTGGTAAAGACCTAGCATACTGTATACCCATGAAAGACCATTTTTGGACTTCTTTGTTAATAAAACCACAATCATATTTTCCCAGAGTATACTATGTTGTTTATAAGTAGTTGCTCCTTGTTTCTCAATGTAAATATTCAACTAATTCTTATTTAAAAATCAGATGTTTTAGACTAGAAACATAGGCTATGGGCAGAGTGCTTCCTAGAGAACATGGGGTCCTGTGTTCAATCCTCAGTGTTGAAAGGAAAAGAAAATAAGAAGGCTTGCCACCCCTATTGTCTCTTCCATAATTAACTACAATTTTATCATGAATTTCTGTTACATGCATGTATCATTGTAAAAGTGTGACTGTTTATCCTCAAACATAGCAATTGTGGTTTTTTGAATGAAAATGACTCCCATAGGTCCATAGTGTATGGCACTATTGGAGATGTAACCTTATTGCAGAAAGTGTGTCACTGGGGGTGAGTTTTGAAGTTTCAGAAACTCAAGACAGGCCCAGTGTTTCTCTCTCTTCTTTCTGCCTGTGGATCTGAATCTAGAAGTACATCTCCAACATTGTGTTTGCTTGTATGCTCTCTGCTTCCCACCATGATGATAATGGACTAACCCTCCAAACTATAAACCAGCTTCAACAATATATTATACTGTATAAGTGTTGCCATGGACATGGTGTCTCCTCACAGCAATAAAACCTAACTTTTAGACAGCAGTCTATCAATATTTTAGCTTATTAAAAACATTGAATTTAGAGGTATTGTGTATGCTATGTATACCTTCTAGTAAATTTTCTTACACATATCACTTAACCACTATGGTAATAATTTCCAAAGCAGAGTTCACTTCTCAGCAGTGTCTGTATTAAGTAATAAATAAATTATGCTATAGGGGTTTTTTTCTATCTGTATCCACTGAATATGAGAAAACTCATGGTCAGATTTTACCTACATCAATAAAATCCTGTTTGGCAAGGGCCAGCAAAGCCTCATTGATCTTCCCAGGGATTTTCAATCTGACTGCACTTTCCCCAGGTGATTTCACTATTAGCACTTTATCCACTGAGTTTAAGGTGTTAATCCATGTTAAAGTACAATTAATTTTATTTTGAACTTTTATTACCTCTTGAGACATTCCTAGTAATAAACACAAGATGGTTTCTCAAGGAAAGTTTGACAGAAAATATGAGAAGAAAATATTTGAAAAATGTTGTCTAGAGGGAAAAAACTACCACATGTTGTGGATAAATGATGATATTATAAAGGCTAAATTTGGTCACAGTTTTCAAGAAAAAATTAATTAAAGTATTCAGAACCTGATTATCTTCTGTGTACTACCATAATATTTCTTAAATATTCATATAAATCAATATAATTCAAAGAGTAAACATAATAATTCTTACATACTCATATAAATCTATATAATTCAAATGGCAAACATGACGAGAAAGGGAAATGATGGAAACAGAATTTTAAGTGTTCAGAGAGGGTAGGAAAGTTAAAAAGAGAAAGAATAAAGAGAGAGGGTAATGTGGCTAAAGATGTTTGTAAAAGCTATATAAGTGTTGTATATTTGGAGGTTAATTGTAGCTACTTTCCATAAGGAATGGTACTCCTCTGAGAAGCCATAGGTTGACAAATGAAAAGCCCAGTTCCAGAAATAGTATATTTCCTTTATCACAGTTGTTGATCAGGGATGTTTTGAAGGCTCCCAATATAATCCCAGCTATTGACATTGCTCTTATTCTTGGTTGCCACTGAGAAACTGGTGGAGAAATGTTATTGATGAAAACACCACAAATTTTGTCCATAGGAGAAATCCAAGCTGTTAGTTCCAAGGATTTTTCTCACTGTGCTTGGTTCTCATAATATAGGAATGTGCTTTACAGGTTTGTAGAAGATAAAACTTATCAAAACTGTTTTTCCAGTTTATCAGGCTGTTAACTTTGTAATATAAACTAAGTTCCTGAAATGGCAAGATAAAACCACGTTTCATGGGGTTAACCAATTATTTTGTAATTGCATTGAAAATTCCCTCCAGAGTAGGAAACATAATCTTGGTTAGGTCTCCAGTCTTAGAAAGCATTAGGCATCAGAAGTTAAACTACAACTATTAATTTCATAAGTGAGTGTAATAGTAAACTACTCTCTAAATTCGTATCTCTTCATCTATAGATTAGGTCAACTCTCAGTCCACATCATAGCTGCATAGACCTGCTGGTTGCTGTTTCCCTTCAGAAGTTTGTGTGGTACCTACTGGTACCATGAAATCTAGTAATTAGTGAGAGGCATTCAGGTAATTTCCAGCTTATCGGTCTCTGGGTCCTATTTCTAAAGTTCATTGTCTTTCCAGAAATAGAAATGTACCTTTCACATTCAGTGGTAACCAAAGGGAATGGGTAGAGTAATGGCACACATACCTTGGTGGTAACCAACTGCTCTTTAATTGAACTGAAGACTAAGTCAACAAGACAGATACTAAGACCTGTATGGAAATCAAGATAATGAATAAGTTCTAGCAAAATCATGGTTGGAGAAAAATCAAAAAATACTTATTTATTAAACAACATAATCTTTACTATCCATAAACTCTTATGGCCACAAATGAGTGTAAACTTTTCTCTTTATGCAGTAAATTCCTCTTAGAAAGGGACCAATACAGAAAGCCATAATCAATGAATATGCAGAGTTGTGAAGCCCAGTCATAATGAGTATATCTATACAATATTCCCACATCTCACACTCAGGGAACATTTTAGAAGAGGGTACTGAAAGATTGCAAGAGGCATCAGATCAGGACTTGCTATTCTTCTAAAATCGTCAAAATATACAACTAAAGTCCCCCCAACATGACTGTCCAAATGTAGTTTGAACAAGTAGGATAGCAATGAAATGCATGAAGAAATCCTGAGTTCTCAACCCTACACAAAGAACTATAGGCAACTGAGTGAACTATAGCCTGGGAGTGAGAGAGGTATGCCTTCCCAGGGAGAGCACATCACTTGGTTTTCCAAATATTAAACCTTAAAAACATACATTAAAATGGCATTACATGGGCTCAGCAAATTATATTTAGAAATGTTCGTGTATTTACAAATACAAATGTACATGAAAAATTATATGTGTATAGAAAAACAAACCATGAATTTGATGATGACTAGGAATATGGGAGGGTTTAAAAAGAGGAAAAGGCAAGGAAACTGTTGTAAACAAAATATAATTTAAGAATAAACAACAAATTACAATATATATTTACTATTGATAAAAGCAGGCACTGTGGAATACTCAGGCATAAGAGGAAAATCTATCACGTAATCTCTGCATGTGTCACAGGCATCATGTGAAGAAAGAAAGAACATGGTAATAAGAGAGCAATTCAGGGAGGAACTTAATAAAGTAGTGATGTATGTATACAACAGGATCTTTCTGTTCATTGGCTTGCAGAAGCTGGGCATGGTTTCTCAAGCTCAGAATAGAAAAAAGCTACAGAAAATTTCAACAAGGATAGGGAAGAGTCTCACGAGACCAACCCTCACGCCTCTAGCTAAGGAAATAGTGAGATTTGATATTGTCTGGAAAAGGGAGATTCATTTTTACTTAAGGGTGTGACCTTTGACCAGTCAACCACACATCATTGCTTGCCCCCCTGAAACCATGAGTTTGTGATTTAAAAAGAACTAAGGATATGAAATTGAGAAGGATAGGAGTGTGATTAGCGGATCTGGGTGGGGTTAGATAGAAGAAAGGAAGAAGGTGAGAAAGAAGCCCCATAGTTGAAATCATTTGTTTTACATTTAGATGAGCTGTTGGAAAGCTAGGAAATCACCTTTTTTTTTTTCCATTTACATTTAAGCAGTGTCTCCTTAACTTCCCTAGACTATGGGCCTGGTTACTGAATTCCTAGATAATTTTGGTAGCTCACTATTTTCTTTTAATGGGCATACTAAATTATATTACTATGCAAATAACAAATAATCTTAAAATTATTGTAGTTTCAATGCATAAAGCCCTTCATATTCCTATGTGCTTCATCCCTAAAAAAGAGTGCTTTTCAGAGGGGTTGTGTAATATTAGAATGCTGAGACTCAGGGTTGGGGTTGACTCTGACTTTTATAACCAGACTCCACTTCCTTTTCACTCTCTGAAACCTATTGTAGATGCACTAGGCTGTCGCTGGTTTCTGATCCTTATATCTTGTCCTCTTCTGCTACTCTATACATTCTGGTAACTCCAGCTTTAAGCATAACACCTTTAATGTTCTTTTAGAGCATTGTGACTTTTAAATCATTTATCATTTGTTATTTTAAAATCTTAAAAACCTTAAAAATGTACAAAAAACCACCATTATTCATACATAAAAATATATGTATATACATAATTTGTGTACACATGACAGGAAAGTTACACTCATTGACTTTCAGCAATATGACTGCTTAAATCACCACACAAGTTGACAGTCCAATATGCATGACAGAAATCTACAAGTCCTATCTCTATGTTAACAGCTACAGAACTATCAATGGCTAACAAGCAAGAAAGGGAGAAAAGGGAGAACCAGTTTTTTTAGCTAGTACATTTCTTGATAGGTCATTCAATCACAAATGATCAGTATAAAACATTACATAGGACCAACAATGAATGAGTTCAGAAAGGTGTGAATGCATGTGCATCACACACACACACACACACACACACACACACACACACACACACACGAGAGAGAGAGAGAGACAGAGAGAGAGAGAGAGAGAGAGAGAGAAGAGAGAGAGAGAAAGAAACAGAAATACAGATGCACACATATGATTAAAGGAGAAGATTGTATATTTGTATGAGTTTGAAGAGAGAAAGAGAGTGTTAGGAACAAGGGGAAAGAAAAATTTAGAGAGAGAAAGATTAGATAGATTGACTGATCAATTGATAAATAGATAAAAATAAGATTACAAGTAATTTCTCTTTATTTCTTAATTTGCTTTATCTAATTGATCTTCCATGTAGCAGTCACACAGCAATAATGAGATATAACTAATGATAAGTTCCTGCCTATTTAGTCAATTAACCCCATAACACTGGAGATGTAGTCATACTATTATAAACACCTTTTAATACATTTCTTGTTACTATAAAATGGCTATTTTTCACAATGTAAGTTTTTATTTCTATAACATTAACAATTTCACCACTGATTTTCATAATTCTGTAGAATATCACAATTTACTTTTGATTTGTAAATGACCTTCACAATCTGATGAACTACTTATTATTGGTTCAAAGGCAGGGAACAAATACAAATATTAATGCTTCTAACATGTTTGCATACATTGTATGCATGTTACTATTCAAATGATTACTTAAGTAGTTTGTACTTTTAAAACTTAAATTAATCCTAAAGAAAATATCAATCCTATATGAAAACACTACTTTTTAATCGTGGTGAGAATATTCTTATCTTATAGTTCTGAATTATTTTCTCTTTCTTTGTTATTTCATTGCACTGAAAATAGTACATCTGTGGATGTCAGCTAAATTATGACCACATTGCATAGGAAGAAAAAACTAGCTTTTAAAAACTGATTTGCAGCTTCAGCTCTGTCAAGTGACATAGAATGTCTCAGCATGTCATTCAGTAATGTCATTATCACTGACATTAATTAGTATATTCTAAATTGCCCTTTTAATCATGTCTTAAGGGAAGTAATTATGATTATTTCTGCTCTTTTTCATTTATTCCTTCTCATTTTATTTGAAGATGCTGTGACTACATCCAAAAAATAATGATCAAAAAGCCATCAATAAATGATTTAATTAATATTTTTAAATCTCTAAAACTATAAATATTTTAAATGTTCAGTATGCTAATTGCCTTTTAACATGGTTCTAGATGATTTTTTCATACTTTTAAAGGCCACTATGTAGTATTATTTTAATTTGAAATATTTAAATACTTTGTAACTGTCACCAGACTAGAAATGTAAGGACCTGGAGCCAATGCATGAGGCAAAGCAGAATCTCATGCAAGAGAAACTTTATTTAAAGCAATAGTTTACAGCCTTCTTAATGCTGTGATGCTTGATTATAGTTCCTCATGTTGTGATTGTAGTGATCACCAACTGTTATTTTTGTTGCTGCTTCATAACTAAATCTCCATTGTTACTAATCATAATGTAAATATTTGTGTTTCCAATGGTCTGAGGTGAACCCCTGTGAAAGGAGCATTCAAACCCCAAAAAGACCATGACCACCAGGCTGAGAAACAATGATTTAGAGCATCAGGCTCTTTATACTTTGGGGCTTAGTTAAGATCATCTGAGTAAAATTCATATTGCAAGCTGTAAACATTCTGAATTATCAAAGCAAGCCAGCAGTCATTATAACCTGGAGTAAACCCTGTTCTATTCAGTACATCTGGACAAAGCCCACAAACACATTCTAAAGACAATCACAGATTTTAAAGAAACAGGGGCCTCAAGACTCTTGTTCTGTTTACTTGGAATGTTCTCTCAAAAATTAAGAATTTTCCTCAGACAGCTTATTTCTTGTACCATGTTAAAACAAGTGGAAGAGAAAGAGTAAAAGAGAATCGGGGGAGGGGGGAATTAGGTAATCAATAACTTCCTTACGTACAATGTTTATAGGCAGTTGACCTCACTTACCAAAACATATTTAAATTTTGGTTTATCCATGTACAAGTATTTGGCCTGAAGAGCATATTTTATGTGAGCCAACATATTTAGGTATCCTATGCAAAAAAACATTATTCCACTCCAAACTTATAAGATTTTCATATAAATATTATAAATAACCAATACCCAATACAAATATATTTAAAAGAATGTATATTATAAAATATTTGTACCTAACAATATGCTAGCTGTACATTCTTTCTAATACAAAAAAGAAAATCAGCAAAGAATGAGGGAGTTTAGTGTGAGAATGTTTCTGCTCGTAATGCTTGTAGCTATACTCATGAAGTTTTATCAATATGACTCCCCAAGTATGAGTTAAACAAGGGCAACAACATACATTCATGTGGAACAGGCAAAGACCATGAGTATTCAGCCCAACACAAAGAGCTAAAGGCAACTAAGGAATGCTAAGAATGGGAGAATAATCTTCTTCAGAAAAACATACCAATCCATTACATAATAATGGTCATCTCTGAAATCACACATGTAATGTAAGTATAAATTATACAGACTAAGCAGGCTGTATTTGTGCACTTAGGAATACATGTATATTCATATACATATAAACACCTGACAATCTATGAAAAAGAGGTTGGGAGGGTTTGGAATAAAAAGGGAAGAAATAAGTAATGGAACTAAATCATAACTATCTAGTCTTCAAACCTGTCAGAGACCTTAGAAAGAACAAATATTACCTGAGTAAGTAGGAAACAGAGGCAAGCAGTTTTCAAGGTTGTAAAAATGACATAGAATTAGCTGCCTAAAAGGTTCCCTAGAATTGTCTCAATGCTGGAACATCTATCTTCAGTTTCTGACTCAGTATATCTGACAAACCTTTTGTGAAGCACGAATTATGAAGGACTCACTTCACCAGTCTTGGCGGAGACTGTCAATCTACTTTCCTGGGTCAGTTTGTCCCTTCTAAATAGCATTTTGTCTGTAGTTGAACTAGCTGCAATTCTCTGACCAATGGTAGTTTGCCACATTTGAGGGAAACTCCATATGGAGATTCTTGATGCTCATCATCTTCTTCAAAATGGAATGAAGGTATTTCCAGGAACAGACCTATTTTTCAAAATTTGTTTAATAATAAAACAACTTTGAATACCATGTTCTGTCAATCTCTGATGTTTTTGAAGACCACCTGCCTGTCTATATATCATCTATCTGAATTTTCAAATATTGTTCATTTTAGGTACTTACTACCTGCATAACATTGAAAATATCTTATTGTAATTAACTAAACTCATATGACTATGAGTTTGACTGTCTGTCTATTAATTTTTATTTCCATTTATCCCTAACCATTTGTAATAGCAGTTTTGAAAAGGATTAGAGATTCATATTACATCTTTAAGAACTACATGGGTGCAATAGCTCACATAAAAACTAAATACATAAATGCATTGTGTTTATCAAATCTAACCTTAAATTTGTATCATTCAACAATAACCTATACTAATGAAAAAGTACTTTATTACTGTATCAATATAGCAAATTTGTACCAATGTTAAAACAACTTTATTTGATACTAATAATAACTCTAGGTTGCAAAGTAGATTCAATAGTCTACTCTTTTACACGAATTATCCCTATATCTTTCAAATACTAGAGATAGAATCTCATAATTTTGACATCGTACATTTACCCATGAAACCTAATCATTAGTTAAAGAGGTTAATCACATTATACACAAAGAAAAAAATTGAAAGATCCACACGTGTCATAATCTTTCCTATGAGAAGTGATAATATCTTTATATAAACTGATATATGTGGAATAGACCAATAGTCTAATAATTACATTTGCTTGTTGAGTGACAAAGATCAAACCATACCATGTAATGTAAGTATAAATTATACAGACTAAGCAGGCTGTATTTGTGCACTTAGGAATACATGTATATTCATATACATATAAACACCTAACAATCTATGAAAAAGAGGTTGGGAGGGTTTGGAAAGAAAAGGGAAGAAATAAGTAATGGAACTAAATCAAAGCTATCTAGTCTTCAAACCTGTCAGAGACCTTAGAAAGAACAAATATTACCTGAGTAAGTAGGAAACTAAAATCTCACAATAATCATGATATCTCAAAACAGAAATAAAAAAGCTGCTATTTTTCTCTAGCACTTTGAATTCAAAATCTAGATTATACTTTCAATGTGAGGTAAACTCACAAGGAACATTAAGAAAAATTAAAATTAAGAAAAATAAAACTTGGATCAAAGACAAAATTCTTGTTCTTAAAGAAATTAAAGTATTTTAATCCTGTTTCTCAATTGGTTAGTCACATGACGTTTGGTTCATCCATGCACTATTGTACTTATCTGCTTTATAGACTTACAATGCAAAACTAAAGACATTATCTAATATACAAACTCCAAAACAGCCCATGGATGGTTTGCAATAAAGGTAAAATATAATAATGAAATAAATAATTCATTTAAGCCAATGAGACATTAAAGATTCTACATTGTAAATTTATATGATAATCCTGTATATCCCACAGATTAGGCACCATTGCTCCCTTCTTACTTGGGCATATCTACCCTGCAAAACCAGAAACCCTGCCCATGGCCTTTCTACATTCTTTTCTCCTATACCCAATCTTCAGTGTTCTCTATGGACCTTCAACAGAACACTACCAGCACCCTCTCTTTGTCCATGTTCATGCCTCCTGTGGATACCACAAACTTTGACTAACCTAGTCACCCCTTCACCCAGATATCAAATCTAGCAAGTTCTCCCATTGAACACACAAACCAAGTAGGCTGCTAATATAAGCAACACACTTTCTGACAATCCAGAAAGGAAACATAAACCAAGAAACAATACCACCAACCAACAAAGACAAACATAGGACTTAGCACCTAGACCTAAGGTCATCTGAAAAACAAATGCTGAGACAGCAGCACAAGAACATAATCAATAATAGACAGTACAATAGATCTCTACTTGAGCCTGACTATCCACATAGACTTTAAATATTTCAACATAACTGAACAATAAGAAACAACAACAAATAAAACCAACTATATGAAGGTGATAGAGCTATTCATGAGCGAATGTATAAGTCCCCAAAGAATAAAATCCAGGAAAACACAAACAAACCACTGAAGAAAATCAAAACAAGCAAACAAACAGTGGTAGTAAATGGATAAAACTGTCCAAGACTAGAACCTCACCGATCCCAACCCACAGCTCCATGCTCCAAATCCCATGGGAGAGAGAGCTGATTGCCCAGAAGTGTGGGCAATCCTGAGACTTCAGGGCAAGAGAGACTGCCACTTCTGCCCACCTATGCCCACATCCCTGGCCCAAAAAGAAACTGTATAGTGCCTCTGGACACAGGAAGATAGGAGCAATCTGCAGGAGCCCTGTGGTCCAGACTGCACCTGGATCTGAACTGAAATGGTCAAATAGCTCCCTACACACAAATCCTGTGTGGGGGAGAGCTAGACCTTCAGAGGGGCAGACACTTCTGGGAAACCTGAGGAGACTACACTCTGCCCACATTCCTGACTCAAGAGTAAAACATCTTGTGCCATCTGGGCCCCTTGCACAGAGGGACCTAGGAGAAGTAGGGGCAGGCCCTTCTGGTTCCCGCCCACAGGGACAGCTGAAAACCAGCTGACAGGAATGATTACACGCCTGAGAGCAGAACACTCTGTTCCCATAACTGGCTGAAAGAAAATAGGAAAACAGGTCTACAGCACTCCTGACACACAGGCCTAGAGGACGATCAAGCCACTGTCAGAAACAGCAAGACAAGGTAACACCAGAGACAATCTAATGGCGAGAGGCAAGAGCAGGAAACCATGCAACAGACACCAAGACTACATGGCATGATCAGAGCCCAATTCTCCAACCAAAGCAAACACTGAATATCCAAACAAACCAGAAAAGCAAGATCTAAATTTAAAATCACATTTTAACATGATGATGGAGAACTTTAAGAATGTCATAAGTAACTCCCTTAAGGAAATACATGAACAAAACCACCTAGGAGTTAAAAATGGAAATAGAATCAATAAAGAAAGCACAAAGGAAGATAACCCTGGAGATAGAAAACCTAGGGAAGAGATCAGGAGTCACAAATGCAAGTATCACTAACAGAATACAAGATATAGAAGAGAGAATCTCAGAAGCAGAAGATTCCATAGAAAGCATTGACACAATTGTCAAAGATAATGTAAAATGGAAAAAGATACTGGCCCAAAACATACGGGAAATCTAGGACACAATGAGAAGGTCAAACCTAAGGATAATAGTTATAGAAGAGAGTAAAGACTCCCAACTCAAAGGACCAGTAAATATCTTCAACAAAGTCATAGAAGAAAACTTCCCTAACCTAAAAAAAGAGATGCCCATAAACATACAAGAAGCCTATAGAACTCCAAATAGATTGGATGAGAAAAGAAACTCCTCCTGTCACATAATAGTCAAAACACCAAATGCACAAAACAAAGAAAGAATATTAAAAGCACTAAGGGAAAAAGATCAAGTAACATATATAGTCAGACCTATCAGAATTACACCAGACTTGTCACCAGAGACTAGGAAAGCCAGATCTTGTACAGATCCTGTACAGATGTCATACAGACCCTAAGAGAACACAAATGCCAGCCCAGGTTATTGTATCCAGCAAAACTCTCAATTAATATAGATGGAAAAACCAAGATATTCCATGACAAAACCAAAGTTACACAATATCTTTCTACAAATCCAGCCCGACAAAGGATAATAAATGGTAAAGTCCAACACAAGGAGGTAAGCTAGACTCTAGAAAAAGCAAGAAACTAATTGCTTTGCAACAGAACGAAGAGAAGAGAAGCACAAAAACATAATCTCACCTCCAAATATGAAGATAACAGGAAGCAACAATCACTATTCCTTAATATCTCTCAACATCAATAGACTCAATTCCCCAATAAAAGGAGACAGATTAAAAACTGAATATGTAATGTGGACCCAGCAATTTGCTGCCTACAGGAAACATGCCTCAGAGATAAAGACAGCACTACCTCAAAGTAAAAGGCTGGAAAACAACTTTCCAAGCAAATGGTCTGAAGAAGCAAGCTGGAGTAGACATTCTAATATCGAATAAAATCGATTTTCAACCAAAGTCATCAAAAAAGGTAAGAAAAGACACTTCATAGTCATCAAAGGAAAAGTTCACCAAGAGGACCTCTCAATCCTAAATATCTATGCTCCAAATATAAGGGTACCTACATTCATAAAAGAAACCTTACAAAAGCTCAAAGCACACATTGCACCTCACACAATAATAGTAGGAGATTTCAACACCCCTCTCTTAACGTTGGACAGATAATGGAAACAGAAATTAAATAGAGACACAGATAGACTAACAGAAGTTATGAACCAAATGAACTTAACAGATATTTATAGAACATTCTATCCTAAACAAAAGGATATACCTTCTTCTCACCATCTCATGGTACTTTCTCCAAAATTGACCATATAATCAGGCATAAAATAGGCCTCAACAGATACAGAAAGATATAAATAATCCGATGTGTCCAATTAGAACACCATGGGCAAAAGCTGGTATTCAATAACATATAAGGAAAGAACGCCCACATATACATGGAAGTTGAACAATGCTCTACTCAATGATAACCTGGTCTAGGAAGAAATAAAGAAAGAAATTAAAGAATTTAATGAAAATGAAGGTACAACATACCCAAACTTATGGGACACAAGGAATGCTGTGCTGAGGAAAACTCATAGCTCTCAGTGCTTGCAGAAAGAAACAGGAGACATATATCAGGAGCTTGACAGCACACCTAAAAGCTCTAGAACAAAAAAGAAGCAAATACACCCAAGAGGAGTAGAAGGCAGGAAATAATCAAACTCAGAGCTGAAATCAACCAAGTAGAAACAAAAAGGACCATACAAAGAATCAATAGAACCAAAATCCGGTTATTTGAGAAAGTCAACAAGATAGATAACCTCTTGGCCAGACTAACCAGAGGACACAGAGAGTGTGTCCAAATTAACAAAATCAGAAATGAAAAGGGAGACATAACAACAGAATCAGAGGAAATTAAAAAAAATCATCAGAGCCTTCTACAAAAACCTATATTCAACAAAAGTTGAAAATCTGCAGGAAATGGACCATAACTCCTGAAGAAATAGAAGCAGCCATTAAAAGTCTCCTAACCAAAAAGAGCCCAGGTCCAGATGGGTTCAGTGCAGAATTCTATCAGACCTTCATAGAAGACCTCGTACCAATACTATCCAAACTCAAACTATTCCACAAAATTGAAACAGATGGAGCACTACCGAATTCCTCTATGAAGCCACAATTACTCTTATACCTAAACCACACAAAGACCCAACATAGAAAGAGAACTTCAGACCAATTTCCCTTGTGAATATCAAAGCAAAAATACTCAATAAAATTCTGGCAAACCGAATCCAAGAGCACATCAAAACCATCATCCACCATGATCAAGTAGGCTTCATCCCAGGCATGCAGGGATGGTTTAATATATGGAAAGCCATCAACGTAATCTATTATATAAACAAATGGAAAGAACAAAACTACATGATCATTTCATTAGATGCTGAGAAAGCATTTGACAAAATTCATACTGCTTCATGATAAAAGTCCTGGGAAAGAACAGGAATTCAAGGCCCATACCTAAACATAGTAAAAGCCATATACAGCAAACCAGTAGCTAACATTAAACTAAATGGAAAGAAACTTGAAGCAATCCCACTAAAATCAGGACTAAACAAGGCAGCCCACTCTCTCCCTACTTATTCAATATATTTCTCCAAGTCCTAGCCAGAGCATTCAGACAACAAAAGGACATTAAAGGGATACAGATTGGAAAGGAAAAATTCAAAATATCACTATTTGCAGATGATATGATAGTATATTTAAGTGATCCCAAAAGTTTCACCAGAGAACTACTAAAGCTGATAAACAACTTCAGCAAAGTGGCTGGGTATTAAATTAACTCAAATAAATTAATAGCCTTCCTCTACACAAAAGATAAACTAGCTAAGAAAGGAATTAGGGAAATGACACCCTTCATAATAGTCCCCAATAATGTAAAATACCTTGGTGTGACTTTAACCAAGCAAATAAAAGATCTGTATGATAAGAACTTCAAGTCTCTGAAGAAAGAAATTGAAGAAGATCTCAGAAGGTGGAAAGATCTCCCATGCTCATGGATTGGCAGGATTCACAGCCATCAAAACACCAATCCAATTCTTCAAAGAGTTAGACAGAACAATTTGCAAATTCATCTGGAAAAACAAAAAACCCAGTATAGCTAAAACTATCCTCAACAATAAAAAGACCTCAGGGGAATCACTATCCCTGAATTCAAGCAGTATTACAGAGCAATAGTGATAAAAACTGTATGGTATTGGTACAGAGACAGGCAGATAGACCAGTGGAATAGAATTGAAGAACCAGAAGTGAACCCACACACCTATGGGCACTTGATATTTGACAAAGGAGCCAAAACCATCCAATGGAAAAAAGATAGCATTTTCGGCAAATGGTGGTGCTTTATCTGGAGGTCAGGATGTAGAAGAATGCAGATCGATCCATTCTTATCACCTTGTACAAAGCTTAAGTCCAAGTGGACCAAGTACCTCCATATCAAACCAGATACACTCAAACTAATAGAAGAAAAAGTGGGGAAGAATCTGGAACACATGGGCACTGGAAAAAATTTCCTGAACAAAATACCAATGGCTTATGCTCTAAGATCAAGAATAGACAAATGGGATCTCATAAAGCTACAAAGTTTCTGGAAGGCAAAGGACACTGTCGTTAGGACAAACAGCAACCAACAGATTGGGAAAAGGTCTTTACCAATCCTACAACTGATAAAGGCTTATATCCAAAACATACAAAGAACTCACGAAGTTATACTGCAGGGAGACAAATAACCCTATTAAAAATGGTGTTCTGAGGAGTTGGGGATTTAGCTCAGTGGTAGAGCGCTAGGCAAGCGCAAGGCCCTGGGTTCGTTCCGCAGCTCCGGAAAAAAAATGGTGTTCTGAGCTAAACAAAGAATTCACAGCTGAGAAATATCAAATGGCTGAGAAGCACCTAAAGAACTGTTCAACATCTTTAGTCATAAGGGAAATATAAAACAAAACAACCCTGAGATTCCACCTCACAGCAGTCAGAATGGCTAAGATCAAAAACTCAAGTGCTGGTGAGGATGTGGAGAAAGAGGAACAATCCTTCATTGTTGGTGGGATTGCAGACTGGTATAACCATTCTGGAAATCAGTTTGGAGGTTTCTCAGAAAATTGGACAATGCACTACCTGAGGACCCAGCTATACCTCTCTTGGGCATATACCCAAAAGTTGCTCCAACATACAACAAAGAAACATGCTCCACTACATTCATAGCAGCCTTATTTTTATAGCCTGAAGCTAGAAAGAACCCAGATGCCCTTCATCAGAGGAATGGATACAGAAAATGTGGTACATCTACACAATGGAATACTACTCAGCTGTCATAAACAATGACCTCATGAAGTTCATAGTCAAACGGATGGAACTAGAAAATACCATCCTGAGTGAGGTAACCCAATCGCAGAAAAACACACATGGTATGCACTCATTGATAAGTGGATATTAGCCCCAAAGCTTGAATTACCAATTATACAATCCACAGAACACATGAAGCTCAAGAAGAAGGACGACCAAAGTATGGATTCTTTTACTCCTTCTTAAAAGTGGGAACAAAAATATTCCTAGAAGGGGATATGGAGGCAAAGTTTGGAGCATAGTGTCAGGAAACAGCAACTCAGAGCCTCCCCACATCGGTATACAGCCCATATATATAGTCTCCAAAATTACATAAGATTGATGAAGCTAAGAAGTGCATTCTGACAGGAGCCAGGTGTAGATGTCTCCTGAGAGGCCCAGCCCAGATAACTATTCTTTTTTTCTTAATTTTTTTATTAGATATATTTCTTTATTTACATCTCAAATGATATTCCCATTCCATGCTTCCTGTCCATAAGCCCGCATCCTCATCCCCTTCCACAGATGCCCCCCACCTCCCTTAGCACCCCCACACATTTCCCTGCACTAGGGGTCCGACCTTGGCAGGACCAAGGGCTTCTCCTTCCACTGGTGCCCCAAAAGGCTATTTTGTACTACATATGCAGTTGTAGCCCTGGGTCAGTTCATGTATTGTCTTTCGGTAGTGGTTTAGTTCCTGGAAACTCTGGTTAGTTGGCATTGTTGTTCTTATGGGGTTGCAAGACCCTTCAGCTCTTTCAATTCTTCCTCTAATTCCCCTAAACGGGGTCCTGTTCTCAAATCACTGGTTTGCTGCTAACATTGACCTCTGTATTGGACATGCTCTCAATGTGTCTCTCAGGAGAGATCTATATCCAGTCCCTTTCAGCGTGCAATTTTTAGCTTCATCTATCTTCAGATAACTATTCTTATGCTTAACTGAATATGTAAAGTTTCCTTCTTCCTAGTCCAGTGTTACTGTTCAGATATTGAGAGTTGTGGCTCTTTAACCGACACACAAGTCTACACTGATCTACATCCAAGTAAGCCTTCTACAAGTTCACAGGCTTTCATTTGGGAGGTTTAAGTGTTCCTTATCATAACCATAATCAGTGGAATTTCATTGCCTATCTTCACAAATAAAAGCACTTGAAATGGAAAAAAAATCCTAATAAATAACCAGGCAAAGATGAAAATGGTATTTATTTGAGAATTTAGCAAAATAATGTACCACATTAGTGGTGTTTAAAAATGTAAACACAAAAATTATACCAAAAATGTTAAAATAGTTACAGCACAATTATATAATGAGGTTATGTTTTAGTAGTAATAATGTGTAGTGTATGAAGAAGTTGTTAAATAATTATAGGAATTTTTAAGGAAATACAAAAGTCTGGATTTATATTCCCGCAACAATCTAACAAGGTACATATTGTTCTATACATGCTTATAAGTTTAACACTAAAAAACCTTGAGAGGAGGATCTCCGAGGCTTGTTGGCTGCCAGTCTCGCACAGAATTACTTCTCGAAAGTGGAGTAGTTGATTGTTTTATCAGGGTAAAACTTATTTTTTAATATTATTTTAATTTATAAGTAAAATATTTTATTACTAATAAAAAGAGCAAATCATTAATGAAGCTACTCACAAGGAAAGTATAAGCATGTACAAATTGAACTTTTTCTAGTACAGTGTATTTGGCAGGCTGTTGCTTGCCCATAATCTCAGTGTTTCGAGTCCTAGGGCAGGAGGATTCTGAGTTCTACATTTGAGACAGAGATCATGCCTCAAAGGTTCAAGATAACCAATGATTGAAGAGGACAACTTGTGCTCTTCACAAGTTTTTATATACATATACGTGCATACATCACAAACATATATCACCTTCTCTCGTGCATAAGAAGAAAAGAAACAATCTTTAAAGGAAATAATGGAGAAAATCACACATATATTTTATACAATAGAAAAATGTTAATGAACATATATCTTGCTTGAAGAGTAGAAACACATTACGAATGAAACCATAGTTATCCTGGAACTATAGACAGATCAAGTAGAATTGATGAGAGCATTTTTAGGAAAGGAGACTTACTTATAAAGATGTGGATGGTTTTCATGGTGTTCAAATTGGAGAAAGTAATCTTTCCTGTATCTGGGAGGAATAAAAGTTGTCCAGAGGATTTTTCAATAATTATTTATTTTATTGTACACTTAATACGTTTGAAGGCTAAATGTATTGCAAGAATTGGTTAACTTTTCATTTATTTTATTTATTTACATTTCAAATGTTATCCTGATTCCAGGTTTTACCCAAGCCCCCTATCCCACCCTCTACCACGTGCTTCCCCACTCTCCTCAGTCCTCATCACCCTAGCAGCAACATATGGAGGGGCATCAAGGTTCTACAGGACCCGAGGGCCTCCCTTCCCATTGATGCCAGACAAGGCAACTTCTGCTAGCATATGCAGCTGGAGCCACGGGTCCCTCCATTTGTACTCTTTGGTGTGGTATAGTCCCTGGGAGCTCTGGCGAGATCTGATTGGTGGATACTGTTGTTCTTCCTATGAGGTTGCAAACCCCTTCAGTTCCTTCCTCTGACTCCTCCGTTGGAGTCCCTGTGCTGAGTCCAAAGTTTAGCTGAATATATCTGCATCTGTATTGGTCAGTCTCTGAAAGAACCTCATAGGGGATTGCTATACTAGGTTCCTGTCAGCAAGCTCTTCTTGGCATTAGCAATAGTATCTGGGTTTGGTGTCTGCAAATGGGATGGATTCCTAGGTATGGTGTTCTCCGGATGGCCTTTCCTTCAGTCTTTGTCCCTCCATTTCCTTTAAGCATAACTATTCAGCATAACTAATTTTGAGACATTTTTATCCTTACAAACACAGTCTAAACTGGCTGACTGACAGGTACTATTCTAACATGCATAATTCTGATTTAGTAAAATAGAATTGTACCTTCAAAGACAGTCAATTGTATACTTTTATCATTTAGAGGGTGGTTTTCTTAATTAATTTTTTTAACAGTCCAGATTTAATCCCCTTCCTGGTCCAACCTCTGACTCTCTTCCACATCCCATACCTCCTTCCTTCATGTCCACGAGGATGTTCCCAACTCCATACACCCATCCAACTAGATCTCCCCATTCTTTGGGGCCTCTACTCTCCTGAGTGTTAGGTGCATCCTCTCTGACTGAGTCCAGACCCAGCAGTTCTGTGGGTGTGGAGGCTTCATATCAGTTGGTATATCCTGCCGAGTTGGTGGCCCAGTGTCTGAGAGAACTTAGAGGTCCAGGTTAGTTGAGACAGCTGGTCCTTCTACATGGTAGCCCTCTTCCTCAGCTTCTTCCAGGTTTTTCCTAATTTAAACACAGGAATCAGAGCTTCTGTCCGTTAGTTGGGTGTAAATATCTAAATCTGACTCTTTCAGCAGTTTGTTGGGTCTTTCAGGTAGTCATGATAGTCCCCTTATTGTGAGCACACTATAGTGTCAGGCATGGAGCTCTCCCTTTGAGCTGGATCCCAATTTGGGCCTGTGGATGGATCTCCTTTTCCTCAGTCTCTTCTCCATTTTTTGTCCCTGCAGGTCTTTCAGATAAGAATAAATCTGAGTCAAGAGTTTTTGACTGTGGAATGGCAACCCAATCCCTCACTTGATGCCCTGTCTTTCTGCCGGATGTGGGCTCTACAAGTCCTCTCTCCCCCTTGTAGGGCTTTCATCTAAGGTCCCTCCCTCTGAGTCCTGAGAGTCTTTCACCCCCCAGATCTTTGCTACATTCTGGAGGGTCCCCCCAACTCAACGGAATTTGCCTGTTTCCTCCATTCTTTCTGCTTGCTGTCAGGACTTCAATCCTGTTTCCCCTACCAAATACCTGATTATGTTCCCTTCTTCCACTCCCTGTCCTACTTCCCACCCACATCTCTCCCTCCCTCCCTCCTCCTGAGATTGCTTTCTTCACCCTCCCAAGTGGGATTGAGGCATCCTCACTTAGGTTCTTCAGCTTGCTAACCTTTGTGAGTTCTGTGGATTATGTCTGGGTGTTCTGTAGTTTTTTGTTAATATCCACTTATTAGTGAGTACATATCATGCGTGTACTTTTGGGTCTGAGTTACCTCGCTCAGGATGACATTTTCTAGTTCCATCCATTTGTCTACAAAACTCAGGATGTCTCGGTTCTTAATAGCTGAAATGTCCCAGAAGAGAAGAATGGATGAAGAAAATGTCATTCATTAATACCATGGAATAATACTCATTTAGAGTTTTATATGAATATTTTGTCAATTAAGAATCCAAATAAGAAAATAATGAAAGTAGGAAATTTCTTTTATTTTCCCCTCAACACAAGGCAACTAAAATGAAGCAAATTGATAAAAGAACAATGAGGTTGGAGCTTTCAATGGAGTACAGAAAAAGCAAAATGAAATAAAGGAGAAAATGAGTATTTATGATAATATTCTAAAAATATAAGTATGAATTTAAGCATTTAATTTTTTCTTACCTTCTTCAAATTCTTATTGGAAAATGTATAAATGAAACCTGGTAATTCTAGACGAAGATGTGTTTCTCACCATACAATACAACATTACAAGCTTTGTATTATATATTGTATTTTATTATTGCAATTTTTGTATTCTTTTTGTGAGAGAATGAAATGTGTATATGTAGATTGATGTTATTCACATGCATTTCTGGTAAGAGTTTATACACATCTATAACTTTCACACTCCCCTAAATATTTCTATACATCTAAAAATGTACTTTTATTACTAGAAAAGGTGGTAAACATTTCATAGATTGATACCAGGAGGAAAAAAGTGTGAACTCTATTGACAATACTGAAATGAAAATATGATTTGCTGTCTGCACACAATTAAATATACTGGAAAAATAAATAATTTTTCTGCTGTTAACAATAGAGCTGTTAAACAACCAAAACAATTTCTTCTTTCCTTTGCGGACTCCTTGGTTTGTGCTGAAGTTGTAAATATATATCTGGTTTCTGTCGCAGGCAATAAACAGGCCAGCACATCTTTCTCCTCCTACTTTATATACTGACAGCATTTTCTCTCTGCAAAGTTGCAGATTTCAGTTTCCATTTCCACATAACACTTTTTGTCCCTTGTTCACTCCTTACTCTCCAAAGGTTTTTCACAACCCCTTCTGAAATCCAGTGACCCACCACTAAACATTCAAATGAATCCTAAGGGGCCGTAGAGCAGATGTTTTCATTTTTGCTTTGTTCTTTTCTGTTCTGTTTTGGTTTTTCTGCATTTTACTTTTCTTTTAACAAGAGATAAACTAATTTATTAGGTTATCTCTGTTTACCAAGTCACAACACAATAAATAACAGCAATATAATATCTGTGTCATTTTCATACATCATTTAAATATATGTATTAGTGTTTAAATTTTTCATAAGACATTGCTTTCATTCATTGACAACTCCTTTTAAATTCTTATAGTTCTGTGTCTAATATCCTATCATTCGATGGAATATTTAAGTTTAATAATCCAGTGACTTTAATTTGTGCTCACAATATATTTCTGGATGTGGAGTCATCCCCAGCATGAGAGAAAACTGACATTTGAACCTTTAGAAACCATTAGCTGCTTGTAGCTCCATGATTAGGTGCTAAGGTTTATGAACCCCTTCCTACTCCACACTAGAATGCTAACTTGTTTAATCTCCTTCCAGAAACCATTATTTCTTGTATTTGTAGGAAGACTATATAATTTTCCTATAGAATTGTTCTTTTGAAACTTCAGGTATAGCAACAAAAGACGAAATATTACTACATTTTTTCAATGACTTTTGAATACTATCTTGGTACTAATCTCTGTTAGAATGCATGCTAATCATTAAACTTACTTGGTTGTAACTTTATCAACACTAATTGATCAATAGTGGAACAAGGCCATGTGCATATATCTGCTTTATGAAGGTCTATAAGAAAGTAATGAATTTTTTGCAATTGTGTTATATATATTACACTTTTTTAAGAGAGTGTGGTCCCTTCATTTTGTATGTTAGTGTTCAAAATTCAGAATTATTTACTAATAAATACAGGATCATGCCAAACTCTTAGAGAAGAAGCATAACACCAATGAAGCAGTCAAAGAATAGTATGTATACATAAAATGAGAAATAGTTATCAATTGATTTGAGATCAAAACTATGAGCCCTGAATATATTACATTTCTTCATATTAAGTTCACTCCCTCCCTCTTTTCCTTCTTTTGTTCCCATAAATTCCTAAATGTTGACTAACAATGATAATAGGAAGCCTAAATATAAGGTAAATATGTACAAACTGAAACATCCAACCAAAGTAGGAAGCTATGGATGTCTCTGTTCTAGTTTTGATTTTCATACACACATCTGAAGATAAAGAACATGAGACTCGTGCCTAGGAAAGGGAGAATCTACAAATCCAAAACGAATTATCCCTAAAGTAGTTCTTGGATGTTATTACATATTCTCAAATTTTTCAATGAATACATTTAGACTATTGTATAAACAGATTTAGTTTCAGTCATCTCTTAAGTAACAAATCTCAACATAAGCTATAAAGCTTATAGATTCTCATGCTTGAAGATTCATGCACAGTGAAAATACAAGAGTATTGGATGATTTCCAAATATATTCTAAGGAATATCTTTAAAATTACATTTTACATTCAACTCTTATGTTTCATACAATTTATAAATTCCATCATTAATATCTGGATTCAAAGTCAGATTTTTTTTCATTCAGAGAGCTCTATCTTTGTCATCTATTCATATATGTATCATATATATGCATATACGTAAAAATAGGTTTTGATGGTTTGAAATTTTATTTTAAAAATTTAAGATGAAGTAGTCCAAATAAAATTATGTAAAAAAAAAAAGAGCACTGGCAAAATATGTGAAAAAGAAGAAAACACCAAAACTGGATAATTTGTTATTGTCTGATTTAAGAACAGAATTTCAGTGTTTCCCAAATGATTCAAACTAAAGGTAATATTTTTATTAAAATGACTCTGAAAGACCCAGAAAGATATGGAATTTGGCTGCCCTTCCTCTGTATAAAACACTTGCTCATAAATGTTGAAAATATGGGTATGCTATCATTGATGTTCTTTTTAATTTTTACTTTCTGGGCTATAAATTAATGTGCTCACATGTCTATCTCGATTTAAATTCATTTATTATTACCAAATATTCAAATATCTCTCAATTAACTCAAATGTCTCATTCCCTTATATCCTGTTGTGATAGGTAAAATGTTATACTCAGTCCATCAAACTTAATCTATTGATAAATATTTGTCAAATACCCATAATATATCTGATGTATTCATCTACAATTTTGGAATTGGTAATTTAATCATTTATAAAATGGATCATTGCAGTGCTATTTTCATTGTGATCCTTTAGAGCACATTCTCGAATATTTGGTTTATGAAGACAGTAAACTACCTGTGTTATTTACATGTCTTGTCCAACATTCAATAAAGGCTGATTAAATGCAAATTAAAAACAAGACCATGATTGGAAGTGTTTATAAACTTTGAAAACTGTTACATGGAATATTGGTGTCTAGTTACAGGAACTGTAAGGAGAAGGTAAGTAAAACTGTATTAATTAACAGCTCAACTTTGGGGGCACTGGGTGTTTTCCATGTGTACGCATTGGTTGGTGGTCTAGGCCGTGGGAGCTCTGGCGAAGTCTGGGTGGTTGATATTGTTGTTCTTCCTATGGTGTTGCAAACCCCTTTAGCTCCTTCAGTCTTTTCTCTAACTCATCCACTGGGGTTCCCTAGTTCAGTACAATGGTTAACTGCAAACATCCTCATCTGTATAAGTGGGGCTGTAACAGTACATCTTAGGGGAAACCCAGTCAGCTCTGAAATTCTGGCTCCAGGCAGCAAGCCCTTCTTGGAATCAGCAGTAGTGACTAGGTTTGGTGGCTCTATATGAGATGAATCCCTGGGGGTCTGTCTCTGAATGACATTTTCTTCAGTTCTTGCTCCATTCTTTGCCCCTATATCTCCTCCCATGAGTATTTTGTTCCCCCTTCTCAGAAGGAATAAAGCATCAACATTTTGGTCTTCCTTCTTCTTGAGCTTCATATGATCTGTGAATTTTTTCTTAGGCATTCCAAGCTTTTGGGCTAATATTAACTTATAGTAAGTGCATACAACATGTGTACTTTTGTGACAGGGTTTCCTCACTCAGGACGATATTTGCTAATTCCATCCATTTGCCTAAGAATTTCATGTAGTCATTGTTTTTAATAGCTGAGTGGTAATCCATTGTGTAAATGTACCACATTTTCTGTATCCATTCCTCTGTTGAAGGACATTTGGGTTCTTTCCAGCTTCTGACTATTATAAATAAGACTGCTATGAGTATAGTAGAGAATGTGTCCTTGTTATATGTTGGAGCATCTTTTGGGTATATGACCAGGAGTGGTATAGCTGGGTCCTCAGTTAATACTATATCCAATTTTCTGAGGAACCACCAGACTGATTGCCAGAGTGGTTGTACCAGTTTGCAATCCCACCAATAATGGAGGAGTGTTCCTCTTTCTCCACATTCTCGCCAGCATCTACTGTCACCAGAGGTTTTAACTTAGTAATTCTGACTGGTATGAGGTGAAATCTCAGGGTTCTTTTGATTTGCATTTCCTTGATGACTAAGGATGGTAAACATTTTTTAGATGCTTTTTATGCATTCCATATTCCTCAGTTGACAATTCTTTGTTTAGATCTGTACACCAATTTTCAATAGGTTTATTTGATTATCTGGAGTCTAACTTCTTCAGTTTATTGTATATATTAGATATTAATCCTAAATCATATGTAAAATTGGTAAAGACCTTTTCCCAATCTGTTGGTTGCTTTTTTTTCCTATTCACAATACCCTTTGCTTTACAGAAGTTTTGCAATTTTATGAAGTCCCATTTGTCAATTCTTGATCCTAGAACATAAGTCATTGGTGTTTTGTTCAGGAAAATTTCCCTGTAGCTATGTGTTCCAGGTTCTTCCCCACTTTCTCTTCCATTAGTTTCAGTGTATCTGGTTTGTGTGGACGTCCCTGATCCACTTGGACTCAAACTTTGTACAAGGATATAAGAATGAGTCAATTTTCATTCATCTACATGCTGACTTCCCATTGATCCAACACAATTTGTTGAAAATGCTGTTCTTTTTTTTTTCTTTTTTTCTTTTTTTTCAGAGCTGGGGACCAAACCCAGGGCCTTGTGCTTGCTAGGCAAGCACTCTACCACTGAGCTAAATCCCCAACCCCGAAAATGCTGTTTCTTTTACATTGGATAGTTATAGCTTCGTTGTCAAAGATCAAGTGACCATAGGTGTGTGGATTTATTTCTGGGTCTTCAATTCTATTCCATTAATCTACCTGTCTGTCTTTCTACCAATACCATGCAGTTTTTACCATGATTGCTCTGGAAAACAGCTTGAGGTCAGGAATGTTGATTCGCTCAGTAGTTCTTTTATGGTTGAGAATAGTTTTTTGCTATCCTGGGTTTTTGTTATTGCAAATGATTTGCAAATTGCTCTTTCTAACTCTGTGAAGAATTGAGTTGGAATTGCATTGGATGTGTAGATTGCTTTTGGCAAGATGGCCATTTTTACTATATTAACTATATCAATCTGTGAACATGGAGATCTTTCCATCTTTGGAGATCCTCAGTTTCTTTCTTCAGAGACTTGAAGTTCTGGTCATACAGATTTTTCACTAGCTTGGTAAGATTCACACCAAGGTATTTTATATTATTTGTAACTATTGTAAAGTGTGCCATTTCCCTAATTTCTTTCTCAGCCTGTTTATTCTTTGAGTAGAGGAAGGCTACTGTTTTGTTTGATTTAATTTTATATTCAGCAGTTATGCTGAAGTTATTTATCAGCTGTGGGGGTTCTCTGGTACAATTTTTGACATCACTTAATTATACTATCATATTGTCTACAAATAGTCATATTTTGACTTCTTCCTTTCCAATTTTTGTCCATTTGACTTCCTTTTTGTCTGAATGATCTGGCTAGGACTTAAAATACTATATTCAATAGGTAGGGAGATAATAATGAACAACCTTATCTAGTCCCTGATATTTGTGGAATTGCTTCAAGTTTCTGTCGATTTAGTTTGATTGTGGAAACTGGTTTGCTGTATATTACTTTACTATGTTTAGGTATTGGCCTTGACTTCCTGGTCTTCCAAAGATTTTTTAGAATGAAAGTGTGTTGAATTTTGTCAAAATGCTTTCTCAGCATTTAATATGATGATCATGTGTTTTTTTTTTCCTTTGAGTTTGTAATATAATGGATTACCTTGATGGATTTCTATATATTGAACCACCCCTGCATCCCTGGGATGAAGCCTACTTGATCATGATGGGCAATTGTTTTAATGTATCCTTGGATTTAGTTTATTTAGAATTTTATTGAGTGTTTTTTCAATCGATATTCATAAGGAAATTAGACAGAAGTTTGCTTTTTGGGGTCTTTGTATGGTTTTTATATATAAGCATCATTGTAGCTTCATAGAAGAAATTGGTTAGTGCTCATTCTGTTTCTATTTTGTGGAATATTTGAAGAGTTTTGGGATTAGGACTTCTACAAAGGTCTGATAGAATTCTACACTAAACCTATCTGGGCCTGAGCTTTTTAATTTGGGAGACTTTTAATGACTGCTTCTATTTCTTTAGGCATTGTGGGACCAATTAGATGGTTTATCTGATTTTGATTTAACTATAGTATCTGGTATCTGCATAGAAATTTCTGCCAAATTTTCCAGTTTTGTTAAGTATAGGCTTTTGTTGTGGGATCTGATGATTTTTATTTTAATTTACTCAGTTTCTGTTGTTACGTCTCCCTTTTCATTTAAGGTTTTGTTCATTTGGATACTGTCACTGTGCCTTCTGTTAATCGACTAAGAGTTTATCTATCTTTTGATTTTCTCAAAGAACAGTTCTTTTGTTTTGTTGTCTACTCCTCATGGGCGTATTTGTTTCTTTTGTTCTAGAGTGTTCAGGTGTGCTGGCAAGCTGATAATGTATGGTCTCTCCATTTTATTTGGAGGCACTCAGAGCTATGAGTTTTCCTTTTATAACTGCTTTCTTTGTGTTTTATAAGTTTGGGTAGGTTGTGATTTCATTTTCATTAAATTCTAAAACACTTTAATTTATTTCTTTATTTCTTCCTTGACCCAGTTATCATTGAGTAGAAAAATGTTAAGCTTCCATGTATGTGTAAACTTTCTGTCTTTTTGTTGTTATTGAATATGAGCCTTATTCCTGGTGATCACCTAGGATGCATGAGATTATTCCTGTCTTGTTATATCTGTTGAGGCCTGTTTTGTGACCAATTATATTTTGGCGACAGTACCATGAGGTGCTGAGAAAAGGTATATTCTTTTGTTTTTGAATGAAATGTTCCATAGATACGTTTGGTTCTATAACTTCTGTTAAATCCATTTGGTTCATAACTTCTGTTATTTTTACTGTGTCTCTTACTTGGTTTCTGTTTCCCTGATATGTCCTTTGATGAGAGTAGGGTGTGGAAGACTCCCACTATCATTGAGTGAGGGGCAATGTGTATTTTGAGCTTTAGTAAAGTTTCTTTTATGAATGTAGGTGCCGTTGCATTGGGATCATATATATTCAGAATTGAGAAATCATCTTGATGGATTTTTTTCTTTGATGAGGAGGATGGCACTCTTCTGTACCTTTTTTAAAATAACTTTTGTTGAAATTCATATTTATTCGATATTAGAATGGCTACCCCAGCTTGTTTCTTGGGAAAATTTACCTGTAAATTTTTTCCCCAGACTTTTACTCTGTAGAAGTGTCTGTCTTTGTCCCTAAGCTGAGTATATCGTATGCAACAAAATGCTGGTTCACATACTCAATCTGTTAATCTCTGTCTTTTGATTGGGGAATTAAATCCATTGATGTTGAGAGATATTAGGGACCAATGATAATTGTTTCCTATTATTTTTGTTGTTAGGGGTAGAATCATGTTTGTGTGGATATCATTTTTGGTTAGTTGAAAGATTACATTCTTACTTTTTGTAGGGTTCAGTTTCCCTTCTTGTGTTCAAATTTTCCATCTATTATCCTTTGCAGGACTGGATTTGTGTAAAGATATTGTGTGAATTTGGGTTTGTCATAGAATATCTTGGTTTCTCTATCTATTATAATTGATAGTTTTGCTGAATGTAGTAGCCTGGGCTGGTATTTGTGTTCTCTTAGGGTCTGTATGACATCTGCCCAGGATCTTCTAGTTTTCACAGTCTGTGTAGAGAAGTCTGGTGTAATTCTGATAGGTCTGCCTTTTTATGTTATGTGACAATTGCTCCTTACTGCTTTTAATATTCTTTCTTCATTTTCTGCATTTGCTGTTTTCATTATTTTGTGACAAAAGGAGTTTCTTTTCTGGTCCAGTCCATTTGGAGTTCTATAGGCTTCTTGTATGTTTATGAGTATCTCCTCTTTTGAAGATATTTGCTGACCCTTTAAGGTGGGGATCTTTGCTCCTCTCTATATCTGTTTTTCTTAGGTTTGATCTTTTCATTTTGTCCTGGATTTCCTGGATGTTTTGGGTTAGAGATTTTTGCATTTTGAATTTTCTTCGACTGTTGTGTCAATGGTTTTTTATGGTATGTTTTGCCCATTAGATTCTCTCTTCTATCTCTTGTGTTTGGTTAGTAATGCTTGTGTCTATGACTCCTGATCTCTTTCCTAGATTTTCTATCTCCAGGGTTGTCTCCTTTTGTGATTTTTTTATTGTTTCTATTTCCACTTTTAGATCCTGACTGGTTTTCTTCAATCCTTCACATGTTGAGGTGCGTTTTCCTATAATTCTTTAAGATATTTTTGTGTTTCCTCTTAAAGGGCTTCTACCTGTTTACCTGTCCTGTATTTCTTTAAGGGAGTTGTGAGATGATGTCATCCAGGTAAAGCAGGTATAAGATAGAACAAGGTCAGTGGATGAGAAGGAAGGATGGGTTGGAGAAAAGGTTGAGGGAAGGGAGGAAACTGGAATGGAAGGAGACAGGAGACTAGAGGAGAAGGGAGAAGCCACCACTGAGAGAAAATAGAGGCTGATGTAAAGATTCTGCTCTGTGTATTTACAGGTTGTTATGAATGTTCTTAAGGGATGGATGCGTACAGGGCTTTGTATGTTTAGGTTGGCAATTATATATTATCTATTGGATCAGAGGTATTAGATTGTGTGTTCTTTCTTGTGGAGAATTGAGGGTGAGAGAGTGTGTTGCTGTAGAGACACTGGGCCACAAAGAGTTGAGATGTGTTTCTGCCAAGATATCTAGCAGATATATTGGGGCACTGCAGTGCCAGATCTAGAGGTGGTAAAAGACAGCATTTTTATAATTTTACAGCAACAGACGGTAAACCAACCAATGGGTAGGAATCCTCTAGCAATCCTAAGAATTGAAAGTTTTATTTTCTAAGTAAGATGGTACCAGCACCATGTTGAATCACATATGGCCCAAGGGCAGGAACCTTAAACAAAGAAAAGGCCTAGTAGGTCCCCTACTGTGTGCTAAGTAATGGCAGCTCAGAGAGTTAAAGATTTCTTTTTAAAGAAATTTGTTTAGAAACTCTTTCAGGATACTCGTATTCCTTCTGATGTGGGCTCCACGGGAATTTTAGGTTGAAATCCCAGTTAGAAAAGCTACTTCTTAATTACAGGTATTATTAAAAGGTGATTTAAGTTTGTTTTTAAAAAGAAGAGAGTACAGAGATTACCCAAATCATGTGGGGATTTTCATCCATGGTTCCGAACTTATATGGGGAGAAATTAGTCACTAACTCCAAGTAGAGTATTGTGATATTTGCAAGTTAAAAACTTAAGGTTAAATAAAAATCTGTAGCTCCGGGTAGAGAGCTGAACAGATGGATATATTTTGGGTTAAAGTCCTGGTTTGATAAGTTGCTTATTGATATTAGAAAAGATAGAAGGTGTTTAGTTTGTTTTTATGAATCACCCTGGTAAAGACCATATGGATCATCGATACCAACTCTTGAAAGGTTTATGGTTATGATATTTTACCTGACAACAGCTCAGATTTCTTAACATGACCACAGAATTTTGGATTAATTTCTAATAGTACAGACTATAAAATCCTATCAGGCTCATTGTTTAACATGACTATTTAGCTTACTTCTTTTTTTAAAGTTGTTTAATCTTCATAATGGGTGTGACTTTGAGTTTTATGGTTATATTATTACTCTGGGAGAGAGTGCAAGATACAAGCTTTCCTAGTTACAGACTAAGAACACAGTATTTTGGGAGAAAGATTTTGTCTTTGTGTTTTTAAAAAGTGTGGTTAGGCTCTGAAAACCTCACAGAGACCTACTGATCAGATTTGAGAGAGGGAGATCACCTGAAAAACTAGATTCAAGAGAATCAAAAAGATATCTCGATTCTAAACTTTTGTCTTAAGAGTTGTATTTTGAAGAATGTGCCTACTTGGATTCCTGGTCTCAAGCACTTTCAGCTAGGTCCAGTCAGGACACATCCGGCTACAGCATTTGCTTCATTCTTCCTATCCCCACCCCAAGGATATCTCAACACCCATGTACAACCTGAAGAAATTAGAGAAAAGTCGTCGCTGATGTAAAGATTCTACTCTCTGTATTTACAGGTTTTTATGAATGTTCTTAAGGGATGGATGTGTACAGGGCTTTGTACGCTTAGGTGGGTAATTACATATTATCTATTGGATCAGAAGTTATTGGATTGTGTGTCCTTTCTTGTAGTGATTTGAGTTGGGAGAGTGTGTGGCAACAGAGAAACTGGGCTGCCATGGAATTGGGATGTGTGTTTCTGGCAAGAAGGAGTTATTTATGTCCTTCTTAAAGTCCTCTAACATCATCATGAGATGTGACTTTAAAGCAGAACCTTTCTTTTCCAGTGTGCTGTGATGGGAGAGCTAGGTTCTGGTGATGTCAAATGGCCTTGTTTTCTGTTGCTTGCATTCTTAAAGTTGCTTCTCACCATCTGGTTATTGCTGGTGTCAGCTGGTCTTGCTGTCTCAGCTAGTGTCTTGAGCTTCTTGTAAGCCTTATGTCAGCACTCCTGGGAGACCAGCTTTCTCAGGAAGGATTTTGGTCCAGATAGCTGTGGCACACGGTCAGCTCCTGGTGCAGACAGAAACCAAAAGGAAGCTGTCCCAGACTGCTCCTCAGTTCTTCTGTCCTGAAGGCTCCAGGCAGGTCCCTCTGAGCAAAAGTGGCAGTCTTAGCTGTACTCTCAGGTTTGTCAACTCTCCTGGGAAACCAGCTCTATCCTGGTGAGATCTGTGTACAGAGAGCTGTGACACAGGGTCAGCTCCTGTGCTGACAGAAACTAGAAAGATCCTGTCCCGGACTTCTCCTTGGTTCCTGTGTCCTGAGGGCTTCAGGAAGGTTCCTATTGGAACAGGTATTTGATTAAAAGTGGTGTTCTTCGTGCTCTCCGTGTGTCAACACTCCTGGGTACTGAGAACTCTGGAAAATATAAAAATTATTAAGTACCCAAAAAGTAATCATTTGATTTTTTTTATAAATGAACATTCTCACCCATATCTCATTTCCAAAAAATAAACCTTCTTTTATATTTTACTAATTTTTCTTCAAGAATTTTATACATTTGTCACTTTATTGTCTCCTTAGTGTCTCCTTATTGTCACCCTTTTCTTCTCTTATTCTGCTCCAACTTTTATTCACCACCCCAAATTCCTTTCTCACATTTACCATTTTCTGTTTCATTTCATAACCCACTGAGTTTAGCCAGGGATGTGTGTGTGACCAGACGTTTGCACTATTCATTGCAGCATGGTGAATCATCATTGGTTGACAAGTAAATATAACTTATGCCCCTCTGCCATAACCCATGAATTCACCGGAGTAAAGCAGGGCAACACTGGCTCCTCAGGCTCCTCCCTGATAAATGTTTTGACTATTGATGAGCCCAGACTTTTGACTATCCACGTTAGCGTCTTCCCCTACTAATTCCCTTAATTATATTGCTTGTGCCATGCCTACGAGATAGAATTTAACTGCTTTTTCCTCTATCACCAGTTTCTAATATTCTTCCAATCCATTCTAGCTCACAGTTCCCATAGTCTCAGAGATGATAGGAATGTCCTAATGGAGCTGAGCACAATTCTTTAATTTACCTTCAGTGCCATGACAAAATTATGTACCTATGCATCTGTCAATCGTTATTGTGAAAAGAATTTCTCCATGTAAGACGGAGAGTAGTATATCTCAATGGGTATAAATATAGGTATTAGTGGGGCTAGAGAGATAACTTAGCAATTAAGAGCACTTACTTTTCCTGAATTTGGTTCCCAGCATTCATGTCTGGAAGCTCACAATAACCTGTTCCTTGAGCTCCAGGGGATAACAACCCCTACTCTGAAGTCCTTGGATATTTGTTCTTATTGATACATAATCCCACAGACACACACACACATACACATTATTGAAAACATAGATAGATAGATAGATAGATAGATAGATAGATAGATAGATAGATAATAGATAGATAGATAGATGATAGATAGATAGATAGATAGATAGATAGATATATGATAGATAGATAGATAGATAGATAGATAGATAGATATATGATAGATAGATAGATAGATAGATAGATAGATAGATAGATAGATAAAATACAGAAGCGTGGCACTGTATCAACTTAGGTGAACAATCAAAGTAGATTTCTCATTAAAGCTCTGGATATTCTGAGCTATGTCAACAAATCAGAAGCCGAATCAAGTACAGGTTTTTTAATGTGAGGTTTTAGTAAATTTTGTAAATAAACAAGGTATAAATTCCCTATTTTAGATCAGCCATCATAATTAATTGGGGACTATTTGGTAATATCTTTAACCTCCACTGCGGTAGTCACATCTTATCTGGCAGTTGATATTGTAGTTTGTAGTGTCCTGGACTGTGCAAGAGAATTGGAAATTGGTACATTTTTATCCCGCCAGTATGCAATTGGTATATATTTCTCTCTTTCATTTTTCTTCTAATATGAAGTTCTTTACATCAGTCCATTTCTCCACAGGCAACACAAACTCTAGCTTTATATTTTCTGGGTTTGTCATTCTTGTGTTTTTCTGGTGTTATGTTCCATGCTGGTATGAGTACCCACTAATCTGTAATTTCTTATAAAGAGCATCTCCTATTCTTTCTTTGTAATTAATTAAGATGACAGAAATTTATCTCTGCTGCATAACTTCAAATTCACTTAAAAATAAACTTATCTAATACTGATAATGTCAGCTAAAACTGACCAAATAAATTTACTGCTTAAATTGAGAGGAAAACATCACTCTTCCAACAAAGTGCAAGCAAACAGTTTTATTCCTGTTTGTGAAGCTTAACCTTCTGCAAAACGTAATTAGAACTGTAATTAAAAAGCTATTTGGAATGATTAAAACTCTGTTATCTTGTGGCATTTAATGATACATGCAAATGTCAGAAAGGATGAATTCATTAAAAATCCTATTTAAGAGAAAAAGTTTAGATGGCGGTATTATTTGTTAAAATGTTACCATTTCTGGAAAGGTTGAATTTGCAAGAAGATACTGAAATTTGAAGGTATATTTTTATAACCTTTGATAAAGCAACTACCTGGTCTTCACTGACTTTTATTTGCAGATTCATCTAAGTCAACAACTTTTAATGTCATATAGTTGTTTTAGAGGTGATGATAATCTTTTGAAGAACTTTGTTTTTTTTAGTCCATGAAGAATTGGGGACATAGATAATTCTGCTTTAACTATGTATATATGATTGGTAGCCTCCCAGACAAGTTATAATACGTCTATATTTTCAAGTTATAAATCCAAAGGTTAATTACTGAGAATGAAGTAAAGAATGCTACATCTCCTGTTGCCCAAACATTCTGATGAAATCAAAATAAGAGAATCTAAAGAATTGTGGGGACTTTTCAGCTGCATCTAGTGTAGCAATACTCCTTAAACATGTCTAATGGTTGTCTCCAGTTAATGTGTCTCATTTACTAAAGCAAATATGTAGAAGTAACTATTTTCATGTGTTTTATCTGACCTTAAATTAACAGAATTTCTGTATCTATTTTCTACCTTTAGTGTGTTAACAATAACATTCCAATTACCAATTAAAACCTAATAGACAAAAAGTACAATGTAGGGTAATAAAGATAAAATAATATGATGTTTTAGTTAGGGTTTCTATTGCTGTGAAGAAACATCATGAGCATGGCAACTCTCATAAAAATTAACTTGTGCTGATTTTACAGAGCATTATTAGTCCATTAATTTTATGGCAGGAAGCATGGTGGCAGGCTTCAGACATTATTGCTGGAGAAGTGGTTGAGATTTCTACATTTGTATCGACAGGTATAAGGCAGAGACAGGCTGTAGGATTGTCTTGAGCTTCTGCGATTTGAACATATTTCCTCCAAATAGTCACACTTGCTTCAGCAAGGCCGTACCTCCTCTTAATAGTACAACTACTTATGAGCCCATGGGGACCATTTTTCTAACCAGCAAAGTTATGTTAGAAAGATCAAATGATATCTTATTAATGGTTATTAATTTAAAGAAAATTTGACAATAACTATTATGTGAAGTACTTCTTTTAACTTTTAAAATAAGTTTTTTTGAGGATTAGATAAATGAGCTCATAGCATCAATTTCAGACTTCTTTTATTGGCATCATTTTTAAATCAACTGAGCTAGCCAGTCAGTTGATCTCTTCTTATCTTTTGTTAAAAAAGATGTTATAGTTAGGATACAAGAGCTCTTTGCCATACCCGATATCACACATATTCCTGGTTTGTCAAGGTGTGTTTCAAAAATAGTGCATAAAATATAGAGAGAAAAAAGAAAAAAAAGAGAGCAAAACTACCCATGTGTGAGGGAATGGAGGAAGGAAAAAGGGGAGGAGATGTTCTGACGAGATTACAGTCTAATATCCAAGTAAAATAAGGTAAAAAGTGGGGAAAGAACCTGAAATAAGTTGATAATACCACATTTATAAAAAATTATCAAAAATAAGGAATACAACTATGTTCCCTCAATCATGTTTCAGGAAAAGATTTCACTGAGGGAAAACCACAATATTGAGGAATTTTGTACAGGAAAATGTCTGACACTTGATGCTAATATGTCTATGTTTCTCATTTTTCATCACTTTCCTCATTGGAGTATGATGGGAGATGAATGGATAACAGAAAGATACCAAATATCTGTATTGAGACTTGAAATCAAGAGGTATTACTAAGAAATAATCTTTCAAAATTGAGGTAGATGAAAAAGAATCATATGAATGTAAAATGTAAGAAAAATGGAAAAATATAAGGAAGAATTCGAAATTGGAAAATATACTTTGAAAACAATAGACCTTAGACACATTGATCCTGGAACTATCTACCACCGAATAAGACACAGTTTCTATATTCTATGTCCAACATTTGGAAATGAAAGGAAAATAAAATAGTATTCTACCTCAGTTTTCTCAAAATAAGAGTTAATCTATGGGAAATAATATTAATTATGGTGAGTAAAATGTAATCATATGCATAAATGTACTTATGCACATTGAACATCTGTATTTATGATTAGATATTTTAATATACTAGTGGCAAGCACAAAAACATAAATAAGAAAAAATAAGGGCATTTATTGTCACAATATCTAAGAATTTATCTGGGTGAAAACTGTAATGAATTTGCGGAATTCTGATAGATCTTTCCACCTGGCTCATGACTTAGCGTGCTGGGCTTATAGTGGTAAGGAGTTCTTACCTAATAATATGCAACATTTGGTAAACGTTTCTCTCTTACTGGATACCACCTGGAAAATGGTAGAAATAAAACCACTTATGTGAATACAGTGTAAATCTGTAAAAGTATTCCAATTCAAAAACTATTTTCTATTGAAAGATACATCCTAGTAACAAAATGTTTAATTATGCTGTGGCCTCAAGTTCTTCATATCAAGCTTTTAACTATCACATTGTCAGACAATTGTACTGCTGAGTAATTCCAGTAACTCCAGTGCTGTGGGAAAGCTGCTCTTATGTCAGAGACTTATAGAACAATACTTTATAATGTACCCAAAAAGAGCAATTACAAATGGGAAGGATTTAATCATGGAACTTCGTCATACTATCAGAAAACACATTTCTTTGTATTTTAACATTTAAAAGGGTCTTAGACAAAATCAGTTACTTTTATCTCTCTTAATTTGGTTATATTTACAATATGCTGAATATTTTTATTTACCTTAGCTTTTATTAAAGACTGCACACATTTTGCTTGAATATTTTCAATGAGATTCTTTTTACACTGGTTCTCGAACAGTCTATCTTAGTTTGCTTTTTGTGCTGGATAGAACATTGTCAAATATCAACTTCTGGAAGGGCAGTATTTATTGGACTTATAGGCTATAATCTTTCACGGAGAAAATTCAAACAATAAACAAAATAAGAAACCTGCACACCAGAAATTAAGAAGAAACTGTGGAGGAATGCTACTTAATAATTTTCTTCTCTATGGCTTGCTCAGTATGTTTTCTTATATGATGTAGAAGAATGTCAAATGTAGGCACTACCGACAATGCACATGGCCTTTACACATAGTCTTTGATGAAGAAAATACTCCATGGATTTGCCTAAGGCAAATGTGACCTGCAAAGATACTCAGTTGAGGTCACTCCTACCCAGATAACCATAGTTTAAATTGAGTAAAGTAGCTAGTGCACCGTCCATTCTGTTCTTTTTTCTGTTCTTCTGGTTTCTCCTCCTCCCTCTGCCCCTCCCCATTCTGCCTCACCTTCTTCTGCTTCTGCTTCTTCTTTCTCTTCATTCTCTTCCCCCTACCTATCCTCTCCTTCCATTTCCTCCTCCTCCATCTCCTCTTTCTCCTGTTCCTTTCCTTCTGGATTTCCTCCTCCTCTCCCTCCTCCTCCTCCTTTTTGTCCTTCTCCTCCTCCTCCTCCTTCTTCTTCCTGTTGCTGGATCTGATTTGATCACAGTTTCATTAGTTTATTTTTTCTGTATAATCCCTTATCTAGTTTTGATTAAATAACTGTGACTGTTTCTATGCTAAACTGTAAATATTTTAATTTATGTTATGTTTTAAAACAATTAAAGGTATTGCAATAAATTAAAAATATACATTCCATGTTGCTTTTGATAGTTTAGTCACTTAATATTTTAAATATCTACTGGAGAAAAACAACAGAAACACTGTAAGATGTAGGCACATTCGAAGAATGTCAATAATACTGCAACAGCACAGGACATTCAAGAAAGAAATAGCAAATGGAATGGTATTAAATTTAAAATAGTTTACAGAGCAAAGAAGTGATCTACCTACCAAAAAGACTGCCTGAAAAGTTGAAAGAATGTTTCCAAAATAGAAAATTAGTTCCTACAGTATGCAAAAGAGTAAAAGACTTACATATTCTAAGAGCAAATAATACAACCAATACTTTGATGAGAAAATTAACAGAAAGTTTTCAAATGAAAAGTATACATGGAAAACAAAATTATTAAAATTTGTTAAAAACCACTTGCAATCAAGGAATCACAAATCAAAACTCTACTATGACTCTGTATATCTTCAAGTTAGAAAAGCTAATCTGAAGTGGAAATGTCTGGATTTCTTTAGAAACTTTGTTGAATTATGTGATGTTTTTCTGGAAACTGTCTTATGAGGGGATATTTTGCTGAGGCAGACACATAAAAGTATGTTTAGCTGAGGCAGACACTTGAGAGGAACATGGTGTTTGAAAAGAGTTTAAGTGTAACCCAACAGACATTGGGGGATGCTCTTGCTTTAGTTTGCCTTTCACTGCTTTGCAGTCTTTCACTGATCTTCACTTACATGACTTTGTAGAGAGGTTCACACCAAAGAACTTTTCATGGTATTCTGTCTGCATTTTGCCACTTCTATGGACTCCTGCAGATTGGCAGAGCCTTATGGTTTTTCTGATGGAGTCCCAGCTACTGATTTGTGTTTGGTATTGGCCTCTTGAACTGGACTGCCACTACTGATTCATGCTTGATGTTTTGGACTGGACTGCTGATATCCTGACATGGAAGATTGCAATCACCCCAAAGAATGACTTCTAGACAGGTGCATGACTTCCACGTCCTATTAACCTTTCTTTACCCTATCTCTGATAGATGGGCTAGAAGGGAAGTTGAAGTGTTTAAGGATCCTTATTAATGTATGTTTTGAAATTTTCAAGCCTACACTACTCTAACAAAACAAGTAACACACTAGTCTACATGTAGTGGAAGGTAGACATTTTATATTGTTAGAAGAGAAGTGAAATACTCTGGATATTTTTGAAAGCTGTCAGAGAGCCCTTAGATAACTATATGATCCAATGAAACTGCTTCTGGGTATATATGCTGAAGATATCAAGCTCAGCTTAGCAGAGAGTAATGCACATAGAACAGGATTAAAGACATAAGATATGACAAAATGAAGTAAGATGTTGAAGGGAAAGAGAAAAAGGATTAATGGATGGAAGGTAAAAAAGAAATATTGAGTATCATCAAAATCTAGAAACAAACATAACTATATTAATGAGAAGCAATTAGCTTTTTTTAATTAATAGATATTAAAATAACAGCAGTTAGCCCATGGATGAACTGCCCATATACAATGTACTTTACATTAATAAATATACAATATATGGGCAAATAATAAAGCCATATATCAAGTACCAGCACTATGATTATGATAAAAAATTTATATCACTTTGAAAATAATATCTTGTGCTCTTATCTCTCACTTCTGTCACTATTCTTAGATCTAACTACAACAGAATTGGTCTAATTCTAATTTTCTCTTTTCTAAATGTAATTAAAATAATTGTGTCTTGTCTCTGTTATTTTCATTAATATTTATACCTTAGTTTTGTGTATTTTTCCTATTTTGTTTTAAACTATTCAACTATAGTTTCAATTTTTTTTAAATAATTATGGCTAAAATTACCTTTAATGAGTTTTATATTTTAAATATCACTGAAATGTACATAGACCATTGGATTTATTCCTTTTTTGCTTTTTATTATTGGTTATTTTATTTATTTACATTCTAAATGTTATCCCCCTTCCCACTTTGCCCTCTGCAAACCCACTGTCCCCTCCTCCTGTTTCTATGAGGAAGCTTTGCCAACCACCCACCCACTTCTGCCTCACTGACCTAGTATTCCTCTAGGCTGGAACATCAAGTCTTCACAGGACCAACGATTTTCTCTGATATTGATGCCAGATAAGATAGTCCTCTGCTACATGCGCAGCTGGAGCCATGGGTCACTCCATGTATTCTTTGATTGGTGGTTTAGTCCCTGGGAACACTAAGGGGTTCAGTTAGCTGATGCTGTTGTTCTTCCTATTGGGTTGCAAACCCTTTCAGCTTCTTCAGTCCTTCCCCTCACTCCTTCATTGAGGTCCTTTTGCTCAGTCAGATGGTTGGATGTGAGCATCTGCATCTGTATTGGCTAGGCTCTGGCAGAACTTCTCAGGGGATAGCCATGCCAGGCTCCTGTGAACAAGCACTTCTTGGCACCAGCAATAGAGTTTGGGTTCAGTGTCTGCATAGGGGATGGATCCTTAAGTGGGGCACTCTCTGGATGGCCTTTCCTTCAGTTGCTGCTCCACTCTTTGTCCCTGAATTTCCTTTAGACAAGAGCAATTCTGAGTTAAAAATTTGGAGCTGAATGGGTGGCTCCATCCTCAACTGGGGGCCGTGTCTAACCTCTGGATATGGTCTTTACAGGTTCTCTCTCCCCTTTGTTGGGTATTTCAGATAATGTCATCCTTGTTGGTTCTTGGGAGCATCTCACTTTCCTGGCATCTGGAACTTTCTAGTGGCTAGTTACCCATTCCCTAGTGTTATACACTTCAGTTCAATTTTCTGAAACCCTGTATTTCTCTCCTGTTAACTGGCATAATTGTTGATAAAGCTGGTATAAAGTATGGAAGAGAAATATGCTTTCATTTTAGTCATAAAAATAGTAATGCCACTACTATATTGTTCAGTAAGTGTGTGTTACATTACTCAATATGGAGGTACTCTGAGATACAAGTGTTATGCCATTATTAAGCTAGCTCATGTTTATCAAATTTTAAATGGTGGTAATGACAATTTTCATTTCCCATTTAAGAAATTTGTTGAACATTTGTTATAATTTGAACTTGAATTTCCATGAAAGAATATCAACCTAACAGTATTTTTCCAAACTGATAGTGTTGGGATATGGCAGAGAATTCAAAGTTGGAACCTACAGAAAAGAGGAGGATATTGGACAGTTTCTACAGACGGAGATGATGAATATTAGACCTCTTCTTACTCTAGTTTACTTCCTGGCCTCAAGGAGAGTTATTTCTCTTTGCTATGTTCATTTGTTATGATGCATTTCTTCAACACGAATCTCAAAGCCTCAAGAACACTATATCACAAATAAATAATCATGACAATAAAAATTAAACTTATCCTTTGCACATTGATTTTCTCAAATAACTCTTATAGTGAAAGAGTTCTAATAGCACCTTTTTAACATGATAGTAACCTTTATTTTTACCAAGAAATGTAAATATTCCTTCATGTTTCAAATCATTTGCTCTTTTTATCATTTAGTTAGTTATTATTTCTTTAATTTTTATTATATTTTCAGAATATAATTGTAACAATTTTTGTCTTTCCCTTTCCTTCTTCCAAATATTCTCATATATTCCCTCAAAGTGGTGGCCTTTTTTATCACTAATATACATGCACATGCACACACACACACACACACACACAGACACATACATACACACCCACACACGTGCACACACACACCACTACTATACCTATGTATATATGTATGTGTGTGCATGCATGTATAAATATGTATATATTGTACAGTTCATATAATGTTACTTTTACATACATTTTTATGGCAACCAATAAAAATTAAGAGTTGTAGAGCTCAGTCCCAATGGATACATCTATAAATCATTTCTACACCTAAGGCGCAAAGAAAAATGTGGAAAAGGAAGACTATAAGAACCAGAGGATCAAGGATCTTCTGTGTGATTGTGTCCCCTATTAATGTGAAAACCTACATTTATAAAATCTCATATATGTGACTCCCAAAATATGAGCTTAAGAAGGACTACATCAATTGATATGCCAAACTAGACAAAAAAGGCTATGAGTTCTCAACCCTACAGCAAGAACTACTGTTAGAGAAGTGAAGCTGTGGGGTTGGGGATTTAGCTCAGTGGTAGAGTGCTTGCCTAGCAATCGCAAGGCCCTGGGTTCAGTCTCCAGCTCCGGGAAAAAAAAAAAGTGAAGCTCTGTGGTGATGAGGTGGTCTTTCCCAGGTGTACTGTTTGGTTTTGTGTGTCAACTTGGCAAAAGCTGAAGTTATCACAGAGAAAAGAGCATCAGTTGAGGAAATGCCTCCATGAGACCAAGCTATAAGACCTTTTCTCAACTAATGATCAAGACAGGAGATCCCATTGTAGATGGTACCATCCCTGGGCTGGTAGTCTTGGGTTCTATAAGAGAGCAAGCTGATGGCCTCTGCATCAGCTCCTGCTTCCTGACCTGCTTGAGTTCCGTCCTGACTTCCTTTGGTGATGAACAGCAACATGGAAGTGTAAGCTGAATAAACCCTTTCCTCCCCTACTTGCTTCTTGTTCATGATGTTTGTGCAGGAATAGAAACCCTGTCTAAGACACCAGGGAAGAGTATATCAATTGGTTGTTCAATTCCAAGGAATTAGCACCAGTTATGTGTTCTTAAAATACCTAAGAATATGTGGTTTTAGATGTCTTTTCTTTTAGTTTTTTTTTAATTTTAAAATGATGCCAAACTAATCAGCATTTACAAAAATAGAGCATAGATTTCCCTATCCTTTATTCAGTCTCCTAATGATAATATATTACATAATCATAATTTGAAGGAGCAGGAAATTAAAATTGATATAATAGCCTTAGCTAATTTTATTTGCCCTTTGCAACTAATGAATTTTTGAATCAAGATAATCATTCTAGTTACTTTTAGGCATAAAGTTTTAGTTTTCTGGATACATCATTTTTAACCTGTTTCATTTTATACTATCTTTTATTGTATATTTAATACAGATTCCTCTGTGAAAGTATATACATGATTTAACCTCTAAATGTTGCCTTTTAATTAGGATTACTATATTAACCAAAGTATAAACAGTTCTTTTTAAACTGTTAAGGCACTGTTTTCCTATTTGTAGAATAACAGTTTGTTACTTGTTTGCATACATTGAAGTAAACTGGTTCTCTCTTTCCCCCTCTCCATTATAGGCAGAACTTTACTATTTACAGGAGCTGCTTTGGATATTTCTACTTATATCTTTGTCACATGCATGTTGACTTTTAAATACTATTGAACCACTTCACATATAGTTTAAAAGTTATGACACAAGAAACTCCTTTAGCTGCCATAGTAATATTCATGTGACATTATGATGCTCTCTGAAAGTTTCAAGGGATTAAATTTATTTGCTTTAAATGTTCTCCTACATTGACATGTACTTTAAAAGGATAAAATATGGAAACTACTGTATTGAGATATAATTAGCACACAATACACTACAAATCTAAAGTACAATGCTAAGTGACAGTGTGGGTAAGGTTGTCAAATCTATTAACCTTTGGTTATTTGTTTGTTTGTTTGTTTGTTTAATTTTGAAACTTTTGTTATAAAAAGGTAAGCTACCAACACCAATAACATATTTAGTATTAAAATCATTGTCATGATATTTGCTCACTATACCCACTAGATTTTTATTATAATAATCAAAAAAGAATATCATTACTAGTGTCAGAGGTTGGCTTTTTCTGATGGGAATTGTCTCAATTGGGGTCTGTCATTGGTTAAACCCTCACTACATCCACTGGACCCAGATCTATTTATTTTATACGAGTGAAACTTTGTAACTCTTACAGTCATCACTGGATTTTTCTTTTCCTTCAGCATTTGAGAACTACCATTATATTCTGTTTCTTTAATCCATTTTTAAGAGAAAAACATGTTTGTCAACTCTAATTTACTTCTCAATAACAATATTTTACATAAAATAATATAAATCATATTTTCTGTATTCTTTTTATCACTTGTTCATATACATTATATATTTTATCTTTAGTTAAAATATATCTTTCAATGTGCTTTTTTTACAAAATTACAATACAATCTTCAAATACAATCTATATCCTGAATGAGGTAGCCCAAACCCAGAAAACCACATGGTATATACTCACAAGTGGACATTAGCCTATAAAATACAGAATATCCATACTACAATTCACAGACACAAAGTAGCTAAGTAGTAAGGAGGTCCCAAAAGAGATGCATGAGTCTCACCCAGAATTTGGATTAAAATAGACACTGCAGATGGATAGAAGAAGAGAACTGGTTAGGAGAAGGCATAAGCAGAGGAACTGGTATAGGAATAAGATTTGGGGAGAAGAGTGGCTGCACATTGCTTGGAAAGAGACCAAAAGTTATTGGGAGACATCTGTGGGACTAGCTAGAGACCTAGGACATAGGAGTCTCTGGTTAGTCTATGAACTTCAGCCTAGCTGAGACTTCTAGCAGCAGAAATTTTGGTGACTGAAGTGGCCTTCTTCTACAGTCAGGTGAGATATATAATGTAGGGAGGGGACAGCAACATACCTACATAACCTTCCACCCAAAATCTGTACTGCCTACAAAATACATAATGATACAGATGGAGCAGAGAGTTAGTGAATGCCTAACCATTGACTGGCCCCTATTGAGACAATTCACACAGGAGAAAACCAAATTCTGACACTAGTAATGATATTCATTTTTATTATTAAATTATTTTATTTATTTACATTTCAATCTTTTCCCCCTCCCATTCTCTCTCCCACAGTTTGTCATCCCATTCTTCTTCCCCCTTGCCTCTGAGAGGATGCTCTGCCCCACAAGACCTCCCCTTTCCCTGGAACCTCAAGCTTCTGGAAGATTAAGTGCTTCTTCTCCCACTAAGGCCAGACCAGGCGGTCCTCTGCTGTATAAGTGCCAGGGATATTGAACAGACCTTTGTAAGCTCCTAGTTGGTGGCTCAGACTTTGATAGCTTGCTAGGGTCTGGGTTAGTCGATACTGTTGGTCTTCTTATGATGTTGCTCTCCCCTTCAGTTTCTTCAATCTTTCCTCTAATTCAGCCATAGGGCTCCTTGACTTCAGTCCAATGATTGGGTGTAAGTATCTGTGTCTGTCTCAGTCAGCTGCTGATAGGACTTCTCAGGGGACAACCAGGCCAAGCTACCATCTGCAATCATATCATAGCATCAGTAATAGTATCAAGCCTTGTATGCTTGCAGACAGGATCCTAGCATAATTCTCTTCTCTGAAGCTTCATCTCACAGTTGATGGAAACATATACAGAGACCCACAGCTGAACGTCAGGCAGAGCTCAGGGAGTCTAATAGGAGAATAGGAAATAGAATTCATAAACAGGAGGGGTAAAGAACACTACAGGAAGACCTACAGAATCAACTAACCTGGTCCCGTGGAGGCTCAAAGAGTCTAAAGCAACAACCAAAGAACATGGAGATGCTGGACCTAGATCCCTACACAGAGCAGATGTGCAGCTTTGTCATCATGCAGGTCTCCAAACAATTGGAGTGGGAGATATTGATGACTCTTTTGCTTGCCATTGTATTCCCTTTCCCTAGTATACCTGGTTATAGAATGCCTAGTCTGGACTCAGTGGAAGAGACTCTATTTAATGCTGCCTTGACTAGATGTCCCATGGCATAGTGATACCCAAGGGAAGTTGTTTCTTCTCTAAGGAGAAGGGAAGGGGGATAATGGGAGGAGTGTTTTGTCAGGGTAGGATGAGAAGAGGCAGGAGGGAACTGTGATTAAAATGTTGTGTGAAGAAATAAAAAAAGAGCATTTGGCAGAAAACTAAAAAACAAAGTGATTAATATTGTTTAAGAATATGAGCCTTGCCAAACAAATGCTGTGAAATGAACTCTTATTCTCAATATCAAATCAATTGGAATGAAGAAAAAATATATCATTATCGTAACTCATATTCCTGTGAACTGTATTACTGTTTTCTAGACCACTACAAAAGTAAATCATTGAAAGTTAATTTAGGAAAAGTAGGAATAAAGGTGAAAACTAAAACATTAAAAAAGAATTTTAATATATTACGAGCTAAGTTTGTGCTAAAATAACATGAACTTATTTGAACAAAACTTTTAATGCAAGATTTTTTTCACTCTCAGTAAAGTATTTTATGTTATTCTCTATTTACATGTGTGTTTTTGTTTTCCTGTTTGTTTAATAAACAATATGAGTAGCACTTGAGAAATATGCCAAGATTCTGTGCTGCAACATAGTTTAACAAAACTTTAATTTCCTAATAAATTATAGCATAAGAGTGTGAGATATGGATCATGAAGGATTCTTGGTTTTTTTTTTAAATAATTGGAAAGAAAAGTTAGAGAAAGACATGGTGCTACCAACCTTTGCTGCCAGAACTCAAGAGATGAAAATAGGATGATGCAATGTTCAAGAACATTCCCAAGTATGTAATGAGTTTGGATCCAGATATATGAGAATCTTTAAAAATACAAAACACAATACATAAACATATAGATAAACTAGGAAGCAAGACCCAAGAGACTGAAATTTGCCAAATATTGTATTTAATGAGGATAAAGAAAGCAAGTAACTAAATGTGATGGCTGGGAGAATGAGCAGTGTGAATGAGACTGATGGTGACAGAAGGGAATAGAGCTATGCAGGATTTCCATGTGATATTAGCAGCAAACTGAAGCTGCGAGCTGATAGGCTACCAACCATTCACTCAGTGCTGCTCAGTCAGCCCAGCACATAACTTGATGGGAAGCTCTGTTTCCATCTTCATTTGGATAAGGGAAGCTGGGCTAGACATTAAATAACTTGTATAAGCCACTCAGAGAAGGGGAGCCAAGTCACTAGCAGAGTTCTCATCATCAAACGCCCCAAACAGCTTGGTGAACACTTCGAGCCACAAAGCAATTTTTAGTGTATTCTATATATTATGGATGGCCAAGTCCCGAGTCATACAAGTTATGTGTTATAGTGATCTGCTTGCTTTTCATAGCTTAAGTTGTGTCTGTTATTAATATAACTAAGCACTTGCTAATGGTAATAATATATCAAGTATAAATATGTGTGTATTTATACTTGTGAAATACGATGTATGTAATGTGATTGCATATTATATAAAATATAAGGCACAATAATTTATTGAGTTAAAGATTAAACATAATATAACACCTACAAAATAATTATATGTCAAATAATTACATATTAAAATAATTATAATTTATTATATATATAGACACATATAAGTAAAGGTGCTATACATACTTAAATACAAAAATTATGTATAATATGATACTTATAAATGAGATTCAAAAGTGAATGTGTATGACTTTTATGATTTGATAGAAATTTTACTACTGGCTAGATAATGAAACTTTGATATTTAAAGATGAAAGTGTTTCACTGGTACAGGGCTAACATAACTCTATAAAACCGCACTTAGGTTTGCTTACTTTCTTTATTATGTTTTAAAATTTTCTGCTGAGTATTTGCTGAATGAATGAATTACAAATATATTGTACATTCCTTCTGACATTTTCTCAAAACAAGCTGTGGAGACAAAATAGATGTCTCGGTAGGTAAGTGTTGACTGCGAAATCTTATAACCTGAGTTCAATCCTCATGACTCCATGATCACAGACTTTAAAAAGTTATATTTACATGTTATTCTTTAACCTACACCTGCATTTTATGACTAGTACATGTACGTGTGCACATGTGCACAGACACACACACACACACACACACACGCCTACACAGAGATATACACAAACATTCAAAATAAATAAAAGATAGTAAAAATTTTCAAAACTAAATAAAGCATTATCTAATTTAAGACAATTTTAATAGAAAATTTACTCATTACAAAACAAAATTACCCATAAATTGACTATAATTTTGATACTGTGGACAATATTGGCACATTTCTATGTAATATTTGGTTCCACATTGCCTTGGCTGCTTTTCTGAACAACTTGACACAGCTAGAGTCATCACAGAGAGAGAAGCCTCCATTGAGAAAATGCCTTCATGAAATCCAGCTGTGAGGCATTCTCTGAATTAATGATCAGTGTAGAGGGACCAGGCCATTGTGCGTGGTACCATTCCTGGGCTAGTAGTCCTGAATTCTATAAGAAGGCAGGCTGAGCAAGCCAGGAGAAGCAACGCAGTAAGTACCACCTCTCCATGCCCTCTGCATCAGCTCCTGGCCCAGATTCCTAGACTGAGTTCTTGTCCTGATGTCCTCCCATGGTGCTTTGTTGCAGCAATAGGAACCCTAGGTAAGATACACATTTAACTGGATAAAACTAGCTCTATGTGTATGTTTCACCTTTTCTTCACAGTATGTTACTCATGAGCCTTAGCTACTCACACATTTTATTTGGCTCATTATTCAGTGACAAGCTATGTAACCGCTCTTAGTCGGAATGTACTCAGGAGAGCAGATGTTTTAGTGCTCTCAGCTCTGCTTCCTCACCCACCAAGCTGAACTCTACTCTGCCGGCTCATCAGAATCCCAACCTGGTACTTTTCATCATTTTTCACATTTTTAAAATTTTTTTTGAGTGATAGCTTCCATATGTCCTTGACTACACAATGTTTAAAGAAAAAAAAACCAGACTTTTATTTTAGAACTTGCAAAATGAACTTCAGACTACACTGGTAAGATTAGAATATATAAATAAATAGACTTTTGATTGTCTAAGTAAATTAAGTATATTTTATACAATGAAATAAGTATCAACTGATAATTTTCTTTTTTTTTTTTTTTACAGCTGGGGACGGAATCCAGAACCTTGCGCTTGCTAGGCAAGCGCTCTACCATTGAGCTAAATCCCTAACCCTTAAACAGATAGCTATAACTTTAGGCAAGCTCATTTTATTCAAATCTACAATCTGAGTAGTCTTTTCATGGATTTTTCTTTCTTTCTTTTTTTTTTAAAGATTTATTTATTTTTATTTCATGTGAGTACACTGTTGCTTCCCTCAGACACACCAAAAGAGGGCATCAGATCCCATTACAGATGGTTGTGAGCCACCATGTGGTTGCTGGGATTTGAACTCAGGACCTCTGGAAGAGCAGTCAATGCTCTTAACCACTGAGCCATCTCTCCAGCCCCATTTTCTAAGGAAAAAATGAAACAACAGAATTTAATGACATAAGTCAAATTATTTTGATTTTTGAATTATTTTTCTATAACATAGATTTAACATTTTTGAATAATGGTGTACAAGTCTTTAAGTAATACCTGATTTGTATGTGGTTTTATTTTTTCTTCTAGTAATTTCTTTCCTAAAGAGATGCAAACAATACGGTCTTATTCACCTTCACAATGCATCATGGATGTTAGTCCTTGACAAGGACAGGCCTGAAGTCTCACATATGAAATGACAACTTCCATGCTCCACCATTGCACTCAGACTGAAAGGCATCAGACTCTTAGAACACCTGTGGGTTCCATTCTTGTGCACTGTAATAAAACACCTTTAAGGCACGACATGAAATACTTTGTAAGTAAAGCACAACTGTGAACTAACACACTACAATTCATTTCAGTTAGGTAATATCAAGGTGAATTTGATCATGAGAAAAGGGAATATGTACTATATTTTCGATGGTCAGCACGTCTTGCTCAGATGGTTTATTTTGATTGAGATAGAATTTTATAGTCAGTAAATCAGTTTAAGGAGAAGTTAATAAAGGGGAAAGAAAGTCCTTACTCTTTGGCCTTCTCGTGGGACCTTTTCCTCTGACTGGGTTGCTTTGTCCAGCCTCGATATGAGGCTTGTGTTTAGTCTCATTGCATCTTGTTATACTGTGTTTGACTGCCTGCTTTTTTTCTGAAGGAAAACAGAGTATCAGTGGATACTGGGGAAAGAGAGGGCAGGGTGAGTTTGCAGAAGGGAATGGAGGAGAGAGAGAGAGGGTGAGGTGAATTTGGAGAAGGGGAAGGAGGAGAGACAGTGGTCATGATGTATTATATGAGAGAAATATAAAGAGAAAAACAGTTTATCTGGCAAAGCAAACTAAGATGGGACATACTGGAGAGACAAATTGGGGAAGATTGATCCAAAGAGGTGGTATAGGTTTCTTAACTTATTTTTCTGGTAGAATGATATAATGTTCCGACAAAACAACTCGATTTGAAGGAGGATTTATAGCCCCTCACAGTTCAAGGGTCTAGGGTTTCAATATGGGGAAGTACAGGCATCAGAAGACTGATGTAGAAGGTCATATTTGTAGATTCAGGAAAGAAGAAGCTGATGACAGTGAATGCTTTAAACTCACATTCACCTTTGTATACAGTCTAAAACTCAAACATAGAAAACAGTGTCTCCCACCTCAGGTAACACAACAAGCATAATGAGCCATCTCAGTCATGCCCAGAGTCAAGATAATCCCTTCCTGGTGTGTCTTAAAGATTGTATCCAAGGAGATTCTATGCCAGGTCAAGTTGACAATACTAACCATAGCAATGAACTAATGTTCTGCCTTATATTACAGATTTTGATGAAGTTTAAAGAATTATTAATGAGTATAGATTATTAGGATATTCATGAGAATACATTAAGACAAAAAAGTCTTAATTTTCTTATTTAAATCTGAAATATCATTCCTAGAAACATGATATTCAATTTTCTGACTAGGATGCATTCACTTTTTAAGGTACTATTACTGAATGAGTTAATTACTTATTGGCTTTGAACAACTGAAACTCATTATAATTTCACTTATAATTATAGTATAATTATAATTATAATAAGTGTTATTATAATAACACTTTAGTGTTCAAATTATTCTTATATTTTAATGTAAGTCCCAAATAAAAAATACAAAATTCTATATTTTCTTTCAGGTCACAGATGTGCATGTAAACATATTCATTAAATATTCCCTAACAATCCAAGAGTCTAACCTCAGGTAGTCACAAAGGACAGTTATTCTCTAGCAGGAAATGCTTGAGTTCAGTGGAATCATATGAATGATTTTAACACAATAAAGTTGAAGTAATAAATACTGTATAGTGTTTGGGAGCATATGCTTGCTATATAGGTGCTGTACAGGCAGAAGCAGGGGGATTTTGAATTACCAGCCAGCCTGTGCTATATGGAGAAATCATATCTCTGTCAAGAATTGAGAGGAAAAGGAAAAAGAGATGGAGAGAGAAGGAGGAGGATAAGGGAGGAGGAAGAAGAAAAGGAGGAAAATTGAAAGGAGAGGGAAACAAGAAGGAAGAGGAGGAAGAACAGGAAGGACAAAAGAAAGAATGTTGATGGTGTTATCTGTTGAATTTCCTCCCAAATCAAGCTCCCAGAATATCAACTCGGAGACTAAAATATGTTTAGAAATGCCATATGGTTAGGCATTTTCTCAGATGAGTCCAGAACTCAATATTCCATTTATTATTATTTAATTTCTGCCACGTGGCTGGTTACCTGTGTTTAGCTTTCTTTTTTTCTTTAAAGAAAATTTGTTTTTATTGAAAAGGCCATCAATGTTTTTGATTTAAGCCACAAAATTGTTTTCAGTAATCAGTATACTTTACAATATTCATTCTAATATTTACAATTTCTGTTGTTTTTTTTCCTGCATTCTTTTTTTTTTTCATCTTTATTAACTTGGGTATTTCTTATTTACATTTCGATTGTTATTCCCTTTCCCAGTTTCCAGGCCAACATCCCCCTAACCTCTCCCCATCCCCTTCTATAAAGGTGTTCCCCTTCCCATCCTCCTCACATTACCACCCTCCCCCCAACAATCACGTTCACTGGGGGTTCAGTCTTTTCAGGACCAAAGGCTTCCCCTTCCACTTGTGCTCTTACTACGCTATTCATTGCTACCTATGAGGTTGGAGCCCACGGTCAGTCCACGTATAGTCTTTGGGTAGTGGCTTAGTCCCTGGAAGCTCTGGTTGGTTAGCATTGTTGTTCATATGGGGTCTCAAGCCCCTTCAAACTCTTTCAGTCTTTTCTCTGATTCCTTCACTGGGGGTCCCATTCTCAGTTCAGTGGTTTGCTGCTGGCGTTTGCCTATGAATTTGCTGTATTCTGGCTTTGTCTCTCAGGAGAGGTCTACATCCAGTTCCTGTCAGCCTGCACTTCTTTGCTTCATCCATCTTATCTAGTTTGGTGGCTGTATACATATGGGCCACATTTGGGGCAGGCTCTAAATAGGTGCTCCTTCTGCCTCTGTTCTTGTTCCCCTTTTAAAGAAGGAGTAAAGCATTCACATTTTGGTCATCCTTCTTGAGTTTCACGTGTTCTGTGCATCTAGGGTAATTCGAACATTTGGGCTAATATCCACTTATCAATGAGTGTATACCATGTGTGTTTTTCTGTGATTGGGTTACCTCACTCAGGATGATATTTTCCAGTTCCATCCATTTGCCTATAAATTTCATAAAGTCATTGTTTTTGATAGCTGAGTAATATTCCATTGTGTAGATGTACCACATTTTCTGTATCCATTCCTCAGTTGAAGGGCATCTGGGTTCTTTCCAGCTTCTGGCTATTATAAATAAGGCTGCTATGAACATAGTGGAGCACGTGTCTTTTTTATATGTTGGGGCATCTTTTGGGTATATGCCCAAGAGAGGTATAGCTGGATCCTCAGGCAGTTCAATGTCCAATTTGCTGAGGAACCTCCAGACTGATTTCCAGAATGGTTGTACCAGTCTGCAATCCCACCAACAATGGAGGAGTGTTCCTCTTTCTCCACATCCTTGCCAGCATTTGCTGTCACCTGTTTTTGATCTTAGCCATTCTCACTGGTATGAGGTGAAATGTCAGGGCTGTTTTGATTTACATTTCCCTTATGACTAAAGATGTTGAACATTTGGTGTTTCTCAGCCATATGGCATTCCTCAGCTGTGAAATCTTTGTTTAGCTCTGAACCCCATTTGTCTCCCTGCAGTCTAACTTCTTGAGTTCTTTGTATATTTTGGATCTAAGCCATCTATCAGTTGTAGGATTGCTAAAGATCTTTTCCCAATCTGTTGGTTGCTGTTTTGTGCTAACAACAGTATCCTTTGCCTTACAGAAGCTTTGCAGTTTTATGAGATCCCATTTGTCGACTCTTGATCATAGAGCATAAGCCATTGGTGCTTTGTTCAGGAAATTTTCTCCAGTGCCCATGTGTTCCAGATGCTTCCCCATTTACAAACAATTCTTTAGAAACAAGATTACAATGATCCACATACTTGCCTTTGTGCTTTCACTGCTGTGAGGAGACACCATGACCAAGTCAATTTGTATAAAGGCAAACATTTAATTGGGGCTGGCTTTACCATTTTAGAAGTTCAGTTCATAGTCAACATTGTGGGAATCATTGGGACATCGTGCAGGCAGACTTGGTGTTGGAGGAGTCACAAGTTCTACATTTTGATCTGAAAGCAGCCAGAGGAATACTCTCTTCTGCACTTGGTGGGGCCTGAGCAGAGGAAGACTCAAAGCCTACCTCCACAATGACATACCCTCCAACAAGGGCACACCTCCTAATAGTGCCTCTCCCTATGGCCAAGCATTTAAAGACATGATCTATGAGGGCCAAATCTATTCAAACTACCACAAGAATCACACATAAGCATACCCAAAATCATGTACACACAAACACACAAACATATATATTATCTGTATACACACATACATCTTATACATATACATAAACACAGACACACGCAAAAGCACTTGTGCACACATGTACATACACGCTACTTCTATTGTGACTCACTTCTAGTAAAAGAGCCCATACTGCTTTTTCAGTTGAAACAACTCAATGAAAGAAGACTCAGCTCTGATATTCATAATAAAAACTATGAACAAGTAGCAAATCTATAAATTTTCAAGAAAATATCATACAATTGTCATATCAGGCAAAACTGCAGTAAAGTGATTGCATAAAATCAAATGAAGCCGCCAACCTGGTTCAAACATTTCTGCAACCATAAATTTGTATGAACCCCGCAAGATATGTTTCTTGATGAGATAGTGAAGTATATAAAGAGATTCATTCACTCTTTATGGGTACTTGTCCTAGTTTGCTTTCTACTTACTTGATAAACACCATCAATAAAATAAAAGAAAGGCTTGGATTTTTTTTATTTCTTCATTTTATTTATTTATTTTTGTTTGGGAGAACTTTCATGTTTTGAGTAGACACCAGCACTGAGGAAAGTCAAGATAGTAACTTAAGTAAAGAATCTAGAAGCAAGAACTGTAGCAGAGAACATGGAGGAATACAGAGTATTCGCTTTCTTAGCATGGCTTGCTCAGCTTGCTGCTTCATTTATTTCAAGATCACAAGGCACCTCCCACAGTGGGCAGGAACTTCCAAATCAACCACTAATCAACAACATGTCTGGAAGTCATGACTACAGATCCATAAGATGAAGGCAACTTCTCAACTAAAATCTCCTCCTTTTTGATATGCCTGTTTGTGTCAAGTAAACAAAACAAACCCATACTCCCCTCATATTTTCAAATGTATGTACAAAAATATGCTAATATATTTCATGCGTAAGATTCAAGAATATTCCTACTGTTGCAGCTGTGAAGGGAGGAGAGGAGAGATCATTGTGTATGCTAGTAGAATAGTCTTCAAGGCCAAAGACTGATTTCTAGTAGAAAAAATAAAATTATTAGACCTGACAACATTTCTTGTGTATCAATACATTTACCTTTATCTTTCTCATAGTGAAGAAAATTAAATTTAAGAGGCAGTGTTGAAAGTTGTAAACCAGAATCATGCTAATAATAGTCACATATAAAATGAAAAATTTCTGACCTGTTTTGTGCTTTCCACACAATCAACAGTCTAACAACTGCCAAGAAGTAAATTTGATCTGAGAAATATTTCCTTGAGATCTCATGGAAACACAGAGAAAACTATAAAAGTGTTAGAGAAATTTGAGTCTTTCATAACTGACAGACACAGAACATAAAACTATCCATACGCCCAGGCAACTAGTATAGAATCTTACTGTAAATGTGTAGTCGTATTGGCTTATGTTACCCATTGGCAGATTTAATCTAAAACATTAACAGACTCAACTAACATCAATCTGGAAAACAAACAAACAAGCAGACAAACAAACCAAACAAACAAAAACACAGTTAGACTTAAAAAAATAAAGTCACAATAATCACGTTGTGATATGTATAAGGAGTTGTAAATGATCAGATCAGAAGTTTAAAAGAATTATAATTGTTATTTTCAAAGTTGTATGTCTATATTTTATGAAATATATATATTATAATTTGTTAAGGTCTAGGTAAAATATTAAGGCCTATGCAAAATTTTAAGACCTAGGTAACTTTTACCTGGCTAGCCTTCCATTTTGGACTGCTGATAAATATTATAAGAAACTTTTCTCATATGTTGTTTCTAGTATTACCAGGGAACTTTCTCATGCCCAAGTTGAGTACATATTATATTATGTGGCTAGGAAACCAATCATGTTATATGTCAGTAGAACTGCTTTGTAGAGTAATCCGCAAAAAGTTTGGACCCAACTCAACCATGCAGCAGTACTACCTGCACCAGTGTGTGAGCTTTCGTGTATGGATTTTATAAGCTGCCTCTGGGATAAACCACAACATAAGAGATACACCTGCACCAATATAAGAAACTATTGGATAAAAAGGCTTCCATTTAGAAGCTTAAGTCCCCACAACCTCCCTGGAAACTTACATCCTCCTTAGCAGAAAGAGACATGTATGTACATAGCTGGCATCCTGGTTTGTAAATTAAGGTATGAATATTAGACAAGTCCCCTGCAACAGTCGAATGCCCCAATTAATAGGAGGAGGATAAGTGCAAAACAAAGCACTGTTCCTAAGGAAATCCCCTATACCTAAATCCTAATTGTTGGAATAACTTGTTATAGATGTTTGTGGATTTTAGGCTTAGAAATCTTGTATGACCTTAACTCATTTTCACAGTTCAGCTTCAGAGCCTGAATTGGGGCCATATCCATCAGCTTTAGAGTATATGCTGAGTGACTGAGATCAATGTCCATATGGTTTATGAGATGACTTCTGGATTCCACCATACTGCATCTAATAACTGGATGCAATAAAATAATAGGAGTAACAACTGTGATATAATTTAAAATACAGTATGAGAAATCAGACTGTCACAGAACAATGTATCTGAAATCATTCCTTCAATGTGAAAATGAGCAAAACTTATTATAGCTGAAGGGAGAAACAATAAAATTATTTTGAGAACATTTAAAATTAATGTTATGATTTTGGGGGGAATATCACCAGTTTAAAAATGAGAATAATCTAAAATTTATTATTCTTAAAAAAAATGAAAGAAAAGAAAAGAAAAGAAACCCAATGCTCCAGAGGGCAGGCCAGGAAGATTGCCAATTGTTCCAGACAATTTGTTTTACAAAGCAAGTTCAGGACAGGCAGGCCTGTTATTTAAAGAAATACTCTCTTAAAAAACTAAAAGTAAATAAATGAATAATTTTATGAGTTCCTATTTGTCGATTATTGATTATAGAGTATAAGCCATTGGTGTTTTTTCAGGAAATTTTCCTCAGTGCCCATGTGCTCAAGGTTCTGCCCAAATTTTTCTTCTATTAGTTTGAGTGTATCTGGATTTATGTGGAAGTCCCTCATGCACTTGGACTTGAACTTTGTACAGGGCCATAAGAATGAGTGAATTTGCATTCTTCTACATGCTGACCTCCCCCATGTGAATTAGCACCATTCGTTGAAAATGCTATCATTATTCCACTGGATGGTTTTAGCTCCTTTATCAAACATCAAGTGACTATAGGTGTGTAGGTTCATTTCTGGATCATCTATTGTATTTCATTGATCTACCTGTCTGTCTTTGTATCAATACTATGCAGCTTTTATTAAGATTACTCTGTAATACAGCTTGAGGTTAGGGATGGTGATTCCCCCAGAAGTTCTGCTATCGTTGAGGATAGTTTTCACTGGATGGGACCTCATAAAATTGCAAAGTTTCTGTAAGGCAAAGGACACTGTCATTAGGACAAAATGGCCATAAACAGATTTGGAAAAGATCTTTAACAATTCTACATCTAATAGAGGGCAAATATGCAGTATATACAAAGAACTCAAGAAGTCAGACTCCAGAGAATCAAATAACCCTATTAAAAGTGAGGTACAGAGCTAAACAAAGAACTCTCAGATGATAAATATGAAATGACTGAGAAGTACCTAAAGAAATGTTCAACATCCTTAGTCATCAATACAACCCTGAATTCTACCTCACACTTGTCAGAATAGTTAAGATCAAAAACTCAAGTGACAGGAGATGCTGGCAAGGATGTGAGGAAAGAGGAACACTCCTCCATTGTTGGTGGGATTGAAAACTGGTACAACCATTTTGGAAATTAGTCTGTCAGTTCCCCAGAAAACTGGACATAGTGCTGCCTGAGGACCCAGATATACCACTTCTGGAATATACCCAAAAGATGTTTCAACATATGACAAAGACATAGGCTCCACAATGTTCAATGCAGCCTTATTTATAAGAGCCAGAAGTTGGAAACAACCAAGATGTCCATCAACAGAGGAATGGATACAGAAAATGTGGTAATTTGGACAATGGAATACTACTCGACTATTAAAAACAATGACTTCATGAAATTCATAGAAAAATGGATTGAACTTGAAAATGTCATCCTGAGTGAGGTAACCCAATCACAATACACACACACACACACACACACACACACACACACACACACACGGTATGCTCTCACTGATAAATGGATATTAGCCCAAAAGCTTGAATTACCCAAGATACAATCCACAGACCACATGAAGCTCAAGAAGGACTACTAAAGTGTAGATGCTTCAGTCCTTCTTAAAAGGAGGCAACAAAAATATTCATAGGAGGAGATATGGAGACAAAATTTGGAGCAGAGACTGAAGAAATGGCAATTCAGAGCCTGCCCCTCCTGGAGATCCAGCCCATGCACATACAGCCACCAAACCCAGACAATATCGCTGATGTCAAGAAGTTCATGCTGACAGAACCCTGGTATAACTGGCTCCTGAGAGGATCTGCCAAGCATGACAAATACAGAGGCAAATGCTAGCAGCAAAACATTGAATGGAGAACAGTGTCCCATTGGAGGAGTTAGAGAAAGGATTGAAGGAGCTGGAGGGGCTTGCAACTCCATAAGAAAAACAGTACCAACCAACCAGAGCTCCTAGAGACTAAACCACCACCCAAAGAGAACACATGGAAAGACCCATGGCTCCAGGTGCATATATAGCAGAGTATGGCCTTTGTTGGGGACCAGTGGGAGGAGAAGCCCTTGGTCCTGCCAAAGCTGGACATCCCTATTGTAGGGGAATGTTAGGGCAGGGAGGTGGAAGGGGTGGTTGGTTGGGGGGAACACCCTTATAGAAGAAGAGGGAGGGCGAGGGTATAGGGGTCTTATAGACAGGAAACTGTGAAAGGCAACATTTGAAATGTAAATTAAAAATATCCAATAAAAAATAAAAAATACTGTATTTAAAAAATTCAGAATAAAATGAAGATGTTTAAACTAACAAAGGGGAAGTTATAAAACTATTCACACACCCTAAAATATAAATCACACAAACTATTAAGGGCCAATAATGCATATAGAAAGCAATGTAATATGAAAAGTTTTGTGCACACATTTATCTTAAATAAAATGTGATGATTCCTGAAAATAACAAACTATCAAAATTTATAAATAAAATTTGCCATCAAAATACAACTTAGTCTTTAAACAAGATGAATCAAAATAAATACTTCTCTAAGTTTATACTAGTTAGTGTTATGTAGCTTTTAAAATGAGATACCATTTTTCTAAAATGAAAGTTAAGGTAAAACTAGGCTGAACAATAAAATAATTAAAAATATTCACAAATATAACTGGAAATATGCTCAATAAACTTTTAAAAATTAGATCCAGAAATAAATAAGTAAACAAACAAACAAGTTCAAGAGGAATATGCATTAGAAATAGTTTATAGGTGTTATATTTATATAACATTTATGCTAATATATTCATGAAAGACATACACCTTATATCACAGATAATTGTGACAGAGACAAGTCTCACTTAGGAACTAAAACAGGAGAATGTGTATAAGTAGTTTGGGGGTTAGAATATTCTGTATGGTAACTGAACATAGTTTTTTAGAACTATGATATTGTTTTTACTAATCTTCAAGTGATAGTTTAGTTTTATATTTGATAAAACATTACTATTAATACAAAAGCAAAACTGAGCATGTGCATGTTATAACAAAAATTGTTTTGACAGGAAAGTCTCATGATGGAATGTAAGGCAATCAAACAAACTACAATTGCAATCTAATTGAGTAAAATAGCTCTTTAAAGGAGAGGAAGGAAACATGCTGACCTCAGTAAATTTCGATAAATCTAATAGAATCAAAGCAACTGTCATATGTGATCATACATTATACTTGTTGAACTTGGAGGTTAAGGGTTCATAGTTTTGATCCTGCTGTGCATTTAGACTGAAATACAAAAAATAAGTAAATAAATAGAATATGGCCTATATGTCTACTTTGAAAGAGAATTTATAGAGGCTCTACTATTTTTACGTAATAATAAAGAGTTAGCAACTTCCCTATGAACTCACATCTAGGTTAACACTGATGAGGATAATTGAAATAAAATATTGTGGATATGTATGTGTATGTGTATAGACGTATTTAATAGATTTTCATGTATTTGTTTGCCTTTTCAACTTTGAAAAGCTAGAACAGACTGCAATAAAATATCACAAATCACAACTGATTCACAGATATTGGCTTTTAATAGCATTTTCCAATAAAAGAAACCCAGATTCCCAAGAGAAATGCTTGATTTAAAGACTGTGGAAGAAAATAGACAACTTGAAACATTTCATAGTAACAGAAAAATGAGAAAGTGTTTCTGATAATTTTACAATGGAAAGTTTATAAAGTCAAGAGAAAAGGGAAACAACAACAGAAACCAAGGGAATTCAAAAATCATCAGATCCTACAACAAAAACCTATACTCAAATCTGGATGAAATAGACTTTTCTAAACAGAGACAAGGTACCAAATTTAAATCAGGATCAGGTAAACCATATAAATAGTACCATAACGCCTAAATAAATTGAAGCAGTCATTAAAAGTCTCCCAACTAAAAAAAATCCAAGAACCAGAGGGGTTTAGTGCAGAATTCTACCAGACCTTCAAAAAAGATCTAATACCAATACTCTTCAAACTGTTCCACAAAATAGAAAGAGAAGGGACACTACCTAGTTCATTTTATGAAGCTGCAATTATGCTTATACCTAAACTACACAAAGACCCAACAAGGAATAAACTTCAGACTAATTTCCCTTATGAATATCAAAGCAGAAATTCTCAATAAAATTCTGGCAAATTGAGTCTAAGAACATATCAAAATAATCATTCACCATGATGGATTAGGCTTTATCCTAGGAATGCAGGGATCTTTCAATATAACAAAATACATCAACATATAAACAATATACTATATAAACAATATAATTATATTATAACTATATAAATATAAACTGTATAAATAAACACAAGAAAAAAGCCACAAGATCATCTCATTAGATGGTGAAAAAACATTTGTCAAATCAATACCCCTTCATGATATAAACCTTGGGAAGATTGGGAATTCAAGAACCATTCCTAAACATAGTAAAAGCAATATGCAACAAACCAGTAGCCAACATCGAACTACATGGAAAGAAACTTGAAGCAATCCCAGTAAAGTCAGAGACTAGACAAAGCTGCTCACTCTCTCCCTATCTATTCACTACAGTACTTGAAGTCCTAGCCAGTGAACCAATAAAATTAGACAACAAAAGCAGGCCAAAGAGATACAAATTGGAAAGGAAGAAGTCAAAACATCACTATGTATGGAGAAGATATGATAGTATACTTACTGATCCCAAAAGTTCCACCAGAGAAACCCTACACCTGAGAAAAACTTCAGGAAAGTGAGTAGATATAAAATTAACTCAAACACATCAGTAACCATTCTCTACTAAAAGCATAAACAGGCTGAGAAAGAAGTTACGAAAACAAAACCCTTCACAATAGTCACAAATAATATACAATATCTCAGTGTGACTCTAACCCAGCAAGTGAAAGATCTTTCTGACAAGAACTTCAAGTCTCTGAAGAAAGAAATTGAAGATCTCAGATGGAAAGATCTCCGTTCTCATGGACTGTCAGGATTTATATAGTAAAACTGGCCATCTTGCTGAAAGCAATCTACAGATACAGTGCAATCCACATCAAAATTCCAACTCAATTATTCATAGTTAGAAAAATCAATTGAAACGTAAATAATTAAACTATCCAATTAATAAACAAACAAAAAAGAAAATTACTAAAAGAATTCTTAGTGACAAGAGCTGAAAGTATATTAAAGGAAAACCTATAAAGTAATGCATTGGATAAAGGCTAAAATAATACAATAAATAACTATGTGTGCAGAAGAACTACAAATATTTTATGAAGATAATTTGTCTCAAAGACATGGAATGTTCTTTAGCATTCCTTTCATATAGAACAGCATAGTGACTTCCTTCCAAATAACACAGTGTAGGAGAAAGGACAATTTTTCAAAAAACTAATTTGGAAATTTGCCTCTATCAGGAAATGGAAATTAACATAAAGAGTTACCAGTCATGTGGAATGGAAAGTATGTAGCTTTAACATAATATAGAAATTAGAGCTTTTCTGTGAAACCCCAGTAATTCATGTCATAAACCTAATTGTTCCTAAAGCAGTAGATTTGTTCTTACAGGTATTCATTACGACAAATATTTGTCCTTTAGTTTTAAATACCAGGCTTTTAGTAAACTAAGTAATTATGAGGAACAATCAGATTCATGAGAAAGCTTAAAAACATGAAAACTAAATGGATCTTGATGTTTCAGACAAAAACTATAAGTAAGAAAAACTAAATAAAATGCAAATTCTTATTAATTATATTAGGAGATTATGATTAAATTTATAAGTAAAGTATCATCATGGGCTAAAATGTTACATAATGAAATATTGTGCCTAAGGTATTGATAAACCTCTGTAGATCATGAAAGTTTCCTTATACATTGAGATCTAATATTTAAGTAAACATAATATATACAGTTTTATTAATGTTCACCTCTAATCCAATACTGCAGAAGCTAAAACAAGAGGATCGTGAGTTTGAGGTCAAGTTGGGCTACACAGTAAGATACTGACAATTTAAGGAAAGTAACAGTTGCAGGATGTTTGAACTCACTGTGAGCCCCAGGATTAGATGCTAGAAAAACCTGTCAAGGCATATAACACAGTGAAGGTGCTTTGTAGGCTTTTAGGCAGCATGGCCGACAACACATAGCTCTACTTCATTGCTTAAAGGGAAGTGTTTATTTAGCCTTCACTAGCTGTACATTAGGCATATAATGTTATGTGTCATTAACTCAGTAGTGTGCAGTTTTACATTTCCATCGTAGTACAATCTTTTTAATAGTATAGTAGGCAGCAATGTCCTTTGTCGTCTGAAAGTGCCGAAGTCTTCCACTTAGTCCTAAGTGTGGGAAAGACAGTACATTATATGATAGCTTATTGGCAGTAGCTGTGTGGTCTGTATTTGACCTGAGGGAGAAACACTGCTCCTGAGGTTCCTTTGCCCACAGCAGGACCCACTGTGTGTGTGTAGGGCATCTGGGGAGGGAATTCTAATCACACCGTGCCACAAAATCAGAGCTCTCCGGAATCAAGGATGGAGCTCCACCACTGCCGCCACCACCAACCCCTAGTCAAACTGTGTATCTTTTGTATAGTATTTTATTTAAAATATATATACTACCACGAAGATAAGAGAAGTTCCACCATCTCATGAAAATATTGTCACTGAGGTCTAGCATGTTTCAGCAAGCTTTCCTATAGGTCAAAAGGGGAGTGGTTTAATATGAATAAAAACTTCCATTTATTTTGTGTGTGATCTGTATTTCCTATGGATTGAATTAAGAAGCATTCCACTAAGTCACAAAGTTGAATATTTAGAAAGTGTTTTTATGGGTACTGTAAGCTTCTACTTAACATCAGCCTCAGTGGTTGATATAATTTCCAGTCTCATATATGTTTTAAATCTAGTGGCTTAATGAAGGCTATTTTCATGCAGAAAACTATCTGCATTCATCAGAATAGACTCAATTCTTTTGGCCATAAATAAATCTAATATAACTGTATTATTTAATTCCCTAGCTGGGGGAGTCTTAGATGAGCTGGCACTGCTGTTTGCTGGCACTGGAGCCATAGTTAAGTTGGTTGGTTTGTGTAAGGGGTTGGTTAAGAGAGTCACTGTGCACAGTTTACATGGTCAGCACTGCTGTTCTGAGAAACAGTGTTAACCCACCAGTCACTTTCTAACAGTCACGTGTGTCCCATTCTCAGCCCACTGTGTGAGGGCAAAAAAATAACAACGGGGAAAGCTTTGTAAATAACAACCAAGTCTTAGCTTTTAAAGCTGGGGATTTCAAAAACAACAAAAGATGCTGAAAAGATGTTAACCTTTATTTTGGTCAAATCATTACATATGCTCTGACATCTGAAGTATGATTCAACAGTATGATTCAACAGTGGAGTTTCTTTTCTGGAAAAAATGGAGTCCTACTGTATCAAATTTATTTTACTTTATTATGGCTAATATTCTAAATAAATGTTTAAGCTATTTTAATTTTTGTGCCTCTTTCCCCAAAGGATACTAAAAAATATGATCTTATATTAACTTTATATACTTTCTTCATAAATTTTGCCTTAAACATTGTGCCTTGTTTTATTAAATTGTTTTATTAGAATCCATTTCTTGCTTTTGTAATATTGTATTCTAAACAGATACTTACTTTTTAAAAAATCCTTATAATGCCTGTATTTGGTATATCACTGTTCATTTGTTTATTGAATTTACTGAATACACAACTTCGAACATTAAACATGTTTCAGCATTTATTGTATGTGCCAGATAAAAGAGAAATAAAGTTCCTCTGAAAAAAAAGAAAGAAAAACCTGTCAAATATAGGTCAAGAGGTGGAGCAAGCCCCAAACAGACAAGGAGTGAACATAGGAAGAAAACCTTAGAGAGGGATAGGAAGTCAGGATATGAAGACATTTTGCCTTAGACCATAACTTTGAGCTGAACAGACTCACTAGGAAGGTATCAAAATATACTATATGCATGAATGAAAATTCTCAAACAATTTTTAAAAAGAGTAAATGAGAACAATGTAGGAATGACTTTCCAATGCAAAGCTTTGGGGTTCAACACTGTGGTGGATTACTGAAATAAAGAATAATTAAAGAATCTTTCCATCTGTAGGCTGCCAATTTGCCCTATTGACTATCCTTTACCTATCAGAACTTTGCAATTTCAAGAGGTCCCATTTATCAATTGCTAATTTTAGAGCTTGAGCCATCGGTGTACTGTTTAGGAAAATGTCTCTTCTTCCAATGTATTCAAGAGTGTTTGCCACTTTCTCTTCTATGGGATTTAGTGTATGTGATTTCATGCGGAGGTCCTTGATCCACTTGGACATGAGCTTTGTATAGGATAATAAGTATGGATCTATTTTTCATTCTTCTGCATGAAGACATCCAGTTAGACTGGCACCATTTGTTGAAGATGCTTTCATTTTTTCCTTTGGGAGCTTTGGCCTCTTTATCAAAAATCAAGTGTCCATAGAGATGTGTGTGTTTATTTCTGGCACTTCCTTTCTATTCCATTAATTAGCATGTCTGTTTTTGTACCAATATGATGCAGTTTTTATCAGTTTTGATCTGTAGTACAGCTTTAGGTCAGGAATGGTGATGATTGCTTCCAAAGTTCTTTTATTGTTCAGGACAAGAATTGTGGGAGGTATCCCTGGGAAAGGGACAGTGAGTGGGATGTAAAGTGAACAAGTAAAAATATAAAATTGAAAAAACAGAGTAAAAGTATGTTCATTGGAAACCCCAAATCTTTACTCTGCATAAGGAAAATATCAAATGAAAACTCTTCTAAAGGAATAGAGAGAAAATGTATACAAATAGTAGTTCTGATAAAGTAGTCATGAAAATCCTGGGAAACCACAGGTGGCTAAGTGTTGTTGAGTACAGGAAAATTAGTCATGTCTAGGAAAGAGCATTCAGATATGTGAACCAGTAGCATATTATCAGCATGAAAACTTGTGAAAAAGTTGAGCTTGTGACAGATAAAGAATGTTTAGCAAAATAATTCCTCTTAATGAATATGCATGTAAGCATTCTCTGCTGTAAACTTATTTGATTTATGATTTGAATTTATGTATAAAATTGTAGATAACTTTTTACCATGTGATTATATATTCTGAAAGACGTATAAGTGCTGATGACAAAGAGAAAAGACAGAACTAAACTGAACAGAACTAAACTCAGTTCTGTTCTCAGGAACTTGGATACAAAGGCACAGAATTGGGAATAATGGCATTATTGAGACATCAGAGCAAAAATAAAAAAATTAAAAAAAGAAGCAACATTAAAAAGAGCAGAGAGAGTTCTCAGAGATAACTTTTTGGAAGAGAACTTTTGTAGAAACTTTTTGGAGAAATGAACTTTGAAATAAATGCAAAAAATCACTTTCAATGTATTCCTTTTTCTTCCTGTGACTTCAACTATCAGCCTAAGAGTTTGAGTTTGTAGAGACAGAACAAAGGCAACTTTACTTAATCCCGTGTTATTTATGATGAGGTGGTAAAAGCCAGAGACTGCAGTTTCTGGCCTCAAGGGAACTCAGGTCAGCTGCAGTAGCAAAGTGACTTAGACTTATGTAGATAAACACTTTACTATTATATAGTAACCCTAAATATCTCCTAAGATCAAGTCCTATCCTCCAATGTTCTTCCCGGTTCCACTGCCTCAAGAGGAGTGAACTAGAAAGACGAACTGCTGGGACCAACCCCCAGGAAAAACATACAATAAAATACACTATCAATAAAACATAATAGAATCCTTAATATCAACCACGTCTGTGAGTGTTGTAAGTTTTTTAAAAACTTTTTTCTTACAATTTGTCTGCTCCTTTGATAATTTACTACTTGTTTAGCTAATACATTACAGTACTAGATTATGATCAGTTAAACAGCTATGTGCTTTGAAAACCTTTTTCACTATACATTATATATGTGTGTATATATATATGTCTAGTATATTTGTGTGGATAAATAGCATTTATGTATATAAATATATGTGTAAGTGTTTAGGTATGTATGTCTGTGCCCAGAATTTTATGGAAACTACGCAGGCTTTTTCTTGATATAATTTAAAAGAATTCTAGAAAATACTACATTACACAAACATAGAAAACATGTTAGAAACCACAGTGACCTGTTAATTTCACATTCTGTCATATTTTACTGAATTCATATCTGCAACTGCTGAGTTATATCCAGGAGATAATATCTTACTTGTAGTTTTTCACTGTCTCTTAGTTCTATGCTTTCTCTGCTTTTCCACAAAGTCTCTAAGCCTGTGTGAAAAGGGCAGAATACAGTATACATGTTCCCCCTAGGGCTAAGCATTCTGCAATATCTCATATTCTGAGTCTAGCCAGTTTTCTGTTACTGTGTTGATCACCATCTACTACAATAAGAAGAGTCTGAGGAAAGAAGAAAAATTAATATGGATGTGATAATAGATTACTAAGAATTGGTTTAAAACTATGTCCATTTAACAGCCTAATAGTACCAGTTTCTCCACTAGACTTTACATGCTGGTTAGTCAGAGGTTCTTACTCTACTATTTGTGTGAAGCATAGGTTTATCTGATGAAAAAGAATTTAAGAAGTCCAATCAGAAAGTGATTAATGACTCCATATTTGTGCCATTAATTGCACTGGTGGACGTGTCTTGCTAGATCAGTCATTATTGTAACTCACAAAGTTGAGAGTTGTCTATTACTGATAATTTCTTTATTCCTCTGGTAAGGCACTTATATCCTCTCCAAAACTATAAATAAATAGGAATAATCATCTGATTACTTTCTATAGACTGTTACATAAGATGAAATATATAAAGGAATATCAGAAGTTATTTTAAATAAAAACAAATTCCACAAAAATATAATTTAAAAATAAGAAAGCAAATGTTCATTTGCACACATACATAAAGACATACAGAAACACTTTGTGAATCAGCTCACCATTACTGTACCACCATATCATAAATAATTCTGAGATAAAAGTTTTATTTAGAATTCTTGTTTTATATATTTTAGATCAGAATGTGATGGATTGGACCACTGATTTTTTTTTAACTTTAGTAGACAGTATAACACAGTGGGAGCACATGATATACTAGAGTGCTTATGTTACAGAGTGCTAAAAGCCAAAACAGAAAGAGATAAGTGTCCCAAATTCACTGTAAGTGATTTACTCCAGTGACCAAAGCCTAGCAATACTATAATACTGAAATTCCTGTAGATCCAAGACAAGGACAATTTCTTACTAGAGAGGACTTTGGCAGGTGTGCTGATCTAAACTATAGCTCATTTTTAAAACATTTAATTAAATTAAAATGTAAGAATTGTTTTAGTTATTTACATACTTCTTTTTATTTAATCTTGGTTGAAATGGCCTGTGAAATTTTATATAAGGCACTATTAAAACTATTGATACTTCTTAAGTAATTAGCCATCAGTGTGATCCTTTTTGAAATATATCAAGTCAAGATATTTTTGATCTCTACTAAATTTAACTTTTTTCTGAATTTCAGAGTTTGAACTACTCTATTTTCCTCGAAGAAAATCACGATAATAGGGGTTATCTCCACTGCCACATGATGTGAGCTTTCTGCTTTGCAATGCCTCTTTCTTTCCTAGTCACTGTTCTTTTACTTTGAAGGGGAAAAGTGTTATAGGCAATTCTCAGAAAATTGAAAATAGTTCTACCTGAAGACCCAGCTATACCATAGCTCCTGGGCATGTACACAAAAGATGCTCCACCATAACCCAAAGACACATGCTCCCATGTGTTCATAGCAGCTTTATTCGTAATAACTAGAAACTGGAAGCAACCCAGATGTCACTAAACTCAAAAAGAAAATGTGGTTCATCTACATAAAGGAATACTATTCAACTATTAAAAGCAAAGACATCGTGGATTTTTCAGGAAAAATGGATGAAACTAGAAAATACCATCTTTAATAAAGTATGCCAGACCCCAAAGGACACATATGGTATATACTCACTGACAAGTAGATATTAGCCAAAATGTACAGAATATCCATGATATACTCCACAGACCCTAAGAATTTTAACAAGAGGGCCCAAATAAAAATGCTTCAGTCCCACTTAGTAGAGGGAAAAAGATAATCATGGGATACAGAGAGAGGGAGAAAACTGAATGGGAGAGGGAAGGGGGGTGGGAGCAGGATGAGGTATTGGGGGGGAAAGAATCCCAGAGAACTAGTAGAGCGAATGGAAATATGCAGCTGACAGGGGTGGGTGCTCAGAATTTTTACAAAGTCCCAAGGATCTGGAAAGTGGTAGGCTTCTAGGCCTCAGTGTAGGTGACCTTAGCCACAATGCCCAAAACTGGGGAGATGGAAACTGCAGAGACCATCTCCAGGAGTCAGATAGGCCACCCAGTGATGGGATGGGGACACCACCCCACCTTCGAAATTTTTGACCCAGAATTTTTCCTGTCTAAAAGAAATGCAGGGACAAAAATAGAGCAGAGACTGAAGGAAAGGCCATCCAGTGACTGGCTCAACTTGGGACCCATCCCATGCATGGGCACTAAACCCTGACACTATTTCCGACACTGTGTTGTTTTTAGACAGGACCCTAGCATGGCTGTCCTATGAGAGGCTCTACCAGCACCTTACTTAGATGCTGATACTCACAGCCAAGCATTAAACTAAGGTCAAGGACTCCATTGTAAGAGTTAAGGGAAAGACTGTAGAAACTGAAGGGTATTGCAACCCCATAGGAAAGTCAACAGTGTCAACTAACCTGGACCCCTGAGAGCTTCCAGAGATTAAGCCACCAACCAAATTGGATACAGGGGCTGGTCTGAGACCCAGGCCATGTATGTAGCAGATGTCTTCTCTTGCCTCATTTTATCATTGTGGAAAAATAAAAGCAGGATTACAACAATATACTTTTAAATATCCATAAGTCTAATTCTTGATGAGAGGTCCAAGGAGTACAAGAAAGACCCCTTATGAGATGATATTAATAAAAATGACAGAAACAGCAACAACAATACAATACCTATAACATTATTAAATAGTACTATATAAATAATGAATACAGTAAGTAGCAAAATGAAAAATAAGAAAATAGAAAATGAGTGAAATCAAAATTAACAATGGCAATAATAATTGGAATGCTGCAACCTGGCTTTTAAAAGGCAAATATGTATCAAGTAGCTATTTCTCAAATAAAATGAACAAATACTTAATAAACATATGAAAATTGTCAATACTCTGAATTAAATATGAAATTGCAACTGACACCATTACATGATAGGGTAGACATTAAGCAGATATTGATATTCTTTATAAACATTCAAAGTCAAAATAGGAATTTCATCAAATAAGTTTCAATAGATGGGTAAAATGTGAAAGAGACATACATAAACAATGGAATTAGCCTTAAAGGTGTATGGATTTCCTTCAGGTTTTAGCATACATTAATCTTAGGATTTATTTATTTTATGTATGTGAATGCACTCTCACTCTCTTCAGACACACCTGAAGAGGGCATCGGATCTCATTACAGATAGTTGTGAGGCACCATGTGGTTGCTGGGAATTGAACTCAGGACCTCTGGAAGAGCTTTTAACCACTGTGCCATCTCTCCAGCCACAAACCTTAAAGATGTTATAGTAAGTGAAAATATCCTGAATTCAAACGAATAAGTAAGTACTGTGTGAATGCAATCAGGAGATGTTCATAGAATACCTGTATTCATAGATGTGGAAATGAGAAAGATTACCAATTCAGAGCTGTGGAGGGACATCTTATATGGATGGGTAGATGTGGCAATTTAAATAACTGACTAGGATAACTGTTCTCTGAAAGTCTATACCCAGCAGCTGACTGAACAAAGACCCTCAGCCAAAGATTATTTGGTGCTCAGGGAGTCTTGTGGGGCAGTTGGATGAAAAATTTAGGGACCCACAGGAAAAACAACAGAGTCAACTACCCTGGATGCTTATAGGCTCGCAGAGAGTGAATCACCAGCCAACGAGCATACATGGACCTATCTCACCTTCACCTGCCACACATGTAGCAGATGTGCAGATTGGTTTTCCTGCGGGTCTCCCAACAGATGGAGCAGGCTCGCCCCTGACTTTTTGCCTGTCTGTAGATCTTGATCCCCTAACTCGGCTTCTTTGTCTGAACTAAGTAGAAAGAGGAGGCGCCTAGACTTGCAGTGACTTGAGATGTCAGGATGGGATTGGTACCCAGAGTGAGCCTCCCCTTTATCAGAGGGATGGAGGGAGGAGCTATGTGAGGGGTGACGAGGAGGAGAGGGTGGCTGCAATGTACAATGAATGAATGAATGAATGAATGAATGAATGAATAAATAAATAAATAGAAAATAGAAAATGATAACTGAAATGGATAGATACGAATGGTAGAATAATACAGAAACATAAGTTCAAAGTATTCTGGAGACTGGTTGCAAAACAACTCACTTTAATGCCATTTAAACATAAATGTGCTTAAAAGGATTTAAGTAGAAAATTGTACATAGTCATACATAAATAATAAAAATATATGATAATGGTATAGAAAAATACATTTACTGAATGTGAAATAATTTACTATTTCATTTCATTTAGTTTGTCAGTTAGCAATCAATTGTACTGTTCATGCAGTGTCTTTAAAAAAATTGGAAAATTTCTTTGTTGTGTTCATCTCCTTCAGGTATTAACAAACTGAGAGTAACTATAGCATATGTTTGGAATTTTTTAAAAATCTTTTAACTGGGCAATGGCCAAATTCAGGAGGAAACAACAGCAAATAACTTACTTCATAATTTTATTATGTTTCAATTATATTTGTTGACTACAATAGAATCGCGTGATGCTAGGTACCAGTGGTTACTGGTTGCTCCATTTGGCCTTCTTTTCTCTCCTTCATTCTTTTTCCTCTACTACTCTTGCAATTTCTTGTCACTTACTCACTATAATTTTTTTTTCACTGCAGATTCGAAAATCTGGCAGTGCCAACCTACTATCTAAAGTTAATTGAACCTCACATTTATTTATCTCACATTAAAAAAAAAACATGAATTTTCAACAAAGCACAATAATAAACGGGGATAATCTTGGAGACCCATGCAGTAATCATAATTGCCCAGAGACTTGTAGTTGATCTTGAGTATAAATAAGTGATAATAGGTTTGATTTGATATTAGCCCCCAAATCATTATTTTTAGAACAGAAATATATGAGCTTTTCTTTTCAATGTGCTGCCACGAACATGATTTCCAAAGAATATTGTGTATCGCTGCTTTCAGCATGGAGACAATAGCTTCTAGCTTGTTTGCTCACTGTAAATTAGAAATGAAGAACACTTTCAGAATTTTGCACCTAGGTTAGCATTTCAGGATTCGCATAAGCCTTTCTTTGTTTTCTAATACAGCAAGCAGAAATGTATTCCCTCCCTCTGTCCCTTTGTTCTTCCTGTTTAGTTTTACCCTTTAGTCAAGCTGATATATGGTTTTGCTTCTAAACTTAAGTTATAAACAAAAGAAATATTTCTTCACCTTCCTGTGAGTGCATCACACTTCTTACATGACTTACAACTCAAGCAGCATAAAGAAAAATGACATTTTTAGTGAGGAAGCAAAATAGATTTCAGAGTAACTCCAAGATAGCAATGCAAATTAAATGAAAATTGGAAGAACAAGATTTTTTTCAGATGAATAGGTATTTTCTTACAGAGTAAATACAGGGTTGCTTGAGCGGAAAAAGCACAGATTGGCAAAAGACAGGAGAAAGGCTTCTCTATTTTACATATAAATGAAACCAAGATTTTAAAATATGTTTATTGAAGTTACAGAACCAATTTCAACTCCTAGCAAGAATCTCCTAAGCCGTCAACTATCCCCTGAAAGAATTATAAATCTAATTAGTAAGTGCACATTCTCTGCTTATTTGTGGAATTACAAAAAAATGCTTTAAAGATTTGTCCATAAAGTAAGTAATATATAAAGTATAAATTAAAATTTCAAAACAGAATAACCCAAATATGATTTCATAATGCCTTTTCTGAATAAATTATAAAATTACTATGTAAAATATATTCAAGGTAGCTTCTGTGGTAAATAACAATCATTTAGCACATTATCGTTTTCCCTTATATTTTCATTGCGTTTAGGTGTGGGTGTATGTGGCAACATGTGCACAATAATTGTAGGCATGGTAGTGGGAGGTACACAATCACGACACAGGTCATGGAAATTTTTCTTTTCAAGTGTGGTAGCAAGTGCCTTTGTCTGCTAAACCATTTCTCTGACCCCCAATTCTTAATGTAAAATGACATTAACACCCTAACGATGAATTATGCATGTCGGCAAGCATTAGCACAAATTCTCACTTTTCAAGCTCTACTGATAGCTCTCCAATATGTATTTTGTTTACACCTTGCAAGAAAAGTAAGGCAAAGAAGCAGGAAGACCTATCTTGACAGGCTAAGACTATTTATTGAAACAATGAAAGGCCTCTGCCTTCATGTAGAATGAAAGCTGAGTGCTATCAGAGGGACTGGTGGATAAGTATATTTATCACACACACATGTACATGGGTAGCTAAGAGGACATTACAGCTCTGCTGTTTTATAGGAAGTGGAATGGGTTATTTTTAACACCTGGGTATATTGTTTCTGCAGTTTGAACTAAACAGTCAGGCTTGGGCCAAACATTACTTTATGATGAGGGGGGGATGTCATTCACTTGCACATTACCCAGCACATTCAAAACACATAACAACAAAGGTACCAATTTTTCTAGGTTATTGCTGGTGCCTACTGCTTCCGTAAGAAGCTGTATTTTATTCATTTAACTTTTGAAAATGTTCAATTAAAACACAAATACATTAAAAATGTAATGAGAGACCTTTTCGCAGCAGTGTTTATTTAAATTAAAAATAGTCACTAATTTGTTTGGGATAGACATACATTTCAAACGAGATAGCTTTCACAGTAAAATTATGTGTTAGGAATTTTAATGAGAATGTTTCCTCTTATAGCAGCTTGATGGATGGATTCAGTATAGATATTTGGGTTGCAATAGCAAAATCCCATGGACTGTAAGGCTTCTCAGCAGCAGACATTCACTTGTCCTTTCAGGTTTTGCCCTCTTTATTTATAATGCATATTTCAGTAAAGAATATAATGACAACAATTTGTTGTTTTTCTGGAAGCAGCGAAACCCCAAATTAAGGCAATCCAAATTGTTGATTCCTTTTTTTTACAGTCCAGTCTTTACCCCTGTCCCACTCTGCCCTACCAGAGTTCCTCATCTCATCCAGGGGGGTCCCTTGTCTCCAAGAGGCCTCCCCACTCCCTAAGGCCTAAAGTATCTCAGGGTTAGTCACAGTTTCTCTCACATAGGACAGACCAGGCTGTATATATGTATATATGTATATATGTATTCTGTATATATGTTAATGGCAGGGCTCTTTCCAGCTCTTGTATGCTACCTGCTAGGTGGGTCAATGCCTGAGAGATCTCAGGGGTCCACGTTAGTTGAGAACGCTACACTTCCTATGGGGTAGCCCTCCTGCTCAGCTTCTTCCAGTCTTTCCCTAATTCATCCACAGTAGTCCCAAGTTTAGTCCATTGGTTAGGTGTAAGTATCTGCATTTGTCTTCATCCTCTGCATGCTGGGACTCTAGGAGGGCAGCTATGCTAGGCTCCTTCCTGTCTGTAAACCATAGCATTAGTAATAGTGACAGGCCTTGGAACCTCCCTTTGATATGGATCCCAATTTGGGTCTGTCACTGGACCTCCTTCCCCTCATTTGTCTCTCCATTTTTGTCCCTGTAGTTCTTTTAGACAGGAACTGTCAGAAATTCGGGGTCAGAAATTTTGCCTGTGGAACAGCACCCCCATCACTCGACTTGATGCCCCGTCTTTCTACTGAAGATGGTCTCTACAACTACAGTCTCCCAATTGTTGGTCATTTTATCTAAGATTCAAGATCTGTTTCTTTGAGTCCTGAGAGTCTCTCACCTCCCAGGTAACTGGTACACTCTAGAGGGTCCCCCTATCATGTCCGCAACCTGGGTTGCACATTTCAATTTATTCTACTGTCCCTCGGGGCTTCTCTTCTGTTTTCCTCTTCCAAATACCTGATCATGTTCCCCCTTTCCCCTCCCCATCCTCTCTCTGAACCAGGTTTCTCCCTCCCTCTTTGTCCCATTATTGCTTTTCTCCCCCTTCCATGTAGGACTGAAGTATCCTCACTTGGACCCCTTAACTTGGTAACTTTCTTAAGTTCCTTGTAATGTACCTTGGGTATTCTGTATGGTTTTTGCCAATATCCACTTATCAGTGAGTACATATGATGAATGTCTTTTGGGTCTGTGTTACTTCACTCAGGGTGATATTTTTCTACTTTCATCCAGTTGCCTGCAAAACTCATGATGTCCTCTTTCTTACTAGCCAAATCGTATTTTATTCTCTAGAGGAACAACATTTTCTGTATCCTTCCTTCCATTGTGGGACATCTAGGTTGTTTCCATCTTCTGGCTATCACTGATCAGGCCACTATGAACGTAATATAGCCTGTGCCCTGGTGGCGTGGTGAAGCATCTTTTGGGTATATGCCCAAGAGTGGTAGACTGTATATTTAGGCAGATCTATTTCCAATTTTCTAAGGAAACTCCAGATTGATTTCCAGAGTGCTTGTAACAGTTTGTAATTTCACCAGCAATGGAGGAGTGTTCCTTTCTCCACATTCTCTACAACATGTGCTATCACCTGAGGTTTTATCTTAGCAATTATGATTTCTGTAAAGTGGAATCTCAGGGTTGTTTTGATTTGCATTTCCCTGATCACTAAGGACTTTAACATTTCTTTAAGTGCTTCTCAGCCATTTGAGAGTCCATTGTTTTGAATTCTCTGTTTAGTTCTATACCCAATTTTTTGATTAGGTTGTTTTATTTTATGGAGGTTAACCTTTTGAGCTCTTTGTATGTTTTGGATATTGGCCCTATAATGATTGTGGGGTTAGTGAAGATTTTTTTCCCAATCTGTAAGTTGTCAATTTGTCCTATTGACTGTGTCCTTTGCATTAGAAAAACTTTTCAGTTTCATGAGGTCCCATTTATCAATTCTTTACCTTAGACCTTGAGACATTGGAGCCCTGTTTAGGAAACCCCACCACCACTACATGCCAATGAATTAAGGCTCTTTCCCACTTTCTCTTCTATTTGATTCAGTGTATGTTGAGGTCCTTGATCCACTTGGACTTGATTTTTGTGCAAGGTGACAAATATGGGTCTATTTCCATTTTTTTTTTTTTTTTACAGACAACCAGTTAGACAACCATCATTCATTGAAGCTGCATTCTTTTTCCATTGTATATTTTTGGCTTCTTTGTCAAAGATCAAGTGTCAGTAAGTGTGTAGTGTTATTTCTGACTCTGATTTTATTTCATTGATGAACATGTGTCTCTTTGTGCCGATACCATGCAGTTTTTATCACTATTGCTCCATCATAGAGCTTGAGGTCAAGAATGGAGATTTTCCCCCAGAACTTCTTTTATTGCTGTGAATTGTTTTCACTCTCCTATGCTTTTTTTTTTCTCTTTTCTACATGAAACTGAAAATTGCTCTTTCCATGGCTTTGAAGAATTGTGTTGGAATGTTGATGGGGATTGAATTGAATCTGTAGTTCGCTTTTGATAGGATGGTCATTTTTATTATGTTAATCCTACCAAACCCTGAACATTTTCTGAGGTCTTCTTTGATTGTTTTTCTTGAGAAACTTGAATTTGGTTAGAGTTGACTCAAGATATTTTATATTATTTGTGACTATTGTGAAGCGGGTAATTTCTTTCTCAGCCCATTTAGCATTTGTATGAAAGAAGGCTACAGATTTGTTCCAGTTTATTTTATCTCCAGCCACTTTGCCAACGTTCTTTATTAGCTGGAGAAGTTCTCTGGGAGAATTTTTTGGGTTGCATGAGTGTACTGTCATATCATTTGCAAATAGTGATACCTTGACTTATTCTTGGCCAATTCTGAAACCCCTTGATCTCAGCTTGTTGTTTTATTGCTCGAACTAGATATTTGAGTATTATCCTGAATAGATATGGAGAGAGTGGGTATGCTTGTCTCTGATTTTCATGGGATTTCTTCAAGTATCTCTCTATTTAATTTCATATTGGCTATTGGTTTTCTGTATATTGCTTTTATTATGTTTAGGTACAGGCCTTGAATTTCTAATCTCTCCAATACTTTTAACAAGGAAGAGGTATTGTATTTTATCAATTTATTTTTCTGCATCTAATGTAAGGATCATGATCATTTCCTTTGGTTTGTTTAAATAGTGCATTCCATTAATGGATTTTCAATTTATGATTATTTAACTAACCATGCATCCCTCGGATGAAACCTACTTCATCATTGTAAATGATGGTTTTGATATGTTCTTGGCATTGGTTTGGATGAATTATATTGAGTATTTTTGCACTGATATTCATAAGCAAAGTTGGTCTGACATTCTCTTTCTTTGTTGAATACTAGTATAGTTTAGGTATCAGAATAATTGTGCCTTCATAGAATTAATTAGTTAGTGTTCCTTCTGTTTTTATTTTATGGAACATTTTGAGGAGTGTTGGTATTAGTTCTTTGAAGTTCTAATAGAATTCTGTGCTAGTCATCTGGCCTTGGATGTTTTTGGGGGATGTGAAGGGGGGTTAATGACTTCTTCTATTTCCTTAGGAAATATGGGCTTGTTTAGATAGTATACCTGCTCTTGATTTAACTTTGGTATATGCTATCTGTCTAGAAAATCATCCATTTCATCTAGATTTTCTAGTTTCTTGAGTATAGACTTTTGTAGTAGGATATAGTGATCTTTGAAACTCCTCAATGTTTGTTGTTATGTCTCCTTTTCTTCTGATTTTGTTAATTTATATACTGTCTCTGTGCCCTTTAGTTAGTTGGGCTATATGTTTACCTATCTTGCTGAATTTTCTCAGAGAACTAGCTATTGGTTTTGTAGATTCTTTGTATCATTCTCTTTGTTTCTATTTGATTGATTTGGGCCCTCAGTTGTCTTCTCTTCTTGGTTGTGTTTGTTCCTTTTGTTCTAGGGCTTTCAGGTGTGCTGTTAATTTGCTAATGGGGGATCTCTCCAGTTTCTTCATAAGGGCATTTAATGCTATGAATTTTCCTCTTATCACTGCTTTCATTGTGTACCGTAAGTTTGGGTATGCTGTGTCATCATTTTCAATGAATTTCAGGAAGTCTTTAATTCCTTTCTTTCTTTCCTGACCAAGTCATCATTGAATAAAGAGTTGTTCAGTTTTCAGGGGTATGGGTTCTATATATGAGACTACAAGTATTTTACCTTGTTTATATCATAGAATGCCTACATAATTGCATAAGAAACTATAGACCATATAAAGTCAAAATAAAAGTAACAACAAAAGAGCATGCCAATAACACACTAATAAAGAAAAAACTGAAAGTGAACCAAAATATTTTCATCATATTTATTTTTTCCTATCATTCTAATAGTATCTGCTCAGTTTCCCTTGCTTTTGTTTAAATATTCTTTTTCACATAGAGTTTATAATAGTAAGGAAACATTTATGTGGTTTTGTAGCCTTAATCTACAATTTGGGAGATACCCTAAAGGACACCTTGAAAATGAAAATAGCAGCCTTATTTATAATAGCCAGAAGCTGGTAAGAACTCTGATCTCCTTTAACAGAGGAATGGAAACAGAAAATGTGGTACATCTACACAATGGAGTACTAATCATGTATCAATAAAAATGACTTCATGAAATTCATAGGCAAATGGATTGAACTGGAAAATATCAGCCTGAGTGAGGTAACCCAATCACAAAAAAACCATACATGGTATGAACTCACTGATAAGTGGATATTAGCCCAAAATTTCAAATTGCCCAAGATATGATCCACAGACCACATAAAGCTCAAGAAGAAGGACTACCAAAATGGGGATGCTTCAGTCCTTCTTAAAAGGAGGAACAAAAATATTCATAGGAGGAGATATGGAGACAAAGTATGGAGCAGAGACTGAAGAAATGGCCATTCAGAGCCTCCCCCACATGTGTGTGTATGGGATCCAGCCCACACACATACATGTGTGTGAGTGTGTGTGTGTGTGTGTGTGTGTGTGTGTGTATGGATAGATAGAAAGACATAGACATAGACATAGATAGATAGATAGATAGATAGATAGATAGATAGACAGACAGACATAGACATAGGTAGATGGATAGATAGAGAGAGAGAGAGAGCCACCAAAACTAGTCAATATTGATGAAGCCAAGAAGTGCATTCTGACAGGAGCCAGATATAGCTATCTCCTGAGAGGGTCAGTCAGAGCATGACTAATTCAGAGGCAAATGCCAGCAGCAAACCATTGATCAGAGAATAGGGTCCCTATTGGAGGAGTTAGAGAAAGGATTGAAAGAGCTGATGCGGTTTGCAACCCTGAAAGAATAACAATACCCACCAACCAGAGCTCCCAGGGACTAAACCACCACCCAAAGAGTACACATGGACAGACTCATGGCTCCAGCTGCATATGTATCAGAGGATGGCCTCGTTGGGTACCAATGGGAGGAGAAGCCATTGTTCTTGCCAAGTTTGGACTCGCCAGTGTAGGGGAATGTCAGAGCAGGAAGGTGGGAAGTGGGGTGGTTCGGGTGGGGCAACACCCTTATAGAAGAAGGAGGGGAGATGGGATGGGGGCTTATGGATGCAAAACCGGGAAAGGGAATAACATTTGAAATGTAAATAAAAAATATCCAAAAGAAAAATAACCCAAAAAAATAAAAGAAGGAAATAGCTTCATCTTCAAAAACTGTCCCAAATATCATGTTCTGGCTCAAGAGTTTTACTTTTGACAAACATTCCAGAAAAATCTCAGATTCTTCCGCCGTGACTTTCAGCATATAAGAGATACTCTTGAGCTCCAGTTCAGGCAGACAATTCATTGAAACTGAGACTGATGTCACAACTAGACTCAAAAGGACAGCTGACAAAACTTTTCTGAGACAATAGAGAAATAATATTTTGGGTTAGAAACTGGGTATTTCAAATGGAAAATTTTACTTGACTCACACTATTGAACGTTTGCCTTGCCAAATATGGCTAGTGATTCAGAAAACAAAGAACTCAAAGTTCAGAACAGAGACGAATGAATGGGAGGGAGAGATTAGGCCGGACACTCCAAAGGGAGATATTTCTCAAACTATTTATTCACAGGTGGGAGCCCATCACACACTTATCTAAAGCAAGAAAATACACTTTAAGTGAGAATAGTTGTCTCTGGATTACGTCTCATACATTATTCAATACTTACATCAAAAAGGAAGTACAAGTTCATCAATATATCATTGAAAGAAAAAAAAGTGTTTATTTTAATTTTCCATGGCTTTGTTAGATGAAGTTATTTCAAAACTTGGCTTAATGACTTGTGGGGTACAAATTAAAGACTAGCATGTTTGTGAAATAAAGATGTGGTTATATATCAGGGCAAGTTCACTAGAAACCAATCATTTAAATAATGGTTAAGGTTTCTGATAACAACAAAGCCCTTTTATCCCACCACTTAGCTACCATGCTAACATCATCATATGTGAAATTTCAGATCAGTCCAGAGAGAAAAGGTGCAAGATTATTTTGGTCCTTGCAGAAACCAAGGCTTCACACATCTGACAACACTTTAATCAGGACACTGAAACAAATGTAGAATCATTTCCATTTTTAGTTTCACAACTCTCTTGTTAGTACTGCAAAAGAACAGGGTGTTATGATAACCGTTTGGTGTTTATTTTAGGTGTGCATTATTCTTATGAGCAAGTTCCCAGATGCAAAGCTTGATTACTATTTTAGCTCCATCTGGTTAGGGTTGACTCGGTGGATGTTTACCTAAAGGTGGAGGAAAGTAGGAAATGTTATTTCTAAAAGTTTACAAAAAGATAATTCATCCAACATTTCTTCAGGTATTGGAATATCTAATAAATAGATGAACACAATCAAATCTAAAATATGTAGGCGGTACCAAAGAAAATACTAACACAACCTAACAAAACATCCACAACAAATGCAGTGCCTAGATCAAGCCATTCAGGTGGAGTTTTTAAAGGTTAAATGTGATGATCAACATTCATTTAAAGTAGTTGTCTGTTTTAAATTCCTGCCCAAGAATATTTTGTTATCTTTATATTATTTCATATTAGATGCTGTGAGTGGTCCAAGAGACATTTCTGTTGCTAGAAACACATGAAAGTTAATAAAACTTAACTTGTATTTACTCATCATAGACAAATGAGAAATATTATCAAAATGATATATGATATTAACACAAATTAACAAATTAATATTACAAGGAACTCTTAATACTCTTTGAGTAATAGATATCTTAATACGGACTAACTTATAGGTTGACATTTTAAACTCTAATATAAAGCAGCATAATCTAAAGGTTATACACTCATTTTACCCTTACTGCAATAAACATAAAATTTTAAACTTAGTAGGGTTTAATCAACATTTTTAAAGAATGTATTGTTATTTGTTGTTAAACTCTCTAATCTTATCATCTAGCCTCTTCCCACCTTTTCTCAATCAGATTCATAGTGCTAAGTAAACACTTTCACTCTCTGAAAAAGATTAAATTTCACAATTTCACTGCAGAATATTGCACCTGACCCTTACTGTTTTTCTGAATACGTGGATAAGCAGTGTCACTTTAGGGAGACTGGAAATATGAGTGCGTGTTGAGTTCCATCACTCAGTATTTGTTACTGTATATTTTTCAGGCTCATGAGGAACTTATTCCTTTGATTTGCTCTAAGTCAGCTACTTGCTTGGTTAATAATGAGAATGACAATTCAGTATTCTGCCAATAACTGGTGAATCATTTCTCCATTTAGAACATGAAATGTGCTTTACCTCATTCCTAAAAGTTGCAACAAAACCTTGACAGATAGCTGTTAATTTGAAGAAAATGAAAGATTTTCTTTTAATTTTGAGAGCTCGCAAAAGACCATTTAACGAAACGATTTTATTCAAAAGGAAGGAAAGAAAAAGCTTTCGAACAACTCTCTCATTGACCAATTCCCCAATCATTTGGGTCTTTACATTCTGCAATCATTTACAAGTCTCAATTATGTGGGAAATAAAGCACCGACACTTGTACCGTCTTGCATCAGATAAAAAGTTTCTTTGACAGTGTTGGCACAATTTTTTGGATATTGCATACTAAGAACTTTGGCATACAGACCTGACTATTAATCATTGCTGGTAAACTTAGAATTCACTCTGAAAACTAAACTAGTATATTATTTCACTCATATCTATCTCATTCCCCTGTTAAATATTCAGGTTTTCTACTGATTTTTCACATTTCTTCCTGTTCTAGATTTTTTTAAAAATATTTATTTATTTTATTTATACGAGTACACTGTAGCTGTCTTCAGACACACCAGAAGAGGGCATCAGATTCCATTACAGATGGTTGTGAGCCACCATGTGGTTGTTGGGAATTGAACTCAGGACCTCTAGAAGAGCAGTCAGTGCTCTTAATGGCTGAGGCATCTCTCCAGCCCCAGCAGATTATCTTTTAAGGAATACTTTCCCCTTTGAAATTTATCCTAAGTGGGCGGTGATTAGGAAAGATACCCAACACTAAGCTCTAGCTCCCACAGGTATTCGTGTACATGTACAGGCACACACGCAAGCACAAAATTATAGATTTTTTTAATCCCTCACAAGATTCCTGTAATATTTAATAATCCGTATTTTTAAAGTCAGATTGCACTTCATGAAAATTTTATTTGAAAATTTATGATATAGAAAAATCATTCTGGAAGGAAATTTTTTTCCCACCATCTTTATTAAATTGGATATTTCTTATTTACATTTCAATTGTTTATTTATTTATTTATTTATTTTTTTATTAACTTGAGTATTTCTTATATACATTTTGAGTTTTATTTCCTTTCCTGGTTTCTGGGCAATCATCCCTCTCCCCCTCCCCTTCCTTTTGGGTGTTCCCCTCCTCAACCTCCCCCCATTGCCGCCCTCCCCCCAACAGTCTAGTTCACTGGGGGTTCAGTCTTAGCAGGACCCAGGGATTCCCCTTCCACTGGTGCTCTTACTAGGATATTCATTGCTACCTATGAGGTCAGAGTCCAGGGTCAGTCCATGTATAGTCTTTAGGTAGTGGCTTAGTCCCTGGAAGCTCTGGTTGCTTGGCATTGTTGTACATATGGGGTCTCAAGCCCCTTCAAGCTCTTCCAGTTCTTTCTCTGATTCCTTCAACGGGGGTCCTATTCTCAGTTCAGTGGTTTGCTGCTGGCATTCGCCTATGTATTTGCTGTATTCTGGCTGTGTCTCTCAGGAGCATCTACATCCGGCTCCTGTCGGCCTGCACTTCTTTGCTTCATCCATCTTGTCTAATTGGGTGGCTGTATTTGTATGGGCCACATGTGGGGCAGGCTCTGAATGGGTGTCCCTTCAGTCTCTGTTTTAATCTTTGCCTCTCTCTTCCCTGCCAAGGGTATTCTTGTTCCCCTTTTAAAGAAGGAGTGAAGCATTCACATTTTGATCATCGGTCTTGAGTTTCATTTGTTCTAGGCATCTAGGGTAATTCAAGCATTTGGGCTAATAGCCACTTATCAATGAGTGCATACCATGTATGTCTTTCTGTGATTGGGTTAGCTCACTAAGGATGATATTTTCCAGTTCCAACCATTTGCCTACAAATTTCATAAAGTCATTGTTTTTGATAGCTGAGTAATATTCCATTGTGTAGATGTACCACATTTTCTGTATCCATTCCTCTGTTGAAGGGCATCTGGGTTCTTTCCAGCTTCTGGCTATTATAAATAAGGCTGCTATGAACATAGTGGAGCACGTGTCTTTGTTATATGTTGGGGCATCTTTTGGGTATATGCCCAAGAGAGGTATAGCTGGATCCTCAGGCAGTTCAATGTCCAATTTTCTGAGGAACCTCCAGACTGATTTCAGAATGGTTGTACCAGTCTGCAATCCCACCAACAATGGAGGAGTGTTCTCTTTCTCCACATCCTCGCCAGCATCTGCTGTCACCTGAGTTTTTGATCTTAGCCATTCTCACTGAGTGAAGTGAAATCTCAGGGTTGTTTTGATTTGCATTTCCCTTATGACTAAAGATGTTGAACATTTCTTTAGGTGTTTCTCAGCCATTCGGCATTCCTCAGCTGTGAATTCTTTGTTTAGCTCTGAACTCCATTTTTTAATAGGGTTATTTGTTTCCCTGCGGTTTAACTTCTTGAGTTCTTTGTATATTTTGGATATAAGGCCTCTATCTGTTGTAGGATTGGTAAAGATCTTTTCCCAATCTGTTGGTTGCCGTTTTGCCCTAACCACAGTGTCCTTTGCCTTACAGAAGCTTTGCAGTTTTATGAGATCCCATTTGTCGATTCTTGATCTTAGAGCGTAAGCCATTGGTGTTTTGTTTAGGAAATTTTTTCCAGTGCCCATGTGTTCCAGATGCTTCCCTAATTTTTCTTCTATTAGTTTGAGTGTGTCTGGTTTGATGTGGAGGTCCTTGATCCACTTGGACTTAAGCTTTGTACAGGGTGATAAGCATGGATCGATCTGCATTCTTCTACATGTTGACCGCCAGTTGAACCAGCACCATTTGCTGAAAATGCTATCTTTTTTCCATTGGATGGTTTTGGCTCCTTTGTCAAAAATCAAGTGACCATAGGTGTGTGGGTTCATTTCTGGGTCTTCAATTCTGTTCCATTGGTCTATCTGTCTGTCTCTGTACCAATACCATGCAGTTTTTATCACTATTGCTCTGTAATACTGCTTGAGTTCAGGGATAGTGATTCCCCCTGAAGTCCTTTTATTGTTGAGGATAGTTTTAGCTATCCTGGGTTTTTTGTTATTCCAGATGAATTTGCAAATTGTTCTGTCTAACTCTTTTAAGAATTGTATTGGTATTTTGATGGGGATTGCATTGAATCTGTAGATTGCTTTTGGTAAAATGGCCATTTTTACTATATTAATCCTGCCAATCCATGAGCATGGGAGATCTTTCCATCTTCTGAGGTCTTCTTCAATTTCTTTCTTCGGTGTCTTGAAGTTCTTATTGTACAGATCTTTTACTTGCTTGGTTAAAGTCACACCGAGGTACTTTATATTATTTGGGTCTATTATGAAGGGTGTCGTTTCCCTAATTTCTTTCTCGGCTTGTTTCTCTTTTGTATAGAGGAAGGCAACTGATTTATTTGAGTTAATTTTATACCCAGCCACTTTGCTGAAGTTGTCTATCAGCTTTAGTAGTTCTCTGGTGGAACTTTTGGGATCACTTAAATATACGATCATATCATCTGCAAATAGTGATATTTTGACTTCTTCTTTTCCGATCTGTATCCCCTTGACCTCCTTTTGTTGTCTGATTGCTCTGGCTAGAACTTCAAGAACTATATTGAATAAGTAGGGAGAGGGCAGCCTTGTCTAGTCCCTGATTTTAGTGGGATTGCTTCAAGTTTCTCTCCATTTAGTTTAATGTTAGCCACTGGTTTGCTGTATATGGCTTTTTACTATGTTTAGGTATGGGCCATGAATTCTATTCTTTCCAGGACTTTTTATCATGAAGGGGTGTTGAATTTTGTCAAATGCTTTCTCAGCATCTAATGAAATGATCATGTGGTTTTGTTCTTTCAGTTTGTTTATATAATGGATCACGTTGATGGTTTTCCAGATATTAAACCATCCCTGCCCTGGGATGAAGCCTACTTGATCATGGTGGATGATTGTTTTGATGTGCTCTTGGATTCGGTTTGCCAGAATTTTATTGAGTATTTTTGTCGATATTCATAAGGGAAATTGGTCTGAAGTTCTCTTTCTTTTGGTGGGTCTTTGTGTGGTTTAGGTATAAGAGTAATTGTGGCTTTGTAGAAGGTATTCCGTAGTGATCCATCTGTTTCAATTTTGTGGCATAGTTTGGATAGTATTGGTATGAGGTCTTCTATGGAGGTCTGATAGAATTCTGCACTGACCCATCTGGACCTGGAGCTCTTTTTGGTTGGGAGACTTTTAATGACTTCTTCTATTTCCTTAGGAGTTATGGGGTTGTTTAACTGGTTTATCTGTTCCTGATTTAACTTCGGTACCTGGTATCTGTCTAGGAAATTGTCCATTTTCTGCAGATTTTCAAGTTTTGTTGAATATAGGCTTTTATAGTAAGATCTGATGATTTTTTGAATTTCCTCTGAATCTGTAGTTATGTCTCCCTTTTCATTTCTGATTTTGTTAATTTGGATGCACTCTCCGTGTCCTCCCGTTAGTCTGGCTAAGGGTTTATCTATCTTGTTGATTTTCTCAAAGAACCAACTTTTGGTTCTGTTGATTCTTTCTATGGTCCTTTTGTTTCTACTTGGTTGATTTTTGCTCTGAGTTTGATTATTTCCTGCCTTCTACTCCTCCTGGGTGTATTTGCTTCTTTTTGTTCTAGAGCTTTTAGGTGTGCTGTCAAGCTGCTGACATATGCTCTTTCCTGTTTCTTTCTGCAGGCACTCAGCGCTATGAGTTTTCCTCTTAGCACAGCTTTCATTGTGTCCCATAAGTTTGGGTATGTTGTACCTTCATTTTCATTAAATTCTAAAGAGTTTTTAATTTCTTTCTTTATTTCTTCCTTGACCAGGTTATCATTGAGTAGAGCATTGTTCAATTTCCACGTATATGTGGGCATTCTTCCCTTATTGTTATTGAAGACCAGCTTTAGGCCGTGGTGGTCCGATAGCACGCATGGGATTATTTCTATCTTTCTGTACCTGTTGAGGCTTTTTTTTTGACCAATTATATGGTCAATTTTGGAGAAAGTACCATGAGGAACTGAGAAGAAGGTATATCCTTTTGCTTTAGGGTAGAATGTTCTATAAATATCCGTTAAGTCCATTTGGCTCATGACTTCTCTTAGTCTGTCTACATCTCTGTTTAATTTCTGTTTCCATGATCTGTCCATTGATGAGAGTGGGGTGTTGAAATCTCCCACTATTATTGTGTGAGGTGCAATGTGTGTTTTGAGCTTTAGTAAAGTTTCTTTTATGTATGTAGGTGCCCTTGTATTTGGGGCATAGATATTTAGGATTGAGAATTCATCTTGTTGGATTTTTCCTTTGATGAATATGAAGCGTCCTTCCTTATCTTTTTTGATGACTTTTAGTTGAAAATTGATTTTATTTGATATTAGAATGGCTACTCCAGCTTTCTTCTTCCGACCATTTGCTTGGAAAGTTGTTTTCCAGTCTTTCACTCTGAGGTAGTGTCTGTCTTTGTCTCTGAGGTGTGTTTCCTGTAGGCAGCAGAATGCAGGGTCCTCGTTGCATATCCAGTTTGTTAATCTATGTCTTTTTATTGGGGAGTTGAGGCCATTGATGTTGAGAGATATTAAGGAATAGTGATTATTGCTTCCTGTTATATTCATATTTGGATGTGTTATGTTTGTGTGCTTTTCTTCTCTTTGTTTTGTTGCCAAGATGATTAGTTTCTTGCTTCTTCTAGGGTTTAGCTTGCCTCCTTATGTTGGGCTTTACCATTTATTATCCTTTGTAGTGCTGGATTTGTAGAAAGATATTGTGTAAATTTGGTTTTGTCATGGAATATCTTGGTTTCTCCATCTATGTTAATTGAGAGTTTTGCAGGATACAGCAACCTGGGCTGGCATTTGTGTTCTCTTAGGGTCTGTATGACATCAGTCCAGGATCTTCTGGCCTTCATAGTTTCTGGCGAGAAGTCTGGTGTGATTCTGATAGGTCTGCCTTTATATGTTACTTGACCTTTTTCCCTTACTGCTTTTAATATTCTTTCTTTAGTTTGTGCGTTTGGTGTTTTGACTATTATGTGAAGGGAGGTGTTTCTTTTCTGGTCCAATCTATTTGGAGTTCTGTAGGCTTTTTGTATGCCTATGGGTATCTCTTTTTTTAGGTTAGGGAAGTTTTCTTCTATGATTTTGTTGAAGATATTTACTGGTCCTTTGAGCTGGGAGTCTTCACTCTCTTCTATACCTATTATCCTTAGGTTTGATCTTCTCATTGAGTCCTGGATTTCCTGTATGTTTTGGACCAGTAGCTTTTTCCGCTTTACATTATCTTTGACAGTTGAGTCAATGATTTCTATGGAATCTTCTGCTCCTGAGATTCTCTCTTCCATCTCTTGTATTCTGTTGGTGAAGCTTGTATCTACAGCTCCTTGTCTCTTCTTTTGGTTTTCTATATCCAGGGTTGCTTCCATGTGTTCTTTCTTGATTGCTTCTATTTCCATTTTTAATTCCTTCAACTGTTTGATTGTGTTTTCCTGGAATTCTTTCAGGGATTTTTGTGACTCCTCTCTGTGGGCTTCTACTTGTTTATTTATGTTTTCCTGGAATTCTTTCAGGCATTTTTGAGATTCCTCTCTGTAGGCTTCTACTTGTTTATTAATGTTTTCCTGTGTTTCTCTAAGGGAGTTCTTCACGTCTTTCTTGAAGTCCTCCAGAATCATGATCAAATATGATTTTGAAACTAGATCTTGCTTTTCTGGTGTGTTTGGACATTCCATGTTTGTTTTGGTGGGAGAATTGGGCTCCGATGATGCCATGTAGTCTTGGTTTCTGTTGCTTGGGTTCCTGAGCTTGCCTCTCGCCATCAGATTATCTCTAGTGTTACTTTGTTCTGCTATTTCTGACAGTGGCTAGACTGTCCTATAAGCCTGTGTGTCAGGAGTGCTGTAGACCTGTTTTACTGTTTTCTTTCAGCCAGTTATGGGGACAGAGTGTTCTGCTTTCCTGCGTGTAGTTTTTCCTCTCTACAGGTCGTCAGCTGTTCCTGTGGGCCTGTGTCTTGAGTTCACCAGGCAGGTCACTTGCAGCAGACAAGTTGGTCTTACCTGTGGTCCCGAGGCTCAAGTTCACTCGCGGGGTGCTGCCCACGGGCTCTCTGCGGCCGCAGCAACCAGGAAGATCTGCGCCGCCCCTTCCTGGAGCTTCAGTGCACCAGGGTTCCAGATGGCCTTTGGTGTTTTCCTCTGGCGTCCGAGATGTGTGTGCAGAGAGCAGTCTCTTCTGGTTTCCCAGGCTTGTCTGCCTCTCTGAAGGTTTAGCTCTCCCTCCCAAGGGATTTGGGTGCAGAGAACTGTTTATCCGGTCTGTTTCCTTCAGGTTCCGGCCTATATTTCAATTGTTATTCCCCTTCCCGGTTTCTGGGCCAACATCCCCCTAACCCCTTCCCCTCCCCTTCTCTATGGGTGTTCCCCTCTACATCCTCCCCCTATTACCACCCTCCCCCCAACAATCATGTTCACTGGGGTTTCAGTCTTCGCAGGACAAAGGACTTCCCCTTCCAATGGTGCTCTTACTAGGCTATTCATTGCTACCTATGCAGTTGGAGCCCAGGGTCAATCTTTGGGTAGTGGCTTAGTCCCTGGAAGTTCTGGTGGGTTGGCATTGTTGTTCATATGGGGTCTCAAACCCCTTCAAGCTCTTTCAGTTCTTTCTCTGAATCCTTCAACAGGGGTGCCGTTCTCAGTTCAGTGGTTTGCTGCTAGTATTTATCTATGTATTTGCTGTATTCTGGCTATGTCTCTCAGGAGAGATCTACATCCGGTTCCTGTCGGCCTGCACTTCTTTGCTTCATCCATCTTGTCTAATTGGGTGACTGTATATGTATGGGCCACATGTGGGGCAGGCTCTGAGTGGGTGTTCCTTCTGTCTCTGTTCTAAACTTTGCCTCCCTATTCCCTCCCAAGGGTATTCTTGTTCTCCTTTTAAAGAAGGAATGAAGCATTCGCATTTTGGTCATCCTTGAGTTTTATGTGTTCTGGGCATTTAGGGTAATTCGAGCATTTGGGCTAATATCCAATTATCAATAAGTGTATACATTATGTGTTTTTCTGTGGTGAGGTTACCTCACTCAAGATAATATTTTCCAGTTCCATCCATTTGCCTTTGAATTTCATAAACTCATTGTTTTTGATAGCTGAGTAATATTCCATTGTGTAGATGTACTACATTTTCTGTATCTGTTCCTCTGTTGAAGGGCATCTGGATTCTTTCCAGCTTCCGGCTATTATAAATAAGGCTGCTATGAACATAGTGGAGCACGTGTCTTTGTTATATGTTGGGGCATCTTTTGGGTATATGCCCAAGAGAGGTATAGCTGGATCCTCAGGTAGTTCAATGTCCAATTTTCTGAGGAACCTCCAGACTGACTTCCAGAATGGTTGTACCAGTCTGCAATCCCACCAACAATGGACAAGTGTTCCTCTTTCTCCACATCCTCACCAGCATCTTCTTTCACCAGAATTTTTGATCTTAGCCATCTGTCTGATGTGAGGTGGAATCTCAGGGTTGTTTTCATTTGCATTTCCCTTATGACTAAAGATGTTGAACATTTCTTTAGGTGCTTCTCAGCCATTCGGCATTCCTTAGCTGTGAATTTTTTGTTTAGCTCTGAACCCCATTTTTAATAGGGTTATTTGTCTCCCTGCAGTCTAACTTTGTGAGTTCTTTGTATATTTTAGATATAAGGCCTCTATCAGTGGTAGGATTGATAAAGATCTTTTCCCAACTGTTGGTTGCTGTTTTGTCCTAACAACAGTGTCCTTTGCCTTACAGAAGCTTTTCAGTTTTATGAGATCCCATTTGTCGATTTTTGATCTTAGAGCATAAGCCACTGGTGTTTTGTTCAGGAAATTTTCTCCAGTGCCCATGTGTTCGAGATTCTTCCCCACTTTTTCTTCTATTAGTTTGAGTGTTTCTGGTTTTTGTGGAGGTCCTTGATCTACTTGGATTTATGCTTTGTACAGGGTGATAAGAATGGATCGACCTGCATTCTTCTACATGTTGACCTCCAATTTAACCAGCACCATTTGCTGAAAATGCTTTCTTTTTTCCATTAGATGGTTTTGGTTCCTTTGTCAAAAATCAAGTGACCATAGGTGTGTGGGTTCATTTCTGTATCTTCACTTCTATTCCACTAGTCTGTCTGTCTGTTTCTGACCAATACCATACAGTTTTTATCACTATTGCTTGAGTTTAGGGATAGTGATTCCCCCTGAAGTCCTTTTATTGTTGAGGATAGTTTTAGCTCTCCTGGGTTTTTTGTTATTCCGGATGAATTTGCAAATTGTTCTGTCTAGCTCTATGAAGAATTGGATTGCTATTTTGATGGGGATTGCATTGAATCTGTAGATTGCTGTTGTTGTAAAAGTATAAAATTAATAAAGGGTAACGGTGTCTTTTATCCCGCTAGCTCTGTACCGCGGTGTCCCATGATATCTGCTAGATATCTTGGCGGAAACACATCCCAGCCGCACAGTTTCCTACACTCAAACCCTCACATAAAAGAACACACAACACAATAATCTTTGACCCAATTGGTAAGATATAATTGCCCACTTAAATATACAAAGCCCGGCACCATCCATCCCTTGAGAACATTAATAACAGCCTGTAAATACACAGAGCAGAATCTTAACATCACCTGCCATCTTGTCCTGCCATGGCTTCTCTGCCCCTCTCTCCCTCCTGTCTCTTCCTCTCTCCCCTAGACTCCTCCTCTTCCTTCAAACTTCTCTCCTGCCCATCCTTTCTTCTCCTCCAATGACAGGCCTCCTTCTATCCTGTACCTGCCCCTCACCAGTACTTTACAAATTCAATGGAGAGGTGGTTCTGGTCACCTGAGTTCTGAGTCCTTGACTAGGCAGCTGTCCTTGGGGCAGTGGAATTAGCATCAAAATACAGTAACTTCAGGGCAAACTACAACAGATTGCTTTTGGTATAATGACCATTTTTACTATATTAATCCTACCAATCCTTGAGCATGGGAGATCTTTCCATCTTCTGAGATTTTCTTCAATAAATTCCTTTAGATTTTATTCCTCAGAAACATTTAAGCTAGTTAAAATACAGTTTAAGAACAATTAATGATGACAAGTTTTAGTTTCCTGCCATCTTTTCTTTTTTAGATAATGACTTTTGAGGCTTTCCTAAGTTAAAAGATACTTAGATAAATGAAATTTAGTATGTATTCATTAATTCCTGGTCATCCTATCAATAAGTAGTAAATTATAAATATTTATTTTAATTGAAAATCATCAATTTCCTGTTTTTTCCATTATGAGCAAATATAACAAGCCAGCATGTTTGACTGAGTGGTGATAACACATTGCATTAATTCCATCAGTCTGGAGGCAATGGCAGGGTATCTATGATTGTTAAGACCATTCTGTCTAGTTCCGGGAGAGTTGGGGTTAAACAGAAAAGCCCTGTCTTGAAAAGCCAAACAAACAAACAAATAATACAATGCCTATATGGAAAGCCCTAGAGGGTATTTACCTGCTGGGAGACCCTAAGTGAGACAACGAGACTCCAATCCAAGAAAAAGCAAGAGGTTTATCTTTTTGGCATGCCTGGATGACCTTCAGCAGTCTCTCAAACAAGAGACCAGAGGTGATCCTGATTCTGATTTACAAGTGAAGGACCCTAAAGGCTTTACCAGCCTTACACCTACCACTCTTGGGTCTAGGCTCAGCCAAATTCCATTTCCAGCCACAGGAACATTCTTGAGTAGAAAATACTCAGAATGCACTGACTTCTGTTTGCTAGCCAATAGATATAAATGTCAATATGCTTAGCCAATAAGTTTGAACCGTAACCCTGCAGAGGTAACCTGTGCCCCTAAAAAGTATAAAAACTTTTTGTTATAGCCATTCGAGGTCACCTTCAGGGACTAATTGCAGGTTGACCCTGACATGCCAGAAAATAAACCTCTTGCTTTTGCATTGGTCTGCATGTCTGTGTCTTACTGAGGGTGTCTAGAAGTAGGAACCACTGACTAAGGGTCAGGTGTCTTACATTAGCACCTTTTATACATTTTTTAGAGGGAAGATTACAGTAAGAGCAATCATCCTGGGAGGGTACATTTGTTCCCCAGAGGGCCCAGGTGTCCTTCGGTCAGTACATTTTATGGTTTTCTGAGAAATAGTTTATCAGAATTGGGGCCTAACTCCCTTTCCTGGAGCCATCTCAGGATTGGGTCAGAGTTACTTAATCTTATCATATACATGAAAAAAATACCCATTGTAGAATATCCCTCCAGTGTGTGACCGGTATAAAATCACAAAGACGTTATGAGTAAAATAATGTTGATATTTTATCTTAAAATTCAAAGTGCTTTCTTTCTTAAATACAAAATTAAGTAATAAATAAATTTGACTCTTTATAATTTTCCACATTGGAAAATTATTTTATAAGAAGTAATAGTATGGTATTCCTGAATAGTACAGTTCATTCCTGAAAAATAGCTAAACCATCATTGGAAAGAAATTAAGGATGTGCTTGATTTGGAAACTTTACTCTTTATCTATGTTTCTGTGCACCAGTTTAATTTCTGTCTTCTTAAAAAAGATATAGCAGGCAACCAATACGAGAGGAATGTAGCAATACTAAACATTGTTTTACATGATTTCATTTTTCATTTTTACTTCTAATGCATTAACACATGTGTGTTAGTTGAGTAGTCAATATGTAATTCTATGTTCTGTCCAATGAATGATTTATAATTTATTTTCTTCTTATTTACAAAACAAGTACATACTCTTTGAATGACTTGAGAAAACATTCTCTAGAAATCTCGTGTTGATCACCAAAGTGGCAATATTGAGGTGAAACCATTAAAAGATGATGAGAACTCCATCTTCCTGTAGGATTGATGACCCTGGTAATGTAAATAAAATGAGCAAGCAAAATTAAATAAAAGGGTATGGCATAATACAAGTCTCTGTGAGACTTGTGAGAGCCTGCACACATGTATGTATATTGAAGAACACTAGGGGCTTAGGCCAGCCTTCCACACACCCACCCGCCTCAGTTCAAGGCTAGGCCACGTTCCATTCTCCCCCCACATTTCCCTGGAGGAGCAGAAACATTCTTGAAAAACCACAGAATGTACTTACTCCTAGTCACTGGACCCTCTGATCCCAGATAGAGTTCGAATGCATGTCATGTGCTTGATTGCCAAAAGATTAAAAGATCAATACGCTTAGTCAATAAGTTTAAACTGTAACCTTGCTGATGTAACATGTACTCCTAAAAAGTATAAAAACTGCTTGTTACAGCCATTCAGGGTTGCCTTCTAGTCACTCGCCGTGAGATGCTGATTGAGGGTCGACCCTGACATGCTAGAAAATAAACCTCTTGTGTTTGCATCAAATTCCTTTGTGTCTCACTTGGGATTTTCCCTGTACTTAAGACAGTTTGATTCTTACAATACCATGTCTACTGCTAATGCCTACATGCCAAGGACCAGCCTGGGCTTGGGGAGAGGGGTTCTGAGAGAAGGGTTGTCTGGGAGCTGTGAAAAGAAGTATTCAAAGTCAAATCTTGGATCCACACTGACCAACCGTGTTCTGCCTGATACAGCCTTTCCAGTTTGCTCCTCTATATTCCTCTCTATGTTTTGCTTTCTCTCCGGAGATTTCTCTGTCTATATTCTGGTTGCTTGCTATTCTAATAGATCTCTCTGACTATGTCCTGCTTTTGTGTGTATGTGTGTTTGTGTGTGTGTGTGTGTGTGTGTGTGTGTGTGTGTGTGTGTGTGTGCCCACACGAGCCACTGTGTTTCTCTGTCTCTATGTTCTCCAAGTAGTTATCTTTTTTTCCTAAAAAATCTTTGGATGTCTCATCTGCAAAATTCAGGTTCAGCCTTTTATTTTACATATAAATCCAATCATTTACTCTAATTCTTAAGAAATAGCAAATATGCATTTTTTCTTAACATTGCAAAAGAATTCAGAAATCTGTCTGACTTCATTAAGCACAAATGATAAACTAGTTGGGTGGGACCCTTTCCTGAAATTACCATTTCTACCACACCTGGGCATAACCTCACTCTGCCCTAGGCTCACACTGAACTCAGTAATCTGTCTGCCTTTGTATCTAAAAAGTAGTATAGTTCCTTTAGATTCACGAAGGCCGTCATAATTCATTTTGTATCTTTATATTTTTGCACAATTGAGAAATTGTGTATTTTCAAACTCATATTTACAGCTCTTTCTCATAGCCTTAAGGGTTATGCACGTCCCAGCATTTTGCAGAGACATTAGCCATAATCTGGATTCATTGTTTCTAATTCTCAAGGAGTCATTAACATTAACAGGAAGGACATTCCTCAGAGGAATATGAAGATATATACATTATTTCACAAATAAGCCTTCTGCTTACAGCAGTCATTGACATTCCTGGAGATTCACACAGACCCAGCAGCAGGGACCATGTCACTCTGTCCCTACTAGGGCCATACTGCTATCAGACCTTGTGAAAGCTGTGTTACAGCTTTTGTGACCTGCCCTGCTGGTGCTGACAAGTAGGCCCAAGTTCTCTACAAGAGCAACAAATGCTATTAATCACGGTGCCATCTTTGCAGCCCCAAACACAAGCCTCATTTTGTCAATGGAGGAAAAATGGACCAAATGAAGTAGCACATGAATACAGTGATAAATAAGTTTATGTTGTTCTGCTCCTCTGTGTTGTATTTATGTTACTGTTGGTGTGTGGATGCGTGTCTGCATGCAGAGGTTTCCTCATGAATACCTGCTCTAAAATGTCATGCAAGTATTAACAACTCATACATCTAAGCTATGGCTTAGGTATATGGTTATACTATCCTTATCTATCACATCAATGTCATTAATAATTATCCATTAAGTAGAGATTAACTGTGTAGTTTTAAGTACCACATTCAGAATCAATTTTATTGCCAATGGTAAAAAATGGTAAAAGTCTGTTAAAAGCTAATTTTCCTATTAATTTTTGAAAGTTCAATAATTTTCTAGCTGCCTTACAATATATTACTGTTATTCATTACCTTTCAGAAAAGACATTTTATAAGGTAGAAATCTTAGCTCAAACAAAGCCATGCTGATTGTGAATAGAAGTAGTCTCCCCTCACAAAAAAATCTCAAGACATAAAAGACGAAGTGAAATGTGCCTTATATAAAATTGAATGACTTGTCAATTGACCAGTAATTCTTGTCCTGCTTTCCACAGGGCAAGATGAAAAATTCTGTAAGAGTGACAAGCAGAAAGAAAAAAAGAAAGAAAGAAAGAGAGAAAGAAAGAAAAATAAGAAACGCCACAAAATTGATGTGGATTCTTTCATTGGGTAAGAAAAAAAATGTGCCACAGACAAAGAAAAGAGACTTCAGACTTGAAATATAATGAAAGTGATTTTTCTGAACAGATGAAGCAGATGGCATTTACAAAAGCAACTATACTTTGTGAATAGTCCGTAGAGTTTTCTTTGGTTCCCTTCTTTACAGAGAACATAACACTTGAAAATGCACTGGTGTGAAAGTTGATTACAAGGGTCTCACTCTTATGGAACAGCTCAAATTTAACCCTTACTACATTCAAATGTCTGAGACAGCCGCAATTGACAATAGCCACTGTTTCTTTTCTGGTGGGAAAAACTTGAGGGAAGAAATCAAGTATACATATCAGTAACATTATTTTAAAACACACACACACACACACACACACACACACACACACAACAACACAATCACCAAATCTAAGACAAGAAAAACAAAATAAAAACTTAACAGAAGTTTCAAACTTTCTAAAATATGAATTCTCTAAAATAGTAAGATTTTTGGCAAGTCTAAAAGTCTTCAAAATTCCTCTATCAGCATTCAAAGCAATGATAGAAGCCTGCTTTCTTCACTACTATGGAAAATAGCAGGCAAAGAGGAGTAGATACTATAAAGATAGATGGATGTTTATATTCTTAAGGCACAATTTAACTATTAAATAAATGTTTTTTACATTAGAAATATGAAGCAGTAGTATTTATTGTTGTTGTTGCTGTTGTTGTTTTTAAAAGTAGCTCAGCCACTATAGATAGCTGCAGATTTTGTTTTCCACATCTGAAACAATTAGCTAAAATTAAATAGGAAGTGTTTGGATTTTCTGAACTGTTCTGCTATTTACTCTGTCCTGTCACCCAAGCTGTATTTTTCAGAGGACAAATTTCAAGCTCATGATTAACTCACAAAATTATGAAAACCTGTTACAGTATCTTAAATCAGCAAATATTAACGTATGTGTCACAAACCCTTTCAAAGGGGATGCATACCAGACACCTTACGTATCAGATATGTACATTATGATCCATAACAGTAGCAATATTAGAGGTATAACGTAGCAAAGAAATGATATTATAGACTAGGGTCAACCCACCATGGAATACTCTATTAAAGGGTTGAAAAATTAGTAAGGTTCAGAACCTATCCCAACTTAAAATATCCTAAAGTATAGACATTTGGATTTTTTTCTTCTTTCAAAATTCCTCCCTATGAACTCTTTCATTTCACAGATGCATTTCTTAGCTGAACATCTTTAAGTCCATGTTTTATTTCCTGATCACGTCTCCTCCTCTTCTTAAATAATAAATCCAGCTACTTGCCATTAACATGTCAGATGATGCGTCTCGTCACCATGCCACTTTACTTGTAACACTGGTCCTGTCTGTGCTCTTCTAAGCCAAAGGTCTCCAGTTCACTCAGCAGTTTCGCAAATTGTGAGTCACCCTCAAGCTGATTTTTCCTCTATGGTAACAACGCACTAACAGCTTTCCTCAAATAACGTGTGTCTTTTCTTAAAAACCTATATTGTTGGTATCCTACTATACACCTCGAATTTTACCACCAATACCTACAAAGAAATTTTGAGTTTGTGCTGTGGCCCAAGATTGTTTTCTCCTTAAGGTTTATTTCCTTAAATAATAATCATTTGGATATTTTTATAACACCAACTAGCATCATTTTAGTGTATGAAAACTAGCAAAAAGCCAATGAGATCTCCCTCATACTAAAGACAAAAGATAAGTTGGGAGAGAAGGAGGGAGGGGGGAACTACATTTCCCAGCTCTGCCTGGTTTGGATCTCACTCTATAAAAGCTATGTACCGTAGATCTTCCTGACTACTCCTTCGAAGTCCAGATATTAACATTATGTGACATAACATGGCCTAAAATAAACTTATTCTGCCTTTAAATCCAGACTGTAGATTCATTTAGATATGTCTCTGCATATGTGTGTCCACGAAATGTTCATGTGTCTGCATGTATACATATATACAAATACAGACAAATATGTATATACACATTCACTATTTATCTCTGATTATCTAACCCCCTATTTTGATGTACTAAAGAAGATAGGAATTATCTTTGTTAGGAACTCATTCTAATGCTTTGATCTAATTGGGAAGCTATGTGTCAAAATGCTGAAGGTCCTTGTCCCCAATTGGATTTTGATTGATCAATAAAGACCTCAGCAACTAATGACTGGGAAAAGGGAGATAGGTTAGGAACTTCAGAGTTGTGCTGACTAGGAACTGGGAAAAAGAAGACAGAGAATTACCATGAGTCAGGAGAGAAGGATGAGACAAAGGAGTTGAAAGAAAGAATCCAAACAAACCATGTAAGAATTTGGATGGGTAACCACAGGCCACTTCCTTGCAGGGGCTCAAAGAAAATAGGGAAAGGATTAGGAGTGGCTAGACTTTGAGATAGTCAAGGCATTTTAAAAGTAACTGGTGGTGTGTGTGTGTGTGTGTGTGTGTGTGTGTGTGTGTGTGTGTGTGTGTGTGTGTGTATCTGTGTGTGTGTTTGTCTTCCATTCGAGAATTCAAAGGGTTCCTGGGTGGATGGCTGGAAGCACTGAACCCACCAGAAGCAAAAATCGGTGTAGGTAAATTCAACTCTACATACCGTATTTCTTTACATTGTGTCTCCAAATTAAGTTCCAGCAAATGAGTAAGCAAAGAGCAAATGTATTAAGTTCAAAGTATAATTTAAAAAAACTAAAGTAGACCTATTTATATACGGTTTATATTTTCTATGGCCCATTAAATTAAAACATGCATAGCCCTGGATAGTCAGACTCAGAGAGATAAAAATCACCATTACCCTCTTTATGAATACTAGGAACTAGAACTAGATTGTCTTGATGATTGAAAAGGAATAAGTACAAGGACTGGGCTACCCCACTCAAGATGATATTTTTTAATCCCATCAATTTACCTAAGAATTTCATGAAGTCATTTTTAATAGCTTAGTAGGACTCCATTGTGTAAATGTAACACATTTTCTGTATCCATTCCTCTGTTGAAGGACATCTGGGTTATTTCCAGCTTCTGGTTGTTATAAATTTGGCTGCTATAAACATAGTACAACATATGTCATTATATGTTGGAACATTTTTGCTTGTATGCCCAGGAGTAGTATAGCTGGATTCTCATGTACTCAAGTCCTCAGCTATGTTCAATTTTCCGAGGAACCACTAGACTGATTTCCAGAGTGCTTGTACCAGCTTACAATCCCACCAACAATGGAGGAGTGTTCCTCTTTCTCTACATTCTTGTCAGTGTCTGCTGTCACCTGAGTTTCTGATCTTAGCCATTCTGACTGCTGTGAGGTGGAGTCTCAGGGTTGTTTTGATTGGCATTTCCCTAGTCACTAAAAGATATTGATAATATTTTTAGGTACTTCTAGGCCATTTGATATTACTGAGTTGATAATTCTTTGTTTAGCAAAGTTTTAACCCAGAAATGTTCTTGTCCGAAGGAAGAAAGTGTTCAAAAAATGGAGCAGAGATTGAAGGAAGGGCCATCTGGGGATCATTCCTGTCTCAGACACCAAACCATACACTGCTGAGGTGGTCATGAGGTGCTTGATGACAGGAACCTAGTATGGCTGCTCCTTGGGAAGTCCAGACAGCAACTGACTAATGCAGATGTGGTTGCTTAGAACCACCAGACTAAGCTCAGAGAGCATGATGGGGAGCTGGCAGAAGGACTGGAGGAGCAGAGTGGGATTGCAACCCCATATGAAGAACAATGTTGGCTACCTGGACCACACAGTGATCCCAGAGGCTAAACCATCAATGTGAATGAGTTGCTTTCATTCAGGTGTGTGTGTGTGTCTGTGTGTGTGTGTGTATGAGTGTATGTGTGTATTCTTGCATAAAAGTGATGTATCCATATACATGTAGTATAGTGGGATATGTATGTACATGTACACATATGTAAATATACCATTTTTCCATATTCACATATATCAAATGGCATGTAAAATATTGTGAAAAGGTAATTATTCTCAATATACCCAAACTGGAAAAAACTTAATTAAGTCAATAGATAAAATTAAGTTGAATATATATATATATATATATAAGTATATATACATATATGATAGCATGCCACCAATAAATGTAAATGAACTATATTATTGTCTATTCTGATAGTGCAGCATTATTCGGACAACTCTGCTTAGATTGCCTGCGTTTCTCAATTACATGTATTGTTGATTGCAAGTACTAAGTCACTGAAACCAGTAAAGACTACAGGACAATAATTCAGGACTTTGAGATTAATTATGGGACTAGACAGCTTCATTGAAAAGTTCATGTTCTTGTTCATAGTCCAAGCATCATTCATATCACCCACAATTCTGGCCTCCACAAACACTGCACTTACAACAAACCTAAACTCAGAAACACACACACACACACACACACACACACACATTAAATTTTATTTAATCTTATTTTTACTCCATCTCCCCTACTCTCTCCACCCCTGTCTACACAAGGATGTCCCCACCCCACCCATACCAGACATCTTGACTCCCTGGGGCCTTTAGTCTCTTGAGGGTTACATCCATCTTCTCTGAGTGAACCCGGACCCTGCAGTCCTCTGTTATATATGTATTGGGGACATAGTATTAGGTGGTGTATCCTGCCTGGTTGGTGTCCAGTGTGTGAGAGCTTTCAGAGGTATAGGTTAATTGGGACTGCTGCTCCTCCTACAAGGTCGCCCTCCTCCTCAGCTTTTTAAAGCTTTTCCCTAATTCAACCACAGGGGTCATCAGCTGTTCATTGGTTGAGTGTAAATATCTGCATCTTACTCTTTCACTTGCTTGTTGAATATTTTGTAGTGCAGTCTTGATAGGTCTCATTTTGTGAGCATACTACAGCCTCAGCAGTATTGTCAGATCCCTTGAGCTGGATACCAATTTGGGTCTGTCACTGGATCTTTTTTTCCTCAGGTTCTTCTCCATTTCCATCCCTGCAGTTCTTTCAGACAGGAACAATTATGGTAAAGTATGTGGGCTGACAACCCTGCCTCTCACTTGATGCCCTGTCTTTCTGCTGGAGATGGATTCTATAAGTTCTTTCTCCCCACTCTTGGGCATTTCATATAATGTCCTGAGAGTTTTTCACCTCCCAGGTCTTTGATACATTCTGGAGGGTCCCCTCACCTTTTACCTTCTGAGGTTGCCTGTTTCCATTTTTTATGCTGGCCCTCAGGGGTTCTGTCCTTTTCCCCCACGCTATTCCTGATCATGTTTTTCTCTTCCCCTCCCTGTTGCCTCTGCCACCCAAGTCCCTTTCTCCCTCCCCCCTCCTGTGATTGCTTTCTTCTCCCTCACAAGTGGGAGTGAGGCTTCCTCAATTGGTCCTTTGGCTTGTTAACCTTTTTGTGTTCTGTGTACTGTATCTTGGACATTTTATACATTTTGGCCAATATTCACTTATTAATGAATATATACCATACATGTTCTTTTGGGTCTGAGTTACCTCACTCCAGATATTTTTCTAGTTCCATCTATTTGCCTGTAAAACTCATGATGTTCTCATTCTTAATAGCTGAAGAATATTCTATTGTGTAAATGAATCAAATTTTCTGTATCTATTCTTTTGTTGTGGGATATCTGGGTTGTTTCCAGCTTCTGGTTACACAAACAAGGCCTGTGTGAATTTAGTGGAACATGTGCCCCTTTGACATAGTGGGGCACTGTTGGGGTATATTCCAAAGAGTGGTATAGATGTGTCTTCAGGGAAATCTATTTCCACCCGATTGATTTTCAGAGTGGTTGTACCAGTTTGCAAAGGTGGAGTTTTCCTCTTTCTCCACATCCTGGCCAACATGTGCTGTCACCTGAGGTTTTGATCTTAGCCCTTCTGATTGGTGTAAGGTGGAATCTCAGGGTCATTTTGATTTGCATTTCCCTGATCACTAAGGACTTTAAACATTTCTTAGAATTCTTCCCGGCCATTAAAAATTCCTCTGTTGTGAATTCTCTGTTTAGTTCTCTACACCATACTTTGCTTGGGTTTTGATGGTTAGCTTCTTGAGTTCGTTATGTATTTTGGATATTAGCTTTTTATGGGATATGGGATTAGTGAAGTTTTTTTTTTTTCCCAATATGTAGGTTGCTGATTTGTCCTATTGACTATGTCCTTTGTCTTACAGAAATTTATAGTTTCATGAGGTCCTATTTATCAATTCTTGATCTTACAGCTGAGCCATTATAATTCTGTTCAGGAAATTTCCCCCTGTGCTAATAAGTTCAAGGCTCTTTTCCACTTTCTCTTCTATTGGATGCAGTGTATCTGGTTTTATATTGAAGTCATTGATCCACTTTGACCTGAGCTTTGTGCAAAGTGACAAATATGGGTCTATTTTCATTTTTCTACAGTCAGCCAATTAGACAAGTGCTATTTATTGAAGATGCTATCTTTTGTCCATTGTATATTTTTTACTTCTTTGTGAAAAATCAAGTGTTTTTATGTGTGTGGTTTTATTTTTGGGTCTTCAATACTATTCCATTGATCAACATGATTGTCTCTGTACCAATACCATGCAGATCTTATCACTATTGCTCTGTAGTATAGCTTGAGATCATAACGCTGATTCCCTCAGAAGTTCTTTTATTGTTAAGAATTGTTTTTGCTATTCTGTTATTTTGTCTTTCCAGATAAATTTGAGAATTGCTCTTTCCATTTCTTTATTTTTAAAGATTTAATTTATAAAAGATAAAGCAGTGACAAACTTATTGTGAGGGAGTTAATGTGAACATGAACAGGAAGAGGGGACTTTCAATTTGTTAGTAATATTTGAAGGTAGTGAGTCTAGGAACTACATAAAATTTTATGGAAAATTATATACATATTTTTAAAAAATATTCCTTTTATATTTTTAAGTATGGGTATGTCTGTGTGTGAGGATGTGCATTTTTGGGTGTCCATATTAGGAAATTCAAAAGAAGGCATCATCCTCAGAGCCTCCTGGGCTCCCTCAGTGTTTGCCCCCTGCTGAGCCTTGTGACACATGTGGAACCTTTTGTTTTTAAGAAAAGACCATCTTGGCCTTTGCTGTTTGACAATGGACAGTAACACCATTGAGTCACCTATTTTGATCCTGAGAACGTAAACTTGTTTTTGTCATTCCCGTGTTCCTGTTTTTATCCTGAGACTCGATGTATATATACTGTGAACCTCAGTAAACCTTTGGTGCTTTCATAGCATAAATGACCCCAGTCTGTGTCAAGCGCCGTCACATCATATCTCTTGGACTGTAGTAACAATCTCTTGTAATCCCTGGTTGTGGGTGAAGAAACAAAATCCAGGTGCTCTTAATTAATGAAAAATCTTTCCAGTACTGGTATTTGTTCTTCTGTCATTCAAAAACGGCTTCTAATTGCTTTATAATTGATTTGAGATGCTTGGAGTGACCAGAACTTACCACTAATAAGTACTTTTTCCTAAAAGGAGTATTAAATTGGATTGAAATAGGGAACTGTTATCTAAACTTCATCAGTGATTATCTGCTTCCATCAAGAATTGCCAAATATCTATGAAGCTTTTTTTTATTCAATATTTTTGTTTTCAAATGGCATTCACACTCTCTGTACACACTACACACAGACTGATCTCAGTGATGCTTGGAAAAGTGGTAACATTCTGGATCACACAAGTAGTATTTAGTTTCTAAGCCTAAAATTGAAAGAGACTTTCACATTCTACTTTTTTTTAAAAGAAAAATTGATATTTGTTACTTTTCAGACTCTGTTTTGAGCATACTGTGGTTCATAACCAGCAGAGGATTCCTCTTGACTTTTATATTATAAATGCTTGCATTTACCTGTCAGGTTCTAGTAACAAATTTGATATAAGACTACAAGCACAACGTGTGCCATAGGTTAAATTACTGACATTTCAATTCATCTTATATTCACTATAGAAAAAAGTCCTGTTTTAATTATCGGGTGTTTGAAGATTTCAGTTGCCAAGGAGATTGTTTCTTAACACTTAAATTGGATTGGAAAAGTTACATTTAATATGAGAAACACCTGTCACATCTCCCTCTACAATATAAATGTTAGGTTGGTGATGTGAGGTAAACACTATGATATTCAAAAAGTGTTGCTGTTTAGACATTAATTATTATTCTTAGTTTAAAATACTGACTTAAAGCGAAAATATTATGCCTTTAAACTTATACAGTAGAAATATTGTCAGCTGAGGGATATATATCTGTGAAAGTGCAAAACGAAATGCACATAGGAGTCAAGTTGTGATCTGTAATCTATATTTAAGAATATAAAATTTTCTAAAACTTTGAATTATCTTAAAGCAAAACTGTCAATTAGTTCTTTAAATGAACTAATTTTAAGTCATATAAACTTTTTTCTATGCCTTGTCCGCAAAGGAGGTAAAAAAAAAAAAAAAACCAGTTTTCAGTGATTTTCATAATGAGAAGACAAATTTTCCAATATAATTGCACATCAGAATTTCTTATGAACATCCATTTTAAATTAACTCACGCTTGTAAAAATTTGTCCAGTGACTTTTAAAAGACATGTAAACTTCAAGGTCATTGTCACCTAATTATACTGCATTCTTCAGATATTTTATTGAGATGTAGTCCTCAGACTGAAATGTGTTGAACAGGGTGAAAAGAGAAAACGCCACTGCTCTTAGGTCAAGCTTTGTGCCCTGTGACATATTTACTGTGCACTGTGACATATTTACTGATGCTTTGTTTTCCAGCTGCCTTTCCTTATTCCCCACAGAGTGCAATAGGATGCAGATAATAGGTCTGACATATACAACTGTCTTAAAATCAAGATTTAGCTTGGAAATATACAAAAGAAGGCTTCCTTCTTTTTCTTTTTTATTATTGATTCTTCCTCATTTTTTGAATGTGGTACAAAATGTCACACATTTTCTTATTGTGTTAGACATAGCTAGATCTTTAAAAGGGTAATTTGATGCTTGAAGAGTTATATGAAAGATTCCTTCCCCCAATCTGGAAAGCCAATTGCTAACTAAGGACTGTGAATGTTTGCAAGTGTCAAGAGACAAGATTTATAAAATGTAACATTTCCTAAAAAAGAACAACTTGTGTCAACAAGAATCACATCTCTCAGCGCATACATTAAAGGAAGTATAATGTAGGACTTTTTTAAAGGGATCAAGTCAAAATGCATGCCATTCAGGATCTTCTTTCTAAAATCAAAAGCTTATTCAGCAGTACTAAATTTTCTCATAGAGTGTCATCTCTGATTTAGTAGTTGTTTTATAAAGAGGAATAAGCAGAACTTGGCAGAAACATTGAATAATTTAGGGGAGCTAGTCAATGTGAGGGTGGAAGTGGTCAGAGTAGAAAGGCCAAACATGCTTCTTGTTCCCTATGTATTCAGTTTCTCAGAGTAAGCACAAAAATGGATTCTAGAATATAGACACTATCTAAGAAGAAATGGCTCAGGCATACAGAATTTAAAGCCACTTTTGGTCATGTGAGACTACACCTCAAAAATAAGCAAATAAACAACCTGACCCAGGCAGAGGTGGAATGTTTGCATCTCAGGGCTTGCACAAATTAGAGAAAAAGTCAAAGTGGGGAGCAGATTGATCCCAATCCATAAGGTCCTGAACAGTGAAGTGTAGAAAGAGGGGGAACAAGATGAGAAAATAAATATATGAAAGCTTCTACAAGGAAATATTACACTAGTTAATGGCTTATGGCAAGGAAGGTTAAGAAGGACACCATATAATATATTATTTGCAGGGGAAAATGAGACAGACTCAGCAGAAAGATAATTAAGCAATGTTGGGAAAGAACCCAGAAGAACTCAGCCATAGCTGCCATAGAACTGAAAACCACAGCCCAAAGGCAGGAGTCAAATTTCCATGATCCACACCCTTATCTCTTGTGAGATCCTGGCTGTAGCATTATACATACATACATACATACATACATACATACATACATACATACATACAAGTAACTTATACAAAATGAATAGGTTACATGTATGAATATATAGAGAATATATACAATGTATATACATTGAAAGAAACACGTGAAATAGTAGCAAAAAACATGATTTTGGAAAAGAATGGCAGAGCATATGGTAGGATTTTAATAAAAGGAAAGAGAGGGGAGGATCATGTAATTATATTATGTTTGTAAAATAAAATAAAACAAAATTAAATGTGTAAGAATTTCTTCTATATTTCTCATTGAGATTTTGTTTCTTTATTCCTGTTCCCTTTGAAAGTAACATGTTCTCCCATAAACATATTTATGCATATTTGAAAAAATGCATTTTTAAGTTGGCGTTTCACAGAAGACTAAGGAAACAAACAGCCTACTAGTTTATTTTTATGTAAAATAATAAGCAGCTATTGCATTATTATATATTAGCTTTTACAAGACACTTTATTTAAACAAGAAATATCTTATATAGCATTTTGTAAATATATAAACTATTGAAATTTGGTCTTGCTGTCTATTTTAATGCTAAGTATGGACCTTCAAGACCTGAAGTCTGCACATAGACTCAAATGACCCTGCCACTAAGTTATTTCTAATTGGTAAATAAGGATGCCAACAGCTAGTAGCTGGGTAGAAGAGACATAGGTGGGTTTTAAGTTTCTCAGGTTTGGAATCAGAGGAGAACCAAATGGGAAAGAAGAAGATGCAGGAGGAACAAGAAAAAGGCATCATGGGTTAGGTGGCCATAAAAATTTGGCCCTGAGGGCTGGCCAATAGGAGTTAAGAGCAGTTCAGATAAATCACAGTAAGAATTCAGGGTTATTGATAGGAAAGTAGATTCTAATAGCACAGAGGGTAGAGATCTGACCAGCTCTTGTGCTGCTTAATGTATATTGTAAATAACAAGGTCATGTGTGTCTTTTATCTGGAAACAAAATTGTCAAAGGCAGGGTAAAAATTCCCTGGATGGGATTAATAATTTCTACAATAAGCTGAAAAAATAATTTTGCCTTTTCCAATATTGGAAAGAATAAATTTATTATAAATTGATGATTAATACTCTTAGTATATATAATGATGGCACTTATAATGAAATGAATAAATATTATAACTTTATTTTCATACTAAACACATTATTGAATACAACATAGATATACAAAATCCAAAATTCTTGGTTGTATTTGATCCATAGCTCAGCAAAAATCCAATAAATATCATATATTTCAAAATAGATATGTCTATTAGTAGTACTGCAATTTTAAAACAATTTTCATACATTGTTCTTTATTTTCATTTTTCTTAAACTCTTAATATGAATCTGACTGAAACATATAAAAAACTGCATTCATTAACATGGACACATCACATATTTGTTAAATAAACAACCTGAATTTCTGAAATATAACCTACTAAGTCTATACAATATTATTTGAATACATGTTTTTAGACTAATCATTTGGTATTGCATAATAAATACTCATCATTCCTTACTTGCCGGTAGTTCTTTGTATAGGATTACAGCTTAATGGCTTTTCCTGATCCTCTTTGAAATGTCTGTTGATGATACGTGCTCAGATCATACTTAGACAGTCATGATGGTGTAGCTTCTGATATTACTAGTCAACACAATCTGACAGGTCACTTTCTGATCTTCTGGCTTTTAAAATCTTTTGCCCCCTCTCCTAAATGTTCCTTGATCCTTGAGTATAAGAGTGTATTGTAGGTGTATCCACTGAGACAGAGCTCCACAACTATGCATTTTCATTGGTTTTAGTTTTCTGTAGTGGACTCCATCTGTTTCAAAGAGAATTTCCCTTGATAAGGGGTGTGGATTATAATGGCGCTTACTGCTATTCAGGTTTTAGGTTCCACGCCAATTTCTCTCACTCTGTGCAATTGACTAGGTTTCCAGTACCAATCATGTTTTCTCTTATGTTGAGCAAGTATTGAGTTCAATTATTGAGTTTTGGGTGGTTTTGTTTGTTTGGTTGGTTTTTATTTGTTTTGCTTTGTTTTATTTTTCCCATAGAAGTACAACCAACTATACTGAACCATTGGCTATCTTGCACTTCTTGTTACTATAGTACATTGTAGCTGAGTATGACTGTTGCTTACTTCCCCTCAATAGAAGCTTGCATGATGCATTCTAATACAACAAAATCTAGTACTCAGGGAGAAAGCATTCAAACCACTTCCAGATCAGGGTCCTCTGATCCCTGTGTCTGAGGTGAATGGTGTCTTCAACAATATGCATTTACCATCCACCTCTGGAGGACAACACTGGTCAATAATTTAAAAGACAATTTCTTAGACCTGGTAGTGACATTTTTATTAAGTGATCCTTATTTCTTGGAGGGAGTATTGTCAGCCTAGATAAGAAAAAATTGGTGTGTGTGTGTGTGTGTGTGTGTGTGTGTGTGTGTGTGTGTCCTCAAAATAATAAAAAGGATGGATAAGAAATAGCTCAAAAATGTGTGTTGTTCATAACTGCAAAGAAAATACAAATAAAAACAACTTTGAGATTTAATCTTACTCCAATCAGATTAGCAAAGCCAACAAAATAGCGGACAATGAATACTGGCAGAGTTGTTAGGAAAATAAAACTTTATCTACTCTTGGTCAGAATGTAAAATCATATGTCCATTCTGGAAATCAGTTTGATGGAAACTCAAAAAACTAAAAATAAATCCAACATATGGCCCAGGTATATCATTTGTTGGCATGTGTCGAAAGTTTCAACATACTTGATATATTATTTGAGAATAAAATACATAGAGAATTAATAGAGAATTTTGCTTACTATACATTTATTTAGACAAAATTGCTATTGTGATTCCTTATATCATCTTAAACATCCTTACTGCTATTCAGCCTCTTCTCATATTTATGTTGCTCATTCATTTCTCCCTGAAGAGTCATATATTTTTCCTGCTCCTCCCCTCTCCTTTACTACTATTCTCTACTACCTTACCCTGATAATCTTCCCATCTTAGTATTCTGATTTCTGAAGTTATTCCTGAACATAACTCACATCTGAAGATTTGGATCTAGGAGACTTCAATGAGAAAGAATATATAAGGGCCCTGGTCACCTCACTAAGTATGATCTTTCATACTTCATCCATTTATGATTTCGATTCTTTTACATCTGAATAGCATTCCATAATATGTATTACTACATTTCTATTATCCACTCATTTGTAGGATGTCCAGACTGTTAGCATTCACTAGCTCTTGTGAATAGAGCAGATATGGATATTGACTGAACAAGTATCTGTGGAGTTGGGTGTTGAAATGTTGGGCATATAACAAGAAGTGATATTCCTGGGCCATATGTTGGATTTATTTTTAGTTTTTGAGTATCCATCAAACTGATTTCCAGACTGGACATAAAATTTTGCATTCTGACCAAGAATAGATAAAGTTTTATTTTCCTAACAACTCTGCCAGTATTCATGTCCACTATTTTGTTGACTTTGCCAATCTGCTTGGTGTAAGATTAAATCTCAAAGTTGTTTGGATTTGTATTTTCCTAACAGTTATGAACAATGTACATTTTAAAGCTATTTCTTATTCATTCTTTTCATTATTTTGCGAACTACTTTTCCAGGTATCAAGGGCAATTTTAATGTGTTATTCATTTTTGAAATCTATAATCTATCTATCTATCCATCCATCTATCTATCTATCCATCCATTTATGTATCTATCAATCATCTATCTCACTATGAGTCTGTCTGTCAGTCTGTCTTTCTGTCAGTCTATCTATCTATCTATCTATCTATCTATCATAATCTGTGATTCTGTTTATTTATTTAATTTGCTTATTTATTTTATATCCCAACTGCAGCTTTCCCTCCCGCCCTCCTCCCTGTCTCTTCAGGAAGGGAGGGACCTTCTATTGATATCAACCAGCCTTAGCACAACAAATTACAGTATGACTATGTGTATCTTCTCCTATTGAGGATAGAGGAGGTAGCCCAGTAGTGAGAAAAGATCGCAAAGGCAGACAACAGAGTCAGAGAACACCACTGCTTCTACTGTTATGAGTTCCACATAAAGGTCAAACTGCAGAACAGTTATATATGAGCAGAGGGCCTAGAACAATCCAATGCATGCCCCTTGATTAGTGGTTCAGCCTCCGTAGGACCCTATGAGCACAGGTTAGTCGATTCTTTAGGTTTATCTTCTGGTGTTCCTCAACTCTCTGGCTCCTATAATCCTTCCTTTCTATCTTCTGCAGGGTTCCCTAAGTTTCATCTAATGTTTGGGTATGGGTATCAGGATCTGTTTTCATCAGTCGCTGGGTGAAAGCTTTCTGATTACAGTTGTATTAGGTTGCTGTCTACAAGTATGTCAGAATATCATTAATAGTATCAGGAGTGGCCTCATTCTAATGGTATGGGTCACAAGATGGACTAGCCACTGGTTGTTCATTTCCTCTATTTTTCACTTCATCTTTATCTCTGAACATCTTGAAGGTAGGGAAAATTATAGGTTGAAAGTTTTGTGGCTAGGTTGGTGTCCCAGCCCCTTCTTTGGAAGCCTTTGCCTGGTTACAGAAGATAGCCAGTTTCAGACTCCATATCCCCCATTGCTAGGAGACTTAGCTAAAGTCACCCTCATAAATTCCTGGAAGTTTCCATTACCCTAGCATTCTAGCACATTCCAGAGAAGCACCCCCATTCCAGTTGTCTGTCCCAGTATTCTCTTCCTCCATTCTCCCTCCACCTGATCCTCCAGTTCCCATTCCCACACCCATCCTCCTCCATTACCCTTACCCCATCCACCCACCACTATCTATTTCCCATTTTTGGTGAGAATCAGGACCCCTCCCTCACTACCTTCGGTCTCCCCTGTTACTTAGCTTCTTTGAGTGTGTGTATTAACATGGTTTTATAGTCATATGAATTATACCTTTACTTTTGCCTAGTATCCATTTATAAGGGAGTAAATACCATGATTGTTTTCCAGAGTCTGGATCACCTCACAGGATGATATTTTCTAATTCCATTTATTTGTCTGAGAATTTCATGATGTCATTGTTTTGAATGACCAAATAATACTTTATTAAGTAAAGGTACCACGTTTTTTAATCCATTCTTTGTGGAAGATCTAGGTTGTGTCAGTTTCTGTCTATTTTCTGGCTATTATGAATAAAGGTTCTGTAAATGGAGTTGAGAAAAAACCTGGTGGTATTTCAGAGCATTTTTTAAATTTATTTAGATATCTAGATAGTAAATTTCTGTCATGTGTATCGCAGGCAAAAAAAAAAATTCTCTTCCATTCTATAGACATTCTTCAACTGGTATCTTTTTAACTGTACAGCAACTTCTTAGTTTTATTAAATACTCCTTAACAAATAGTGGCTTATATTCTTGAGTATATGGAGGCCTATTTAGAAAGTCCTTTCAATGTATCATATCATGTAAGTTACTGCCTATATTTTCTCCTAGCAGTTTTAGTGTTTAGGGTTTTAAGAGTAGATGTCTGATCCATTTGGAGTTTTTTTCTGTGCCAGGTGATAGATACAGGTATAATTTTGAGAGACCAGATACTTTGGGTTCAGATTCTATATTAGAGAACCTGATCTAGGTTGAATTCAAGCTAACTAACAAGCAGACACTTAAGCACCAGTGTCCAGGTTACTCCCCAACAAATCTGTACCTCTAGGTTACAAGTCTGCCCCTGGCACTTCACTACCTATCAGCCAACAATCAAGGGGAAACAGAAATTAAGTTTATGGTTTGGTTCCCAGCACCAGCCAATTATGTTAAAGGCCATAATAACTCACAAGTCAAATGTGTGTCAGACTAGAAACACTTGTTTCCTTGCTTGCTTGCTTGCTTGCTTGCTTGTTTCCTTGCTTGCTTGCTTGCTTGCTTGCTTGCTTGCTTGCTTGTTTACTTGCTTGCTTGCTTGCTTGCTTGTTTACTTGCTTGCTTGCTTGCTTGTTTACTTGCTTGCTTGCTTGCTTGTTTACTTACTTACTTGCTTGCTTGCTTGCTTCTATAAATGCTTGCCTGAAACTAGGCTTGGAGTTTCACCTTCCCATCTTGCTGTGTCAGGGTTAAAGGGGATCCCAAGCTCAAGCTTGAATAAGAGACTATAAAGCAATTATATGGGAATCAGCTGCTTGGTGATGTTTTAGAGTTTACTCTCGTTTCCTGACACAATTTCATTCTACTGTGTGTAGTGTAGACATGTAGATTTCCAAGATACGTTGTTGAACACACATTCTCTTCTCCATATTTTGGTTTTCGTATCTTTGTAAATAGTAAGTGACAGAAGTTATATGTAATCATATTTGTGTCTTTGATATTTTCTCTATTGGCTAACTTGACTAGTTTGTTATACTTCCTTTTGTTTTACTTTGCCAGTACCATGTTATTTTTATTATTATTTGGTATATAATTTATCTTATATTCTAAAGCAGTAAGACCTCAAGCAATTTTTTTGTTTTGCTAGGATAATTTTTTAATTCAGGTTTTATTTGTTTTCATTCCGTTTTTGTTGTGGATCCATAAAAATTTTACCATTTTTCCTATTTGTGTGAAGAATTAAATATGGAAATTGAATGACATTGTACTGAACCTATAAATAGCTTTTAGTAGAGTGCTCATTTCACAGTATTAGTTCTAACAGTCTATGATCATGAGATGTCTTTTCATCTTCTGTTCTTCTCCAAACTTCACAGGTTTAAAGTAAGCATTGTAGAGGTCCTTCAGTTCAGTGGTTTGGGTTATTTCTGGATATGTTTGAGGGTGTTGTGAATGGAAGTGTTTCCCATTCTCTTACTATGTATGTTTGCTGATGATCTGTTGGAAAGCTTTTGATTTGTCCAAGGTTATCATCTATACTGTCCCACCTGTGATTTGTATTAACATTTTTAGAAGTTTCTGAATCATTTTGTAATCTGCATGAATAATATGGTATCATCTGCAAATAGAGATGGTTTGATTTCTTTCCCTATTTGTATTACTTAAATTTCCTTCATTTGCCTTATTGCTCAAGGTAAGATTTTGAGCACAGTTCTGAAAAGGCATCCTTTTCTCATCTCCAACTTCAGTAATACTCTTTAAGCTTTTATCCATTAGGATGAAATTGGCTGTGGGTTTCTTATATACAATTTTTAGTACGTTGACACATGTTGTCTTCAACCTTATATTCTCTATGATTTTTTTCATGAATGTATGTTAGATTCTTAATAATTTTCTGCATTTATTGAATTGTGTTACTTTTACCTTACGTCTGTTTATGATAGCCATTAGGTTTATTGATTTACTTATGTAGAAACACCTCTGCTTTTCTAAGATAAAGGCGAATTATTCTTCCCTCATCATTTTGATATATATCTCTACTCAGTTTGCCATTATCTTGTTGTGTATTTTGAGTATACTCATCAGGGATATTAGCCTGTAATTTTCTGTAGTTTATATAGGTTCTTTCTATTGTCCTTCCATCCTTCCTTCTCTTTTATATTGTTGTTATGTTCGGGTTTAGTTGGGTTTAGATAGGTTTAAAACAATGTTTGTATCATAAAAGGAATTTCTGAATATGATTTGTTTTCTGTTATTTTGAATAGTTTAAGCAGGACTGAATAAATGTAGAGCCTCCTAAATCCTTGGTAGAATTCTGGCTCTGGACATTTTTTAGCTGGAAGAATTTTATTAAGGTTATTGATGTCTTCTTGGTTTAATTGTGTTTGTTTGGCTGAACCCTACAATCTTTAGTTTTTTCCATCTTTATAGAATATAGTTTGAAATAATTTTCTAATAGTCTGAATTTTTATGCTACTTGTTGGTTGTAACGCTTTCTGTTCATTTCTGATTTTGTTAATTTCATTCTTCTCTGTTTTTCTTCTGTGTTTTTCCATAGAAGCAGCTCTTAAATATATTGATTTATTGAATTGACTTCGTTCTATTTTACTGGATTCTACTCTGATTTTCATTACTTCTTGCTATCACCAGGGTTTGAATTCAGTTTACTCTCTTCTCCAACAGTTGAATGATATCATCAAACCATTTAATTGTGTTCATGTGTTTTACAAAACAAACTGTTTAAATTTAAAATGTTCTGGAATGAAGCCTTTTTAACTTTTAAATTATTAATCTAGCACTTTAAATATTCACAAACACATTAAATATTGACAGCAAAAACAAATATACTGTTAGTTATAGAATTATTTTATATGAGTTAACAATCCAAGGACTTTGTAAATTATTTCCTTTAGAAATCAGAAACAGTAGTTTTAAAAGCCAGCATGTGCCTATGTCCATGAACTTGATAAAGAACTATCACTCTGTTGAAAATAAGCTTTGTGGTTGTATGGTGTTTTCTGGTCTCCTTAGTCCTCTTTTCTCCCATATTATTTACTATTTTGAAAGGGTGTATATTTAAATTACCACATTTCTTAGTTTAAGGTAATCTTTTGAATTCCTATAACTCTTATTTTATTTTCATTTTTGTCAATCAAAGTAATAGTGTTGTATGATCCTGATGGGGAAGCACAGTAGGGAACAACACCCCCACCATGAAAAAAAACTTTATAATATGTTTTACTTTAATGTTTTAAGGAACTTCAACTTAATCAGCAGAGATAAATATTACTGACAAAATAAACCTAAGTAACAATACATAAGATGAGAAACCCTAAGGTACCACTTATATTCTTTTTTCTTTTTTACCTTATTTCCTTATTTTTGAAAGTAGACTATTTCTTCATACAATATATCCTAATTTCCCTTCCTAAAACTCATCCAAGTTCCTCTCGCCTTTGCTTCCTTTCTGGACATACTCCATTTCTCTCATTAGAAAATAACATGCTACTAATTGGTAATAACTGAAAATGAAAAATGAAAAATAATGACAAAACAAATACCACCACATCAAGGCAGTATAAGACAATTCAACAGTTCTGTTCAGGAAGTCTTCTCTGATGTCATTGACTTCAAAGTTATTCCTTACTTTCTCTTCTATCTGAGTCAGTATATCTGATTTTATGTTAAAATCAATGTGTAGTTGAATTCTATGATGAATGATTAAGAATGGATCTCTTTGTATTCATACACAGACATCCATTTAGACCAGCACCATCTTTTGAAGATGCTTTCTTTTGCCAGTGAACGTTTATAGACATTTTTAATCAAAAATTCACGTGCCCACAAGTGTGTGAATTTATACATGGGTTTTTCATTCAATTTCATTGATCAATGTGTCTATTTTATTCCAATATCATAAGTTATTTTTCTATTGCTTGGTAGTATAAATTGAAATTGGAAGCGATAAAATCTCCAGCAGTTTCTTTATTGTTCAGGAATGGTATAGCTATCTTGGACTTTTTTTTTCATATGAAGTTGAGAATTTCTCTGTCAGGTCTCTGAAGAATTGTGCTGAAACTCTAATGAGGATTGTACTGGTGATATATATATATATATATATATATATATATATATATATATAATGTATATATTGCTTTGGTAGCATGGCCATTTTTACTGTGTTAATTCTATGAATCCATTAGTATGGGAAAGCTTTCATCTTCTGATATTTTCTTCAATTTCTTACTTTAAAGATGTGAAATTTTTATCAAACAAGTGTTACTTTGTTAGTTAGAGTTAACTGAAAAAATTTTATATTCTTTCAGGCTACCATGAAGGGTGTTGTTACTCTGTTTTTTTCTTTTCTTTCTTTCTTTCTTTCTTTTTTGATTTGCCACATACATTTATTTTTCACATAATTTTCTTACACAATTCCATGAAAACATGTACACTGTGAAAGATTCAGAAAGTAGGAAAAAAAAATACAACTTATACATGAGCCCAACACCAACCCCCACCTTGAATATTTGGCACAGTTTTGGATTTTTTTATAATTGCCTACATGTACACTGAATTATGCTACAAATACTTTTCAAACTTTACCACTTATACACTGAGGTGATAAAACACACAAGCAGAATCTGCAGGAGAAAATGTTACATAAAAAGCCTTACATAAATAGAAGTTGTGCAGTTTAACCATTACTGATGGGCTCCTTCTTGGTAATCCTTTGCATGTTTACATATGTGAAAACCAGAGATTACAGGAAAGGATTGTTCCTGGAGCTCTGACCTGACCTAAAGTTCCAGATGCTGCCAACTTTCTCTTTTGGTCAAGCTCTCTCTACTCTCCTTCATTCCATATCCCCGCCCCACCCCTAATCCCCCAGACAGGGTTTTTCTCTTTTGCTATTTATACCAGACTGGTCTCAACACAGAGCATATTACTCTCCTGCCTCATTCTCCCAAGTTCTGGTATTACAAGTGTGTGTTACCATGACTGGTAAAGCTTCCTTAAATCTCAATAAATACACTGGAAAAATCACACAGGGAACACAAGGGTATATTTGGGAGACAACATTATCTAGATAGAGTTTAAAAGTACATTACCTAAAATAACTTAAATAGGATACTGCTTGTCATTTTTATATAGGAGAGCTACTGATTTTTGAGTCCATTTGTTTTTAGTTCACTGCTCTGCTGAAAGTGTTTATGAATTGTTGCAGTTTACTAGTTGATTGCTAGGGTCACTTGTGTGTATTATATCACCTGCAATCAAAGATAACTGACTTTTTCTTTGCAAATTTGTATCATTTTGATCTCTGTCAGTTGTCTATCTACTCTAGATAGATCTTCAACTTCTATATTAAATATATATGGAGAGAGTTTTTCCTGGATTTAGTGGAATTACTTGAGTTTCACTCCATTTAATTTGATATAGTCTATAGGCTTGCTTTAAAGTGACTTCATTATGTTAAGACTTGTTCCTTGTATATCTAATATCTATAGGGATTTTATCATGAAGAGGTGTTGGATACTGTTAAAGACATTTTCTGCATCTAGTGAGATTATTTTTTTCTTCCAGTTTACTTATATAGTAGATTAATTTTATTAATTTTTATATATTGAACCTTCACTTTTATCTTTGGGATGAAGCCTTTTAATCACAGTGGATGATGTTTTAATGTGTGCTTAGATTCAGTTTATAATATTCTTTACTTGTTGGATTTTATGAGGTTTAGATATGAGGGTAATTGTGACTTCATAAATTGAAATGTTCTATGTCTCTGTTTCTATTTTGTGAAATAATGTGAGGAGAAATGGCACTGATTCTTTTTCCTTTCCTTTCCTTTCCTTTCCTTTCCTTTCCTTTCCTTTCCTTTCCTTTCCTTTCCTTTCCTTTCATAGACAGTTTCTCCATTTACATTTCAAATATTATCCCCTTTCCCTGTTTCCCCTCCAGGAAACATCTCATCCCATCTCCTCCTCCCCCTGATTCCATGAGGGTGCTCCCCCACCCACCCACACACTCCCTCCCACCTCTCTGCCTTGGCTTTCTCCCACACTAGAGCATTCAGCCTTCACAGGACCAAAAGCCTTTCCTTCCATTGATGTCCTACAAGGCCATCCTTTGCTATATATGCAGCTAGAACCATGGGTTGCTCCATGTGTGCTCTTTGGTTTGTGGTTTAATCCCTGGAAGCTCTGGGGTATGTGGTGGTTTGATTATATTTTTCTTCCTATGGGGTTGCAAATCCATTCAGCTCCTTCAGTCCTTTCTCTAACTCCTCCTTTGGGGACCCTGTTCTCAGTCCAACGATTAGCTGTGAGCATCTGCCTCTGTATTTGTCAGGCTCTGGTAGAGCCTCTCAGGAGACAGCTATGTCAGGCTCCTGTCAGCATGTACTTCTTGGCATCTGCATTAGTGTCTGTGTTTGGTATCTGTATATGGGCTGGATCTCCAGGTGGGGCAGTCTCTGGATGGGCTTTCCTGTAGTCGCTGCTCTACACTTTTTTTCTATATTTCCTCCTGTGAGTATTTTGTTCCCCCTTCTAAGAAGGACTGAAGCATCCACACTTTGGTCTTCCTTCTTCTTGAGCTTCATGTGGTCTGTGAATTGTATTTTGGGTATTCTGAACTTTTCAGTTAATATCCCCTTATCAGTGAGTGCATACCATGTGTGTTCTTTTGTGATTAGGTTACCTTACTCAGGATGATTGATATTTTCTAGTTCCATCCATTTGCCTAAGAATCTCATGAAGTCATTGTTTTTAATAGCTGAGTAGTACTCCATTGTGCAAATGTAGTACCACATTTTCTGTATCCATTCCTCTGTTGAAGGACATCTGGGTTCTTTAAAGCTTCTGGTTATTATAAATAAGGTTGCTATGAATATAATGGAGCATGTGTCTTTGTTATATGTTGGAACACTCCTGGTCATTGGGTTCTTTTTTGAAAATCGAATAGAATTCTTTGTAAGTCCAACTATCACTGAGCATTGAGGGGATAGTTATGACTTCTATTTCACTAGGGCTTGTAGGTCTATTTAAACTGTTTATCAGATGCTGATTTAATTTTAGTAACTGATACTGATGAAGGAATTATCCATTTCTTTTAATAGTTTTAAATTTGTATATCTATATTCCTTTTTTAAGATTTTTAAAATTTGTTTTTCTGACTCTTTGGATTTGCACAATATCTGTTGTTCTCTACCCCTTTTCCTATTTAATTTTATTAATTTAGATCTTTTCCCTCTATTCTTTGAATAATCTGGCTAAATGTTTCTCAGCATTGTTGATTTTTTTTTCAAAGAACCAGCTCTCTATTTCTTAATTTAATAATTTGATCTTCTTTCTATACCTTTTAGTTAGTTTGGATACAGGTTCGTCTATCTTGACTTTGTCAAAGAAACAACCCTGGTTTCATACATTTACTGTGTTATTTTCTTTGTTTCTATTTTATTGATTTTAGCCATGAGTTTAACTATTTTTTGCTCTTGAGTATTTACTCCTATTTAGTATGACTACTTGTTTTTGTGTTAGAGTGTTCAAATGTCCTGTTAAGTTGCTAGTATGAGATCTTTCCAGTTTTGTTTCTTTGTTTTTTGCTTTCTTTTTTTTGTTTTTTTTTGTTGTTGTTGTTGTTGTTTTTTGGTTTTTTTTGTTTTGTTTTTGTTTTTGTTTTCTCGTACTTAGCGAAGGAAGCTTACCTCTTCAAACTGCTTTCATTGTGTTCCTTTTGTTTGGGGACTGATAATTTATAGCCACTTTTGAGACATGTGCATGTTAGCTGTGGTCATCATATATGTGATTTAGTTATAACAGAAACGTAATAGTTTCAAAGTTAAAAAAAAAACATGTCTGCTTGGCATCATTAAAAACATTTTAAGAAAAATAAGGGCTAGAAGATGTCTAAGCAGGAAAGAGCAGTGATTACTGTCCCAGAGGGCCTGAGTTCAATTCCCAGATGATCGCTTACCACCATCTGTAAAGGGACACAGTGCCTTTTTCTAATGTGTCTGAAGACAGCTCCCACATACTCATGTAAATAAAAACAAGAAGAAGAAAAAATGAAATAGAAATAAAGTATTTTTAAGTCATGAAGTCACGTATTAGATGCTTACAGAAAACATTTATACTTTTTAAATGTAGCAGATGCTCAACAAATGAAACTTATTAAAATGTGGAAGATGAGATCTGCCTAGTTAGTTTTAAGAAAATCTTATTCAGATCAGTATATACTACTTATTGCTGACAAACTGTTAGCAAATTCTTTTAGTAGGAAGAGTTCTTTGTTCTCATGGCATGGCATACCGTGTTTGGTCTTAAGACAACCTCTAGGCTACAGCACAGTACAAATGGGATTCCTGCTCAAAACTAGCACACAGAGAGCAGAGGTAAGCCATACCAGTGTTCAGTAAGGTAGTTTCTTGCTTTTGTTTTTGTTTATTCAGTCCATGATTCTATCCGTCACATATGGACATTTATTTACATGTAAGATATTTCCTCTTAGTAAATCTTATTCAGACACTTCCTACCCTACACATGTCTCATACAAATGTCTCAGAAGTGCCTATATTTTTTAGTCCAAAGAAATTTGCAACAAAAATTAACCAGCACACATTTTTGTCCTTTATCAAACTCTCAGAAGAAAGAAAGTGTGCCACCATCTAAGAAACTCAAATACATAAGAATACCAAGCTTACAATTTTTTATACCATTCAGAGAGGGAAATGGCCTTGATAAGTATTTTATATATTTATCTTGAATCCAAAGTAGCAATGCTTGGACAGAAGTCAAGTTCTGCTGTGGAGACATTGGCATACTTTTTTTTATGAGGGGCAATGACTTGATTTGTTAGCAATGACCATTCCTTAAACGTTGCTAGTTGAATCCTAATCATGTACTTGCATCTTTCATACATTTAATCTTGATACATTATGTGATGCAAATGTAATTTACCTTTCTTTTTGCCCGTGGTCTCTAATATTCTCCCAAATATACATGTATGAGTAGAAGAGTGCTACTCAATGATGTTGTCCATGAGATTTTTTTCATCTTAATATATGCAGAAGGAAGAATGATAAACACCCTGAAATAAGAAAGAACACCCTAGCACAAAACCAAAATACTGATACTTTTCTGATAATAAGCCTACTGTAAAGTATATAATTCTAGAAAATAATACCGATGTATTTGACTTATATAAATATGTAAGGAGGCCAAATGAAAGGTTTGATGAGTGTTTTAGTCAAAGAGACATTAGCCAAATGTATATTTGTTGCAGCCACATACCTAAAACCACAGAATCATATCCCAATGTTATCATTAAATGTGATATTTACTGGCTGACCAGTTTCTACAGATTTTAGTCAGCTTTATTCCACAGAAATATGGATTTTTAAGTCATAAACATTTTCTTTAAAAACAAATAGGGAGGGAAAGAACAGATGACAAGATGTAAAACAAGCTTATAGTATGAATTTGGTGTCTGATTTTCACTCAGCAATTTACTACATGCATTAGTGTAGATTCAGTGATCAACATGCATTATGAAATGTGCTTGTACAATTTGATGTGAGTTTCAAGCAGTATGATTATAGAAAATTGGACCTTGCATTTCTCCTTTAAAGTCAAACAAAGTTAAAGCAGGTTTCCTTTGATTTAGATGAAAGCTCAGATATTTCACTGATTCACAGGGACAGAAGAGTATCATAGGGACAGATTGCTCTTATCACTAATATTTTATTTTCTTTTTAATTTTTGTTTTTTAATTTATAAATGTAATGGCAAAGAACTTAAAAAAACAATAACTGTGTAGTGAAATTAGCCAGACTCAACATCTATACATCCCAGTGAGACTTAGAATAGCCATTCTTTAACTGTGAACCTTAGCACTGGATTTTACATATTCTGCATCAATAATTTTGGGTACTTATTCAATTTTCTGTGAAAAGAGATTGATTTCTCTGGTGTTTCTGAGTATTGCTATGTCAATATATTTATTTTGCTATTGTTTCTGATTTGAGCCTTTTTTCTTATAGTTTTGACTAAATATTCCAGGAACTCTTAGATTATACAAATAGAAATTGTATTGGAGAATTGTACATAAAATTGTACATAGAATTGAATTTTCTATTTTCTTGAATTTTAATGAAAAGCTATTCTAATATGAGGCTAGGTGATGAAAGAATAACCTGTGATTACCATCAAAAAGAAAGTCAGTGAGTACACAGATCTTGAGCTCTTAAAGATTGAGCATATCCATTCACAAGGCATTCTATTAGTCCAGTGTTATCCTCAGTAAAGGAAGGAGAACTCTTCTGTATCCTGGGAAGCAGGAAAAGAATACAGGTTAGAATAAATGCTTTCAAGTGCAAGACAAGTGCTTTCAGTTTATTATACTTATCAAAACGCTCAGCTGTAGAAATTCTCCTGCACACAAACAGAAAGTCTTAAAATACTTGCATTGGTCAGGCACATTTTGAGATAGACATGACAAACATTAGCAATAAACTTTCTTAAACATTTAAAATAAAGATTACTAAAAGTTTTAATCTAAATAGTTTCACTTGTCATTTTTGGTGTATTTACCATTTATTTAAAAATGAAAATGCTATTGTTAAAAATAAAGTTGTCAAACAGGGTATCACTGTACTCATTTGTATAGTTTTCCCAAATCCACTTTATTTGACCTTTGGAATTTTTTTATAAAATAAGATAAAACAGGAACAAAGTATGTTCTGGCTATGTAGGCATACATAAGAAGATAAGGTGTAAGAAACAAATAATAAACAAAAAAACTACAAAATTTGGGGAAATAAAATATGGAATATATGAAGGACATTGTTAAAAAAGCTAATCACTTGAAATGCAGAAAGTCTCAAACAATTTTGCAATTTCGCAATTTTAGATCACCAATTCTCTGAGACAAGTTTCTGTAATAAAAACAAAACATAACAACACACACAGACACACTCCCTACACAAACACACTGCAAAGCATTCTTTTTTTTTATAAAATTTAGAAATAATTAACATACATTTTTTGGAAATTCCAAAACTATTTGGAAATTGAGCTACATATATTAGCACATATTCAAGAAATAATTATTCGAATTGAGTTCTTGAACTTTGGATGTTTTCCAAAGAAGTCCAATGTAGAATGAATTTTTTTAAATGGAACTGGAAAAGGAAATATCCATATAAAATATCTACAAATTTGATACATCTTTAATAGCTAAAACTTGAAAATATCTTGTAGTAAAGATATGGAAATAAAACATAAATTCATAAGGCATTTGAATGAAGACTAAGGAGAAATCCTTTGTTACCTTGGCTTAGGATAAGATATTTTTTGTTATGACACAAAAAAATATGAACTCTTTAAGAGATTTATAGAGAGAACTTATAGACAGATCATAGATAGTTACACACACACACACACACACACACACACACACACACACACACACACACACCGGGTGAAGGCCAGGGAATAGCTTGCAGGACCAAGTTTTCTCCGTCTATCATGTGGATTCCTAATCGTACATCATCAGGTTAAGCAATGAGCTACCTTACTCCACTCTATCAGGAATCTGGAATTTGTTAGGGATTCTAGAACTTAATGATCTATTATCTATATAAATGTATGCATATATATTAAATGTTTATTTGTTAAGACACACTTATACAAACATATATAATATTATACTCCACTTATTTTAAAAATTGTTTATATGCAGTAATCTTTTCAGTATGTTTCTAAGTGTATGTACGTGAATATGTACATGTGGATACATAAGTATGGGAGCATGAAGGCCACCTTAAATGCCTTGTTTTAAATTAGGTCTCTCACTAGCCTAGAAATTCCCAAGTTTGCTAGGTGTGCTGGATAGCAGACCACAGTTTTGAGACTACCTTTGCAGACTATCAAGTGATGGAATTATAAGTGTAAGTGACTGTGCTGGGTTGGCATTTTGTTATGTTGCTTGTATGGACCGATACGAAGCCATCTACTTTCAAGGCTAGTACACTTCTAACTCTCCAATATATTCCTAGTCCCTTATTCTTAAGTTTCTGATTTACAGTGGTGAAATTCTTAGCTATTCATGATGATTATATGCTTGCATATAAAGAAAATACATTACAAATTAATCATGTATTTTATTTCATGTACTATTTACCTACAAAATATTTTTATTTTGGTTTAATTATTACCATGTTAAATTCATGCTTTCTTCATTATAAACTTATTGATTATCTCAATTAAAATACTCATCGCAGTTTAAATCTCAGACAAAAATGCAATGGTTGTTGGCATGCAAAAGAATTTTAACAATATTTATTAAGACCCAGTGTCCAATGAGAGGTCCAACTACTCTTTGATCCCAGTGTATCCTTGTATGAATGGTTCTGTTGTTTTATTAGTCAACACTTTCTAAGAAAGATGAACCACAATGTAAGATCTTAAAATATGTAACTACTTTTAGAAAGATAATGGAGTACTATTGAGACTCAGACCCATTGTTCTCCTTTATTAGCCTGTTCCCAACATCAGTCAGCACTCTGTAGCTGGTTTTCTGCAAACTCCAAGGTCTTCCTCATTCAGTTCTTCACATTATATTCATCTTAAAGTTTTCCCATCTTAAATATATATATATATGCATATATATTGTATAATACACTGTATACATACACTGTAGGTGTCTTCACACACACAAGAAGATGGAATCATATTCCATTATAGATGTTTGTAAGCCACCACGTGGTTCCTGGCAATTGAACTCAGGACCTCTGGAAGACCAGTGAGTGCTCTTAACTGCTGAGTCATCTCTCCAGCCCTCAATCTTGATTTTTAGCATTCACCATTTTCATTATGTACTGATGATGTTCAGTGTGAGCAAATAGAGTGCATGAGAATGATTCGTAGACTCTAAGCTCCCACTTTGTCATTATTACTACCTAGGTAACCTGAAACAAATGGCTAAATGCAGTAGATCCTTAATTTGTCACTCTAAGATATTGTCAACAAGCCTCACACATTCAAATGACAAATCTCAGAAAGAGAGCAAAAACATATTAAAAATAAAAATAACTAGATAGATTGATGGAGTATAGAATAAATAAATCTGTAATAACCAAAGTAAAAAAAGTATTTATGGTAGAATCCAAATGGTGGGTTCACTTTATTGCCTATCAGGGTTTCTTCTGAATATTTGAAATATATCTCTAATTAAGTGGAGTGAAAAATAAGACATTTTAACCATTAACATAATAGTTGTATCATGAACCTGCAAATTTCTGGAAAATTGGTATTCATTTTAATATGTTACCATATGACTTAAATATGTAAAATTATTCTTTGTTATATGATACAACATAAAATTAAAAATGTGAAAATACCTCAGAAAAATGATGAAATAATTTTACCAAAATTATTTCTGGCACTCTCTTTTTGACTAGAAGAAAAATGGGGGAAAGTAAATGATAAAAATGAAGGGTAAAGAAACTAAAATTTAATGAAAAGACAAAAAACTGAAGCAAGATTGAAATAAAATAGTCTGTTTCTTTTACAAACATAGCTCCTGCTGAATTTGTGGATCCTGAATTGAACAATTCCTTTATCCAGGCAGGACTCCCACTAGAGAGATAAGGAAAACAACCCACCCACAATACCTTCCACCTGAATGGTGCTCTGCCTATAAGACGTGCAGGGACAAAGATAGGGCAGAAAGGGAGGGAATGACCAACCAATGACTGCCCCAAGTTGAGATCCACCCCGTGAGCAGGAACCAATCCGTGACACCATCAATGATTCTCTATTATCGTGCTATGAGCCTACTATTACTGTCCTCTGAAAGGCTCCACCTTTACATCAATAGAAACCAATAGAAAGGCTATAGTGACCCATAGCTAAACATTAGATGGAAGCTGGGGAGTCTTATGGAAATGTAGGGAAAAAAATTGAGGACAGAGCTTTCACAGGAAGACAACCTAACCTGGACCCTTGAGGGATCCCAAAGACTCAACCTCAAACCAATGAGCAAGCATGGGATGGACCTAGGCCCCTTGCACATATGTAACAAACTTGGTCTTCACGGAGGTCTCCCAACAACTGAAGAGGGTGGTGTCCCTGAATCTGTTGCCTGCATACCTGTCTGCCTGCCTGCCTGCCTGCCTGCCTGTTCCCCTAACTGGTTACCATGACTACCTTTCAATAGCAGAAGATGTGCCTAGTACTACAGTGACTTTTGTCCAAGAGGAGTTAGAGGAAGTTTATTGTGTGAGGGGATGAGGAAGAAGGAATATGGGGAAGATCTGTGTGAGGGAGTACTGACATTTGGTTGTAAAGTTTATAATATATGATCAAGTCATAGAACAAAATATTATATATAAATATATTTTTGTTATGTATAAGATATAGGCACACAAACAAATTTATATTTATTGATTATAACCTACATGCCAGGAGCCATGTAGGAGAGGCTAAAAACTAGCAGGTGATCTTCCTGAGATGGTTTCACAGTGGACTGTGAATCATGAGTGAATACGTCAAGGCAAGGCCAAAGGGATTACATTTTAGGAAAGATTCTTTTTGTTTTTCTGCCTTTCCTGTTATTATTAAATGTATAAAACAATCACTAGGTATTAGCCCTCCTTGTCTTGTAGTGATGCCATATAGACAAATAGATGATTTCTTAATTCTTAATGATGATCCCATAAGAATTCCTAAAATTAGACTAACTATTAAGCCCTTTATAATAGGATTGTTATTACGCCCTCTCTAATGTGAAAGCTGCAAGGAGAACTCTGTCAGGCTTCATGTATCAAGTTAACTGCTTCTGAGTTAGAGAGCAGGAATTTACAATTTAGAACACATTCCAAGAGGTTATCAAGCAAGTAATTAAAGGTCATAAAAGGTAACTATTTATTGTAGGTGCAAACACAGATGATAATATGTTGACTGGGTTTATCCATACAAAACTTCACTGTTAACAGAGTAACAAAAAAATATATAATTTTTTAACTTGGAATGAACCTGTGAAGCTACTGACAGATAATGAGTGTCTAACTAGATAATCACTCTTAATGAAAATACATGTAAACATATCTGTTGCAAACTTCTTATTCCATTTAAGATATGAATTTATATTTAAAATTTTAGTGAACTTTTTTATTAATCATTCCATTAATTTGCATCTCAAATGGTAACCCAATTTCCTATTACCTTTCCACAAACACCCCCCCATCCTACATCTGCCCTTCTCCTCCCCTTTGCCTCTATGAGGGTGCTCCCAAGCCCACCCACCTTCTCCCACCCCACGGCTCCAGCATCCCCCTATGCTGGGGTATCAAACCTCCGTAGGACCGAGGGTCTCCCTTTCCACTGTTGTTAGACCAGGTCGTCCTTTGCTACTTATGTATCTGTAGCCATGGATCCCTCCAGGTACACTCCTTGATTTGTAGCCTAGTTCATGGGAGCATTGCGTGGTCCAGCCAGCCGACATTGTTCATTCTATGGCGTTTCAAGCACCCTCAACTGTCCTTTCACCAGCTACCCCACTGGGGTGGCTGAGCTCAGTCTAACGGTTGGCACCAAGCATCCGCATCTGCATTGGTCAGTTGCTGGCAGAACCTTTCAAGGAACAGCAACACCAGGTTCCTCTCAGCAAGTGCCTCTTGGCAACAGCAACAGTTTGGTGTCTGCAGATAGGATGGATACCCGGGTTGGGCAGTCCACGCATAGCCTTTCGTTCATTCTTTGCTTCGTTTTTTGATCCTGTCTTTCCTTTGGACAGGAAAATTTCTGGGTTAAGTAGTTTGAGATGGTGAGTGGTTCCATCCCTCAACTGGGGGTCATGCCTATCTACTGGAGGAGGTCTCTGCAGGTTCTTTCTCCCTTTCACTGAACTAAAGTCATCCCCCTTGGGTCCTGGGAGCCTCTAGCTTCCCTAGTGTCTGAGAGCATTCTACCTTTGTACCTGGATGGTTACAAACAAAAGCAAACAACAGCAAAAAGCAAACACAAACACACACACACACACACACACACACACACACAAACCACACAGAACAACAACAAAAAACCGCAACTGTCTGCTTCATACAGGAAACATCACGAAATAAAACAATATGGTAAGGCTGCAAGTTCAATGTGGTTAAAAAGATATAATGAGAAAATATTAAGCAACACATTTGTAGCATAATTATGCTAACATTTTCTAAATAGAGTTTAAAACATAAAGCTGTAGTGACCATAAAACCTAGCGCAGTATAATAATTATATAATATCCAGTAATAACACAAAAACATATTTGAATATATATGATTCCAATAAAGGAATTCCCAAAACACAAGTATAAGGGTGTTTTAATTATCAACAAAAACAAAATACGGAGGCGGCGTGATCTCGCCAGGGTTCCGCAGCCACTGCCTCCAGGAGTAGTGTTCTGTGATCCTGTGCTTCAGTCTCATCCACCACAACTTGGTCCACCTCCTGCTGCTGCGAACAAACACCCCTCATCATCCTGGTCATCTGGGTGTCCTTGAAAAGGCTCTCGTCACTAACTTCCTATCTGGTCTGGTACATTGGGTTGCTGATAGGTGGGGCTCTGTGGACCAGCCCATTGATGGGAAGGCCTTCGTCTGGCCATTCCAGGAGCACCACATTGACCCCACAGCCATCACAAGGCACGACTTCATCGAAACCATTGGTAACAACTGCCTGATAATGCTGCTGCCACTGCTAAATGTGGCCTACAAATTCTGGACCCAGATCTCTAAGACCCTGGAAGAGCTGCACACACACCTGGGAATGTTTTGTCTTCTGCCTGACCATCTTTGGCACCTTCACCAACTAGATCCACAAGTGGTCCCACACGTACTTAGGGCTGCCATGCTGCGTCACTGTCCTGCAGGACCAGCACGTGATCCTGCCATGAAAACACCATCAGATTCACCACGTGGTGCACATGAAACATATTTCTGTATCACCACAGGCTGGCTCAACTACCCCCAGAGGTGACAGGCCTCTGGTAGATCCTGGAGGACCTCATCCGAAGCCTGACAGGTGAGAAACAGAGAGCAGACGACATGAAATGGGCCCAGAAGATCAAGTAGAATGTCCGGCCTCTTGGTCACCAACATTCTCCAACCTGAACTGTAGTCATCTGCCAAATCCCAGCATCTCTGAGCTACTGCTCCAGTGAAGAGAAGTCCCCTGGGCTGGGTCCAGTCACCCCGAACCCACCCCCAGTGACAGAATACTTGAGCCACTGAGTTTCATTTCCTCTTCTTTTCTTTCCTTGGACCTTTATGGCCACTGAGCTGCTCCTAGGCCAAGCCTGACTGAAGAGGAAAGCCCGGTCCCACTCGCCAGCCCCATCCTGATATTCTGCACGCCTGCTCTGCACGTAGCTGACACACATGGTCTGTCTCAGTGATCCAGGGAGCCCCCAGAACATTAAATATCCCCAGATCATGATCCTCTCTTAACTTTGCAAACCAATCCCAGAGGCCTAGGTGGGTGGGCCACCCCAGCAGCCACCGAAGGGCGGCAGAGCTAGGCAAGGGTCAGGGCCGCTAGTAAGGAGAGGACAGAATGTCCTGCCCACACGCGGATGCTCACTTCCCTTCCCCAGTTCTTCTCTCCATGTGTCCAGTCACATTTGAGATCTCCCTGTGGAGACATCTTCATGGGCACCGCTCTTATGAAGGACTTGGTCATTTGTCATTTGGGGTGGGGGAAACTGTGTCCCTTCTGGCCAGTGTGTCAGAGGAGGAAGAATAAGGCTATTTTATTTGGATTTTTAAAGGTGCTTGTTTGTCAATGTAAATAATAGAAAGCCTTAATATCTTTCTGTAACATGGAGTAATATTTTAATGTCATGTTTTTGATGTATATAATAGATTTATAAGAAAGGAAGCATCTCATTAACTCTGGTTGTGGTGTGGTGTTTCCAGATGACTGCACAGAGGAGCTAGCCCTGGCCTAAGGGAATGTGGGGGGACTTTATCCCCTGACAGAATGAAGTTGTTTAGATTTATGTATTTTATGTTTTGCCCTCATGTGTGTATGCATGCCATGTGTGTACCTGGTGCCCACATAGATCATAAGAGAGCGTTGGAACCCTAGATCTGAAGTTACTGAAGTGCTATGGGTACTAGGAAAAAACCAGGTCCTCCTAAGTGCTCTTAACAAAGGAGCCATCTCTCCAGTCCTTAATTTTTGTTTATGGGAGCAATACATCACATATTCAAAGTGACCCCACACTGCTCATATAATCAAGGCTGACCTTGAATTCCTGATCCCCATACCATCTCAAGTGCTGGGATCACAGGTGTGTGCCACCATTCACAAGAACTTTCACCTAGATTGTGCTAGAGCCCTGCTGGTTGGCCCAGAATTCCTCTATGGTCATTGGCATCTTATATTTGTAATGGCTCTGGCCTGGACTGAGGCTGCCAGACTGACTGTGGTAGGAGTTGACCTAGGAAAAGAACACAATAAATGAATTAAGAAAAAAACATAAAAAAGCAAAACATGAAAATAAAATGAATAAAAAACACTGAAATTAAAATTAATGTTAGATACACACAAAAGCATTTTCTAAAATAGGTACAACATTAGACCACAATGGTACTAAACCAATTCTGATATAGTTATAAACATCCAGGACTATTTTGTCTGCTAGGTAAAATAAAATAAAAGTAAAACATTATATATATATATATATATATATATGAAAGTTGAATAGCTCATTGTTTGCAAAATATTTTAATTTATTATTCTCTCATATATCACATCCCAATCACAGTTTCCTCCTCTCACTCCAGTCCTCATAGTCCCTCTGCCACTATACCTCCCCTTTACCGAAATGTACTCCTCTATTTTCATTCAGAAAAGAGCAGGCCTCCCAGGACATATCTGAAGATATCATAACAAGTTATAATAAAACTGAGCACATACCGTCATATAAAGGCAGGGCAAGGACACACAATAAGAGGAAAAAGATCCCAAATAAGCAAAGAGAGTGAGAGAAAGTAACTAAGCTAGATTATTAACAAAAGATGAGGGGGGGTTGGGAGGACAAAGGATCATTGAACCAAGTAATTGTTCCATAGGTTGTAGAGTTTGAGAGTATTAATTTGGTTTTTTTTAAAAAAAAAAACATTAGATTAATCTAGGTAGACATCATATTTTCTTTACTATCATGTAACTTCCCCAAATTCAGTAGCCTTTGGCAAGAGAGTTCAACTGTAGCTACAAGGTTCCAAGTCTGTGGGTCTCAGCTGTCATCTGTGGTCCTCAGTCTCTGTCTCAGGAATTTTCAAACTTTTTTGATACATAATTAAAGCATAGTAATGATGATTTAAAATTAAAAGGCTAGGCTGCAAGTATTATCAATCCACAGAGTATCATTGGAAACTAAGCTTCAATTCTGCACTGAACTTGCTCTCTGAGATGAGATCCCCATTCCTTCCTTGAGTCACTATAAACATGCCTGTGACAATTTTCACAGAATTATGATTGTTTGTGGCTTATTCAGTTCTTTGGCTTTCCCTCTCAGGATTTCAAGTACTCATTTGTTGAGCATACATTTAATGTGTTATTTCCTCTAAAAATCAACTGAAGTTCAAGTAATGTGCTCTGTGTTATTCTGAATAATTCTGAGTGCCATAAATGTAGCTGGCATCATCAACTAGTGAAGTATTGCTAATTTGGAGTTTTGAAACCTCATGCTAAGGAGCGAATGAAATCCTATTATCATAAAGCATCAAGTCAAACATCTTCCCTTTCCTACCATATTGAAATAGTAAAATGAAGAATTGCTCTGCTTTTACGAGGAACTTCATGGCAAATGAAAAGGCTAGTAGGTATCCCTAGAAGTTACAAGCATATGTTACCCATGATTTTCCTATATAGATAATGTATTCAATTAGAAAGTATTTCACCTATATGGTGAAAATTAAGGTGGTGCCACATAATATATATATATATATATATATATATATATATATAGTATGCAATACATATTATATCATGGTTACATATACTAATATCAATCAAGATAAGAAGTTCTGATCTAAGAAGGGTTTATTGCTAGTGTAATGAAGAAATCACATGTTTTCAGATTATTTTCAGCTCATAATTGAATATAATCAATGAGGGTATAGGATTAACAATAGACCAATATTTTTTCTTTTCTTTTTTTTTTTTTTTTTTCAGAGCTGAGGACGAACAGGGCCTTGTGGTTGCTAGGCAAGTGCTCTACCACTGAGCTAAATCCCCAGTTCCATAGACCAACATTTGAACGCACACTTAGTTCTGAAACCCAGATGAAATCACAGAATAATACAAAAAAAATTTATATCAAGAAAATGATAAATGCGATGGCACAGTGACATTCAAAAGCAAGGAAAGATGGGTAAACACTGAATGAAAGAGTAGGTCTGAGAAAAGATGGCAGGAAAGGCACCAAATGTCTCTAGGGGTTTCCTTCTAAACTGTTTGTTTTGTGATCAAATTCTTGACACCCTTAAATAGTTATCATCAAGCCTTTAGGTGGAGCAGAGTCAGACAACAGAAGGAATAGTGGCCATTCTTTGCCATCTCACTTCTAGAAATGCTCCATCTAGTTATTCTGAACTTAATGTGATTATGTAAATATGACTATTTTGATTTGATACTAGAAAGTATAATGTGTGAGTTTGTGAAATAAAACAGAAATGTAGTTGAAGAAAATGAAAAGGATATCAAGACAAAGAAGAGTACTTTCAGTTTTTTTTTCTTTCACCCATTTTAGTGTTTCAGATTCCAAATTTAGTCCTTTGATGCACTTGGATCTGACTTTTGTTTAGGGAGATAGATATTGGTCTCATATCATTATTCTATATGTAGACATTCAGTTTTTCCAGTTCTGATTGTTGAAATTTTTGTATCTTGTATAGCGTATGATTTTTTTTTTGCTTCTGTATCAAATATAAGGTAGATGTAGTTATAAATGGTCATGTTTGTGTCTTCTATTTTATTCCATTGGTAAAGATGCCTGATTTGGTGCCAGCATCATGTTCCTTTTACTACAGAGTATCTGTGCTATAATTTGAAATCTAGAATAGCAATTCTTTCAGTATTCCTTTTGTTCAAGATTGCTTTGGCTATTTGGTGTCTTCTCTAGGTTCATATGAATTTTAGGATTTTTTTTCTATTTCTATAAAGAATGAGATAAGAATGTTCATTGGAATTTTATTGAATCTATAAGTAGCTGCTGGTACACTTATCAATTTCACAATATTAATTCTATACATCTATGCTTATGAGATATACTTTCATTTTTGTCTTTTTCAATTTTTTTAAAGGAATTTGAACTTCTTAATACAGAGATCTGCTCCCATGGTTAGGTTTATTCAATAGTATTTATTGTCTTTAATGCCAATTTAAGTCATAATTTCATTCATCTTATTTGTTGATGGTGTATAGAAAGGCAATTGATTTCTTAATTTGGTTTAATAGTAAAATTATTGGTTGTTCTATAAGATACTGGTATAAGAAAGGAACTGCTGATCAGAACTCCATTTGCTAAGGATTACTGCCAATAGTCAACAAGTGTGATACATAAAACTAAGTCACCTCTGCAGCTAAGGAAATAAACAATTGAAGAAATAAGAAACCTACAGAATGAGAGAACATTTTTACCAGCTACACATCCAATAAAGGGTTACTAACGAGAATATACAAAGAACTCAAAAAAGAAGAGTCAAGGAAACTGAAGCTCTGATTAATAAATGGTCTAAGGGTCCAAACAGAATGTATTAAGTAGAAGAAATTAAAATAAGAAGTAGCTCAAAAGTATTCATCATCCTAACAATAATGAAAATGCAAATAAAAACAAGGTTGAGATTTCATCTCACCCCAGTCACAACTAAGAAACAAAACAGTGAAAGAACACACTGGCTGGCTGTGCAGAAAGAAGAACCACAGAAGACTATTCATTGGGATGCAAAATGATACAGACATTTTAGAAATCACTAGAGAGAAACCTCTATCAAGTAAAAGAACTCTACCATTTGTATAGATGTACAAAGCCTAGGCGTATTCCCAGAGGACTGGACAATATGTATAGCAGGAATGGAAGGGTTGCCTCTATGTAAATGCTGGGGACCATGCAGCTACAAAGGCATCTCCTACACGAGGACCTAGTTGAGGACTGCCTGAGAGACCAAGGATTGCCAGTGCAAACAATGCCAGCCAATCAGGAGCTGCTATTTAGGAGAGATGCTTTCTGGGATTGAATGGGGCATGGGTGAAGGGTATTAAGGGAGTGCTCAGAGCAGCTTGTTGTGGCATTTCTCACCTGCTCCCAGAGTCTATGCTGTTCAGTCTGCACCACCTCACCTCCAACCCCCCGAGGGCCAGTTGAGTCAGACGGCAAGTAGTCCAGGACACAGGTAACATTCCTGGACCATAGATCTTTGTTCAGCGATGTTCATAACTTCCATAGTTACACTGAAAGAATCTAAATGTCCTTTAACAGACGAACAGCTATTGAATGTGGAATAAAATACACAATGGAATACAACTCAGCTATTAAAAAAATAAAATCATAATTTTTGCAGTCTAAATGCATGGGTTTAGAAACCATTATTTTGAGGCATGTAACCCAAACATAGAAAGAAAAATGCCATATCTACATTCCATGTGCAGTTCCTAAATCCTCAGATGTAGATACAGCTACCTCCTTATCAAAGAAGCATCTGTATAGAGCAATCAGGTCCATCACCGAAACCCACACTGGGAAACATGGCTAAGAACAATGGATGGTAAGGATCCCAGCCAATGATTATTCTATATAACAGGCACTGCATCTATGGCTCCATAAACATCATGGAAGAGAAGACTGAAAGAATATAAGAGCCTGAACATAAGAAAATGTGATGTGAAACATTCTCTTCTAGAAATGTCTGTATAAGCAAACCAGAAAAATAACAATATCGACGTAGATATTACTACAGAAGGGGGATATTTTGTGGAGCCCCAAGCCCAGCCAAAAAACTGTAGGTAATTATTTATTGCTGAGACAAAGAAAATAAGCATTTCCCAAGGATATGAGGATATGATCCCAGTTGTTTGTTCATTTCAGAGTAGTCAGCTTTTTAACAGTGTGTGTGTGTGTGTGTGTGTGTGTGTGTGCGCGCGCGCACGCATGTGCACACTCGCACTTGCATGCTCTACCTGGACTCTGGCACCAGAGGAACTAGCATGGAACTAGTAAGGTAGAACATATTCAAACCCCAGAAATCTCAAAATTTGAGGTTTAAAATCTCATCCTGTGTCCAGTAGGACTGGGCCTGACTTTCTGTGCTTGCTTCAGAGCATTTAACCTTGTGAACCACAACCAGGTGGTCACAGGTAGTCTGTTATGGAGCCCAGGACCTAGAATTCTTCCCCATGCTAATGAGGCATCTCAGTAGCTTTTCAGCAAATGACCTTGGCCCACCCTGGATATTCTCTCCCTTTCCCCCAAGCTATATATGCCTTGGTTTACCCTGAATAAAATGTATGCATATAAGGTGAGTAAGCCACCCTCTAAGAGTTGTTTCACTGTCGAAGAGCTTTTTCACTGAAGGTAACGAGAAAAGGTCTTTGCCTAAAAGGAATGTAACAGTAGGATCCTCAGAGAAGGCTGTGGCATTTGCTCATGTCTGATTAGGAACCTGTCCACTTCAGGTTCTACCTCTTTCTTCCATTCTGATATGCAATGGTGTCTAGATACTCTCAGCAGGAAAAATCAGAAGCCCCAGAACTGTAGCTTGGCTCTGGCATCTGCTTCACCCCTCACAGCCTGGCATGCAGCAGTGTCTGCCATGCCAAAGGGCAAAGTAGACTTTGGACTCATTCATTTCTAGACTTCACCCAGTCCTCTCCAAGCCAGAAACTGGATCCAAATGCATGTGTATGTTTGTATACATTATACATACATATATATATATATATATATTCATTATATTCATATAAATGATTAAGCATATATAATACATTACATACACTAAACACACATGAGTTCACATATATAATATTATATATTATAATATGCTTCTGTCACAAATTTAATTTTTAAAAAAGCTATCAACTTTGAAAGTAGAGGTGAAATGGAATAACTTTTAAGGAGGGTACCTGGAACACTCTTCACCAATGATCTTTCCTGAACTCTCAATGAAATAAGCCTCAACTGTTCTTCATGTCCTCAATTATTTTGTAGCTTTCATACAACAAAACTAGATGAATATTTTCACATCTTACCAAGTTCTTCTGCTAATTGAATTATAGCCAGATACCCTAAACCACAGCCTCTATAAACTTACCCTGAGAAACCACTTCTAATAAGTCTTGTGACTCAATGATGCTTGTGTTTTATCAATTACTCCTAACTCATCAATCCCAGGTAACCTGTAAAGCAAAGGGTTTACTCTATATACTCTCTACTCACCATATCACACAAATTGTCATGATGGAGTTTTTGCTTCCCTCTGTAACTACATGAATCAGGCTTCCATTACTGTTTCCTATTCCAAATTCCCAGCCCCCCAGAACATCACATTAGACTCTGAACACTCAGTGACCTTTCTAGGCCCAAATTCCAATGTTCTTCAACAATTCTTCCTCCCCACACCCCAAACAACCCTGTCAGAGTCATTTCAGGAAAACTCCACTCCCTGATTCCAATGTCTGAGTCAATTAGGTTTCTGTAGCAGTGATAAAAAAAAAAAACTGACCAAAACCAAATTAAGAAAAGAAAGGGTTTACTACATTAAGAGAGTCTGTCAATGAAAAAACCCATCGTAGGAGTTCAAGTAGGAATCTGAAAGCAGGAACTAAACCAAACACCATGGAGAAATGCTGCTGACTCATTTGCCTCTATTGGCTTTCTCATATTGATTTCTTATAACAACTATGCTCATATGCTCAAGGGAGGCACAATAACTTCTTTTGGCTAATTGATTGGTTCTTATATCTACCACACTTATCTACCCCAATCCCTTCCAAACATCCAACACTATGTAGGTCAGAAAAAAGTTAGGGTGGAATGGGGCATAGATCTCTATGGACTACTTCTTGCTGATGAGGGAATCAAGTTCTTTGGGACATGACTAATCTTCAACCAACAACTAGAAATCCAGGAAACAGCAAAAGCAGCACCAGAAACCAGCAGCAAGGATAATAGGGGCATCACAGGAAGCAGAAGGGGGAAGTGCAGGGGCAGAATCAGCATTAGCAGGGGGAACTACAGGTAGCAGCAGAGGGAGCCGCAGGACCAGCAGCAGTGGGGAGGTGAAGGGGCAGCAGCCATAGAAGCCTCTAGGGCTCTGCATTTTTAGACACCCTTAACAGTCTAATAGAAGAGAAAGTGGGAAAGAGCCTTAAACTCATTGGCACGGGGGAAATTTCCTAAACAGAACACCAATGGCTCATGCTCTAAAATAAAGAATGATAAATGGGACCTCATAAAAATGGAAAGTTTCAATGAGGCAAAGGACATAGTCAGTAGGGCAAACCAGCAACCTACAGATTGGGAAAAACTTCATTAAAGCTACATTTGATAGAAGAATAATATCCAAATTATATAAATAACTCAAGAAGCCAATCACCAAAAACAATCCAAGCAGTCAATCGAAAAATGGGGTAGAGAAATACACAAAGAATTCACAACAGATGATGCTCGAATGGCTGAGAAGCACTCAAAGAAGTGTTCAAAGTACTTAATGATCAGGGAAATGCAAATCAAATGACCCTGAGATTCCACTTTACACCAATCAAAATGGCTAAGATCATAACCTCAGGTGACAGCACGTGTTGACTAGGATGTGGAGAAATAGGAACACTCCTCCATTGCTAGTAAGATTACAAACTGGTACAACAACTCTGGAAATCAATCCAGTGATTCCTCAGAAAATTGGAAATACATCTACCTAAAGATCCAGCTATACCACTCTTGGGCATATATCCAAAAGATGCTTCACTATGTCATATAGTCACATGTTGTACTATGTTCATAGCAGCCTTGTTTGTGGTAGCCAGAATCTGGAAACAACCCAGATGTCCTACAACAGAAGAATGAATACAGAAAATGTGGTTCATTTATACAATAGAATACTACTCAGCTATTAAAAACAAAGAAATCCTGAGTTTTGCAAACAAATGAATGGAACTAGAAAATATCATCCTAGTGAGATAACTCAGACCCAGTATGTATGCATGGTATGTAGTAATAATTGGATATTAGCCAAAAACAAGTACAGAATAACCAGTATTCAATCCACAGATCTCAAAAACTTTAATAAGCTGAATTGCCCAAATAAGGACACATCAATCCCACTTGGGAGGGGGAAGAAAGCAAACATAGGAGGGGGAGGGAGGGACCTGGGGGGCAAATGGGACAGGGAGAGGAAGAGGGGAACATGATCAAGTATTGAGTGGGGGAACTAGGACTGAAGCTCTGGAGGCCAGCAGAAAGAATGGAAACAGGCAACTTTGGAAAGTAGGAGGTAGGGAAACCCTCAAGAATATACTAGAGACCTGGGAAGTGAGAGAATCTAAGAATTCAAACAAAGGGACCTTAAATGAATTGTCCTACAGTGGGGAGAGGAAACTTGTAGAACCCACCTCCAGCAGAAAGGGAGGGCATTAAGTGACGGTTTGTGTTGCCATCACACAGTCAAAACTCTCACCCACAATTGCCCCTGTCTGAAAGAACTGCAGAGACAAAATTAGAGAAGAGCCTGAGAAAAAGGAGGTTCAATAACAGGCCCAAATTGGTATTCAGCTCAAAGGGATGCCCCAGGGCCTGACACTATTACTGAGGCTATGCTGTGCTCACAAAAAAGGGTCCTATCATGAATGCCCTCTGAAAGACCAAACAAGCAGCTCAAAGAGTCAGATGCAGGTATTTATACCCAAACAATGGGTACAAGCTACTGACCCCTGTGGTTGAATTAGGGCAAACCTGGAAGAAGCTGAGGAGAAGAGATACACTGTAGGAGGACTGGCAGTCTCAACTAACCTGGACCTCCAAAGTCTCTCAGACACTGGACCACCAACCAGATAGCATGAGGTCCCCAACACATAGACAGCAGAGGATTGTTGAGTTTAGACTCAGTCAGTGAAGATGCACCTAACCCTCAAGAAACTGAAGTTCCTAGTGAATGGGGATGTCTAGAGGGATAGGGAGTAAGGAGTTGGGGACATCCTTGTGGGGACAAGGGGAGGTAGTATGGGATATGGAACAATCAAGGTAAGGGCAGGAGGGGGATAAAATCTTGACTGCAAAAAGGAATATTAATAGAAAGAAGTAGAATTAAAGAAATAAAAGAGTCCCCTTAATTTCAAATGTAAACTCTCTTCAACTGGAAGAATCAGATCCCTAGAAAGGTGCTGGAGATAATTGGAAGAAGCCTCATATTCCATCCTTAGGATTAAAAAAAAGCATATTATAACTGTTTTGTTTTGTCTTGTTTTAAGAATTCAAAACTCTTACTACAGAGGCACTGCCTACAGTAGGTTAGACCCTCCAATATTCATCATTAATCAAGAAAATGACCCACAGATATGGTAATAGGCCAATCTGTTAGAGATAATTCCTCAATTAAAATTTCTTCTTTGCATCTATTTAAATTAGTGTCAAGTAGACAAAAACCTACCAGCCTAATTACAATGACTACTCCATTGTCATGTCTTCCCAGTCATGATGCTTTTATCCATCCTGGGATTATAAACCAAAATAAACTCTACCTTCTTTAAGTTTCTTTTGTCTCATTGACAAAGGCTTTTTAAAGTATAATAGAAATAATTAAAGAAAGAAAGATTTTATCAAAGTATTAACTAGATTATTTAAATCACTTGCTAAAAATTACTTATAAAACGTTCCATGAAAAGGACAATATAAACCCAATTTGTCACCATTAAAGGAAATATTTGTCTCCATTTTGAGGACCAGGCCTGATTTCACAAATGCTCACAAGGCACTAGTTTCTGGAATAGACCATGAGTCCCAGAAACTAGGTCATAAGACACCAGCTCTGGGAACGGACAACAAAAATCAAGAATAAGATCATAAAACCCTCTCCTAAAGAACAGCCTGGGGATAACCATAAAAACGGGGGAAATATCTTATCTCAGAATGGGCCATCTGTGCTGGACAGCCCTATATCATCATATGTGTAAATGTTAATGTCATAGGAATGCAGACCAATGATGACCTGACTGTCTAGCACCAACTAATGAAAGTTTAGACTACACATTCCTTCTAGAGAGTTCTGCCTTTATCTGGAGTCACCATTTCAAAGAATGGTTGACCCCCACATACTGGTTGTTTCTGCAGAATAAATGCTCTTTGTTTTTACATACTATCTGAGTGTGGGGTCTTCCATCAGTGATTTTTAGACCCTCACGTCATTTTAGCACTATGTATATATCTAATTACATAGGATGTCCAATTCTAGCTAACAATGTACTTATTTTACTTTTACTAGAGTAATAATAAGAATTTGCAAGACTATGTCATCATCTATAGTTATATAACTCCAAAGCGGGAATGTTTTTAATTGTATGTCTGATTTCTCCTATGTCCCTTTGAATAATGATATGCTCTGTTTACTTGATGAATTACGAGCTTTAGTCTTAACTGTGACAAAGTATTAAAACTTTACCATGCATAACAGTGAGTGCTAATGTGAAATATGTTTTTAATCATATTAATATTAGTATGATTTTCAAGTGTGTTCATTTTTGTTTGCTAATTTATTCTGTGTACTGCAAGCAGTTTATCTACTGAACCCTGTTCCTAAATCCTCCTAAGATACTTTTAAATCTTTTAACCTCTGACAAGAAAACTCAAGTTTCACTAGATATTACACAACATAGAGTAACATATTCTCTAATAACATGGTTAGAATTTTCCCAAATGTTTCCATCATCATCCACATTTGAACAAGAGGTATCAGGATATTTAAAGTTATATAAATTTCTCAGATTCATTGGCAGTTTTAAAATCGGTTGAATGATTTCTAGAAAACAGGAAGAATACTTTTTAGCCGAATCCAAAACCAAAGATTATTATACAGAGAAGTATTGTAACACAGAGAAATACTGAAGATTTTAGAGATCAAATGAAACATAAGACACTTCTTTTGAAGATACTGAATAAAGAAAACTGCTTTGGACAGTTGTCGCTTCTCCCACAGAAAACTCATAACAGTATTGTATTATGTTAAACTATCTTTTATTAGCCTGGAGTAATTGTCATCTTGGAGGCTTAGTGCCTCTGTCTGCTAACCTGAGCATACTCCTGGAAGCTTCTAGCCTCCATACAATCTTCTCTAATTCCAGAACATTTTCAGTCTTTGAGACTTACTGCTGAATAAGCTTGCCTTTCTTGTTCTTCCTGGAACTGACTTGCTGTTTCAACTCTGCTGCTGGCTCAAAACTCTCTCTCTCTCTCTCTCTCTCTCTCTCTCTCTCTCTCTCTCTCTCTCTCTCTCTCTCTCTCCTCCCTCCCTCCCTCCCTCCCTCTCCCTCTCCTTCCCTCCCCCTGTCTCTCTCTGTGAGTGTGTGTGTTTTACTCTGATAAGTCACCTCCATTCCTCTCCTGTTCTCCTGAGAGTTGGACATATCTTTGATTCATTCTGTCAAATCTTTTTTTTAATTCATCACTTTTGTCTGTCCACTGATTCAAACTGGCTTCTTCCCGGACCTCTGAATTGCCCTGTTTTGCATTATACTAAGTTTGGCAACATGTTCTAATCTTCTGCCTCCTCATTCTCTGGGTCATACCCTCTTCAGCTGGGTCTAGTTTGTTCTCTCCCTCTGTCTCTGCAACCCACCTTTGTACAGCTGTCCCAGTAAAACTGAACGTATATATTTTTCTCTGCCTGCACTTCTCTCTTCTAGGTAGCATATCATTCCTGTCTTTTCCAGTGAGGTTTGCATATATCCAACTCTGTCAAATCAATTTCAAATATGGATGCTTCCTTCTATAAACTAGCTTTACTTTAATTGTTAGGATTAAAGGCCTGTATCTATATTCTAGCCAGAAGCATAAAGGTACATGCTAAAGACTTAGCCACACTACAATTAGAAGTAGGTTTTTTGAGTAAATAACACAATCTTGGGGTTCTCAGTGTAATCAAATATTTTGCAACAAAGTTAATTGGTTTTTTTTGTTTGTTTTGTTTTATGGAGCACACCCAAATGATCACAAATAACTAATGAAAAATAGTAAACAGGGGCTTGAGTACCATATTGCTTGGTTAGTGTTGGGGGTGCAGAGTGCCCACAATCTGAACACCAATTTCAGTCAGACATGGATAGTTTATTGAACATAATACTCCGGAACTTATCAATCAGGACCATGGTCCAGATTTGAGAATTGAATGTGAACATGAGCTAAGATCCTACAGGGACTTTTAAGCCCCGAGTCCACAAAAGTGTGTCAAGTTATTTCACTAATCAGGATTTAGGGATAGAGATTTTCTTAAGAACAATTCATTGTTGTACATTTATTGTAGTTCCGTTGTTTGGGATATTCAACTACAGCAGGAGATTTGCCTTGTCTAACATTCATGTCTTACCTTGCCAATCAGGATGTCATTTATCTATGTGCATGTATCTTTCTGCCAAGTAGAAAGTCAGTTCTCAGGGAGGTCTTGGGAACTTAAACATTACTTTACACAAAATGGAAGTCATATTCTAAATAGCTTCAGGTGCCTCTTTTATTTCGGGTCCATATCCCATGAACATCTTATAAAGGAAAATACTACAAAACCTTACACACATTTAAACAAAACCAATTGTGCAGGTAGTGCTGCTGAGTTCTTATCTTGGCTCCAAACATATTGTGGGCAATTGTACAAAGCACTTCTACTGACTTCTATTGTGTACAAGCACTTCTACTGACTTCTACTGTGTACAAAGCACTTCTACTGACTTCTATTGTGTACAAAGCACTTCTACTGACTTCTATTTTGTACAAGCACTTCTACTGACTTCTATTGTGTACAAGCACTTGTACTGACTTTTACTGTGCACAAGCACTTCTACTGACTTCTGTTGTGTACAAAGCACTTCTACTGACTTCTGTTGTGTACAAGCACTTCTACTGACTTCTACTGTGTACAAGCACTTCTACTGGCTTCTGTTGTGTACAAGCACTTCTACTGACTTCTACTGTGTACAAGACTTCTACTGATTTCTACTGTGTACAAGCACTTCTACTGACTTCTATTGTGTACAAAGCACTTCTACTGACTTCTATTGTGTAAAGCACTTCTACTGACTTCTATTGTGTACAAGCACTTCTACTGACTTCTGTTGTGTACAAGCACTTCTACTGACTTCTGTTGTACTTCTACTGTACAAAGTACTCTACTGACTTCTGTTGTATACAGAGCACTTCTACTGACTTCTATTGTGTACAAAGCACTTCTACTGACTTCTATTGTGTACAAGCACTTCTACTGACTTCTGTTGTGTACAAAGCACTTCTACTGACTTCTGTTGTGTACAAGCACTTCTACTGACTTCTGTTGTGTACAAAGCACTTCTACTGACTTCTGTTGTATACAGAGCATTTCTACTGACTTCTATTGTGTACAGAGCACTTCTACTGACTTATATTGGGATTAGTTTCCAAGGGCACAGAGCATAACAGAATATGTAATCAATTTGGCATTATAAAGTTTCCTAGTGACATCAGTAACATATGAGAAAATTTCCTTATAATGGCATGTTACCCAGGTAACTACTACTTAGGCCTTAACATTATACCTGGTCATAAAGATGCCATTTAGGCCTTATTTGTTTACATAGGCCTTAACATCCACCTGGGCCTTAATATTTTTCCTAGGTCTCAAGATTTAGTATTAATATCTCACAGAAGGGCAAGTTTGTGGATGTCATGTCTTGTAAATGTAATTTTTATTGGCCTGATGTAATTGTCGTCTTAGAGGTTTACTACTGAATAAGCTCATTTTTCCTAGTTTTTTTCCTGAACTCTAGCTGGTTATTTCAATTCAGCTGTTCTGACTCAAACTGTGCTCCAAACTGTTTGATTCAAACTGCCTTCTCTCAGCTTCTGACTAAATTGCTCTGCTTGGCCTCAATCTAACTGTTGGAGTTTGTTCTAATCTTGGGTCCTTTTCATTCTTTGGCTCATTGTGTGTAGTGGGAGTAAGTTAATCTGCTCTAAACTCCCCACTAGTGCTTCTCACTAGTGCCCTAATGTTGTGGATTTCCAAATGAATGCACACACACACACACACACACACACACACACACACACACACACACACAGCCTTATTTTAATATGCCCTAAGCAGCCCAATGGCTGAGCTACTCCCAAGCTTCTATGTTGCTAATGCCTCTGCTCTGATATTCATGAATTATTACTAAAATATATATTCCATCTTTGCTACCCCAGACTCAATCAGGGAAGTATTCACTGGGACTGCTCTTCCCATGCTCTTACATGGCTGTATGATTTCTCTTCTGCAGCTCTCAAGTCTGATCTTCCTGGTTCCCCTCACATGGAGATTCTAAATCCTCCTCCCTATCATGGTTCCCTAGCCTAGGAAATATAAAGCCCAGCCTCTGTCTCCCTGCCCAGCCATTGGGTGCTGAAAATTTTATTCACCAAACAAAGCCAGCAGGGGGCAGAGACCCTCAGAATCTTACAGACATGTGGGTTCCCATGTAATTTTGGGGAGCTGAATTAACTGTTCCAGTAATATAATATTTTTCTCTCTCTCTCTCTCTCTCTCTCTCTCTCTCTCTCTCTCTCTCTCTCATCTATCTACTTATCTATCTATCAATGAGGACCAAAGTACACCAAAAATAAGAAATCCTCAACAGATTGAAAAGACTACCCAGAGTTACAGTTTCATAGCATTAAACTCAAATATAGAATACCAATTCTCTATCAGGAACTAGAGAACAAGTGAAATATACTTTCTTGTTTTAATCAGTATAGAAAAAAAATGATTGTTGACCAATATACAAATTAACTAGAATTTTGTTCCAATTTTTGGGGTATTCAGGACCTACTGCACATTCTTTCTTTCTTTCTTTTTTTCTTTCTTTCTTTCTTTCCTTCCTTCCTTCTCTTTCTTTCTTTCTCTCATTCTTTCTTTCTTTCTTTATTCCTTCCTTCTCTTTCCTTCTTTATTTTTCTTCCTTTTTCCTTCCTTTCTTTCTTTTTTTTCTTTCTTTCTTCCTTCCTTTCTTTCTTTCCTTTTTTCCTTCTTTCGTTCCTTCCCATCTGTTTCCCAGACTGGTCCCCAACTCAAAAATAACCACCTGCATCTGCCTCCCAAGTGCCAATCATACATCATTAACCATTCCTGGTTTAATCACATGTCTTATCATCTTTTGATTACAAAATTGCTCTTGTGAACATAAACATTATTTAAATGATTTGGCACCAGAAAAAGTAAAAAAATATTAACAGGAGATACAATAATATATACTTCTCTAAAATCAACAATAAGGAATTCTATTTAAGTATTAAAGTTTTATTTTCGTGAAATGTAGTACTGTAGTGAAATGACTATAAAAATTGCTGGTGGTGAATTTTCCTACTCCTGCTCCAACAATATCTGATCTTTTGTAATTCTCAAAGAGTACAGGGCATCAAATTAAAATTGTGCATAAAATAACTTTAAGTGAGGTCATTATTAGTTCCTTATGAAAGAAGCATTAGCGTCTTGTCTAAGTAACAGACTAAAAACTACATGACATTTCTCAAGAGCCACACATTTAAATATTCAGAAAAATGTATTAAATATAATATATATTTGCCTAAATATAAGTCTGACAACAATTGGTCAAACATAGTTTTTCAGAGGTGTATATGAGTGATGCCATACTAGCTTGGCAGTCAATTTAAATTGGCATTTTGTTAGAAAAGGAGTACATGGGAATAAAAGATGACATCCTTTCATCCTTACTTATCAATCAATTTTATTCTGCAGAGAAAATTCTTTAGTCCTAGTTATGAAAATGTCACTCTTAACAGAGTAGCTACATTCTTTACATCCCTTCCCCAATCTAAACACTTAATGGAAAACTGAGCATAAAGTATATATTCCAAGTAATCTTAAAAGAACAAATATTTGTAGTAGTGGTTGCCATAGCATATTTGCTTTATATTAAATTATCTAAAACCACATTTTTAATAAACAAAACTATCCACTCATGTAAACAATCTAAAATTCTTTGCATCTATCTTAAAAAAGCTTATATTCTAACAAGTCTAAACAGTAATAGTATTTTCCTTTATCTTCATGTAGATATTGTCCATTCAATAGAAAGGTAGTATGTAATAGTTCTGGACAAGTTGTTTGGTTCTTATATCTCAAGGTTAACCACTCTGGGTGATCATGCTAAAATACCACCATCTCTTATTGTAAGACAAAACTGGTATGAGGTAGATTTGCATTGTTTTGATTTGCATTCCCCAGATGACTAAGGATGTTGAACATGTCTTTAAGTGCTTTGTGGCCATTCAATATTCCTCAGTTGAGAATTCTTTGTTTAGCTCTGTGCCCCATTTTTAATAGAGTTATTAAATTATCTGGAGTCTAACATCTTGTGTTTTATATATATTGGATATGTCTGTCTATCAGATGTAGGATTGATAAAGATCTTTTCTTAATCTGTTGGTTGCTGTTTTGTCCTATTAACAGTGTCCTTTGCCTTACAGAAGCTTTGCAGTTTTATGAGGTCCCATTTGTCAATTCTTGATCTTAGAGCATAAGCCATTGGTGTTCTGTTCAGGAAATTTTCACCTGTGTCCATGTGTTCAAGGTACTTCCCCACTTTCTCTTCTATTAGTTTCAGTGTATTTGATTTTATGTCAATATCCTTGATCCACTTGGACTTGTACTTTTGATAAGGCAGTATAAATGGATCAATTTACGTTCTTCTATATGTTGACTGAAGTTAGAATGATGAAGATCAAAAACTCAAGTGATAGAGGATGCTGGTGAGGATGTGTGGAAAGAGGAATACTCCTTCACCCTTGGTGGGATTGCAAGCTGGTACAACTTCTCTGGAAATCAGTCTTCTAAAGGTTTCTCACAAAATTGGACACAATACTACCTGAGGTCCCAAATATACCACTCCTTGGCATATACCCAAAAGATGCTTCAACAAATAATAAGCACACATGCTCCATTTTGTTCATAGCAGCCTTATTAACAATAGCCAGAAGCTGGAAAGAACCCAGATGTACTTCAACAGAGCAATGGATAAATAAAATGTGGTACATTTCACAATGGAGTACTACTCAGCTATTAAAAAAATTACTTCATGAAATTCATAGGCAAATGAATGGAACTAGAAAATATCAACCTGAGTGAGGTAATACAATCACAAAAAAACTCACATGATATGTACTCAATGATAAGTGGATATTAGACCAAAAGCTCAGAATACCCAAGATACAATTTATAGACCACATGAAGCTCGAGAATAAGAAAGACAAAAATGTGGATGGTTTAGTACTTTTTAGAAGGGGGAACAAAATACTCATAGGATGAAATATGGAGACAAAGTTCGTAGCAGAGACTGAAGGAAAGACCATTCAGAGACTGCCACACATGAGAATCTATCCCACATACAGTCACCAAACCGTCACTATTGAGTTGCCAAGTGGTGCATACTGACAGGAGCCTGATATAGCTATCTCCTGAGAGGCATTGCCAGAACCTCACAAATACAGAGGCGGATGCTTGCAGCCAACCATTAGACTGAGAATGGGGTCCCCAATGGAGGAGTAAGAGAAAGGACTGAGGTAACTTCCTATGTTCAACCCCATAGGAAGAACAACAATACCAATCAACTAGACATCACAGAGCTCCCAGGGACTAAATCACCAATCAAAGAGTACTCATGGAGCAACCCGTGGCTTCAGCTGCATATGTAGCAGAGGATGGGCCTTGTAGAGCATCAATGGGAGGAGAGACCCTTGGTCCTGTGAAGGCTCAATGCCCCAGCATAGGGGAATGCAAGGGTAGGGAGGTGGAAGGGAGTGTGTAGGTGGGTGGGGGAGCACCCTCCTAGAGGCAAGGGGTAGGGGGTATGTAGGGAGAATTTCTGAAATGAAAACCAGGAAAAGGGATAACACTTGAAATGTAAATAAAGAAAATATGCAAGAAAAGAAGAAAAAACAGAGGTGCCCAAATATCAAATGTTTTAAATACGTATATAAGCACCTCTGTTGAGTTTAATTGTTTCTTGCTGAGGTAGGATTACAATGTATCTATGTATTTCTTGTTTTGTTTTCTTTTTCCTCTTCAAAAGTTTAGACCTGATTACAGTCCCTGAATCACAGGTTGTGGTGAGATGCTGGATTCTACTCAACTGAAGGTATAGAAATGACTATTTCACATACCCTCACTGAGAATATTAATGGAATTTGCTTTTTTAAATTAATTCTCAATTTAGAAACTTCTATGCAGACCATATAAGTTGTGAAATCTGCAGTCATAAACATGTGCGCTAGTAGCCCATCTTAAGAAAGAGAACTACTTAACACCACTCCCCAGGGCTTGAACCGGCCAAGTTCCAGAGAGATTTGGCAGTGAACACATGGGGGCATTGCACGTTCTGGAAGTTTAGAAACTTTGTGAGCTAACAGATATTTATTGGTTCACATTTTGGGGTAGTTGATATATAGAACATTTTTCTTTGTGCAGTCAATGGTTAGAGCTAAAGGTTGAATAGATTTAAAGCTTTAAAGTATATAAAGAAAGGCAGGGTTCTTTTATTTCATAAAAATTTCATATGCATATTATTCGTACCTACTTCCAACCAATGCTCTTTGATTCTGCCTAAGTCCTGCAACAAAACTTACCTTCCAACCCCATGTCTTTTAATTTTTAAAACAAATCAAGACTGTTTTTTTTTCTTGTCTATATGTTCATGTCTCAGAGATCACGGACTTGGGTATGAAAGGCTGACCAAAGTTTACCTTCCCCAACTATGTGACAATCTCGCCTTCAGTAGCCATTGACTTCCATTGGCATATCAGATGAGATGTAGTATCAGAAATAACTTCCATGTCATATTGGAAATTTTAAAGTGCTTGATCTTTGGAACTGTTATGTGGAAATCACAGCTACTATGAGTTCATGTGTCATAAGTATGCCATGTCTAGAAGCTATCCTTTTACAACAACCATTTATAAACTCTTACTTTTATATATTTCCATTTGTTGTGAGATTTTTCCCTGCATCTTAGGTGTGGGTAGGGTGTTGAATCACAATATTCATTTAGTTACCCCCACATAAAGACCCAAAGACACACCAAAATATAGATACCATTAAAGTATAGGTTAGTCAATAAGTTTTATTGGGGCTACCAATAGAAGTAGAAATGACTTAAAGACAGCAACACCATTAAAGGCCACTCCTTTCCACTTCAACATAAGTAATGCTAAGGAACCGGCATCTAGTAACTGTAATGTATAAAAGTGACATGCATACCTGAAATGAGGAGCTAGAATAATGGAACAATAGGAGTAGTAACTGGATGGTTTAACCAGAATAAAGGATATATGAAAAAGGCTTATGAAATCTCACTAGTTTGTAAGTTAATTCAAGCACAATTTAAAATAAATACTGTGAACAGCAGTATTGTCTAATAACGTGACTCCCAGAAAATGTGAGTTGTTAAATAGAAATGTCCATACTAGCCATAGATTACGTCTCTATTACATTAGTTTGCCGAGGACCAGCCTCTGCTTGGAGAGGGGTTCTGAGGAAGGCGTGTTCAAGATCAGTGAAACGGGTGACTCAAAGTCAAATCATGGGTACAGGCTGACACCTGTGCTCTCCTCAAGAACTCTTTTTCTCCCTCCCTCTCCCTCTCCATCTCCCCATCTTTATCTCTAGGCAGCTCAACACTCTCAGACCAACGCTGAATCATTTATTTACAAATTACAATTCAATCATCCACCCTAGGTTTCCTTTTGATTCTCCCATGAATCAACATTTTGTGCCTTAGCTACTTGGTTCTCAGAAAAAGAAAGCAAGCACAGTTTTCTTCTCATTTCGAGTGAACTCAGAGATCTGCCTGCCTTTGTAAGCACATTGAATAAGCTCACTGGATGGGATATAACTCCAGGTCAGGTTTGGACTAGATTGAGCCCAACCAGTGGAGAATGTAGTCCAAGTCAACTGACCTGAGGTCCCATCCTTTGAGTCTTTCCATTCAAAGGGGAAATATTCTGAGTTTGTGGTGCCAACGGTCGGCAGAAGAAAGCATCTTTCAAGTCTAAGACTGTGTACCAAATTCTGAAATGTGGTAAAGAACTCAATAGAGTATAGGGGTTAGGCACTGTAGGGTGGATGTCAGCCACTAGATGCTTTACCTCTTGTAAGTCCTGGACTGGGCGATATTCATTAGTGCCTGGCTTCCTAACTGACAGGAGCATTGTTTTCCAGGCAGAATAGCACTTATCCAACACCCCAAGTTGGAGGATCCTGGAGATATGTGGCTTAATGTCTTCTCATACCTCCTGGGAATAGCGTATTGTCTGAGAGACATTGGGGTAGCTTGTGCCTTGAATTCTACCACAACTGGAGGATGATATTTGGCTTTGTCCAACTTCTCCACTTCCTCCCAGGCTGATAGAAATGTTTCCAACCACCAAATCTAGTCCTGGTTCTGAGTAAAGGTGGTTTTAAATAATTTATACTCATCATCTAGCCTGGTAATCAGAACATGTAGGGATGCTCCTTTTGGCCAGTTTTCTGTGGCCAGTTGGGCAGGAAATTTATCCAGGACCCCATCCTTGAGAGTAAGTCTCACTCCAACAAAGGGTAGGGACAGTCTGGGATTACCATAATTTAATGGGATACCTGGCCTATCTCTAGGTCCACTGTTTCTCAGACAGTCCAGGAACATATTTTGGTGCTAGTGGATCCTTGGACCCAAGATCTTTTCTTGGAAGCGGGGCCAAAGGCTTGGAGGAGGACCAAGTGTTGAGCCTCTTTGTCCACCAAGAATTGAGTGGGTTTCCCCTCCACTCTCAGAGTTACCCTGGGTTTGGGGAGGGGTCCAAACTCTGTCCTCTCCCCCCAGGCTAACACCTTTGCCATTTTAAGGCACTTTTCCTAAGTCCTGGGATTGCCTGCCCCTGGCTTCAGTTTGTTAGGGCACTCTTGGACCCAGTGGTCTCTCTCATTGCAGTATGCACACTGGTCCTTTTCAAGGAGGTTTCTGTCTCTCTTTGGTTGGAGTATCTTATCTCTTCTCTGCTTTCCCTAATCATCATAGCCAAGATTCCTTTCCTGTTTCTTTTCTTTTTCAGCTCTCTTTCTTCTTTTTCCTTTCTCTTTCTCTGCTCTTTCTCCTCCTTGGTCTCCCGGTTTTGGTAGACTTTCTCAGCAATCTGCACAACATCCCTCAGAATAGGGATGTTAGCTTGTAAGTCCTCTAGCTCTGAAGCGCTTTCCTGATATCTCTGCTAGCCTGGTTTATAAAAGCCATAGTCATAGCAGCTATGTGCTCCTCACTTCTGGGGTCAAATTTGTGGTCTGCTGGGTTGTTGCCTTGAGACCTTCCAACAGATCCCAAAGACAGACCTTAAGGTGCTTCTTACCTTTGGCTAAATTAAAGTCCCAATCAGAATGGGTTAAAGGGAATCCTGTGGCAATGACTGCTGGGTTTTCCAAGGGAACTCCTGTGTCCAAAGGCACATTTTTTTCAGGTCTCATTGAGGATCCTTTCTCTCTCCTCAGTGGGGAAGAAAACTCTCATGAGTTGCTGGGTATCATCCCAGGTGGGTTAATGAGCAAATAAAACAGACTCAAAGAGTTTAATCAACTCTTTGGGGTTATCTTAAGAGTGGGGGCATGTTGGGCCTTCCAGTTATACAAGTTTGCCGAAAAGAAAAACCAATATTGCATATCCTGATTGCCATCCTCATCTGTTGTCCCATGAGCTTGGAGGGGGAAGGCCACTGTTGTGTTGGGTGAAGTGGCCCTTTAGTTCCTGGTACCCATGTCTGGTTCCAATTCCTAGGGTTCCTTCCTCCCTTCCCCCTTGCTGGAACCAGAGGAAGGGGTGTAAAGGGATGCTGGGTGAGAGCTCAAGGGAGATACTTGAGGAGGGGCCATGGGAACTGGAGCTATGGAAGGGGGTGGAGGATCTATCAGCAGCAGATATGCTATGGAAGGATCCTGGAGGATGTTCTTCTTTATAGACTTATTGTTCTCTATGGGGTTCTTCTCCTTCGTGGCTAGGACCTATGAGAGTCTTAGATGCAAGAAGACTTTTATTCAAAAGGGGGAAGTCTTCCACTAGATCATGTCAGGTAACTATATAGGGTGTTTGGTCTATGTGCCCAAGAGATCCTGGTCTAAAGACTCTTTACTACTTTGATCATCTGCGAATTGAAGGCCCCTAAGGATGGCCACTATACTCTGAAAGTAGGTCATTCGGAGGAGTAGAGAGTAAATAACCTACCCTTCTTTACTACTACTGACAAGTTTTCCCCTCTTTCCCTAACTTCCCTCCAGTAGTTAGCTAGGATATATAACAGGGTAGATGCAGTCTATCCCATGTACAAAAATATTGTCAGTCCAAGTCCAAGAACACAGAATGATATAACCAACACCAACAAAGAGAAAGATCATCAACACCTAGACAATTCTCCCCTGCCAGGAGCACAGAAACCAGGTTATACAGACAGTTCACCCCTGACAAGTGGCAGAAACCAGATAATCAGGCCACTAAGACTCCCTCCAGCAGTTGGGGGTGGGCTGGAAATGTCTCCAGACTCCCCATAGTCATGGCATTAAGGTATGTCTGTCCACTACAATTGACCATACCAGACCAGTGTCTTTTCGGCTGACACCGAGCAAGGCAAAAGTGAAAGCAAAAGGTAGAGAAACAAACAAAGACAAACACTTAAGTACCTGTTGCTGAGATCGGACTTTTTCCCTTCGATCAGTTTAGTATGTGGTCACTGGGGTCTCCTCGAATCCCAGATGAAGTCCCCAAATATTAAACCCCAACCATCAGTCAGTGGTACTTACTTTGAGATACCTCCTAGTGACACACTGAAATGCAGCTCAATGCAAAAGCAAGAGATTTATTTTCTGGTACCTCAGGATCAACCTTCAAGGCTACAAGGTTGCTTAGAAGGCAACCCCAATGGTTATTACAAGTATTTTTCATACTTTTTAGGGGCACATGTTACCTCTGTAAGGTTACAGCTCAAATACAGTAAATGTACCAAGCATATTAACCTTTAAATCTATTGGCTAGCAAGCATCAGTCTGAGAATTTTCTACTCAAGAATGTTCCTGTGTGAAGCTGGAACTTGGCCTAGTCTTGCCCAGAGGCAGGTGGGTTTGTGTGTTTACAAAGAGAAATTTAATTACTATACACTCTGAAGGCTAAGTCACAGTTTACATTACTTCAGGGCTGGTGAGAAATATGTGGCTTAGGGAAGAAGACAGAAATACACCTGGTGGGTATGTGTACCATGGCAAGGAATCATAATTATGGTATAAAGAATGGAGTTATGGATAGGTGATGGTGGCTTAATCTATAATTTCTTCTAATATGCTGAAAGAAATTAAAGGATAACTGGAGAGCACTTAACTAGTGACAGAAGAGTTTAAACTATGTGCTACTCATCAGGATTCAAGTACTTCAATACTACTGCCATAGGAATCAACCCTTTTTCAACTAAAATTGGGGAAGAAAAAACTATGGAACCATAAACACACACTACTATTAGTAATCTTTGTAAGGAACTTTATTTAAATATTCACCCAATTCATTTTTATGTTTTTTCCAATTTATTTCTTTTTTTAAATATTTATTTATTTAAAGAATATGAGCACACTGTAGCTGTCTTTAGACACATCAGAAGAGGGCATCAGATTCATTACAGATGGTTGTGAGCCACTATATGGTTGCTGGGAATTGAACTCAGGACCTCTGGAAGAGTAGTCAGTGTTCTTAACCACTGACCCATTTCTCCAGCCCCTCCAATTTATTTCTTTACTTTAAAGATTACAGACATTTATCCTTTCACTTCTTCTCTACAAACACTCCAATATACTGTTCCTTGCTCATTTGCAAATTCATGGCTCCTTTTTTATTAACTGTTGCTACATGTATATATAATCTGCTGAGCTTATATAATGATACTTATAAATAAGTTTTAGGGCTGACCTTGGTGTATCATTCTCTATGGAAGGAATTTTTCTCATTTTTAAAAATTTTGGTTGCCTGTAATTTTTTTGTGTGTAGAGTCAAGATCTCTTGGGATTTCCATGTCTACTTTGGCATGACTATTATTGCTGTCTCTGGTCAGCTCGTGTTTACACAGTCATGTTGGCAAGACTTTATTGTGTTGTCTGACAATACTAGGAGATACAGTCACCCAGCAAATTCTCCTATCCTTTGGCACTTAAATGATTTTCACCTCCTCTTCTTCAATATTTCCTGAGCCTTAAATGAAGAAGTCTTTTATAGAAATATATGTTGGGACTTGGATTCACCATATTACTAAACCAACATAATCCTTAATTACAGAATAAGTATCTATCCTTATACCCACAGATATGTGTAGCCCTCATTCCTTTTAAAGATAAGTCCTCCCTTCTAGTTTCTGCCTGTGCTCAAAGCTGACACTGTGACACAACTTTCTATACCCAGATCCCACCAAAAGAAAGCTGCTCTCCAGGAGAGCTGTCACACCTGAAAGCGCAGGTAATACTACCACTTCTGCTCTGAGGACCTACCCAAAGCCCTCAGGACACACAGTCTGGGACAGGATACTTCCCGCTTCTGCCTGTGCCCAGAGCTGACCTTGGAACACAGCTCTCTGTATTTAGACCCCATGGGGAGAGAGCTGGATTTTCAGAAGTGTACTGAGAGTACTGGTGAGTCCACCACCACTTCTACTCACATTCCTGGCTCAAGAGGAACCCACATTGAGCCTTCTGGACACTGGTACCAAGAAGTAGTCTGGGACCAGATTATTCTGGCTTCTGGTTTCTGTCTGTGCCCTGAGCTGACCCTGTGACACAGCTCTCTGTATCCAGATCCCACCAGGAAAAAGCCAGTCTTCAGGAGTGCTAACACACAGGCTTATAAGAGGGACAAGACACTGTCAGAGACAGCAAGACCAGCTAACACTAGAGATAAGCAGAAGATGAGAGGCAAGGACAAGAACCTAAGCAACAGAAACCAAACCTACTTGGCATCATCAGAACCCACTTCCCCCACCACAGCAAACCCTGGATACCCCAACACACCAGAAAAGCAAGATTTTGATTTAAAATTACAACTCATGATGATGTTAGAGGACTTTAAGAAAGACATAAATAACTCCCTTAAAGAGATACAGGACAACAGAGGTAAACAGGTAGAGGCCCTGAAAGAGGAAACACAAAAATCCCTTAAAGAGTTGTAGGAAAACACAACAAAACGGGTGATAGAATTGAACAAAACCATTCCGGAGCTGAAAATGGAAATAGAAACAATTAAAAAAATCAAAAAGGGAGACAAACCTGGAGAGAGAAAACCTAGGAAAGATATCAGGAGTCATAGATGCAAGCATTACCAATACAATACAAGATATAGAAGAGAGAATCTCAGGGGCAGAAGATACCATAGAAAACATTGACAGAACCATTAAAGAAAATACAAAACCCAAAAAGCTCCTAAACCAAAACATCTAGGCAATCAGAGACACAATGAGAAGATAAAACATAAGTATATGAAGTATAAGAGAGAGCAAAGATTCCCAAATTAAAGGGCCAGTAAATATCTTCAACAAAATTATAGGAAGAAAAATCCCTAACTTAAAGAAAGAAATGACCTTAAAAATACAAGAAGCCTACCGAACTCCAAATAGATTGGAACAGAAAATAAATTCCTCCTGTCACATAATAGTCAAAACACCAAACACAAAACAAAGAATATTAGAAGCAGTAAGGGAAAATGTCAAGTATCATATAAAGGCAGACCTATCAGAATTACACCATATTTCTCAAAAGAGACTATAAAAACCAGAAGATCTTGGACAGATGTTATACAAACCCTAAGAGAACACAAATGCCAGTCCAGGCTACTATTCAGCCAAACTCTCAATTAACATAATTAACTTAGATAGAGAAACCACAATATTTGATGACATAACCAAATGTACACAATATAATTTCCACAAATCCAGCCCTACAAGGGATAAGAAATGGAAAACCCCAACACAAGTAGGGAAACTACACCCAAGAAAAAGCAAGAAAGTAATCTAATTTCAACTAATCTAAAAGAAGATAGCCACAGGAAGATAATTCCACTTCTACCAACAAAAATAACAGGAAACAAAAATCATTGGTCCCTAATATCTCTCAACATCAATGGACTCAATTCCCCAATAAAAAGACATAGACTAAAACATTGGATACATAAAGAAGACCCAGGGTTTTGCTGAATACAAGAAACACACCTCAGTGGAAAAAGATGGACACTATTTCAGAGTAAAAGACTGGAAAACAATTTCCCAAGCAATTGGTTCCAAGAAACAAGCTGGAGTAACCATTCTAATATCAAATAAAATTGACTTTCAATCAAAAGTTATCAAAAAAGATAAGGAAGGGCACTTCATATTCATTGAAGGAAAAATCCACCAAGATGAACTCTCAGTCCTGAATATCTATGTTCCAAATATAAGGGCACCTACATTCATAAAAGAAACCTTGCTAAAGCACACATTGACCATCCATCACGATCAAGTAGACTTTATCCCAGGGATGCAGGGATGGTTAAATATATGGAAATCCATCAATGTAATTTACTATATAAACAAACTCACAGGAAAAAAAAAACACATTGCCTTCTCATTAGATGCTGTGAAAGCATTTGACAAAATTCAACACCCTTTCATGTTAAAAGTCTTGGAAAGATTGGAAATTCAAGGCCTATACCTAAACATAATAAAAGCAATATACAGCAAACCAATAACCAATATCCAATATCAAACAAAATGGAGAGAAACTTGGAGCAATCCCACTAAAATCAGGGACTAGACAAGGGTGCGCACTCTCTCCCTACTTATTCAATATAGTACTCGAAGTCCTAGCCAGAGCAATCAGACAACAAAAGGAGGTCAAAAAGATACAAATTGGAAAGGAAGAAATCAAAATCTCACTTTTTGCAGAGGTTGTGATAGTATACTTAAGTGACACCAAAAGTTCCACCAGAGAACTACTGAACCTGATAAACAACTTTAGCAAACTGGCTGGACATAAAATTAACTCAATCAAACCAGTATCCTTCCTCTAGTCAAAGGACAAACATGATGAGAAAGAAATTAGGGAAACCACCCTTCACAATATTCATAAATAATATAAAATATGTTGGTGTGACTCTAACCAAGTAAGTGAAAGATCTGTATGACAAAAACTTCAAGTCTCTGAAGAACAAAATTGAAGAACAACTCAGAAGATTGAAAGATCTCCCATGCATTGGGTTGTCAAGATTTATATAGTAAAAATGACCATCTTACCAAAAGCAATCTACAGATTCAATGCAATCCTAATCAAAATTCCAACTCAATTCTTCATAGAGTTAGAAAAAGCAATTTGCAAATTCCTTAAAATAACAAAAAATCCAGGATAGCAAAACCTATTCTCAACAATAAAAGAATTTCTTGGCCAAGCACCATCCCTGAGTTCAAGCTATATTACAGTGCAATAGTGATAAAAACTGTATGGTATTGGTACAGAGACAGGCAGGTAGTTAAATGGAATAGAATTGAAGACCCAGAAATGAACCCACACACCTATGGTCACTTGATCTTTGACAAAGGAACTAAAACTATCCAATGGAAGAAAGATAGCATTTTCAACAAATGGTGCTGGTACAACTGGAGGTCATCAGGGAAAAGAATGCAAATCCATCCTTTCTTATTGCCTTGTACAAAGCTCAAGCCCAAGTGGATCTAGGACCTCCACCTAAAATCAGATATACTCAAATTAATAGAAGAAGAAGTGGGCAAGAGCCTCGAGCACACAGGCCCTGAAGAAAATTTACTGAACAGAACACCAATGGCTTATGTCTAAGATCAGGTATTGAGAAATGAGACCTCATAAAATTGCAAAGCTTCTGTAAGGCAAAGGACACTGTCATTAGGACAAAAGAGCAACCTACAGATTGAGAAAGGATATCCTAGATCCAATAGAGGGATGATATCCAATATATATAAAAAAAACACCTCAAGATGTTAGACACTGGAGACTTGAATAATCTTATTAAAATATGGGCTACAGAGCTAAACAAAGATTCTCATCTGAGGAATATGGAATGACTGAGAAGCACCTAAAGAAATGTTCAACATCCTTAGTCATCAGGGAAACACAAATCAAAACAAGCCTGAGATACTACATCATACCAGTAAGAATGGCTAAGTTCAAAAGCTCAGGTGACAACAGATGCTGACAAGGATATGGAGAAAGAGGAATATTCCTCAATTGTTTGTTGACTGCAAGCTGGTATGACCACTCTGGAAATAAGTCTGGAAGTTCCTCAGAAAACTGGACATAGTATTACCTGCAGACCCAGCTCTACCATTCCTGGGCATATACCCAAAAGTTTCCCCAACCTATAGCCAGGACACATGCTCCACCATGTTCATAGCAGTCTTATTTATAATAGGAGAAGCTGGAAAGAACACAGATGTACTTCAATAGAGGAATGGATACAGAAAAATGTATAACATTTACACAATGGAATACTTCTCAACTATCATAAACAATAACTTCATGAAATTCATAGGTCAATGGATGGATCTTCAAAATATCATCCTGAGTGAGGTAACCCAATCACACACACACACACACACACACACACACACACACACACACCACCACCACCACTACCACCACCACCACCACCACCACCACATATGGTATGCTTTCACTGATATGTGGATATTAGCCCAAAAGCTTGAATTACCCAAGATTCTTTCTGAGACCACATGAAGTTCAAGAAGAAGAATGTCCAAAGGACAGATGCTTCAGTCCTTCTTAGAAGGGGAAACAAAAATATTCCTAGGATGAAATACAGAGACAAAGTTTTGAGCAGAGACTGAAGAAAAGGCCATCCAGAGACTGCCCCTGGATGTTTCAGCCAATATACATACAGCCACCACATCCAAACATTTTTGCTGATTCTAGGAAGTATATGCTGACAGGAGCCTGATGTAGCCATCTCCTGAGAGGCACTGCCAGAGCAGGACAAATTCAGAGGTGGATGCTAGCAGCCAAGCATTGAACTGAGGGGTCTCCATTGGAAGAGTTAGAGAAAAAATCGAAGGAGCTTAAGGGGTTTGCAATCCCATTTGATCAACAATACCAACCAACCAGACCCCACCAGAGCTCCCAAGAACTAAACCACTATCCAAAGAGAACACATGGACAGACCCATGTGTCCAATTCCTTATGTACCAGAGGATGGCCTTGTTGGGCACCAAGGGGAGGAGAAGCCCTTGGTCCTACCAAGGCTCAATGCCCAGTATAGCAGAATGTCAGGGCAGAGAGGTGGAATGGGTGGGTGGATGGGTGGAGGAATTCACTCATAGAAGTAGGGGGGTGGGGATGGAATAGGTGGTTTATGGACAGGAAACTGAGAATGGGGATAACATCTGAAATGTAAATTAAAAAATATCCAATAAAGAAAAAAAGAAAACATCCCTTTTTCAATGAACAGACTAATTTGGAAAATTATAAAATTCATTTTTATTTCAATTATATGCATTACTTTAATCAATAATGTTATTTTACTTAAAGTATTTAATGTTTTATTTATTTTTATAATATAAATTCTGTGTAACTAGGGTTTTATTTGTACTTTCAGAAGACATTCATAAATAAGTTTTCCTCAATGCTTTAATTTTGGGTGTTATTTTACCTAATTTGTATGTGATGTTTTTATTTTGATATGAATGAAATTATTCCATTTCTATATAATACCTATATTCAACCTCTATATTTTAAGTTTTTCTTTTCTCTTTTGATTTAGCATTCTGAACCAAATGCATTGTAATATCATTTATCACATTCAGATATTTAACTCCACTCAGAATATCCCATTTTATTGTTGATTTACCATCCCACACTTTCAATGCCTGTGTGGCTTTCATCATTTATTCTCCCTCAACACCTTTTTTTTTCCTCGCCATTTTACATATTCATATGGGAGACCTAAATCTTGAGAAAAGTTGAACTTCTGAATATTCTTTTATCCATTTACAACATGGCTATCCTCATTTGCTGAAGGAAGTTTTCTCCAATATATTTGAAATTATCCCTCTGTATTTTAATAAATATATCTAAATATAATTTTACTTTTCATCAGAAATAGATGTATTCACCTTTTTTATTTCTTTACTTTTTAAGTACTGCTCCTGGGCATATACCCAAAAGATGCTCCAACAGATAACAAGGACACATGCTCCACTATGTTCATATCCGTCTTATTTATAATAGCCAGAAGCTGAAAACAACACAGAGTCCCTCAACAGAGGAATGGATACAGAAAACATGGTATATTTACACAATGGAGTACTACTCAGCTATTAAATCAATGATTTCTTAAAATTTTCAAGCAAATGGACGCAACTTAAAAATATCATCCTGCATGAGGTAATCCAGTCACAAAAGAACACACATGGTATGTAATCATTGACAAGTGGATAGTAGCCCAAGGGGAAAAAAAAAAAACGAAAGAAACAACTCACAGAGGATATGAAACCTAAAAAGAAGGAAGACCCATACCAAAGTGTGGATGCTACAGTCCTACTCAGAAGGGGTAATAGTATAATCTTGGTAGACGGCGGGAGGGATCTGGGAGGGAGAGGGGGCGAGGAAAAAAGGGGGGCCAGCACAGATATAAGATGAGATGGGGGAGATGTACGGAGGGTCAGGACTTTGAAAGGAGGTGTGTAGGAGTGGGGAAGGGGTAACTGGTTGTAGCAACCAGAAAGTTCCAGAAGCCAGGGACAAAAGAGCTTCCCAGGACCCAAACAGGGAGGACAATAGCCCAAATACCCAGGAAAAGTGAGATATAGAACCTGTAGAGATCACATCCAGTGGATAGGCATGGCCCTAGTTGAGGGATGGAGCCACCCACTCACCTGAAAAATAATTACCCAGAATTCCTCCTGTCAAAAAGAAAGGTAGGGACAAAGTGTAGAGCAGAGTCTGAAGAAAAGGCCATCCAGAGACTCCCTTACCTACAGATCCATTCCCTCTGCAGGCACCAAATCCAGATATTATTGCTGATGCCAAGAAACTTTTGCTTACAGAAACTTCCCTGAGAGGCTCTCCCAGAGCCTGGCCAATACAGATGCAGATGTAGATGTAAGCAGCACAGGGACCCCAATGGAGGAGTTAGGGCAAGGACTGACTGAGGAAATTGAAGGCATTTGCAATCCCATAGAACAACAATATCATCCAACCAGACCCCCCCAAAGCTCCCAGGGACCAAACCACCAACCATAGAATACACATGATGGGGTAGAAGAGACCAGTGGCTCTAGCTGGATATGTAGCAGAGCATTGCCTTATCTGGTATCAATGGGAGGGGAGTCTCTTGGTCCTGTGGAGGCTAGATGACCCAGCATATGGAAGGGTAGGGGAGCACCCTCAGGGACACAGGGAAGGGGAGAGGATAGGTGGTTTATGGAGGGGAAATAGGGAAGGAGGATAAGATTTGTAATGTTAATAAATATAATAACCAGTAAAAATAAATACATCTTAGAGTTATGGTTTGAAGTTATAACTTCATGCTATCTGAAGTTTCATGGGGTTCTGGCAATGCCGTAGAATGCTCACATAATTTCACAGAGTATAAATATTTTAATTATATGTGGAGAATGCTTAGTAATATAACAGTGTCACTTCCTTAGCCAGCCATATTCAAAATATTACAGAATGGCCTTTTTATGATATAATTATAGATAAGCATCACGTAGTTGGTAAAGTTCCCCTTTAGCCTTGCACATTTTTATACCTGGTCCACAGCTGGTGTCTGTTTGTTGACGATTAGAAGGCTGGGTTTTGCAAGAGGAATTATGTCAGAAGGGGAAGTCAGCTTTAAGACTTAAAAAGAAATTGAAATAATTGTTTGACTCTGTCCTTTTCTCAAGTTTCAAGGTATCCTTGAACTATTCTAATGAACAATGTTCCTGTAACACTCAAAGTAATACATACATACATACATACATACATATAGCTACTCGACATGATACCTTTCTTTCACTTTCTCATATAAGTTGAATACATACTTACCCACATTTTTCTTATGCTACTCTGTCTGAAGAAGCATACATCAAGATAGGAATATCTCTTCTTAGAAACTTATATAAATTATATTAACCTTTTAAGTACTCTCCTTCTTGAGTTATTGTCTTTTAATCACAAATTCAGGCATAGTAAATTGGGAGAGTTGACATGGTAAGCAAATCAAATTGCAGAATACTAAAAGGGTCAAAGTAGGTTGACTTTCTCTTCTGAGAACATGGAGGATAGATAAATATAGTATTAGAAATTCATAAATTATATTTACATTTATAATTATAATTATATAAAGTATAGATTTTAGAAATATAGTAGAAACATAGGTAGATGTGTTATTACTCATGTATTTTTCAAGTCACTACTAATAGAAAGTGATAATCTGCATATTTTGTTATTGAAATATTAAATCACTTTAGATTACATCTAGAAATATATATTCATATGACCATTTTATATAATTAATTCCAATTTTAACTCTTACAAATTTGTAATTTGTCATGCCTCTTTTTTTAATTATTATTTTTTTTTATTATTATTAACTTGAGTATTTCTTATATACATTTCGAGTGTTATTCCCTTTCCCGGTTTCCGGGCAAACATCCCCCTCCCCCCTCCCCTTCCTTATGGGTGTTCCCCTCCCAACCCTCCCCATTGCTGCCCTCTCCCCAACAGTCTAGTTCACTGGGGTTCAGTCTTAGCAGGACCCAGGGCTTCCCCTTCCACTGGTGCTCTTACTAGGATATTCATTGCTACCTATGAGGTCAGAGTCCAGGGTCAGTCCATGTATAGTCTTTAGGTAGTGGCTTAGTCCTGGAAGCTCTGGTTGCTTGGCATTGTTGTACATATGGGGTCTCAAGCCCCTTCAAGCTCTTCCAGTTCTTTCTCTGATTCCTTCAACGGGGGTCCTATTCTCAGTTCAGTGGTTTCCTGCTGGCATACGCCTCTGTATTTGCTGTATTCTGGCTGTGTCTCTCAGGAGCGATCTGCATTCACATTTTGATCATCCGTCTTGAGTTTCATTTGTTCTAGGCATCTAGGGTAATTCAAGCATTTGGGCTAATAGCCACTTATCAATGAGTACATACCATGTATGTCTTTCTGTGATTGAGTTAGCTCACTCAGGATGATATTTTCCAGTTCAAACCATTTGCCTACGAATTTCATAAAGTCATTGTTTTTGATAGCTGAGTAATATTCCATTGTGTAGATGTACCACATTTTCTGTATCCATTCCTCTGTTGAAGGGCATCTGGGTTCTTTCCAGCTTCTGGCTATTATAAATAAGGCTGCGATGAACATAGTGGAGCACGTGTCTTTTTTATATGTTGGGGCATCTTTTGGGTATATGCCCAGGAGAGGTATAGCTGGATCCTCAGGCAGTTCAATGTCCAATTTTCTGAGGAACCTCCAGACTGATTTCCAGAATGGTTGTAGCAGTCTGCAATCCCACCAACAATGGAGGAGTGTTCCCCTTTCTCCACATCCTCGCCAGCATTTGCTGTCACCTGAGTTTTTGATCTTAGCCATTCTCACTGGTGTGAGGTGAAATCTCAGGGTTGTTTTGATTTGCATTTCCCTTATGACTAACGATGTTGAACATTTCTTTAGGTGTTTCTCGGCCATTCGGCATTCCTCAGCTGTGAATTCTTTGTTTAGCTCTGAACCCCATTTTTTAATAGGGTTATTTGTCTCCCTGCTGTCTAACTTCTTGAGTTCTTTGTATATTTTGGATATAAGCCCTCTATCTGTTGTAGGATTGGTAAAGATCTTTTCCCAATCTGTTGGTTGCCGTTTTGTCCTAACCACAGTGTCCTTTGCCTTACAGAAGCTTTGCAGTTTTATGAGATCCCATTTGTCGATTCTTGATCTTAGAGCATAAGCCATGGGTGTTTTGTTCAGGAAATTTTTTCCAGTGCCCATGTGTTGCAAATGCTTCCCTAGTTTTTCTTCTATTAGTTTGAGTGTGTCTGGTTTGATGTGGAGGTCCTTGATCCACTTGGACTTAAGCTTTGTACAGGGTGATAAGCATGGATCGATCTGCATTCTTCTACATGTTGACCTCCAGTTGAACCAGCACCATTTGCTGAAAATGTTATCTTTTTCCATTGGATGGTTTTGGCTCCTTTGTCAAAAAATCAAGTGACCATAGGTGTGGGTTCATTTCTGGTCTTCAATTCTGTTCCATTGGTCTATCTGTCTGTCTCTGTACCAATACCATGCAGTTTTTATCACTATTGCTCTGTAATACTGCTTGAGTTCTGGGATAGTGATTCCCCTGAAGTCCTTTTATTGTTGAGGATAGTTTTAGCTATCCTGGGTTTTTTGTTATTCCAGATGAATTTGCAAATTGTTCTGTCTAACTCTTTGAAGAATTGGATTGGTATTTTGATGGGGATTGCATTGAATCTGTAGGTCGCTTTTGGCAGAATGGCCATTTTTACTATATTAATCCTGCCAATCCATGAGCATGGGAGATCTTTCCATCTTCTGAGATCTTCTTCAATTTCTTTCTTCAGAGTCTTGAAGTTCTTATTGTACAGATCTTTCCCTTGCTTGGTTAAAGTCACACCGAGGTACTTTATATTATTTGCATCTATTATGAAGGGTGTCGTTTCCCTAATTTCTTTCTCAGCTTGTTTCTCTTTTGTGTAGAGGAAGGCTACTGATTTATTTGAGTTAATTTTATACCCAGCCACTTTGCTGAAGTTGTTTATCAGCTTTAGTAGTTCTCTGGTGGAACTTTTGGGATCAGTTAAATATGCTATCATATCATCTGCAAATAGTGATATTTTGACTTCTTCTTTTCCGATCTGTATCCCCTTGACCTCCTTTTGTTGTCTGATTGCTCTGGCTAGAACTTCAAGAACTATATGGAATAAGTAGGGAGAGAGTGGGCAGCCTTGTCTAGTCCCTGATTTTAGTGGGATTGCTTTAAGTTTCTCTCCATTTAGTTTAATGTTAGCAACTGGTTTGCTGTATATTTTTTACTATGTTTAGGTATGGGCCTTGAATTCCTATTCTTTCCAGGACTTTTATCATGAAGGGTGTTAATTTTGTCAAATGCTTTCTCAGCATCTAATGAAATGATCATGTGGTTTTGTTCTTTCAGTTTGTTTATATAATGGATCCGTTGATGGTTTTTCAGATATTAAACCATCCCTGCATGCCTGGGATGAAGCCTACTTGATCATGGTGGATGATTGTTTTGATGTGCTCTTGGATTCGGTTTGCCAGAATTTTATTGAGTATTTTTGCATCGATATTCATAAGGGAAATTGGTCTGAAGTTCTCTTTCTTTGTTGGGTCTTTGTGTGGTTTAGGTATAAAATGGTGTGGCTTCACAGAAGGAATTAGGTAGTGCTCCATCTGTTTCAATTTTGTGGAATAGTTTGGATAATATTGGTATGCAGGTCTTCTGAAGGTCTGATAGAATTCTGCACTAAACCCGTCTGGACCTGGGCTCTTTTTGGTTGGGAGACCTTTAATGACTTTTTTCTATTTCCTTAGGATTTATGGGGGTTGTTTAACTGGTTTATCTGTTCCTGATTTAACTTCGGTACCTGGTATCTGTCTAGGAAATTGTCCATTTCCTGCAGATTTTCAAGTTTTGTTAAATATAGGCTTTTATAGTAAGATCTGATGATTTTTTGAATTTCCTCTGAATCTGTAGCTATGTCTCCTTTTTCATTTCTGATTTTGTTAATTTGGACACACTCTCTGTGTCCTCTCGTTAGTCTGGCTAAGGGTTTATCTATCTTGTTGATTTTTCTCAAAGAACCAACTTTTTTGGTTCTGTTGATTCTTCTATGGTCCTTTTTTTTGTTTCTACTTGGTTGATTTAGGCTCTGAGTTTGATTATTTCCTGCCTTCTACTCCTCCTGGGTGTATTTGCTTCTTTTTTGTTCTAGAGCTTTTAGGTGTGCTGTCAAGCTGCTGACATATGCTCTTTTTCCTGTTTCTTTCTGCAGGCACTCAGAGCTATGTGTTTTCCTCTTAGCACAGCCCTCATTGTGTCCCATAAGTTTGGGTTTGTTTTACCTTCATTTTCATTAAATTCTAAAAAGTTTTTAATTTCTTTCTTTATTTATTCCTTGACCAGGTTATCATTGAGTAGAGCATTGTTCAATTTCCACGTATATGTGGGCGTTCTTCCCTTATTGTTATTGAACACCAGCTTTAGGCCGTGGTGGTCTGATAGCACGCATGGGATTATTTCTATCTTTCTGTACCTGTTGAGGCCCATTTTTTGACCAATTATATGGTCAATTTTGGAGAAAGTACCATGAGGAGCTGAGAAGAAGGTATATCCTTTTGCTTTAGGATAGAATGTTCTATAGATATCTGTTAAGTCCATTTGGCTCATGACTTCTCTTAGTCTGTCTACGTCTCTGTTTAATTTCTGTTTCCATGATCTGTCCATTGATGACAGTGGGGTGTTGAAATCTCCTACTATTATTGTGTGAGGTGTAATGTGTGTTTTGAGCTTTAGTAAGGTTTCTTTTACGTATGTAGGTGCCCTTGTATTTGGGGCATAGATATTTAGGATTGAGAGTTCATCTTGGTGTATTTTTCCTTTGATGAATATGAAGTGTCCTTCCTTATCTTTTTTGATGACTTTTAGTTGAAATTTGATTTTGTCTGATATTAGAATGGCTACTCCAGCTTGCTTCTTCTGACCATTTGCTTGGAAAGTTGTTTTCCAGCCTTTCACTCTGAGGTAGTGTCTGTCTTTGTCTTTGAGGTGTGTTTCCTGTAGACAGCAGAATGCAGGGTCCTCGTTGCGTATCCAGTTTGTTAATCTATGTCTTTTTATTGGAGAGTTGAGGCCATTGATGTTGAGAGATATTAAGGAATAGTGATTATTGCTTCCGGTTGTATTCATATTTGGATGTGAGGTTATGTTTGTGTGCTTTTCTTCTCTTTGTTTTGTTGCCAAGACGATTAGTTTCTTGCTTCTTCTAGGGTATAGCTTGCCTCCTTATGTTGGTCTTTACCATTTATTATCCTTTGTAGTGCTGGATTTGTAGAAAGATATTGTGTAAATTTGGTTTTGTCATGGAATATCTTGGTTTCTCCATCTATGTTGATTGAGAGTTTTGCAGGATACAGTAACCTGGGCTGGCATTTGTGTTCTCTTAGGGTCTGTATGACATCAGTCCAGGGTCTTCTGGCCTTCATAGTTTCTGGCGAAAAGTCTGGTGTGATTCTGATAGGTCTGCCTTTATATGTTACTTGGCCTTTTTCCCTTACTGCTTTTAATATTCTTTCTTTATTTTGTGCGTTTGGTGTTTTGACTATTATGTGACGGGAGGTGTTTCTTTTCTGGTCCAATCTATTTGGAGTTCTGTAGGCTTCTTGTATGCCTATGGGTATTTCCTTTTTTAGGTTAGGAAGTTTTCTTCTATGATTTTGTTGAAGATATTTACTGGTCCTTTGAGCTGGGGAGTTTCACTTTCTTCTATACCTATTATCCTTAGGTTTGATCTTCTCATTGAGTCCTGGATTTCCTGTATGTTTTGGACCAGTAGTTTTTTCTGCTTTACATTATCTTTGACAGTTGAGTCAATGATTTCTATGGAATCTTCTGCTCCTGAGATTCTCTCTTCCATCTCTTGTATTCTGTTGGTGAAGCTTGTATCTACAGCTCCTTGTCTCTTCTTTTGGTTTTCTATATCCAGGGTTGTTTCCATGTGTTCTTTCTTGATTGCTTCTATTTCTATTTTTATTTCCTTCAACTGTTTGATTGTGTTTTCCTGGAATTCTTTCAGGGATTTTTGTGTCTCCTCCCTATGGGCTTCTACTTGTTTATTTATGTTTTCCTGGAATTCTTTCAGGGATTTTTGTGTCTCCTCTCTATGGGCTTCTACTTGTTTATTTATGTTTTCCTGGAATTCTTTCAGGCATTTTTGCGATTCCTCTCTGTAGGCTTCTACTTGTTCTCTAAGGGAGTTCTTCACGTCTTTCTTGAAGTCCTCCAGCATCATGGTCAAATATGATTTTGAATCTAGATCTTGCTTTTCTGGTGTGTTTGGATATTCCATGTTTGTTTTGATGGGAGAATTGGGCTCCGATGGTGCCAGGTAGTCTTGGTTTCTGTTGCTTGGGTTCCTGCGCTTGCCTCACGCCATCAGATTATCTCTACTGTTACTTTGTTCTGCTATTTCTGACAGTGGCTAGACTGTCCTATAAGCCTGTGTGTCAGGAGTGCTGTAGACCTGTTTTCCTGTTTTCTTTCAGCCAGTTATGGAAACAGAGTGTTCTGCTTTCAGGCGTGTAGTTTTTCCTCTCTACAGGTCTTCAGCTGTTCCTGTGGACCTGTGTCTTGAGTTCACCAGGCAGGTCACTTGCAGCAGAAAAGTTGGTCTTACCTGTGGACCCGAGGCTCAAGTTCTCCTTGGGTGCTGCCCAAGGGCTCTCCATGGCGGCAGCAACCAGGAAGATCTGTCCGCCCCTTCCGGAAGGTTCCGTGCACCAGGGTTCCAGATATCTTTTGGTGTTTTCCTCTGGGATCAGTACTGTGTGCAGTCTCTTCTGTCCCCCTCTGAAGGTTTAGCTCTCCTCCCACGGGTTTGTCCCTTCAGGTGTTTATCCGGTGTCTCAGGGTGGCGGTGGACCTGCTGCCCTGGGCCCTCCTCTATGGGTACCCAGAGGCCGTTAACAGTTTCCTCCTGGGCCAGGGATGTGGGCAGGTGGGCAGCATTGGTGGTCTCCTCTGCTCTGCTGCCTCAGGAGTGCCCGCCTGACCAGGCGGCGAGAACTCCCCTCCAGGGGGCCTGGGAGCAGAGAGCTGCTGAGGGCATGGATCCGCCGGCCCCGGAGTCTGGCCAAACACCGGAAGTGTCCGGTCCCAGAGGAACTCCGCCTCTGTGAGACCTGAGTTCACCAGGCAAGTCGTTTGTAGCAGAAAAGTTGGTCTTACCTGTGGACCCGAGGCTCAAGTTCGCTCGCGGGGTGCTGCCCACGGGCTCTCCGCAGCGGCAGCAACCAGCGTCATGCCTCTTTAAATTGAAATTCTTAAGTGAATTTCTACAGATATTAACAAAGTCACAAGTATTTAGCTGTATAAACATCTCTCATGCTCTTTCAGAATAAGGATGAAAATACTGACCTTCACTCAGTAGATCCATTTTCTTAGTTTTTTCTGCTCTGTTTGACTTAACCACATCTGGGCTTGTTTTCCTTATTGCAATATTAGCCTCACAGAACTGGTCAAATTCTCATTTTATTCCTAGAGATATCACTTTTTAAAAGTAAAAAATACACTTAAATGAAAACTAATTGTATAGTTAAATGTTTTTCAACACAGAGTTAACTATATGGATGAGAATTTTAGATCCAATTTTCAATGTCCTTCATGGGTTTGTAGTGGTAATTGCATCTGAGGGGTGACAGAACATTTGTAAACAGAAACTGTATTTACAAACTGAAGAACAAATGTGTCAGGATGTGATGAATTACTGATTGATGCTCACTAGATGTTCATTGGCAAATGAAAATTTTGTTTACATAATGCCAGTGTTTTAGCCAGAAAGAAACTCAGTTCATTCAGTTCTCTCCGGAACATATGCTGAGGAGACACCTTTCTGCAAATTGTCTTATTGTTTGTGTCAGAGGTAGGAGAGTGCTAGTACAGAAATATGCATACCAACACATCTTAACCAGGGCTGTAGATATGCCTCCAGGCATGAAGGACTAAGGAAGCAAGATTCCACCTTGTAGGTACATTTCTCTAGCTTCTTTAACAAGTATTTTATACAGTAATGGGGACTTAGGAAAAGAGCCTCCATTTTTAAATATTGGTTCACAATTTAACCCACACATCAGAACCATATATATTTAGAAACTCATCATTATTTTCTTTTGGACTTTTTAAGGGTTTCAGGTACATAAAGATGTTATTACTCACGTATTTTTCAACTCACTACTAATAGAAAGTGATAACCTGCATATTTTGTTATTGAAATATTAAATCACTTTAGATTACACCTAGAAATATTATTCACATAGCCATTTTATATAATTAATTCCAATTAATTCCAAGGACCTCATGGCCAGTTTTCCAAGCATGTCCTTTTGAATTTATTCCTAGCTGAAACCAGGCTAATGATTGAGTAGGAATATCTGAGTAAGACACAGATGTCCCACGATTGAAGGTGTCAATGGTCATCCTACAATCTCATCATGTGTTTGAACCCCCCCCCCTCCTGGCCCAAGTTTAACTCCAGCTCTCATCACAGGTGGCTATGTGCTGTTTGGGAAGAAATCCATAGTAAGGTACAGAAGCAGAACTAAAATAGTTGAAGGAAAAGGATTTAATCTGCTGATTCTTGAACATAAAAAATGTTAACTAAGTAAACAAGCATCCTTAGTTAAGCTAAAATGGCTCTTGCCTATGGCTTGTGATTTTCCACACACATACAAACTTTGTTGTTGCTCTCATAGCCCTGAAAGTCCAGATGGTTGAAGGGGTTAAAAACAACAAATCTACTTAAAATATAAGAAGATATTTTTTCATTCCATTCTTTCTTGACAGTGGCTTCATTAATCTGACATTTTTAGTCTACATTAGGCCAAATTGTTTTAAGATATAGTAAGGTGATTTACTTTTTTGAAGTTGAGTATTCAAAGATACTTATCAGGGTCAGTTGAAAGATGTTGAAGACAAACATGTAGAGTTTTTTAGTGAGTTTACTCAAAACCAAAAAAAAAAAAAACCACTTCAACCAGAGGTGTTGATCCATACATAAATACATAGACTATAGCTGTGCGGATCATATTTTCTACCTGCCTTCTTGACAATGAATACTGAAGTTTACAGTGTTCTAATAATCTTCGTATTGTTAGTTTCATTACATGCTGCCCAGATTTATTGAACAAGTAATAAAGTTAATTACCAACAATGTATAACCCCTTGAAAGTTCCATAAAAGCTGTTTATTTTCAGCTGCATCATTTTACAAAGGGTTTGCTTGGTTATCATCATCATCATCATCATCATCATCATCATCATCATCATCGTCATCATCGTCATCATCATCATTATTTAATTAATTTTTTACATTCGAGTAATTATCTTCTTTCCTGTCCACCCTCTGTTTCTCATTCCTTTCCTCCTCCCCTGTCTCCAAGAGGATGCCTCTCCCTTTAACCCCACCTGACTTCACCACTCCCTAGGGCCTCAAGTGTCTCTAGGGTTTTGTGTTTTCTCTCACTGAGGGCAGACCAGGCAGTCCTGTGCTGTATATGTGTCAGGGTCCTCAGACAAACTCAGATATGCTGCCTGGTTGGTGACTCCATGCCTGAGAGATCTTGGGGGTCCTGAATAGTTAAATTCTTCTCTTGCTATGACATTGCCCTCTTCCTCAGTTTCTTCAGGTTTTACTTGATTTAAAGAAAAAGATTTTTTTCTGCAATTGCTTACGTGACAGTTCTTCCTTCTTAAACAAAAATAGATTTCACTTAGTTGTCAACTCCTCCCATCCAGAGTCAGCATAAATTGGCTAACAACCATGTCACTTGAAATACATTCTTATAAGTTTATGTAGATATGCTTGTCTGTAATTGACGTACAGGTGGACCTAACAAAGAACACCTCATAGCTAATGTCACTGGTTTTAAGTAGGCATATGGCTTGTCTATCTGAATAATTATTTTCTATCTTGATATTTGTTTCACAGTAGATATGAAAAAGAGAATTAAGGGTCTTACTTTTGCTAATATCTATCTTGCAAACTTAAAAGTAATAAAAGAGAGGTAAGTCAGCCATTACAAACAGGAGAAACCCATAGAACCTGATCATCTAAACAAAAGACAAATTTATCTTGGCTGGCATTTGAACATCTTGCAATATGTGTTTCTAACCAAATTAACAGTTTTCTCGTAAATAAATCAATAAATGAGTACATATTTCCTTTTATTTTTTTTTACATTCTTAAGTACTTAGAAATAAAATGTCCCATTACACAGCTTAGTGTCCTAAATCACGTGCACTGGGCTGCAAGGATTTATGTTCTGACTAGAATGTCTCACAGATACTATCTTGCTACCTGATACTAAAGAAGATAGTCACATTTAGGACCAGGCTTCTGTAACACACCTATGTTTTCAGGTAAATTTTTATGATACAGTCTGAACATGCCCAGAGTCATTTCGGGTTCAAACTCTTAACCTTGTAAACAAACATGCCTACTCTGCCATACAAGAGTTAAAACAATGTGTCTACTGATGTTTCTTCTCAAACTCTGCCTCAAATGAGCATGATAAAGAACACACTGTTCAAATCCATGGATGATTGAGAATACAATTACAATATCAACGTTTGATTCAAGATAGGATTTTAATGCATTGGCCCTTCAGAAAGGCACTGCACTGAAAGTAATGTCTGCACCCTCCTTGTCTTCTTTGTTCACATGTCCATGTGTCTTTTCTTTTCCTTTTTCTTCTCTGGAACTTTAAATTTACTGACAGGATGTTTTTGGATACATTCCCAGCATTAGTTTTCAAAATGTGTTGTGTATGGCATAAAAGATAACTACAAAATCAAAGACAGAGTTTGTATCACTATTTTCACTCATGAAACTTTTCCCACATTATAAACATTTATGACATCTCAGCATAGCCAATCTAGATATACTTACTTAGGGTGTGTATAACTCACAGTAATTGAACAGCCTTTTACAATTTTACACTTCAGACATTTATTGTGTTTGACATGTGTTTTTCCTAATTAATTGACCTTATGTGTCCAGAGAGTCCACTCTTCTTGGGAAAAACACACATCTTTTGGACACTTTCATTGTGTCAGCATTGCCATGAAAAGTTTATTTTATAGCTTTGTTCCTTAGAGTCTCTGGAGAGAAAACGACTGTTTAGAAATGATGCCCTTAATAAAGTGTAGAATAGCATTGCCTGAGGAGCAGGCAAGATTAAGTAGTAGATTTAATGTATGTAATGGTATTTGCAATTGTTACAGCCTGGGCTTTGTTAGCTCAGCCTCCAAATATTAGCAGGCTAGTCCCAGGAAGTGAGTGTTGTCTAGTGCAGTTCTCTTTTCTCTTCCAAGTCATTTGACAAAATATAACTAAAATCTTTATCTCACAGCATAGTTTCCCACATACAGTTAGAAGCAGCCATCCATTGGTAGCCACAATGGACAAACAGTGGAGGAAAACTGTAGGGCATTCCTGAAGGTTCTGGGGCATATAAGGCAGACAGAACAAGGTTTTCCTTGTTGTTAACTTTGTTTGTTTTGAGGGTTTGAGAGTATTGTTGTTGTTATTGAATTGCTTTTTTTAAAGGTCTTACTTTGTAGTCAAGATAGGCTAGAAGTCAGTACTCAGATCAACTGGCTTCAAACTCATAATAATCCTCTTGGATATTATCCTCCTAAGTCTTGGGATTACAGATTGTAGAGAGTTCACATAATAGATTTTGAAGTTTTGATGAGAATTAACTGAGATGGCAGGGACTCCAAAATGGGTATAATGTAATAATCATGGTAGAAACAGATAAAAATAACTTGAGGATTTTTTGCCTGTGTGAGTAGGCTTTATGTATTTCAAATGATTCAAGCATCATCTTTACCAACCTGAAGAATCAGATGTGCATTCATGAAAGAGAACTATACCCTAATTTTTTATCCAAATATGATGATAAATTCTAATATTTATTATAAATAAATAACTTGCTAAGGGCTTGTTAGCAAATTTTTAACTAATATTAATTAACTAATGTCTCTGAATATAGCTGACATCAAAAGAGTTTAAACTGACCAAAGTAACTATAGATAAGGCAGTTTTTTATCTATGCTCTACATGCTAAAGAAGTTAGGCAATTATGTGTATGTTCCAGCCATTCATTTCAATTTTTACCACTTAGTTCCTACTTTATGTAACTACACAAAGTAAAGTCTAGTTCATTAGAGGGAAAAGCCTCAGTTGTACTTTAAAAAGAAGTGCACCTTATATTATATAACAGATTATAGTTAATTTTCTTCATTGCTGAGAATTTTCTAGGCAAAGCATTCATATTTTAAAAATGAATATGACCTTACAAATTGAATTTATTGTGCAACAAATTTCTTATTTTACAATATTTATTCAATATCAAGTGTAGAATGAAATCCTTAATGCAGGTGTTGGCTCACTGTCGGAACAACACAATTTAACCTTATCTCAATTAAAGAAGTTGACAAGTTTTTCCCAGACATAGAAGAATATTGTTTCATGTCCTAATCTTAGTCAACAAATAAAACTGTGCAAAATTGTCATGAGACTTATACTGTATTGCCACTTTAGAAAAGATCATAGGAATTTGAAGAAAAATAAAAAAAAATAATAGTAAGTGTACATGCTCCTTACATGTCATAATCTGAATGATTACCATTTTCTCATTTATTTTGATTTAACATAAGCTAAACTCTTGCTGTTATATTTGTATATGTAGTATTATAGAGTAAAAAATTATTTATGATGAACAAGTAAGTTTAAAATGAGTATGACAGCTTATCCAGAAACTCAACAGTTTGTTTCTGACCCACATGTGGTCCGGCATCTCTTAAGTGTTCCCCTTATCATCTGAAGCCCAAGTTTCACTTCCCGAGAAACTCAAGTTAATTTTTCCTTCCAGAACTATTGTCAAATGGTAGAGTTGTTGTTCTTTCGAATCATATTTCAGATCTCTGAATATGTATCTTCTCTTTCAAATGTTTACTCCTTTAATGTGCTCAGTTCTTCAATTGTTTTCATGCTTTATTGGTACCAGGTTTCATCTTTACATGAATCACTATTTATTATGATTTTAAAAAGACAAACTATATTTTACATATTCTGAAAGCTCCTATCACAATCTCCCCAGTTGCAGTGGGAATAAGTCCAAATTACCAAATTTTATTCAAGGTGTTTCCATACCCAGTTCCTGTCAATTCAGGGTTACTTTGGACATTACACTAAATACTTTGTGCAAACTAGATCACTTGATTTTCCTCCCATATGTATAAACTTTGTTTGGTTTGAATTATAGATGAGACATTCAAATATAGAGAGATCATAGAAGCCTTGAGCTTGAGATAATATGTCTTAGTTCAGTCTGGGATATAACACAGTTTCATGTTAGCAAAGGCTATAGAATAAAACATTTACTCAAAAGAAAAATAAAAGGAATATATATAAACCAAATGCTTGTGTTGTACATCAGAATAGTGCACCTATTATTAATAACCATTTTATCATATGTTTTGCAACATCTAGAATAAAAAATATGAATGTAACCAAAAGAAAAAAAAGTGAAGCTATTATTCTGATGTGATCACTTCACTATAGACAAATGAATAGATAAATAGAGAAGTGTAATCAAGCCTGTGTAATAACTTCACATATATATATGGATTTATATACATATATATTGATGTAGCCACATATATGGTAATAGATTTAGTGGTAATGTATATATCCACATAGATGGTAATAGCTTATATTATAATCTAGAGGGAGAAAGAGAAAGGAAGTAAATTTTAGCTCAAAATGTACAAGGGTTGAATGTCAACTGATTCACATACACACTTTCAAAATTGTAGTGTTTCTGCATGAAAATATGAGATCCAAATTAGAGCAGCTTAGATCACTCTGTGTACTCACATCACATGATATTAATATTTCATGTTTAGATTAATCTTATTTTCATATAATCTAAGATGCTGGACATGACATCTTTGTGAGCAGCAAAAAGCAGTGTTTTCAAAATGAATTTAGGAGATGTTTTCTACTGGAAATATTCATGGTTATGTAGAAGAATACCTGAAACGAAGGTGCTGGAGTAGTTCACTGTAGAACAGAACAAAAGGATCTAATGATGAAACATCTAATATATTTCTCATAGTCAGACAAGAAAACAAAAGCTGTTGCTTTGAGATTCTGATAAACTTTGGAAGGATTTCACACTTTGCTTCTGCTTTGCTGTTTGTTTTGTTTTGTTTTGTTTTTAAGGGAATTGATATAGAACAGTAGCTTTGTTTTTTTTTTTTTCCTGTTTCTGGTTGGCTGGTATGCCAGAGGTTCAGTGGATGTTGAAGCTTATACTCATTGTGCTTATTGGCTTCATGACAAACACAGAGAAGAGATGTCCATGTAGGGTCTAAGTAGACATTAATGGTGTTGTCCAGTGAACGGTATAGTATGCATTGGAGACACACACACACACACACACACACACACACACACACACACTTTAAATAATATTCATTGACCCAACAGAAAGAATAGCAGGCACCTGCATGGAAATGAAACACAAATACCATGCAAGGGTGTAGAGATTCCCAATGACTGATCAGTGACTTCACACTCACACAAGCTCCCTGATACCACCTATTTTTGTAGAAATTTTAATGCAGCATAATCACTGTGACTTCAAGTAAAGGTTACATTGAACTTATTTCCAATGACATTTACTTCACAAAAATAGAAGAAAAGGGATTTCATTATCAATGTAATCTCTCCAGATTAAATTCTTTTCGTGAATCTTAAAATTATGTCACCATGACATTTAGTACATAAAAATGGAATTATAATGAGATTTATTTTCAACTTTTAAGAATATATTTTTCAGACTTTCTCTCTACATTCTTATACTCAAATTCTGTCTTCATACCTGTATGTGTGTGCAGAATTTCACATTCTTAGTATTGTTCTCAATACATGGTATACATATCCAGGTCTGTATTGAACAATTTAGATATTCATTTAAATGTAGTTTCAAAAATAATTCAGACTCCATCCTACAAAGGTATGACTTGAAAATTATGCATGCTGCTACTTTACCATACTTTTCTGGAGATTAAATAAGTGCAGTCATGTGCATAAAAATATTCAATCCGTAGGCTGTTATCTTTTCAGGCACAAGAGCTCAATCTATTATATATCTCTTATGTATGGTAATGGGAGCTGTCATCAATATTCCTTAACAGTATAGACTACTTTCTCAAATTTATAGCTAACCAAATCAAAATTTGTGATGTAAACCAATAAAGTGTTTCTTGTCCATGGTACATTATCACTGTAGGTCAATATGAAGTCGATCAACAGTCCTGAGGATGAAAAGAAGGGTAGATACAAGTACCTCCATGTGCGGACTGTCACTCATGTTAAAGAAGATGAATTATACAAGCTGAACAACATTTGGGCTTAAAATCTACTCATGTAGATACCACACTATATCTTCTGGTTAAGTGGGAGGTTCAATTCTGAGCACATAAGGCTACATATATTCCCTTGGGACACCCACAAGAAAACTGTACATGCTTTAAATGAAGTTTTTCTCCTCAAACTCTTACATATTATTATCTGATTAAACACTGAAGGTCTATTTTATTTGATAATTTAAATTTTCTGTTTGAATATTCATATACACTGGTATAATGTAATTTGATCACATTAATCACCATTCTCTTCCCTACAACTGTTCTTGTCCACCACCACTTTCCCTCCCATTGTGCTTGCTCATTCCCTGTCCTCCTGCCTCTTCCCCCTCTCTCTCCCTCCCTCTCTGTCACTCTTTCCTTTTTATTTCTCTCTAAAGTGTTCAATTAGTGCTGCCTTTGTGGACATGGCTTTAGGATGATGACCAGCAATGTGGGCATCCTTTTAGTTGCACATCCCTGAGAAAGCCTTCCCTTCCTCCAGACACTGTTAATTGTCAATAGCAGCTCAGCTAGGAGTGTGGTTTTATAACTGCCCCACCATGCTATGATTTTAGCTGATCTTCCATACTTTGTCTTTTAGTCATTAAGATGAAGATTGCCCTCCTTTAATCTACTTTCAGTTTAACAATATCTGTATAAATGAGGCTAACAAGAAAAGATTAGTTATGTTTAATTGTTTAGTTTTCTCCTTTTGATTAAAAGTACACATTTAATTGGAAAAGATTCAAATGAATTTGATAATTTTATGAGTAAATTCTTTTTTAAATTAGGGCATAAATATAAGCTGTAATTAAGGTAATTCAGATAAAGGCATTTTAGAGGTGGCTCTGTGGAAAAGAACACTTACTGTTCTTGCATTTGACCTGGATTTGGTTCCTATCACCCATATAATGCTTACCTACCCTATCTATTCCTACCCCTAATTCTATAGGATGTATGTCCTCTTCTGAATTCTGCAAGCCATAGATAAAACATGGTGTACATATGTACTCACAGGCAAAGAACTCAGACACATAAAGTATATTTAAAAAGTAAATTTAGAGAATATTTTAAACAAAACATAAATATTACATTCCTTTTATTAAAAAGAGAATTAAAATATAATCAAAAAACTAAATTGATGAAAGCAAAATTTCTTGATCATAAAACTGGTATCCTCAAGTATAGAAATTCAAATATGCTATGAAAATATAAATATTAAATGAATTGAGAAGTTTGACATATTTAATTTGCAAAGAAAACCAGCTTTTATAGAATTAGATATACCTTAAAACTTTTATGCAAAGTAAATTGGCAAAACTTGTTTTCCTGGTAATTAAGGTCAAAGTCTACCATTGTCTAATAGTCTTCTGGGTAGAGTGCAAAATGGAAACCTCCCTTCATTGGTAGGGCTTCCCCTTCACTTATCTTGCAAAGGGACTTTAAAAAAAGCCACATGCAGAATGTCACAGCAGTAGTCAAATTACAAGTTCAACTTACTTTCTCTGGATAAGAACCAGTTCAGCTAGATTATGAGATTTCTTATACACTTGCCCATGCTAATGAGGGGTTTCTGTAGCCTAAACCTTCAGCCAATAACAGTTGCCCATTCTGGATATTTATATTCCCCATCCCCCAAATTACATAAGCCTTGAATCATCTCAAGTAAAGTTAATTGGACCTCCCTCAAGCTGCCTGGTGAGTCTTGTTCACTGTACATACTCACAGGGTTTCTGAATGCTCTTCTATTGTCTCTACTCCTTTTGCCCATGGGGATTCATAGAGGCTGATGATCTGTAAGAACAGGCAGAGTCCCAAAACTAAATAATTCTACTTTGAATTTTATTGAACTCTCTTCCTCATAGTTCATTGTCTTAATAAAAAGTTTTAACATTTACTTTCAATTGTTATGTTATTTCAAAATTATAATTGTATTTAGCTAGAACATCATGACATTGTTGAATTTAATTGAGCATAATTTTAGAAAAGCATTATCTCAAATATACACCTAAATAGATTTCATACTGGGAAGATAGTAAAGCAAGATGTTATCTTGACATAGTGAATCCCTTGCATTTCGATATATTTTCAAAATCTGTATTAGTGGTTCATGTAGTGATATTTTAACAGAGTATAAATACGTATCATTCAAAATCAATATGAAAGTCCACATAAAGATACAAAACAAAGTTATCTTGAGCAAAAGAATTAAGTCAGTGACTTAGAAAGCATAATTATAAAATATAGTACAAATTTATAGTATCTATGATACTTGCATATAAATATATATTAAAAATACCATATGTATATCTATGGTATATATACACACAAACATATATATTAATTTAAACATAAAGACAGTGCATAAGAGAAATGATTTGGTATTTCTTAGTATCTGGTTTAATTTGTTTAACATTAAGATTTCAATTATATGAAAAACTTTATAGAGAAAAGGGATTTATCATTGCATTCAATGCAGCAAAGGATTTACATGTGCCACTCATCTTCAAAGGCATGAAAATATCATGGTGGGAGGAGCCACCACGAACATAAATAATGCGGAAGAGCCCTTGCACATACTGTCTTCTTTAATGTCATGAAGAAAAAGACATACTGGTAAGAAACTCTAATATGATATAACATTTGTATTTAAAACTCAACATCAAATAAATTAAAGTGTTTGTGTATGGATAAAAATCCTTGGTGTGTAATTAATGTAGCAAAAACTTTAGATTTCACAATAGTATTTAAGAAATGAGTGAACTTATACTAAAGTAAGTCTATGACTATGAAGGGTGTAGTAAGGTCTTTTATCTTACACTTTCCTTCATTTATACATTATGTATTTCGGGGGAGAAAAGTCAGACAATATGAAGAATCTGTTCAAGCCTTTCAAAACCCGAAGATCATATAGAGCAAAGCTCCATGGATTTAAACAATAAGTTGAGCCACTGCAATGTTAACCAGAGTAACTTTATTGATGTGCATTAGTAACTTTTCTGTTGCTTGCATAAAACACCACGTCTAAGGCAACTTATAGGGTTTATTTTGGCTATTCGTTCCAGATGTATAAGAGTTCTTCATGACAGGGAGGCATAGCCTCAAATCTCAGGCTTGGCAACTGAAACAGAAAGCTAAGAGCTTACTTCCTCAACTAGAAAAACAAAGCAGAAGAGTATCAACTGGAAGTGTGAGGAAACCCTCAAAGCACACCCATGATGACATATTTCCTCTAAATTGGCAGCATTTCTGAAACACAATCTCCAATGGGAAAACAAGTGTTCAAATGCCTGATAGTGTGGAGGACATTTTTGAATCAAACCTTGACAGAATTGAACAGAGTGGCACTGTGTGTACATGAGTTTATTACATTTGTTTGAAGATTTGTTTTTTTTTTAATATGCCATAATAATGTAGCTATGTGGAAAAGTGAGTGTTTGTTGGTTTATAAAGTATTCAAGGGTGTAAAACCTTCCTGTAGGAATTACAGGAAGTTGTCAGTCACGTGACTTACAATTTTAGTATAAATTTGTCTTAACTGCTTGGTTCTCCCTCTAAACTTGTAAATAATATTGTAAAGCCTTTATATATTATCTTGATGTTAGTAAATAGGAATAAAAATCATAAAACTAAAGTATCTCTTCAGGTAAACTATTTGGAAATGACACTAGAAATCAAAATTGTCTCCAGTTTCAAGAACAGTTTCTTGATTCATCTTCTTTTTCATTATAACAATGAAATAGATATTTTAATGTTCATTCAAGAATTATGGTACATGTTACTCCATTGCAGTTTATGCTGGTAATTTTTGGAGTAGCTATTGAAGTGTGAATTGTGTATGGCAAATTTCTTTATTGAACCTTATTGGGCATTCTTATATGCCTTCATTCATTTCTATTTCTCTAAATATGAGGCAGTATGTGACCATACTATTTAACTAATATTGTTTTTTTTTGAAATGTGGTGGGTTTCTATTGTTGGTTTTGCTTATTAGTGTTTCTGCTTATTCCCTTGTGATAATCCCATTTGTCTTCCTTGAAAGTCAATAACTAGGCAGGGTTACTTTTGAACTTTTGATCGTTATGTGTTACGTCTTCTGAGAACTTGGATAGAACAGGTACTCCCAGTGTTTCATGTTTGGTCAACATATTTTATTAATGTAAATATTAAAATCATTAATAACAGAAGATATCAGAAACATTAAATATATCATGCATGTATCTAAAGCAGCATTTTTATCTACTTAATAGACATGCAATACAGTAAGATATTCATTAATCTGTACATATCGCAACATGAAGTGATGTATTAAAGCAATCTAGGTATTATTTGAATTTTCATGCTATTTTATCTTGTAATTAGATATTCAGTTGGATAGTTCATATTGAAATATTGCTTTCTAAGGAAACCAGCCAGAGACTAAGAAAAATCTAACTGCAATGAGTCTTTTTATATAGTATATGTTTGTGTGTTTGTAGTACATTTGTGTGTGTGTGTGTGTGTGTGTGTGTGTGTGTGTGTGTGTGTGTATTATTATGGCATGTATACCATGACAGATATGTTGAGAACAGATGACATGTTTCTGGAGTGTTCTCTCTGTCCTTTTTACATTTATTCTAGGGATCAAGCTCAGATTACAAATGTTGATCTTCAAGCCTTGAGGAGCATTCATATTTTCCCCTTTTACACATATCACTGTGCCCAAGTAAGATTTATAGTAGTATTCTATCAACAAAAGGTTAAAATTGTAAAGAGTATTATGATTAAAATTTACTGAAATACAAGTCAATAGGAATAATAAATCCTATGTGCAAGTCAAAACAAAAAACTATAGTTCTGAGGCTAACACAGAGTCTCAATACAGTGAAGAACGTGTTCCACTTGCAGAGGACTCACGTTTGGTTTCCAATGTTTCTATTGGGTGACTCACAACCACTATTAACTCTAGTTCTGGGTAGTCACTACCCACTCTGGCCTCTGCAGCACCCATTTGCATGTGACCTAGATAGATAGATAGATAGATAGATAGATAGATAGATAGATAGATAGATAGATAGATAGATTAGATAGATTGATTGATATAGATAGATAGATAGATAGATAGATAGATAGATAGAGATAGATAGATGCATATAGATGCAAATACATGCACACTAATTAAGTATAAATGAAACAAGTTCTCACCTGTTCTATCCAATTTCTTGAAAATGTTTAAGTTCTATTTTTCTTAAGAGTTTAGTGGCAGTCTTTTGTGTACGTACAACAAATTCAAGAAAAGCACTTTCCTGCTGGCATAGGCTACTGGGTTGTAAAATTAAAATCTAATTCATTTATTTAATGTGATTCAATCCATGGGAGTTTAGCAATGTAGATTTGTATTTTGAAAGGTAGATGTTCACAGGCAATAGAAAATATAGCACTTTATTTTAATTCCTCAACTTCAGAAAAGAGAAAAATATTTCCACTGAACTCTATGAGAATATAGTCTTATGCAATTGCTACTTATAAAATCCGAGTCCCTACTTGCAACATTTCATCATTTCTCCATGGGGGAATGAATAATCCTGTTGCTTGTCAAACAGTTACTAGTTGATGAGTACATTTCTGAATTCATAACCTAATGTCTAAATATTTTCAAGTCAACGAGCACCAACTGAATATCCAAAACACTATCTGCATTTATACGTACATGTCAGATAAAATAAATTATTACAGCACTGTTATGTCATGTCCAATTTACTATAACTCTATAATACTCAAAGGTAAATGATCAAATACAAGGTATATGTGGATACACTTATTTACTCATATTCCTGGGTGAGAAGTACTGTTGCTAATAAAGATTTCTAAGTGCAAACATGCAATAGAAACTAAATAACTCCAAAACTGACTAATCTAGACCCTCCACTTTATCACTGGCATTCAAACTGCTTTTCACCAAAGCAATATCATTGTCATCTATAAAGACACTTTAACTGAGTGGTGCAAGGTGCTAAAAAATTGGACAATTTCTGTTAAACAACAGGCCATAAAACATGAAACACCTTCATTGTACCTCTAAAACTGTGCATAGGGGTTGAAATTATGGAATACTATACACTTTCGGTTTCTATAAACATGGAAATTATTCACTCAAAATAGAGCCCTGTAGCTTCCATTGAGTCAGATGGGGTATGCTTTCAACATCTGAGTTTACTTTGGTTGGTTTTTTTTGTTTGTTTATTTTTGATTTTGTCATGTTTTTTGATAATTCATCACAGGAATTATTTTATCTCAGTTGGAAATATCTTTTCTACAAAATTACAGAATTCCCTCAAGCATAGTTTGATGATCTGCTTCAGCTAAACACAATGAAAAAGAATCTCCAGGACAATGACTCAAACTGACATGTATTTGCTACATTGTCACATATAATCACCTTGTTCCACACACTGACTTTTATTTTCCTGGGGATGGTGCCAACAGATGTTAATGTGGTATAAAGGAACATGTCAACTGTCTCTTAAAGAACTTAGCTCAATAGGAACATGTTATCTGACTACTGCCTTTCTTCTTTCTATCAACTTACTGTCATTCCTGTCCTCAGTTTAGAACCTAATCCTACTGTACCATGCAGCAGTTCATCATAAACCCAGAAATATTGTTCCCTACATACTAACCGTGAAACATTGTCATGCTTGCTCTTTGTATGAAGATGAGCTTCCTACTATGCCTTTCCCGGAAAGAAGCACTGGAAAGGGAAGCAGTTGGCTTCTGTTCTAGGTGACTGATTTGACTGAAGGAACAGAGTTGTTTTTATTTTGTATATTGGGATTTCATTATGACTGGTAAATGTTTTATAAGTGAGGTATAATAAAGATATTAAAATATCATAGTCTCAATGCATAATATAGATTATGGATGATTTTTAGTTTATTATATGTGCAATATATCAAACTTCATCACCAAGTGGGATTGGAATATGACTATACTATTGAGAGTTTTCTGCATTGTGTGTGTGTGTGTGTGTGTGTGTGTGTGTGTGTGTGTGTGTGTGTGGTGTTTATTTGTGTATGCAAGTGTGTTCATGCATATATGCAACAGTTTGTTTAGGACCTGAATGACACGTTTAAACATATCTTAAAAATCGAAAGAGTATTGGTGTTAAGGTTTCTAAAATTTCTATCTCATAGTAACACTATAAGGCCTAAGTATGTTACCTCTAGAGCTTTTGAAAATTACCTGACTACCAGAAAACAAGTGATTATTCTGGACTGTCATGATTCTAATGACCCTGAGTAAATAATACAATTAACTGTCTTTTCAACAGTGCTGCCTTGATTCTAAGATACCCTAAGCAGGAACAGTTTTAGAATATTGAGTTCATCACACATGCAATAAAGTATTTATAGGGTTCTTTCTAATGCATATATAAAACTTATCTAGAATAAATGTCAACAATCTCAGCTTTTACTGCATAAAACTTGACTGCTCTCTTGAGAGAAAGTTAAATCTTGCCAAAACTCCATTTTATCACTTTCATACTTTTAGCTCTTAGAGTGGAAACTTAAATGGTTGTAGAGAATTCTTTTAAGTTGAATTTCTATGTTGCAAGACTCTCTGTTCATTTCACTTAAAAATCTCTGCCTTCCTAATAATGTCTAGCTACCCTTTCTTCCTCCTCATCAAAATTGTGCATGTGCTGAACTCTTTCTTATTTTTTTCTTTGTTTTTTCTTTTTGTTCTGTGTAAACAGTTTTTAAGTTATTTATTTACATTCCAGTTGATGCCCTCCTGTCTCCCCCTCCAACAGTTCCTTATCCCATTTCTCCTCCCTCTTGCCTCCAAGAGGGTGCTCCCTACACCAAACCTCCCCCTTCCCTGGGGCCTCAAGTCTCTAGAGGATTAAGCATAACATCTTCTCCCACCATGACCAGACCAGGCAGACCTCTGCTATATATGTTCCAGGGGACTCAGACTGACCCATGTATACACCTGGTTGGTGGCTCAGTCTCTGGGAGCTTCCACAGGTTTTCCTACAAGGTCGCTCTCCCTTTTGTCTTCTTCAGTCGTTCCTCCAATTCGACTTCAGTGGTTCACAACTTCAGTCTAATGGTTGGGTCTATTTGCCTCTGTCTCAGTGAGCTATTAGTAGGGTCTCTCAGAGGATATCCATGCTAAGATCCCATCTGTAAACACAGCATAGCATCAGTGTCTGGACTTGGTGCCTCCTGGTAAGAGATGGGTCCAAAGTCAGGCCAGTCATTGAACTGCATTTTCTTCAGTCTCTTCTCCATTTTTGTCCCTGCAATTCTTTTGGACAGAAACAATTCTGGTTCAGAAATTATGACTGTGGCTTGGTGACCCTGTCCCTCCCACTTGAGGCCCTGGCTATCTATTGGAGGTGAACTCTTCTAATTCCCTCTCCCCAATGTTGGGCATTTGGCTAAGATCACCCCAAATGAGTCCTGCGAAGTCTCTCACATCCCAGGGCTCTGGTACTTTCTCGAGTGTCCTCGCACCTCCCACCCATGAAATCTGCTTATTTTCATTCATTCTCTTGGTCCTTTGGGCTTTTCTCCTGCCCCCTACATCTGATCTTGTTTCCCCTTTTCCCTTTCTCTTCTACCACCCTGCTCTTTCCTGCCCTTTGCATCCTGTGATTATTTCCTCCCCACTTCTAAGGGGGATTGAAGCATCCTCCCTTGGGCCTTTCTGCTTACTATACTTCCAAGGTTCTATAGGTTGTATCTTAAGTACTCTGTACTTTTTGGCTAATATCCACTTATCAGTGATTATATGCCATGCATGTCCTTCTGGGTCTAAGTTACCTCTCTCAGGATATTATTTTATCTTTCCATTTAATTGCCTGCAAAATTCTTGATGTCCTCCTTTTTAACAGCTTAATAGTATTACATTATGTAAATGAACCACACTTTCTGTATTCACTCTTTGGTTGAAGAGCATCTGGGTTGTTTTCTGTTTCTGCATATTATAAATAAGGCTGCTGTGAACATGGAGGAGGCACGTGTCCTTTTGCTATGGTGGAGTTCTTTTGGTTATATGTTCATAGCTGGGTCTTCAAGTAAAACAATGTTTTTAGCAAACAGAACTCATCCTCCCACAGTAAAGTGTGTTCGTAAGTGGAAACATATGAAATCAGTATTATAGAGTCTTCTCTTTGAAAACATCTTAATGTTCAAGATACCATGTGACATCATTGTTGCTCAGGCCCCTGAAAATGTGTGTTCCACAGAAGTGCTCCCCATAGACCCCAGAAGGCCCTTCCTCCTCTGTGAAGCTTGTCACTTATTATGTGTCACTGACACAGTATGAAATATGTAGAATTCTGGTAATGTAGAGAGAAGGCCTATGTCACCACATTCTGTCTCACGGTAGCATTGTGTGAACTGCCATACATTAGAGTTCAAATTGTATCTCATCTCAGGCTGTGCATTCGCAGTTCTATCTACCACACTCTGTTAGTGGGTGGGATCTAGAGAATACTATGTCTGAAATAGAAAAGCATTGTCTGTGTGTTTTAGGATTTTACTTACAATTTCAAAAATCCCCAGGGGATTAGGCAGTTCCCAAAGGCCTGTCACAACGTTGAAAGGCTACAATTAAAAGAAAGGAAGCCATAAAAAACTTTAACCTCACAAAAATCAATGTTGGAGGTTGATTGACTATGAAACATCAAAAATAATAATTGACAAATTTGGTCACAGTAGGTGCTTGTTTATGAAGATATTACTGTGTGTTCTAGAATCCTTTCGCATAATAGTCACCTTTCAGATCTGTTCACTGCCCATGCTAATTCAACAGACAAGTTGTCATTAAATCTCAAAGGTAGGAGGCAGATAAGATTTGCAGGCTTTTAATGGTTCAATACCTCAGTCAAACATTATTTAAAGAACTTTCTTGTTTATGTTTGTCATTTATAATGTTAGATCCCTGTCACAATGATCATTTTCAAACTTGTATTTTAATCCTTGAATCTCAGCTAAAACTGAAGACCTATAACCACAATGCCGATGTGTTTTGTTATGATTATATACTTTAAGCTACTCATGGTTCTGTAGATATGTGATCAATATTGAAGGATGTTATGCATGTTTTAATATCTATGTAAGGATTTTCAGTCAAAGAATATAGAATAAAAATCATGACACAGAGTGCATATTTCAGTGATGAAGCACTTGATTTCCATGTATGAGTTCCTGGATTCAGTCAGTTCTTTGCAACACACTATACAATAACATATGTATATTATTATTATTAATACATTTATTATTATATTAATAAATATATTGACATATGTATAATATATATCTATGTATCTGTGTATCCCATTTCTTAATTTTATGCTTATGACTATTTTACCTACATATGTATACATTTGTTTGTATGTATGTATTATATGTATATGCATATATACATACCATGTGCATACCTGGTGTCCAGAAAGGCCAAAAGATGATATCAAATTGCATACCCTGGAAGTGGTGATACAGAGGGTTGTAAGCTACCGTGTGTATGCAGAGAATTGAACTCAGGTACAGTAGAAGTGGAGCGAAAGCTTCACTCACTGTCCTATTCCTCCAACTACCTACACATCTTATTTTTTAACCAATAAACATAGTTTAAAAAATTGAGAGTCCAAAAACTATGTGGAACAATTAAAAGCATCGTGAGTGTAGTGAATTGCTTGTTGTTGACCTGGCACCAGTACTGTCTAAGAACACCTGGGAATGTCAGAAAGGAAGCTTGGAGCTCTGAGACAGAGATGAACAATCTCATGCAGTTTCATGGTTTCATCGTTTTCTGCACTTTAGGAACTTGATCCATCATGCTGCACAAGTGGAGGGGGAAGTGCTCATTTTATCAGAACAAGTTGCAAACCTGACATTAGTTATCAGGTAATTTTGAGAGATCTACAGCAGAAAAGAAAGGTTTAGCAGGTGTTCCTTATACTCTTATGTAAGAATGATAACAGTTTTCTGAGGTGCACATGAAAACCAATTGCTTAGGTCCTGAGCTTACTTGAAAGCTGTAACTACATGCCTGTACTTTGAAGGAAGCAGGTAGAATAGAATGTTTCTCCATTTGTTGTGTTATAGGAAAGGTAAAGATCAGCAAAAACAAAATCAATAAATTTATTTTATTTTACTGGATATATATATATATATCTTTTCTTTTAGTGCATATTTTTTTATTTACATTTCAAATGTTGTACCCTTTCCTTGTTTTTCCTATGGTATCTCCCTATCCCATACCCTTCCCCCTGCTTCTATGAGGGTGCTCCCCATCCACCTGTCCACTCCCTCCTACCTTCCTGCCCTGGCATTCTAGTCTGGGACATCTAGCCTTCACAGGACCAAGGGCCTCTCTTCCCATTGATGCTCTATAAGGTCATCCTCTGCTACATTTGCAGCTGGAGCCATGGGACGTGCCATGTGTACTCTTTGGTTGGCAGTTTAGTCCCTCCGAGTTCTTGGAGGTCTGGTTGGTTGATATTGTTTTACTTCCTAGTGCTTTCTCTAACTCCTCCATTGGACCCAGATTGCTGTCCAATGGTTCACTGTGGGCATCTTCTTCTGTATTTGGCAGGCTCTGGCATCCCCAGTAGTATCTGGGTTTGGTGCCTGTATATGGGATGGATCCCCACATGGACCAGTCTCTGGATGGCTTTTCTTTTAGTCTCTGCTCCACAGTATGTCTTTATATTTCCTCCTGAGAGTATTTTGTTCCCCCTTCTAAGAAAGACTGAAGGGAGCATCTACGCTTTGATCTTCCTTCTTTTTTGCATATTTTATTAGCTATTTTATGTATTCACATTTCAACTGTTTTCCCCTTTCCCAGTTTCCCCCTCCTTCATCCTCTCTTCCCCTGCTTATATGAGGATGGTCCCCCTCCCACCCACTCACTCTCACCTCACCACGCTGGCACTACCCTAGACTTGGGAAATGAGCCTTCACAGGACCAAGGGCTACACCTTCTATTTATGCCAGACAATGCCATCCTCTGCTATATATGCGGCTACAGCCCTGGGTCCCTCCATGTGTCCTCTTTGGTTGGTTCTTTTGTACCTGGGAGCTCGGGGGGGGGGGGTTCTGGTTAGTTAATATTGTTTTTCCTATGGGATTGCAAACCCCTTCAGCTCCTTCAGACCTTTCTCTAACGCCTCCATTCTTGAGTTTCATGTGCTGTGAATAGTATCTTGTGTTTTCTAAACTTTTGGTCTAATATCCATTTATCAGTGAATGCATACCATGTATGTTCTTTTGTGATTGGATTACCTCACTCAGGATGATATTTTCTATTTCCATCAATTTGCCTAAGAATTTCATGAAGTCATTGTTTGTAATAGTTAAGTAGTACTCCACTGTGTAAATGCACCACATTTTCTGTATCCATTCCTCTATTGAAAGACATCTGAATTCCAGTTTCTGGCTCTAATAAATAACTCGGCATGTGTCCTTGTTATATATTGAAGCGTCTTTTAGGTATATGCCTAGGAGTGGTATAGCTTGGTCCTTAGTTAGTACTATGTTTACTTAATAAGAAAAAAATATATTTTTTAAGAAATATATATAATATATAAGAAGAAATATATATAATATATAAGAAGAAATATGTATGATATATTCCTAGTCCCCCTACCTTTACCACCTTCTTTCCCCTCTAGATCCACTCTTTTTTTGATTCTCATTAGAAAATAACAGGCATCTAAGAGATAAAAATGAAATAAGACAAAAATCAAGTATTAAGATGAAGCAAAAACTATCAATTCAAACTTGAACATGGTAATGTAAAAGGAGGAAAAGAGTCCCAGAAGCACATACAAAATACAAGAGTCAGAGAACCACCTGTTCTCATACTTAGAGGTACCATAAAAACTCCAAAGCTAATAACCAAAATATATATGTCGAGGATCTGGTGCAGATCTGTGTAGGTCCATTGTTTGATGTTTTCATTTCTGTGAGATCATATGTACCTTGCTTATTTGATTCAGAGGAACTTGATATCCTGCTGTCCTCTATTCCTTCTGGATCCTACAATCTTTCTTCTCCTTCTCCCACTGGATTCCCTGATCTCTAGGGGGAGGCATTTGACAGAGACCTCTAATTTAGAATCTTTTAGCATAAGGTCTTTCTAGGAGCCTCTGCATTTGTTCCAATCTGCTACCAAAGGAAGCCTCTCTGGTAATAACTGCATAAGGCTGTGATATGTGAGTATTGTATATAATAAAATATTGTATTGATTTTTTTTAAACAAGTAGTGTTTGCTTTTACCAGAGGTCTCTGGTATATCTAACCTATGGCTCTTAGTTACCCAAGCAACCTCAAGTATGAGTTTCTTCTCATGGGGATGGGGGGGGGTCACATCAAATCAGACAATGGTTAGCTACTCCAACTTCTGTACCACCATTGCTCTAGCATATTTTGTAGGCAGGAGAGGTTTCAGGTCATAGATTTTTGTGGCTGGGTTGCTGTCCAATTTTGTCTCCTAGTAGTCTGCCAAGTACTTTACTGTAGCAAAAAGACTAGAAAATAAAGATATGGGCTCCGTATAATCAGCAGGTCAACTTTTTGTTCAATGAATTTTAAGGATGTTGTCTATGGCAATGAGGCTAACAGACTTCATAATGTTATTTTTAACAGATGAGAACTAGTACAATATGTAAATGTACCTCTTTTCCCCCCATTTGATGGTTGAAGATCAACTAGGTTGTTTCCAGTTTCTGGCTTTTATGAGTAAAGCCACAATGGATATGGCTAATCAAGTGTTCTTGTGGCAAAATGCCCAAGAGTGGCATGGCTGTGTTTTGAGGTAGATTGATACTCAATTTTCTGAGGAGCTATCATTGAATTCCGTAGAGGCTGTATGAATTTGCACTCCCACCAGCAATGGAGGCATGTCTTTCTTGGTCCACATGCTTACTAGCCTGAGCTGTCAACTTGAATTGATCTTTGTTATTCTGACAAGTGTAAGACACAATCCTAAAGTAGATAGTTTCACTTTTTCCTAATGGCTAAGAATGTTGGACATTTCTATAACTATATCTCAGGCATTTGCTATTATATTGAGAATTCTGTTTTGATCTCTATTCTATGTTTTGATTGCATTATTTTGATTTTGGATATTTGTTCTTGCATTTTGATTTATTTAGATACTAGATACGTAGATATTTTATAGATGTGAAGTTGGTAAAAATCTTTTGCAATCTGTAGGCTTCTGCTTTCTCTAATTCACAGTGCTCTTGGCCTTTCAGTTTCATGAGAACCCATTTGTTAATTGTTGATCTTAATGCCTTTTTTGGTGGTGTTCTGTCAGAGAGTTGTCTCCTGTCCCAATGAGTTCAAGGCTATTACTATATTCTCTTCTATCAGGCTCATTGTGTTTTGATTGTGTTGATGTCTTTGATCTACTTGGATCTGAGTTATCTGCAGGGTGATAAATATGGAGCTATACTGGATAATTTTACATGCAGCATCCAGTTTGAACAGCATTGTTTTACAAAATGCTTTCTTTTTTGCCAGTGTATATTTCTGTCTGCTTTATCAAAGTTCAGGAATCCACAGGTATATGGATTTCATGTCTGTTTTCAATTCAACTAATTGATCACTATGCATGTTATTACACAACATGTAGCTTTTTACTGCTATAGCCAGCGTACAAGGAAATGAAGAATGATGGACCTCCAGTAGTTATTTTTTAAATTGCTCAGGAATTTTCCCTATTCTGAGTTTTTGTTTCTCAAATAAAGCTGAGAATTGTTCTTTCAGCGCCTCTAGAGATGTGAAATTTGATGGAGATTTTATTGACATGTAGATTGTTTGAGGGAAAAATATTCATTTTACTATGCTTATTCTACATAGCATGGGTGACCCCCTTGATGAGCATGAGTGACTTTTTACATTATCTGAAATATTTAGTTTCTTCAAAGACTTGAAATTTTATATCACAAGTGGTTTTATTGTCTTGGCTAGGTTTACTGCATGATGTTTTATATTATTTTGAAAATATTAAAATGTGTAGTTTCCAATGCTTTTATCATTCTTTTTCCTCATTTGGCCTGTGACAACTGTTTTGTTGTTATTTTTGTTGTTGTTAACCTTTATATCCATCTACTTTGCAGAAAGTTTATAAGCTGTATTTCCAGATGCAATTTTTAGGACCATATGTTGTGATGGTTTGTATTTGCCTGCTAAGGAATAGCAGGATTAGAAGTTGTGGCATTTTTTGAGTAGGTATGTCATTGGGGCATGGGCTTAAGACCTCACCTAGATGTCTGGAAGTCAGTATTTTGCTAGCAGCCTTCAGATGAAGATGCAGAACCTCAGGTCTGACTGTAATATGCCTGCCTGGATGCTGTCATTTCTCTTGCCTTTGATGATGATGGATCTGAACCTCTGAACCAAGCAGTTCCAATTAAATGTAGTCCTTTTATAAGACTTGTGCATTGGTCAGTGTTCTGTTCACAAATAATTAAAACTCTAAATATGACAATGTATAGCATCACATCATAAATTTTAATGAACAGAAGGAAATGACCTGACTACACACCTGAAGCAAAGTGTATTGAGTCAACAGAAAATACCTTTCATGCTATTTTTTGTTCTTTATGATTTTAATGAAGTTTATGTTATGTTAGTGATGTAAAATTCTGTTTATAAAATACAGCATCCTAAGAAGCTAACCACCAAAAAAAAAAATCCAAACAACTAAATCAAAAAAGTTGTTCTATATCGAACTAAATTCGAGAATTCACAACAAAGTAATCTTGAATGGCTGAGAAGCAATACAAAGAAATGTTCATGGTCCATAGTGATCAGAGAAACCAAATCAAAATGATCCTGAGATTCCACCACAGAAATCAAAAATGCATAACATCAAAACCTTAGGGTAATAAATTACAGTTGGCAAAGATATGGAGAAAGAGGAACACCTCCTTTGCTGGAGGGATTGCACACTGGTACAAACCACTCAGTGGTTAGTAGTGGTATTAACCCTGGTCTCACATGGGAGGGAGAAAAAGGCAACCAAACACGGTGGGGGAGGGATCTGGGAGGAAAAAGGACCTAAGTGGGGTGGTAATGGAGAGGAAGATGATCTGGTATCGATGGGGAAAGGGACTGAAGCCCTGAAGGCCATCAGAAAGAACAGAACAGGAAACCTCAGAAGAAAGAAGGTTTGGAGGACTAGAATGTACCAGAGACCAGTAGGTAAGAGACTCTCAGGATTCAAAGGGGATGGGGCTAGATGAAAGCCCACAGTGGGGAGAGGGGAACCTGTTTAACCCAACTCCAGCAGAAAGACGGGTATCATGAGGGATGGGGTTCATCTCACAGTTAAAACCCTGACCTATAATTTTTCCTGTTTGAAAGAACTCACAGGAATGGAAATGGAGGGCTCTGAGGAAAAGAAGGTCCAGAAGCAGGCCCAAAGGAAGATCAGCTCAAGGGATGGCACCAAGGCTTCCGACACCATTACTAAAGCTATGGAGCCACAAAAAGGGACCTATCATGACGCCTCCAAAAGACCCCAAGAAGCAGATAAAAGAGTCAGGATGGAGATTTGTCCATACAACCAGTGAACAGAAGTTGCTGGACCCTTCTGGTTGAAATAGGGAAAAAACTGGAGGAAGCTGAAGAGAGGGAAAACCTGTAGGAGGACCCAGCAGTCTCAATCAACCTGACCCCACAAGATTTTTCAGACACTGATCACCAAACCAGACAGCATACAGCAGCTGATATGGGAGGCCTCAACACACATACAACAGAGGATGCCCAGATCAGGGGTTCAGTCAGAGAAGATGCACTCTAACCCTCAAGAGACTGGAGGCCACAGGAAGTTTAGAGGTCTGGTGGGTGGGTACATTTTCCTGGAGATGTGGGGACAGGGTTAGGGTATGGGATGTGAACATTTGGAGGATGTACCAGAGGGGAATAAAATCTGATTGCAAAAAATAAATAAATAAATAAATAAATAAAAATAAATAAATAAATAAATAAGCATCCAGTAAGCATCAGGTCCTATTTTGAGATCTTGTACATGAATGCTTAGTTTTGGAAAGCCATAAGAAATAGAATGTTCATACCTGGTTGTGTTCCAAAGTTATAGTATAAACCCTCAGAAGCTGTTTTTGAATCTTCATGTCTACTGTTGTTATTTGTTGAAGGTCCTATAATAATAATTTATATCCAGAGGATGGCAGAGCATATCTGTCTTAAAGTTAGAATATTAGCTTTAGACAAAGGAAGGAATTATCACATACTTTTGCTAATTTACCTGTTTTGCCTTACAATGTAGAAGCCTCTTGCATTATTTAAAATGTCAGTGCTAGTGTATATTTTAACTCCATAGCTACTTATAAGCTAAGTAGATATTTTTTCATTCCTTGTAAAAGGCTTATTTGAAAATTTCAGACATCCTGAAATGATCACACATATCCATAAGAAATATTGTATGCATTTGCTAAATTCACAGGCCAAACAATGCTATGAATTCATAACTTTTGCCTTAAAGTATTTTGACTGTACACACACAAAGTGACTTGTAAAAGGATAAATCTTCGGGGTATTATTTATGCAAATAAATAAATAATCTACTCTATGCTTCAGTAATCTCCTTTCTGAATGTTTATTTAAAGGTTTGCATTGTATAGTGAATATCTATTATTAAATTCTTTAAAATATCATCACAAATACCTCAGGGAGAAAAACGAGAACATAATTTAATAGACAGTTCTCCAAAAATACATTCAAAAGGCCAAATGGGTATAAAAAAGTGTTCTTTAACACCTTTGGTCATCAAGAAAAAGAAAATTTGAAACCAGTGATAAATGTAAGAGTTCATACATAATCAGAAAGGTAATGAATATAAACAACAACAACAACAACAACAGCAACAACAACAACAAAGGGAGTTGGGCCAGTAAAATGTCCCAGTTAACAAGTCTGCTTGCCACAGAAGCCCGAGTACCTGAATTTGACCACTGGAAACTATATAATTGTGGAAGATGGAGACTGGTTTCACAAAGTTGTTCTTTGTTCTGCATATGTTGCTATTTGCGTGCACATGCACACACACACACACACACACACTCACATTAATTTGTTTTAAGAGATTTTCTTTCCTTTGAAAACACTTGGAGATGATACTGAAAAAAGAAAAATTGCATATTGTTGCGGTGATGTACAGTGATGTTAGCATCATAAAAAACAATACAAAAGGCTCAAAATCAAACAAACAAAGCACCCAGAAAAACATAGAGACTTAGCTTACCATGATGTTCCACACACATTATTTTATATAGGAAGCATGTAGATGCTCTAATAGAAACAATTAGATATTTTTTATTCTAAAATAGAATGCTATCTTTTGTAACAGCATGACTAGATCTGGAGGACTTATTGCTAAGTTACAGATGTCATGAAATAACCATTAACTTCCGAAAAATGTAAATGTGGAAGCTCAATATAGGCAAAATCATTTTTTAAAAAAAATCAAGAAAAAAAGTGGAACTATCAACAAAACAGAACTGTGTAGCTGTAGATGAATAGATGGTGATCAATATATGATCTGTACTCTACTGAATCTGCATCCTAAAATATCTAATGTGCAAGGTCAGATTAAAGCCAACAATTCAGTTTTATAATCTTAACCTTTGCTAGAAAGATAGATTGTTGAGTATTGCTAATATGAACAAATTTGATTATTCTAATGATGAAGATAAGGATGATAGAGGAAGTATGACATAGTTTATATTTGTTTCCTTGATACAGATGGTTTCCTAGCTCTATGCTTATTCTGAAGCCAATCAAATACATCAAATAGTTCTTTGTATGTCAGCTCTCTGTAAGGCTGTTAATTAATTTTTATCTATATTAAGTATTTGAATTATCTATTTGAACAGTTAGGGAATAGTTGCCTTTAAGTTGCTGTAGTCATATCTAAAATACTTGATGCTGTGTCACCTAGTTCAAAGGCCCATAAACATGTTATCCCTTAGCAAGGTGGGTGGCACTTTGTGCTGTAGCTCAGCAATTTTATGTTTAGGATTTATTTGGATCATGCTAGATTAGATTCCTAGACTCCAGTCTTACATAATTCATGTGCAATTGCCTCGCACTTCAGACAAGAACTTGTGTGCTGAATAACACAGTAAGGACTGACTAATCCCTGACTATCTTGGGATTACCAGAAACACTATACAAGTAAGATATTGAATTGAGGTTCCTCCGACCTGGAGGAATGCTGAGGTAATCTTGTCAATGCTTCCTGCTTGTGATACTAGTAATATAAATGGTTACATATGACCAGATTTATATAATTTTCTTTTTTT